>NC_136928.1:27844587-28444587 GCF_949752795.1 Hyperoodon ampullatus
ACCTGCATGGAGGCATCACTGACATTCTGGGAGGTTCAGTCAGCGTCTCACTCAGGGTTGGGGATAAGCCTCTTCACTAGTCCATTACTGTAAGCCACCTGAAGAAGTCTTGCCTTAGTCCCTGCTGCCGCTGTCCCCTGAAAATCCCCTCCATGCCCAGATGTCCCCAAGCTCCGAAGGTCACCGAGCCTGCAGAAGGCCAAACTGTACTGCTTTCCTTCTGATCCTCCTTGGCCTTGAGTCATCAGGGCCCCACAAAGAAACAAAAAGAACATCCCTGTCCCTGTTACTGTGCTGTGGATCCTCACGTATCACTGCTCGTGCTCCAAATCCCACAAAGTTCAGCAATTTTCTCTCTCTCAGGGGTGTGGTCTACACTTAGTACACTTTGCTTGCCCTTCCAATTTGGGGGAATCCTCCTAGAGTGTGGTCTTGTGGGAAGAAATGCCACACCCATCACTTCAGAAGATGAGGGTGCCAGGGCCAAGTATTCTGTGCAGCTCAACAGGGAGAATGTCAAGAGGAACCCCTCAGCCTCCCCAGGCTGCAGCCATCAAGGGTGTTACAAGAGTGTGGGGAAGGGGCTGGCCATGCAGGCCCGGGGCAACCCACTCTGGGGTCCCAGTGTGGGGCACTGACCCTTCATTTCACAAAGTTGCCCAAGAGCCCCACACCAACTAGCCAGGTGGTTTGCTAGTTACTGTGGCTACGAGTAAATGAGGCCCAGGAGCTACTCCGGAAACCACTCACAGTCAGGTGTGCTGGGATTGATGACGGAGGCCAGCCGAGACAGTGGGGACAGGGATCAGGAAGGTCTCTGGAGGCCAGGGAGGCAGAGGGGGCAAGGGATTCCAGACAGGGATCCTGTGTATAAAAGGCCTAGAGTGAGAGGAGGATGTGGAAGAGGGGCAGCGTGGCTGGTGCTGAGAATGAGAGGGGAGAGAGACAGGAGATGCAGGATGCTGGAGGAGGGGGCCAGATCAGGCCTTGGACTCCATGTTAAGGGGAATCTTCCTGAGGGCAATAGGGAACCACTGAAGGGTTTAAATGGGGAGGGGGGTAACCTGATCTATTTCTAGGTCAGAAGCGTCCTTTGGCCACAGTATGGAGAGTGGATGGGGTGGGGGGGTGGGGTAGATGGGATGTGGGCAGACCAGTTAGGAGGCACTAGCAGATGCCCAGGGGAGCAATGGTGTTAGCCTGAAGATGGGAGGAGGGGGTGGTGAGAGCTGGGCAGTCCTGAGATGTATTTAGGATATAGAAATCATAAGCTATGGTGAATACTTGGATGTGGGAAGGAGAGACGGAGAGAAGTAAAACATTCACTGATTCATTCATTTATACATTCACTTATCAGTTATACAAAGAACATCTAACACATGAAGTTCTCTGCTAAGCCCTGGGGATACAGTAGCGAGCGAGACAACAGGTCTCTGCTCTCGGGGTTTACATTCTACATGCATAGGGACGATGCAAAATAAACACATAAACAAATTCAAAATCATTTTAGGTAGTGGCAAATGCTATGAAGGTAATAAAACAAGATAAATAATACAGAGCGGTTTGGGGAAAGGTCCTTCTTTAGACAGGATGTTCATTGAAGCCATTTCCAGAGAAGAGAATCAAAATGCAAAGGCTCAGAGTGGGGAAGAATTTGCAGTTTTTGAGGAACAGAAGAAAGACCAGTATAACTGGGGTGTAGTAAGTGAGGAGAAACTTGGAGAAAGTGAGTTTGGAGTGTTAGGCAGCTGCCAGATCTTGTAGGCCACAGTGAGCCATTTCCATTTTATTCTAAGTGAATTAGGGAGTCACTGGAAGGTTTTTAATTAAGCAGGAGAGGGGCATGATCCAATTTATGCTTTTTGGAGAGAGTATTTTAACTGTTTTATGGAAAGAAAAAAACGGGGCTATATAGTTTTCTATGGACGCTGTAACAAAAACCACAAACTGAGTGGCTTAAGCAATATAAATTGATTGTCTCACAGCTCTGGAAGCTAGAAGTCTGAGATCAAGGTGTCAGCAGGGCTAGTTCCTTCTAAGAGCTTGAGAGAGAATCTGTTTCATGACTCTCCCTTAGATTCTGGTGGGTTGTTGGTAATTTTTCACTTTCCTTGGCTTGTAGAAGCATCAACCCAATCTCTGCCTTCATCTTCACGAGGCAATCTCCCTATGTGCGTGTCTTTGTCCTGACTTCCCCTTTTTATTAAGGATAGCAGTCCTATTGGGTTAGGGCCCACCCTAGTGACCTCATCTTAGCCTAATTAATTATATCTGCAAAGACCCCACTTCCAAATAAGGTCACATTCTGAGGTACTGGGGTTAGGAGTTCAACATATGAATTTGGAGGCGGACACAATTCAACCCATGACATTGGCGTTCACTCCTATGCTTGGTAAGTAGAATTTGATACTAGGGATCTTAGGTAGTTACACTGTTGAGTATCCAGTGAAGAACTAGTGGGTGGTGATGCTCTTTGTTGAGGTGGTAATACTGAGGAGCCAGCATGGGAGGAAATGACAAGTTCAGCTTTGAACATGATGATTTTGAGGTGTCTGCAAAAGATTCAAGAGGAATATCCAGTAGGCAACTGCACATATGTTGTGGAGCACAGGAGAGGAGTTGGGCCTAGAGGTGTTGATTTGGGGGCCATGAGAATCTCAGGCAGTAAAGTCAAGGTAATACATGAGGTCACTGGGAGACATGATGTAGAGGGAAAATAAAACCAACATGTAGGGACTCTTTGCTAAGGAACACTGATATTTTAGGCCTGGGCTAAGGTGACTCCAAAGTAGACTGAAAAGGAGCAGCAGAGACAGGTGGAAAATTGGGAGAAAGTGATACCATGTGAGCCAGAGGAAGGCAGAGTTTCAAAAAGGAACAAATTGACTTCTACTTCTGGTACTGATGGGCTAAGTTATTTGGATCAATCCTCCTACTGAGGACAACTGAAAGTGATAGGGGATTACTTTTAAAAACATAATCTTAAGAGCACAGAAAAGCTCACAAGGAAATGGAAATTACCAGGCTAAATCTAGAAGGAGAAGATTGCCCAGAAAGGTAAGGGAACCCCCCAACCCTGAAGGCACTTGCCAATCTGTAAGACAAAGCTTCAAAACCAAGCTGTGATTTTTCACACCTCTCATGAAGAGGAGGAGAGCATAGAAAGCCCAGGGTTTTCCCAAGTTCTGACAGACCACTCCCACATTAAGCTGGAATTATGAAGAACTGCACCCTCAAGGGTGAATTGAAAGTAAAATGGCCACTCACTTTCTCTTCCCCCAGCATCCATGCACACGTGTGTATACACACACACACACACACACACACACACACACACACACACAATCCTGCTTCCCAGGATTATGCAAAAGTTAGCTTGATGCAGAAGAGATCTGGGGAGAAGAAAAGGAAAGAAAAGGAGGAGGTTAGGTAGGGAAGGAGGTAGGGAGAAGAGAGAACAAGGAAACCCATCCCTGAGAGTTTGCAAAACAAATACAGGTCGTTCGCTGTAATCACTGACCAAATTTGTGTCACTGGGGGAGTCCAAGGAATCTCAAATTGTGAGATTTTATGTAATTGGGATCATAATTTTAATCAGTTTTTTACTATTATTTAAAATACAGCATTTTTAATCCAATTAAGTGTGTTTACATAAGATGTCAAAAACCTAAGGATATATGTCATGGATATGTTTACCAAAGAAAAGCTGCAGTAACAGACAAGAGAGACTTTAAGAAAAAGGCATTACTAAGATAAGGCTATTTATTCACAATCAAAAAAGATTTAGTTCACCAGAAAGGTATAATGAATTTAAACTACGTGTACCTAATAACATAGCCTCAAAAGTGTATAAAGTAAAAATTATCAGAACTTCCAAAAAACTGACAAATCCACAATCACAGTGGGAGATTTTAACACATTCTGTTACTTGATACAACAGAAAGAAAAAAATCAATAAGGATATAGAAATTTTGAAAAACACTATTAACAAACTATACCTAATGGACATATATAGAAAACAGCACCCAGCAACTACAGAAGAGACATTTTTCTTCAAACATACTTGGAAGATTTATACAAATTGATCATATACTGGGTTCCAAAGCATGTCTCAACAAATGTAAAAGAATAAAGAACATGCTCTCTAGTCCCAATGCAATTAAATGAGAAATTTGTAACAAAAGAGATAACAGAAAAATACCGTTATGTTTGGAAGTTAAGAAACACATTTGTATATAACTTAAATGTCAAAGAATAAATAATATGAAAACTAGAAATTATTTTGGACTATGCAATAATGAAAATATTGTATATGAAAAATTGTGATGCAACCAAAGCAGAAAGAGGAAAATTTACTGCCCTGATATATTAGAAAATTTACCGCTTGTTCCTTGATATATTAGAAAAGGCAAGAAGTTGGAAAATAATGAGCTAGGCATCAATTTCAATGTTAGAAGAACACCAGAACAAACCCAAATATAATAAAAGGAAATACAAAAATAAGAACAGAAAATAATGAAATCAAAACCAAACATATGAGAGGTTCAGCAAAGCCAAAATTTGAATCTTTGAAAGGACTAATAAAATTGACAACCTGCTAGTGAATAAAGTTGTATGTTACTGAGAGGTCAAGTAACATGACCTGTGGGGGCACTGACCATGGTGCCAGCCAGCTGACTGTCTACCTTCCTTGCCAGGTGTCCTCCTCACCCCAGGCAAGACCTCGGGGCCTCTGCCTTTCCAGGTGGAGGCCTTTGCCTTTCAATTCCGAGCTCAGGGCTGAAGGATCTTGGTTAATCTCAGACACAGACTTGCATTAACTCAATTCACACAAGCTAGAGTACAAACCAGATGCCAGTTCATTCTTCTGTAGCAGGGACTGTCCCTTCTTCAGGCTTAAAATGCACCCTGCACTCCAGGGCACCCTTTCCCAGGGTTGGGGAAGGGAACAGAATAGCAGAATAGTTAAGTACATGGGGTCAGGAACCAGGCTACCTGGGTTCAAGTCCTAGCCCTTCATTTTAACTTAAGCTTTCTGAGTTTCGGTATCCTCATTTACAAATTTGGGATAATAACAGATCATGGTGAAGATAGTTAGTTAATACAAGTAAAGAACTTAGAACAGTGCCTGGAATACACTAAATACCCCATAAATGTTAATAATAACAATTCTACTACCTGAGACGACAAATTCCTCCTCAGATGACTGCTTTGTGAATGTGGAACTAGAAAAGGGGTGTGGAATGGTTTGGAGGGAAATTTTACTGTGCTCAGGGGAAGCCTAGTAAAATATCTCAACTCCACAAGAGAGAGCCCTCCCCCATTTCCTGAGCCTCTCTTCCCTGAACATGGCTGGAAAGCAACAAACAGCTCTTATTCCTCTGATCTTTTTCATTCTAATCTCACCATTCCAACCCACCCACCCTCTTGTAAATGAGCTAAGCACCAATGTGCTAAGTACAGTGACTGTAGCTGTGAACTCAAAGGAGTTTCTTAGTGCCCCATGCCTCAATTTCACATCAATTTCACTAAACCATCTACAGGGCTGGGTTGCTGTTCCAGTTATCTATTGCTGCATAACAGACCACATCAATCCTAATGGCTTAAAACAGGGGTCAGCAAACTATGGTCCACTTTGTGTTTTTGTACAGCCTAAAGGCTGAGAATGGTTTCTTATATTTTTAGAGTTGGGAAAATATCAAAAAAATAATAAAGTTTTATTGGAACACAACCACACCCATTCATTTATGTATTGCCTGTGGCTGGTTTTGCAGGACAAGAGAGTAGAATCATTGCAATAGCGACCTAATGACCCACAGAGCCTAAAATATTTACTATCTTGTCCTTTACAGAAGAACTTTGCCAATCCCTGGCTTAAACTATCAACTGCCATTTATTTTGCTCACAAATCTGCAATTTGAGCAGCGCTCAGTGGGACAAGTTATCTCTGCTCCTTCCAGGATCACGTGGGGTGGCTTGAGGCACGGAGTCACTCACTGTTGGGGTAAGAGCGCCTGAAGTCCTGCACACTCACCTGTCTGGCGGCTGGTGGGGGCTGTCGGTTGGGACCTCAGCTGGAACCGCTGGTCAGATCCCCAACGCGTGACCTCTCCATGTGGTTGTTTGCCTTCCTCACAGCATGGTGGCTGGGTTCCAAAAGAAAATGTCCCAAAAGACAGGAAGTGGAAGCTACCAGTTTCTTAAGACCTGGTCCCAGAAACTGGCACAGCATCATTTCCACCATATTCTTTTGGCCAGGCTGCCACAGAGCCCAGATTCAAGGGCAACGGACATAGACCCCCACCTATCATTGGAAACAGTGTCAGAGAATTTGGCGGCCATGTTTTTAATCCACCACAGTTGTTGTGAGGATTTGGGGGCACATGGCAGGGGCTCTATAAAGAGTAGCTCTTATTATTACTGTTAATCAGCATCAGCGTCACCATCATTTCTGATTATGCTTTAAGGAAGTCTTTGCTCCCTAGGTGTTTACTGACATAGATTTAGATTTCAACTGGTCTAGAGTAGAGTGTGGACATCCCTATTTTTCAGAAGCTCCTCAGGTAATTCTAATGTGCAGATTGAGTTGAAGACCACTGAGTATGGGAACAATTCTAGCCTTTGCTGTCAGCCCACATAGAGTAAATCCATTTCTCTAGCCCTCTGTGTGAAGACTTGAGGGTGAGAATCTGGTTCAACTCTGAATTTCCTGCAGAGCCCAGGCCAGACAGGGTCCTCAGGTGATGGCAGTAGGGTCATATGCACCTGAAGGCCTCAGGATTCCAGCCCTCCAGTTGGGTCACCCTATTTCCTGCAAGCTTGTTTTGACACGGGGCTGACACAGAACAGGGGCACCTGGCCTTTTCCTAGCTTTCACAGCCCCTTCCTTTCCTTGCTTCTCCTTCTGGAATGGGCAGCTTCCAGGACAAAACATTGAAAGAGGCATAAGCACAGGGCAAAGAATCTGTTTGGTTGCCCCTTTCCTTGGGCAAAGGAGCAGCATTGAGTGGGTTCGCTGGTTGTTCTAAGGGATGAGGAATGGGTCTGAATGAGATGAAGCTTGTCACTCAGACTTGCTGGAGGCCCCAAAAGCCCAGGACCAGCTGTGTCACATCTGAAGAGCCCTTGCCATGGGCCACATTCCACGTCAAAGCCTGGCCTCCAGATGCCAAGCTCCAAAGTCAGGGCCACCATCTGCCATGGCCCCCATAAGACCTCCCAGACTGCAGCCATGTGCAGGAGTCCTGTCTACGGGGAGCTGTGACCTTCCAGTTGCGGAGCACTTGGACTGACAGATCTGCTGCTCCCACCCCAGGCCTCACCACGGACTTTGGAACTCGGAGGTACTAATGTTGAGATAACATAATGTCTCCACTGGAGAAGGGGCCAGGCAACCTTTCAACAGCTGGGGCTTTGGGAGGTCACAGGACTCACTGCAAGTCTCATCCACATCAATTACATTGAGGATAAACTGCTTCCCAGTCACACTCAGCCCTAATTCTGGTCACATCAGTGTAACCTCAGACTGACCGCAGACTGACCCTGACACTGACTCAGACTGATTCCAGCCCTGGCCATGACCAACCTCTGACACTGGCCACAAAATTGACCCTGTCCTAAGACTAACCCTGACCCCAGCTGCAAAACCAATGCTGACCATGCCCACAGACTGACTTCTGACCTACAAATAGGGCTAGTGGGATACACCAAACCAAAGCACAGCCTCACAGGTGTAGCAGTCTGATTATACTTGAGTGACAGCCATGTGGGCCAGGAGGAGGAGGGTCTGTCCTGTGTAAGCTCAAAGCCCCCTGCAGCAAACAGGTCCTGAGTGACTGCTCCTAGGCAAGACAGCTCAGAAACACCTTCTGGAATATCAGAAAGGACCAAGCAATTGCCAAGTATACCAGCCTGCTTGGCCTCTGGACCTTGTCCTGTAGTTCCCCACCAGGCAGGCTTTCTTCTCCTTTCTGCTTACTCTATTCCTACCACATCCAGTCCACCCGCCCGAGAAGGCAAGTCTGACTGTTCCAGGTAGGTTTTCAAACAGCTTTGACCGATATGATCCTCACGTGAAGTGTCCTCTAAAAGGGTCACGGGGGAGCATCTCTTCCCAACCTGCCAATCCAGAAGTAGACACAGAGCTGTCCCTTCCTTCCCCCAACAAAATTCAGGGGAAACCAGTCTGGAACTGTTTAAAAAAGTTTTCACCATCTTCTTGCATACATCGTTGCTGAGGAGAAGTCTGGTGTCAATTTGATTTGGGTTCCTTTTTGTAGGTACTCTGTTCATTCTCCACCTGAGTCAGGAGGAGAGGGGGTATGGGACAGAAGGGGCAAGGAGAAGTTCATCCCTTGGGACACTGCGTGGACAATGGAATGGGAGCCTGGTTGAGGGTGCCTTGGTCATCCCATCCCCCCACCCCATCTTCTGTGCCTATGCTCCAAGCCCCACTCACTCTTCCTTCCCCAGTGTTCCTGAGCCTCAAGTCCCTGAGAACCAGGACGTTCTCCATACACACAGCCCCTATTCTGAGAGCTCTGGACCTCCCCCTCCCATAGCAGGGAGCCATCCCCCATCCCCACATGGCTGACCAGGGGACATTGCACATGTGAGTACCTGCTATGCAGGGTGTGTGCATACTTGTATGCATACGTGTGGCTGTACCTACATGTGTGTGTGAATGTGTGTGTGATTGTGCACGTTTGTACACATGTACATATACGTGGATATGGATGAGCATGTGAGAGTTGTCTAGAAGTGAGCGTGTGTATGTTTGGTATGCATGTGGGTGTGCATGGATTATATGGGTATTGCAAATGTGTTACATATGAGGTGTGTCTACATGTATGCTTTTGTATATGTGTATGTTTTTGAGAATATGTTGCTCTTCCACCCCCGACCAGCAATGTGCTCCTTGGAGAGGTACCCTGCTCACCTGTGTTTCCTGCACAATCCTTGGACTAGATGTGACAGATTCCCGGCAAAGCTCCAGGGCTTGGGTTCAGTGGGACAAGATCCCAGGCCTTCTGAGTCTGTGGCCAGTAGCCTTGACAAAGCCAGGAACCTGTCACTAGTTCAGTGCCCATGGGTAGCTTGGAGGCACAAGGATACCAGGAGCCTCTGGGGTGGACTTGTGCCTCCAAGTTGCTCCCCCAACACCAAGACTAAGCTCATGTGCTGTTACTGCCAGTACATACCACCTGCAGCTAATGCTGTCCTATCCCAAAATCCTGCTCCCAGGCCCCAGGCCCCTCAGCATGCAAAGCTCTAGCCCCTGCTTCCTACCTGAGCACTAACTCCCAGCTCCACCTGCCCCACTCCACCCTCCACACACACCCTCGCAGAGAACAGGAAGAGAGAACACCTTCAGGAAGTTCACATTTCCACAGCCGGGATTCTGAGCAAGCCTGAAGGGAAAAACCAAAGTGCAGCCTGTGAAATAATCCTGCTCCCCTGGGTAGTACTTCAACATCCATCTCAGCCCCGTCCATCCATGAAGAGGAATTTGAGGCTTCAGGAACTTTTCTTGTTTCTACCATACCCTGCAGCTAGGAAAGATTGTTAGAGGGTGAACTGAGGTCTCTCTAACTGGCTCTCAAGGCCTGTAAGGAGTCTAGGACCCCAGCACACAGGTTCACACATCAATCCACACTACCCTTCCCACCAGGTGGAGGGAGAAGCAGGAATTGAGGCATCCTGAGAAGGGCATGAGGCATCCTGGGAAGGGCATGAGGCATCCTGGGAAGGGCAGGAGGCATCCTGGAAAGGGCATAATGCATCTTGGGAGGAGCATATAATTTGCATCAAGTCCCAGCTGAACTGCTTATCAGCTTTATGACCTTTGGTGAATTTTTCTTTAGTTTCCTTATATAAACAAGAATAACTGACAAGATAATTTAAAATCCAAACTGGAACACTCTTAACAGTGAAAAAAGGTCCTATTAATAATTATACCCAGACAACAGGTGTGAACCCCAAAATTCCATGCCAATGGTGATATGAGAGCACCCTATGTTATCTACAAAAGTGAAGATGATGATGATGAAGGAGTTCCAAAGGGAAGAGCCCTAGTAGATTTTCAGACATTCCATTTTGGCCATGGGCCAGGATCTGAGGGAAAAAGGGCTGCAGGCAGTCCCTCTGCCTCCCAGCCTCTCTGCCCTGGGGCCTCCTGCCCTCTCCCCGCCCTGCTCACCTTCAAATGCCCCCACTCTCTGACTCTGCAGCAGTGCTGATGCCTTTAGCAGTCACCCAGGTTTATCTCCAGGGGAGTGCTAAGTTCAAAGACCAGATACATTTTCTGGCAGACGTTGGGCTGGTGGCCGACTGCCAGAGGTGGGAATGGCCCTATAGGCGCAGGGTCAGCCGGGTGATTTTGACTCCTCGGCATGGGATGAGGGGCCTTGGGAAGGAGAAATGTACAGTGTGGCAGGAGGAGATTCTCTGATGAGCTGGATTTGGCTTCGCCTTCCAGCTCAGAACAGGAAAGGAAGATGGAGGATGGGGCAAGGAGCTAGAAAAGGAATGGGGAGAAGGAGCCAGGGGGAAATAAATCTGCAGAAGAACCTATTTTAAAAGTCACTCTTTTGGGTTCCAGCTTTCCCCTACCACACCCCAAAACCCAGGCAGTAGGCCACAGGGTGTGGTGACAGGGTGTGGTGACAAGGTGTGTGTGGTCGGTGACAGGAAACCCTTAGGCATCCAGGGCAGCTGGGGAAAAGCAAGGTGGGGAGGGGTGGGCGGGGCCAGGCAGAGGTCACCACAGCCAGTCCCCTGTCTCACTACCATGATTGCCTCTAGACTGGTGTCTTCAAACTTTTTTAAGAGTGACACACAAGTTATGCCACAACCCAGAACACACAAGGTTTCCCCCAAAAAACTACTTCTTTAGGGCACCCTACATTTTCAATTCTACTCTTATTTTTTTTAATGGTGATTGCACATCATGGCATCATCTTCACAAACCACTATAGTCATCACCTATGGTGCTGAAAATCACTGCTCCAGACTAGCACTTCTCAAACCTTAATGGTCTGCGTACAAATCACTTGGGAGCTTGCTAAATGCAGATTCTGGTTCAATAGGTCGCCAGTGGGACCTGAGCTCCGTCATTTCTAACAAGCTCCCAGCATGATGCCGTGCAGCTGATCCTCAGATCTGGGAGTAAAAGTCTCCAGACTACAACTTCCTAGACAGCACCCATTTCAGCTAAGGGGCTGGGGGATCATGCATGCAAGGGGAAAGGGGAAGATGAAGGTCACCCCCCTGAGGGTTATCCAGCACTCAGCCTCCAGGCAAGGCTACAACTGAAACGTTGCAAAGGCCTGATGGCATATGATGGCAAAGAGCTGCCCTCCAGGGACCCAGGCTGCACTGCTATGATCTGGGAGCCACGTGCGTGTTCAGCTGCCAGTGTGAGCCTCCCCCCACCAAAAAAAATAATAATAATAAAAGAAGAAGAAGAAAGAAAGAAACTTGTAGGTTTGGGGTCCTCACTCAGCACTCTAACAGGCAAGGTCAACAATGTCACAAACTGAGATTACTCACCAGAGATGCAGAATAACCAAGAAAAGCTGTCTGGTTATTGTTCTCTGGCTGGAACAGTAATGCTGACCTTCCCCATAGGTACTCGAGTTAGAAAAAGCTATGCAGCCATTGATTAGGGCAGAGGATCCCAAATAGAGCTTCTGAAAACCCTAGCTTGGCAAGAGCAACCAGAAATGAGTTCCAAAGTCAAATGTGTTTGGAAAACACAGTCCCACCTCAGAGCATCCTGTCCACAGTGAAAGGCTCTGAGAAGACCTTCAGTCAAGAACCCTGTTTAATTTGTTTTAACTCATTTAAGTTTCCAAACTTACTCAACCTTGAAACTTTTTTTAACCTATTGTTATGGACTGAAATGTGTCCCTGCAAAATTCATATGTTGTAACTCCCCTAACCCCCAATGTGACTGTATTTGGAGACAGGGCCTTTAAGTAGACAATGAAGGTAATAAATGAGGTCATAAGGATGGAACTGTAGTCCCATAGGACTGATGTTCTTGTAAGAAGAGGCAGACACAAGCTCTGTCTTTCTCTCCACCTGCTTGCACAGAGGAAAGGCCATGTGAGGACCCAGTGAGAAGGTGGCCATCTAAGGCCAGGAAGAAAGCTCTCACCAGAAGCCAACCCTAACAGTATCTTGATCTTGGACTTCTAGCCTCCACACCTGTGAGAAAATACATTTCAGTTGTTTCAGCCACCCAGTTTGTGGTACTCTGGATGGCAGCCCGAGCAGACCAATACACCCACCTATAAGGCGCCATGGAAATCACCTTAGGAATGCAGGATTCAAGTTGTGCTTTTCATACCCTTAATCTTCAAGGAGACTTATGAGTTTCATGTAGACAGAAAATGGACTGTGATCCCCATTTTAGAGGTTAAGAAACTAAAGTCCATGAGCATGAAGTGAGTGGCCCAACGTCACACAGCTGGGCAGACCTGGGCACACGGAATTCAAACCCAGCTCTGATTGAATCGGAAGTCAAGACCCCACTGTGCAGAGGCTGCAGTTGATGTGCCTGGTATGATACTCCCACTCATGATGAATGGGGGCTCTCTCCCTAAGAACAAGACTAGGTAGTAAGAAAAATTGTTGTTGATCAAAGAAGGTTTCCCAGAGAAGGTTGATTCTAGAAGTGGGCATGGAGTGGTCAGGTTTGAAGTAACCAGGGATGAAACTGAAGAGACTTGTTGGTGACAGGAACTTAAGTACTAGGCTGAGGACCTACTATCAGCCCAGCTGGGCAGTGAGGGCCCCTGTAGGTTCTTGAGCAGCAGGGCCATGACAAGGTCTGTGCTGGTGCAGGTGTGTGGAACAGCCAGGGAGGAGCCTTGGATCTGGGAGGCCCAGGGTCCACGCCAGCAGCAGAGTAATTCTGCAGAGGTGGAACATAGAAGGAGTAACTTCATCATTCTCACCCCCATGCCTGTCCCCATGACCTTGCCAATGGGCTGGGGATGTAGGGTTCCAGGGGGCTGGTGGGATTTTCCAGGTCTTGACGTTTAGAGCTGGTCCTGGCAGCCAGCCCCTCCCAAACTCCTGCTGAGGAAACTGACAATGAGGGGTGGAAGGTGGATGGAAAAACTAGTTAAGGTACTAAACACAAACACACACACACACACATACACACACGGCCAGGATGGCTGCTGGGTAGGCAGGTTCTCTCTCTGCTTCGCTTCTTCTCTCCCCACGTGTAAGTGAAGCTCTCATTTCCATGCATCCTCCCAGACCAGCTTATTCAGCCCAGAATTGTCATCCCATGAGGGGAGGGAGAGAGCCCTAAGGCAAGCTCCAGAGGGACTGGCTGGGCCATCAAACAGGGTACCAGCTGACCCTCCAAAAGATGGTCTGTTGGCCGCTTTAGGACAATTCTTCCAAGGTCTGGGGAGTCCTAAGGCTCTTCAGAGTGTCTTGGGGGACAGAGGAGTGCTGGGGGCCGGGAAGCCCAGCATCGGCCCCTCATCATCACTGCCATCCAAACCCAACTTTAACCAGCTCTGCTCTGCTTTAATAAATTGGGGTCCTCATACATTCACTTAGTGAAAGGGATCTACATCTTAAAAAACCATCATCCTAGGGGTTGGGTTGGGGGTTTGGGAGCAGAAGTGCTGAGCAGCAGCTGATACTTTCATCCCCCAAGGCAGGATCAGAATTATGACACGGCTGGGCAGGGAGGGAGGAGGGTGGCTTCTACCACTCTCTGTTTAATGCTCAAGGCAGCGCTACGCGTTAAGGATGTTTTTTCCATTTCACAGGACGCAAACTGAGTCAGGAAGACGTGAACTGACTTGCCTGCTCCCTGGCCACACAACCAGAATCTTCCATCTCCCTTGGGGTGGCAGCAATTCCAGCACCTACTGGTTACTGGAGGGCAGCCTTAAGTAGGCCACCCCTGTCCTCCAGGAAACACCACTCACAGTTTATTCTAGAGAGGCAGCAGAGCCTGAGGACAGAGAACATAAGGTCACAGGGATTAGAATCCTGTTCCCATCGGAACCAGGGTGAACTTGAACAAGCTGTTCAACTGCTCTGTTAAATGGGGATAAAAAATAGTTCCTATCTTACAGGGTTATTGTGAGATTAAATGAGTTAATATTTGCAAAGTTCTTAACAACAGTGCTTCCTCATAAGTGTATACAAATGAATGTTAAATGAATTCACTTGATTCTTTGTGGCTGGTACCCCCCCTGGAGCTGGTGCAAATCAAATCAGTAGAACAGGAAGGGGGATTTCTGCTAGGGGCAAATCTGAGTTCAAACCTGGGCCATTTTCCACGACCTTGGATATGACCCTCTTTCTGCCACTCATTGAATGACGATCTGGGCTGGCAAATCCTGTAAGAAAGCCTGCTGAAATCAAAGTCCAGCTTCCCAAAGCCCCCTTTCTGAGCTATCTGTCTCCCTCACATACCCTTCTTGGCCACTACACTCATATAGATGACAGCACCCTGGGCACTGATCGGCCCTCTCAAGGGAGCCCAGTGGGGGAGGGCCTCGGCACAGTTAGGCTGCAGAGGACCAGAGACCAGGCTTCCCTGGCCATGGCAGACGGGGGCATCCTACCCCTTGTCTCCTGAGCTGTGGCCACAAATCACCTCCCAGGCTTCCCCGCAGGGGCCCCTCCTATGGCTTCCCGCCCTCCCTCAGCTGAAGGGTCCTCTCCTCCTCTCCTGGTCCCAGCTGTTCGAGGCCACAGGGAGGGGCTGGAGTTCAGGGCCCTGGCTGGAGGCCCCTATGTCTTCCAGGTGTGTGGGAGGCCCAGCTGGATGGGCAGGTGTGGGGCGGGCCGGAGCAGCTGCAGCGTGTCTGGAAGGCATTTGGGCAGCTAATGAGCATGGGATCTAATTAAAACACTGGAGGAGGAATCTGGACCCAAGCCACGGGAAGCAGGAAGTGCAGACAGCGGGCCTGCCTGGGCCTGGGCTAAGAGTGCCTGAGGAGCAGGGGCCGAGAGGCTCCACAACTGTAGCCCTGACTCCACCCTTACCAGCCCCACCTCTTCCTCCGGGGCCTAAATCACTTGTATTCTAAAGTGGCTGGGGACGCCAACACTACGGTCCCACTCCTCTCCACAGAGAATCAGCTCTGGTCCGAGGGCTGGGGACTGCGGAGCGGGTTAGGGATGAAGGCCAGGACTCAGCTCAGCTAAGTCCAAGGTGTTTCCGAGGACTGGAGATGAGAGTGCAGGGTCCCGCTAAACAGAAAGTCAGGGAAGTTTCACCAACCATAAAAGCGGGCATCTGAGTGGAGCCACGCTGAGGGCATCAGCCTCCGCCATTACTACCCCATCACCACCATCACATTGTCACTGCAGCACTGCAGCCAGCACCACAATCACCAACATCCCCGTCCCCATCACTGTCAACCCTCTGGACGCTGGTCATTGGCCCGCAACGCCCTTGAGAACTCCCCCCTCCACCGAATCAACGTCATTACTCCCCCCGGGCCCTGGACCAGTGCCCAGCTTCCTGCTCCTGGTCTAGCAGCCCCCAGCTTCCTTAGGCACAGTCCAGCCTTAACACATGCTCCCACCCCTCACCCCGCCCCTGCCGGTGCCCTGGCCATGGATCCTCGGACCCCAGAGGGCTTCAGGAGAGGGTCAGGTGACGTGGACCCCCAGTGTCCATACACTGGGGCTTCTGCTGGGACACACACCCAGACAGACCTGGCTCTTGGCATTGGTCCCTTCCTGAAGGGCCCTGTGTACCTCAGATCTGGATTTCCCTGTAGTCTGGACCAAAGAAGTTCCCGTGGAGGAGATGTTTGCAGATAATTGGCTCAGGACCCCAGTGGTCTGGGTGAGGGTCTGTCTGGTTTCCTCCCACCCCCGCCCCACCCCGAGGCTGACCTCCTCCCTCCCCCACGTCCCTGCCCCGCTACCATCCCTTCCCATCTGCTCCCAATAACTCCAGCTCCCATGTCCCAGCATGCCTTTCACCTCCCGGCCCTGCAGGAGGCGCAGACACCTCCGTTCTGGTCCCTGACTCAGGGTGTTAACGAGGAACAGGTTTTCACCCCAGCCGTAGGCCGGGCCCTGAGACGGCAGTTTCCTCCCTCCTGCCTCCTCCTTTATTCTTCAAATGGCCCAATTTCCCCCACAGATGCTGGGGGTTGAGAGGGGAGAGGCAGGTGGAGAAAGTGAAGGCTTTTTTCTGGAGTGGAGGTGACAGGAGGAGGAGAAGGTGGGAGCCTGGAGAGGAGAAGGTGGGGGACACTTCCTCGGGAGGCGTAAGGGGCAGCGAAGGAGGTGGCTGACCAGGCTGCGGTCCAGAGGTGAGAGGTCAGGTCAAGCAGAGGACAGGGTCACGGTCATGGTCGGGGGCAGACCTAGAGGAGAGTTGGATGCCGGGTCCCCCGCAACCCAAGACGTCCTGGCCCTCCATCTCAGCTCCCGCCTCACCCCATCCTCCGCCTCCCACAAGCCCCCGGGCCAGGAGTGTCTCCCCCTGAAGCCTCCGAGGGAGCCCCGCCTCCAGGAGGACCGATGCCCCCTCCCCAGTGCCTAAGCCGCCCTTCAGAGCACAGGGACTCTCGCTCTCCCTGAGCCATGCATCCGCTTCACCGAGGGCAGCATCAGTCCCATTTGTCTGCCCTCCTAGCACAGGCTCCTGTGCCCAGCACACACTCAGTAAATTCCCATTGACTGAGTGAATAAACCATTGACGGGACGACACTCATACAAAGTGGCAGCCTGGGAGACAGAGCAGGGAGCCCCGTGTTCTGCTCTCCCCTACTTGGCTGTGCAGGCTTGGGCAGCTTCCTTGCTGTCTCTGGCCTCATGGGGTTGGACTAGTTGAGCTGGGAGTGGGGGTGATGCTGTCTCCCCTACATGGTAGGATCTGAGGGGCTGGGGCTGAAAGGTGCACAGGAACTGCTTGGTGAGGACAGAGAAGGCAAACACAGCTGTTGGGGCGCTTCTGGGAGGGGTTTAAGCCGAGCTCTGCAGGTGGCAAGCTGGGGGTGGGAAAAAGAAGAGTTACTCCTGCCCCCAAGCTGATCCACCCAGCTTCAGGTGCGGACTGAGGCTGGGTCCTCAACCTTGATTCCCAGAAAAGAGAAACTCCCCAAGTGCCCGGCTCATTGGTGCAGGTTGTATCAATGCCTGGTGCCATCCAGAAGTTCTCCTTGGTGTCTGACTGCATTCCCTCCTGCTGCCTGACCGGCCATCAGTGCAAATTCAAAAGGTCATACAAGGACAGAGGATATAGGAAGGCTGCCCTGCTGCTCTTCTCTGTTCCCCACCCCTGAAAAAAACAGCCCCTACACATATCCCACCACTCGGCCACTGTGGGCACATGAAGACTCCTGAGAGCTAGGCATCTTGGTGCTCACTCTCTGTGAGATAATAGAAAATATATATTGGTTTCTGCCCCCAGTTCCTGGCACAGAGCTCCTGAAACCTTTATAAATTCTTAACTGATAAGAGCACTAGGACCATCTTTTGTTCTAATGAGGAAACTCTGAGTGAGCTGCTGGAAGACTCCTGAACCGGGCTGGTGAACAGAAAGACCAAGCCATGATCAGAGGCTTGGAACCTTCAGCCCCATTTCTCATCTTCCAGAGAGGGAAGAGGGACTGGCAATGGAGTTAATAATTGATCATGCCTACACGAGGAAGCTGCCATAGAATCCCAATAGTACGGGGTTTGGAGAGCTTCCAGGTTGGCTAACACATCCACGTAGAGGGAGGATGACACACCCCAACTCCACGGGGAGAGAAGCTCCTGTGCTGGGGACCCTCCCAGACCTCACCCTGAGTATCGCTTCATCTGGCCGTTCATCTGTAACCTTTATCATATCCTTTAATAAACTAGTCAGTGTAAGAAACTATTTCCCTGAGTTCTGTGAGCTGCCCTAGCAAAGTAACCTGATCCGAGGAGGGGGTCATGGGACCCTCCAATTTGTAGCCAAACTGGACAGAAGTTGTGGCTAACCTGGTGAGCTACTACTGGCAATTGGCGTCAGAAGTGGGATGGGAACAGTTTTGAGGGAGTGAGCCCTTAACCTGTGGGATCTGCCACTGTCTGTCTCCAGGTAGATAGTATCAGAATGGAGTTAAATTAGAGGACACCCAGCTGGGGTCACAGAGACTTGCTTGCTGTGGGGGAAACCTCCACACATTTGGTGAACTAGAAGTGTCAGGAGTGAAGTGTTCTGTGTGAATGGTGAAGGAGATTCACAGGAGAGACACTGGGTTTTTTCCTTCCCCAGAGGTAGACTGAACTGAGTTCTTCCAACACCCTCTCCAGCATTCGCTGCACGTCACACCCAGCAGAGTCGGGTCTTGAGCATGGCAGGGACCGTGCCCAGGGTGCTTGGTTAAGGGACACTGTCTGCTGAGAAGGCAGGCCTGGGTGGACACCACAGCTGAAGCCCCTACCAGCTCACCTGGCTGGACAGTCATTTTGCAAAGGGAAAAACATCCATGTCCAGACCTTTCCCTGGTCCCCCAAGGCCCTCTCCCCACCATCTCCCCATCCTCCCTTCTCTCCTCCTCAAGAGCCCACGCCCTCCTACCTTCCTGGTGGAAGGACTCCACTTGTCACCCCACTGGGAGGGTCCTCCTGGATCCCAGGGCCCACACTGCATACTCTGAGCTTCATACCCTAGGGCAAACAACTTCCATGGCCCCCAGAGGGCCACGCAGAGGCCACCCAGAATTCTGTGTGCTGAGAACACCGTGAGAAGCTTCCCAAGGCCCGGCTGCCTCTGGCCCAGGGTGCCCTTGCCAAGCCAAAGTAGGAGGCAAGAGGTAAGTCAGCATCCCACAGCCGGGCTCTCCATGCAGGGAGGGTGTCTCCAGGGCAGAGCACCGACTCCACGTGGGGGGACGGATTCCAGGGCTCACCTTCTGTGCCATGTGTTTTGGCCCAGGGAGCATGCTAGCTCCTCAGAGGGTGAGGAGAGCCCGACACTGTTCAGGAAGGCCTCTCCTCTGGGTGACTCCTGGGCTCTATTTAAACCAGGGGCCTTGAGAGGGCACATGTGCCCCCGCAAAGGAGCGGTGCCGTGGTGGGCGAAAGGATGCTTTCTCAGAACTCCTGTAAACCCAACCCCTCCGGTGGGTCTCCTCCTCCAGAAAGCCTCCCATCATGGGGAAGGAACTCCCTCCTGTGTTTTGTGGTCCCTTGACCCTGAAGGACAAGGGCAGATAGTGCCTCCCACTTACTTTCACTGCGGGCAGGAGGCAGGTAACCCCGCACCCAGTCACTGGTGCCCCCTCCCCATAAGGCCCCAGTGAGCATCCCTCACCCCTACCCACCCCCAGGAAATTCCGTGGGTCCCAGGGCCTCAAGCAGGGGTTCTGGCTCTTTGGGGCTTGCCATGCTCCCAGCCTCCTCTGCACTCTGCCATCAGCCCCCGGCATGCGGACCCTGGCCCACGGGCCGCTCTGTAGCAGAAACACCAGTGTTCGTGATATTCTGGGGCTGCCACCCTCCGTTGTGCTCCCTGGAGCCCTCAGAAGAGTTCTCCCAAGCCCCCCCCAAGCCAGCCCACACTCCCGCAGGACCAGCACCACTGCCTTCCTCTCCATCTCCCGTCCTCTCCTGCCGGGACCCAGCCAGGCCCAAGCTCTTCTCCCTCGACAGCTCCCATGGGAATCAGGGCCCACCCAGGGGCCCCACGACCTGCTCTTGGTCAGGCTCTCCCACGCCCACCTGAACGCCCTCGAGTCCCAGCTGGGACCAACCCTGCCACCCACGTGTCTCTCTGGTCTTTGCCATTGGTTCTAAGGGTCTCCAAGGACAGGGGCTATGTCTCTACCATTTGACTGGGCACTTACTAAAGGACTCGGCCTCCCCCATCAGAATACGTGCTCTCTAAGGGTGGCGGCTGTGTCTTCTCCGTTAATCTCGGAGCTTTGCCTGCTCAGGGGTTGGCGACCTGAGGCTCCCTGAAAGCAAGGATTGTGAGTCCCACATCGGCCTGGGGGCTCACAAGGGGCAAAGACCGTGTCTGTCCCTGGATGGTTTGTGTCCTGGAGCTGTCATGCCTCTTTCTCCAATCTATGGGCTCCCTAAAGGAGAGGATGTGCCTCTCCCATCAGATCTATGGCTCCCTCATCAGACTGTGCCTCCTGATGGAACAGGCCTGGCCACATAATTCATGGGGCCCCGTACAAAATTAAGATGTAGCGCCCTTTTTAAAAAAATTATTAAGAATTTCAAGGCAGTGAGAGCAAAGCACTAAGCCAAGCTTGCGGACCTTCTCAGCAGAGGGTCCCAGGCACAGGTCACCTGCCCATGGAGCTGGCCCTGCAAGGGAGGGTCTATGCCTCTCATCCATCAAGGTGAAGGGCAAGCAGCTGAGACGCCAGACAGGCACAAAGCCAAAGACAAGGCGAACAGGCCTGGAGGTGAGCAGGGCAGGCCCCAGGCCCAGAGGAGGGACACACAGGGTCACCTCTGGGAACAATGGGGCATTCACCAGTAGCCAGGCTCCTCCACGGGGCCCGCGGCCAGGCTCAGCTCTGTGATTCGTGCTCCACTGAGCGAGCGCTGGCAGGAGCTCAAGTGGGAGAAAGTTGAGGCTGCAGAGGTGGCCGTGGTGGAAACATCTATTTTTACCCTGGCGGGTGGGGAGGCAGGTCAGCGGTGGCTTTGAGGGTGTCCCAAAGCCACCACCAGGGCCAGTGAGGGCCTGGGCTGGGTCAGCCGTGAGGGAGTAAGGAGGGGGTGGGCAGCCCAGGGCAGCTGGGAACCATGCAGGGAGCCCACCAAGCAGCACCAGTCAAGCCTGCCTCGGGCCCAGCAACAGGACAACCTGTGTGCAAGTGGCCCTCCTATCTTGGCTCTAGCCTCCCTGCCAGGTGACAGGGCCTGGTCCCCACCCCCATGCCCACTCCTACTTAAGGACCACCACCTGCCTCCCCCCAGGTCCCTGAGGACGCTCTGGGCCATCAAAGCTGGGAGGGTGGAAGGAGAAAACAAGGGTTTCAGCTAACTTACCCTGACGGGGCAGACCTGTTCAGTCACCCTCGGTTGGGAGTGGAAACTGGGTTGTTCTTTAAATAAGGAGCCGGGAGAAGAGTGGTTGCAAAGCCAGTGAGTAAAGCACCGACAGAGGAATTTGGGACTCTGTGCCAGCCTGGCACACTGCCTCGGTGGCCCCCACCCAGCTCCTGGGTGAGGCTGGCTAGTCCCCACCGGTGCCCCTAGCAGCCCGCCCTGCAAGGTGGATGCTGTGTGCTGAGGTGTTTATGTTACATAAACCCAACCACGCTCATCAAGACAATTTGTGGCTCCCCCGAGCAAGGAAAATTCAAGCACCTTTTTATGCCGGGCCAGGCTGGGCTCCCAGCCACAAACCCTGGATCCACTTCCGACTCCTGGGTTCCCCAAGGCCACTGCCAGCATGGGGGTGGAGGAGGGACACCCCCGCTTGGCTCGCCTCTGCCCGCCCTGCTGGGCTACCCTGAGGGAGGCAGGTGATTAGCCCCTCGGGCAGCCTGACCGAGACTGAGCCAGAGAAGGATGTGGTCCCCTCCAGGGGTAGGGGGACCACAACAAGGCCTAGAGATGCCACACACAGCCCCCAGGAGCCCTGCTCACCCACTCTGGGCTGGTTCCCTCTCCATTTACAGACTGTCCCCTATCCTCAGCACCTTCGGTGCCACCACCCAAAGGCCACAGGCCCTATTCCTCAAATACCTCCTTGGTACCACAGCAAACACTTGTGTAGGGTCCCAACCACTTGACATTTACTATCTGGTTTAATCCCAGGGCCATTTTCCCTTCCTTCTTCCCTGTCGCTCCTTCCAGGTGGGAAGGCTAAGGGGTAGAGGTCCTTGGGGCAGGAGCTGCCTTGGGGACTGGGGCAAGGATGGAGAGGAGAGAGCTGAAGAGGGTGTCCGTCACGCGTGTCCTACCCAGCCCTGGGGAGGAGGAGTGCCATCTACATCACTGTCCTGAAGGCTGGGGTCTTTAGCAGTGTGCAGTGCACAGCCTGTGCAGCCTTCTGAGGAGTGAGGGGCAGATCTGGGCTCCCCCAGAGGCATCGTCCATTCTTTGTAGGTCTTCTGAGCCGCCCTGAGGCCATCCCCTAACGAGTCCTGCCTGATCTCTGGGGCCTGGCAGATTCGGATCTAACTCATAAAACCACAGCAGCCTGGGCTCAGACAGTCATGGGAGAAAAGAAGGGCCTGGCTCCAGCCCCCAGCGTGGGGAGGAGGGGCGAAAGGGGGCTGCAGACAAATGGTCTTTACACTTTGAGTTAATGAGGGTCAGGCAGGGGCACCCACTGGCAGGAGGGGATAAAATGAGAGGAAAAGTGATGGGGGTGCAAGAGGAGGGGAAAGTGCTGTGGGTGAGGGAGGGAACAGAACACTGATACAGCCATAAAAACCTCCTACAGACACGCACACAGTGCACAGGGCAGCCCCACACAAGCTTCCTGAGCCCCGCTGTGTGCCAGGCCTGGTGCTGGAGGCTGGGGGGCAGGGCTCTCCAAACCCTTGGATATCACTCAAAAATCTGAACACGCACTCTCAATGTATGGCTATTTATCTCTCCATAAATTAGATCCATATACAGCTGCCATGAGTCGACGTCTCAAGGCTCACTCTATGTTTAGGACAAGGTTCACGGGTAAAGTCCTAATTTCAGCTAGTCCTCTCAATATCTCAGTTTGTGTCACTGACTTCTTGTCAGATCTGATTAAGTCCTTGTTGGTTTGGGGTTGTGTTTGTTTCTTTGTTTGTTTTGCTTCCTAACGAACTTGTCAGGTGAGCCCTTGCTGGGCTGGGAGATGTGTGTATCGGCTCTGTCCGGCGTTTCTGCTTTGCATTGCTAGCTTCTCTTCAATCTGCTATTCTTTTCTGTCTACTTTGTTACCTTATCTTTTGTGTGTGTGTGTGTGGTACGCGGGCCTCTCACTGTTGTGGCCTCTCCCGTTGCAGAGCACAGGCTCCGGACACGCAGGCTCAGCGGCCATGGCTCACGGGCCCAGCTGCTCCACGGCATGTGGGATCTTCCTGGACCGGGGCACGAACCCACGTCCCCTGCATCAGCAGGCGGACTCCCAACCACTGCGCCACCAGGGAAGCCCCCGTTAGCTTATCTTTAGTCAGAGTGTTTACATGGCAAGAATCTTTCTAAGCCCAGTGTCCCTTGTGTGAGGGTTACTTTAGTTAAATCCAGATAATGTAATCTGTCAATTCTCTTAACCAGGCTTGCACCAAAAACTAATACACCAAAAACCGATAAACAAGGGTGATGCTACTAATACCCCATGACATAAAACCCATGCCCAACTGCCATATGGCATAAGTGGAGTTCAGGATCAATCTGAACATTACATACGAGGCAAGGGTGATAGCTATGATTCTGTAAATATTTTCTTCCCATACCCCAGTGAAGTATTGCGTACATCCTGAAGTATATGGAAACCCACTGGGAGTGGGGGAAGGCACAGAGATGGCGAGGACATTTTATATCCCCTCAAAGACTTAGCTTAAGGAGAGAGAAGAAAATGTAAAAGAAATATTTAAAAACTGAGCATCTATCACGTGGTACACTCTACATTCCTGGCCTCTGGACCTCACAGGAACTCTTTAAAGGGGGTATGATGACTCCACATTTGGTGTGGGGAACGGGACTGCCCCAGGCCTCACAGATGGTGATGGGTGAATCCTGAGAGCTGGGAGTCAAGTTCAGGCTGACCCCAGTAACTGCTGTGATGGCGAGCAGTGCATATGTGGGCTCCAAGGGAGACACAAACCATGACAGCAAAGGCTCTGAGCCTGCCCTGGTGGAGGAACCAGAGGCAGCTTCATGGAGGAGGTGAGAGGGCTTTTCCCCATCAGTGGTACTCAGACAGCCTCACTTACCCATACCGCCCTATGCTCCCCTGGGGTTCCTCAGCTTTCCCACCACCACCACCCCTCAGCTTTCCCGCAATGCTCCAGAGCACCAGCAACCTGCAGACTCTCAGGACCTTCACCTCGGGGCAGGAGATTCTGAGCTCCCATCCCCCTCTCTGCTCTAGGATTCAGTTCCCCTACACCCCTCCCGCCACTCCCCACCCCAGGCCTATTGCTGGCAGGCTAGAGGGCCAGAGTTTCCTTCCTGCAGAAGCAGCACTGTTTGTGGACATCGTTAGGGAAAACAGATTCCTTAGTTAAATCCTTTCTCCTCAGTCTTCTCAGTGATTCAGGCTTAGCTTGGGGATGGCTGAGAGACCTAAGGGGTCCCTAATCTCAAGAAGGAAGCAGGGACCCACCTGCCCTGCCCAGACCCCTGTCCTGACCTCTGGCATCCAGAGGCATCTTACCCTGCCTCATATCTCAAGAACTTTCAGGACACTTCAAAGAGCCTCCTAGAATGGCTGGGGGAAAGGCCTGTGGACAAGATGCTCAAACAAAAGCGTGGGGGTGGGGGGGCGTGCAGGGGGGAACTACCTAAAAGTCCATCAGTAGAGGCCTGGTTAAATAAACCATGGCTTATCCAGATGATAGACAATTATGGAGCCATAAAACCATGTGGTAGAGGCGCACTCAGTGATGCGGATGTATATTCACAGTATGGTGGTTGCAAACCACTATAAACAGTGAGGTCATATTTTTTAAAAATACTCACATATATTTTATACTCACATGGAAAATTCTAGAGATACCCAAGTGCCAACAGTGGTTCTTTCTGGGTAATGGGATTAGTTAGTGGCTCTTTTATACTCTTCCTTTTGCTAGCTGTTTTCTCAGATTCCTATAATGAACGTATATCACTTTTGTAATAAGATAAAAACCAATAAAAGCTATTTTTAAAAATAAAATGGTCACCCTTGCCCATCTGGAAATAGCGTGTTGCCTGAATCGGCAGCGGGGCTTAGAGTGGGCAGTGAAGAGTGTGGATGCTAGAAGCATTTCCCCGAGCTGCCAACCATGGGAAAGAAGACAGCTGGGGGTCTGTGTCACAGCCAGCCTAGTGGCTGAGGTGCCCCATCAGTCCCGGCAAGGGCAGCGCACGGAGCAACAGGGATGAACTGCGATGACATTGCTGAGAACAGAAGGAGTTCCAGATGAGCCGTATGGGAGATGGTGGCCAACTCCCAAGCCGTGGCCAGTGCGAGCAGGGCAGCAAGCCAAGCTCTGTCCTACCTCAGAGCCTTTGCACTTGCTCTGCCCTCTGCCCGGAACGCTCTCACCCAGGCTCTGCCTGCTCGCTTTCTCACATCAGCCAGTGTCACATTTTCAGAGGGCTTCACCTCAACCTTTTGGAGAAAGGTCACTCCCCACCCACTGTCCTTTCTATCTCATCCCCTTGCTTTATTTTTCCTCCTGGCATTCACTTATTACTACCTGAAACACTTCCTTGCCTGGCTCCCCCACTGAAAGCTTTCACAAGGGCAAGAATTCTGTGCTTAGAACAGAGCCTGGGCATGACAGGCGCTCAAAAAATACTTGCTGAGTGAATGAAAAACTGAAAACTTTGCAGTGTCAGGGCTACACCTCCACACACAATCGCCCTCACCTCATCCTGCCTTCCATGCCCCCAACACCAGGCAGGGGCTCTGGGTCTGGTCAGGACATCACCAGCTGTGAGATGGGGGTTGGCTGGGCCTGGGGATGGGGACAGAGAGCAAGGACTCTTGAGTCACCATGGCTGGGTTTACCTTCCCTTAACAGCTGTGTGGCCTCCCCGAGTCTCCGTTTCCTTGTCTCTAAAATGGGGCTCCAAATAGCTACCTTCCACAGGGGAGGATTAAAGGTGACAACGCGCCTAGCACAGCGCCTGACACGCGGTGGGCACTCAGTAGCCAAGGGTTCCTCTCTGACCAGCCTCCAACTTCATCCTCAGCTCTGGACCGAGCAACTCGGAGTCTGGGAAGACCTGGATCTGCCTAGGAGCCCCCTGCTCCCCCGCCTTGATGGGAACAGGAAAGCAGAGCAGTGGGTGCCTCTGGAGACCCTGACCTGGTGGGACGTGAGTCTCAGGCATCTGAGGCAGCCTGACTGGGTACAGTGGAAGCCTCCCTGCTCTAAAGCCCTGGGGGAAGGCAGGCACTGGGGGCTCTTCCAGGGCTGGCCAGGAGCTCACAGAGCCAGCTCTGGCTTGTGATCTCTCCCTCTGTCTCTGTCTCTGTCTCTGTCTCTGTCTCTGTCTCTCTCTCTCTCTCTCTCACACACACACACACACACACACACACACACACACACACACAAGCCCTGGCTCCTACCTTCCTCACTCCTATTCTCTGCGGTGGAGGTGTTCCCTCAGGCCCATTTTTCTCATTCTTCTGGCAGCCCGAGCCTAACTGTGAAAATCCAGCTCTCCTTGGCCAGGCCTAGGTTATGTAAAAGGCCCCAGAGGCCCGGGGAAAGGGCAGGCAGAAGCCCCACCTCCAGCCAGAGGCCTGCCCCTCCAGGCCCCTTCCTGTGGGCTCCCTTGGCTCCCCTTCAGGTCTCTCTGTTCAGGGTCACCAGCACCGTTCCTGCTTCCCCCACCTCCCTCCCAGCCTCAGAATCCCCAGCTGCCCACCCACAGCACCCCCTTTCAAAATCGAATCTCTGCCAGCTCATCCATCCTCTTCTCAAACTAGCCTCACCTGACCTTCTTTGGGAATTCTTGTGGAACCAAAAGCGCCCAGTTCCCCCAATCCTGGTAGTCCCCTTTAAGTAACTCAATTCCCCTCCCTGTCTCTGAAAGAATGAGATGAGAAGGCAGCTGTCACAGAGGACCAAGCCTCGATCAGAGAGGGGACGCATTTCGCTCTCAGCCTGGAGCAGACAGGAATGCTCAAATCTTCCACAGCCCAAGTGAAGGGTATGGCCGAGGAGAGGATGCCGCATTTTCCCCCAGTAGGCTTCTCAAGGGGCACTCAGACGAGACGCTGTCAGGCTGAGATCCCTGAACCCCTGATTGTATGTGTCTGAGGGAGGTGGGTCCAGCTCCAAGGGGAGACCCTCATTAGCAGAGCTCAGAGAGGGGTGTACAAGCATTAAAGCCAGTAGGCAAGTGTTCAGTGGGCAACAGAGCCTGCATCCCCCCCCAAGCAGACCTGTGCTGGAAGCTAAATCACCATCAGAAGTTTGCCTGAGACAGTGAGGAGTGAGGGGAAAAGTCAGGGTTTCATGGCCTCAGGCCCCAATAGCCGTGGGAGATAGAAAGCCTTGCCAAGGGGTCCCCCAGCCAAGTGTCTCTCCCTGGACACAATCAAGGCGAGTCTCCCCTTTCTCTCCCAGGGTGGGTGGACCCATGCGCCTCCACGGTGTGCCAGGCCCTGGGACCAGTCGCCTCATTAGGGAGCCTTTGCCAGCCTGTGCTCTGATCTCACATGCGGTCATTTCCTCACTCAGGTCTCAGAGGGCAGCTCTGCTTCTGCCAGGTCCACGTTCTTGGAGGGCACCTCCCTGCTGCCCCAAAGCTCTGTCGGTGTGTGGGATCCAGGAGTGGCTGCAACTCTTTCCTGGATCCCGGACAGCAAGGAAGGGGGATGAGGGTACGGAGCAAGAGGGTCCCCTGCCCTGCCCCACTTTCCAGGCTCAGCCACGTCCGTACTTGTCCCCTCATTTCAGTAGCTGGCAGAGAGTTGTAATTGAATTTGCAGTCAGGCTGAGAATGAAAAAAAGAAAACCCTTTACACGTCTGGGATTAATTTATCCCTGATGATGGCCACATTCACACGCTCTTTTCTGCTTAGGTTTCCAGAGCGTATTCTGGCCAAAAATGTGAAACACACACGCACAGACGCACGCACACACACACAGCAACACGTGTGCCCTGAGTGCACACGCGTGCGCCTGTGACTATGCCTGCACTTGTGACTGCATCCCAGAGAGCATGGTGCTTCCTGCATGGGGCTGAACGTAACTGGCCTTGACCATCTGCATGAGGGGGTCTGCATGGGGCAGGGGCATCCTCTAGCGTGCACCTCTGTAGGGATCCCCATTCTGGTCATTGGTGGGCCACTGTCACGCAGCCCACCCCAAGGTGGCATGCAGAGTAGCTGCTCTCCAGGAAAGGAAAGCCCAGACGTGGCGGTCGAGACAGCCGTGTGGTGGGCACTGCCCGTGAGGCAGGACAGCTACATGGCTTCTCTCCCTCCTTTCCCACATCCAGAGAGCAACAAGCCCCGTCCTTCCAGGGCAAAGAAATGGGGCCACTGTCCGCCTTACACTGGAGGAGTCCCCCAGAGAGGGGAGCTCCCCGTCACCTGCCTTGTCTTCTTCTTTAGCACTCTCCCTCGTCCCAACACCCCGGCAGCTCAGAGCTCCTTTTCAAAGGAAATCGAGCACTCACTATATGTCAGGCACTGTGTATCATCTCAGGAAAAGCTCCTGGGGGCCCCAGGGGTCTCCTGAGCCTGCAGGGAGAAGACGCAACCAGGCTCCAGCCCCAGGCTCATGATGGAAACATGTAGAACCAGCCAGGGAGCTGAACCAACCACAGCGCCCCACTCCACCCCACCCCAAACACACCCCGGCCAGCCCTGCAGAGTGAAGGGGAATGGAGCCCAGGGTAACCGATGGAGCTTACAGTGAACTAATGGATTACCAGGAAAATATGATGTGAGGCTTCCCCAACTGCATTTGGAGTGGCCAACCCAGGGGCGTAGGCTCTCTCTTCCTCCTATATTCTGTGTCTAACCGAATAAGCTTGGGAGCCAGTGGGGAGGGCAGAAGGGAGCCGGCTCTGGAGGAATGAGGGGAGCTGAGGCCATGCTCCACCCAGTATGTGCATGAAAGGTTCTGGTCCCTTTCTTGTCCCTGCTGCACAGTCTTCCTGTGTGTCTGTCTCTGTCTCTGTCCCTCACCATGAATCTGTCTCTCTCGTCATCTGTCTCATCCGTTGTCTCTCTTTTACACACGCGTGTGCGCTCACACACACAGACACGGACACACACACACACGCCATGAAAAACCGAGACCAAAATAAAGGCAGAGAAACAGCATGAAATCCACACTGGGCCAAGCCACAGGGCACAGAAGCTGCAGCTAGTCGTCTCCAGAGGACGGGATGGAACAGCAGCAAAGGGGGGAAGGAGGGAGAGGGAGGTTCCCACTCTACTTGTGGGAATCTCAGCCACCATTTAAGGGCCAGCCTGGCAGGCGAACCCTGGCCCTTACCCTCTTCTCATCCACGATAAAAAAAATGTTTCCTGGGCTGTCCCCATGTCCCAGGCAGGGGATGCCCACCTGACTCCCCTGGAAATCCCCTAATCCTGCATTTACGAAACACGTGGAGAGAGGATTGAGACAAGTTTGCGTTCCCTGGGGGCGGAGGCAAGGGGGAGGGGGCTACAGGCCAGGGCTGTGCTTACAGCTCTTCCTGTCTATCCAGCTCCCTGTCACTCTAGCCTGGGCTGTCCACAGAGCCCTGGAAAAGGAACAGAAAATGGTGCGCATGTGAATGCATGTGTGTGTGTACGTGTGTGTCCAAGCACACAAGCAGAATATCTCTCTCCAAAACACCAGCAAAGAAAATAAAGTCAGGGAACTGAGTATTCTGCATATAAAAGGCTTCTGACGTCTTACTGAACCATTTTTTTAACAGATGAGAGTGATTCTCCACCTTGCAAAAGAATAGGTCTCAAATGTTGAACACTAACTGAATTTCAAAACACAAAAGTCCAATTTGCAATGGCTCTGAGGACCTGCCTATTTAAAGAGAGGATGCAATGAAACACTTAGTAAAGTCCCTCTAGTGAAGGAAGCAGACGTCTCATTAAGGACTGAGATGTGATTTCCTCCTTGGAGGCACAGATTAGGGGTCAGGGGACGCGGGGACAGTCAAGTGTGCCGGGTTTCAGTGGTGGATGGGCACCAGGACAGGTCAGAGGAAACCTCCCAGAGGAAGGGGCCACGCTGAGGCCTGAGCCACGGGCCAAGGCCAGACTTGCTCAGCATTCCACTCAGCAGAGCAGAGGGAAAAGCAACAGGTGAGGCAAGAAAGATGGTGGGATTGTCCTCTGAGGACCCTGGACCAGCATGGTTGACCTCCCTTGTGAGGATGGAATCTGGGAGGAGGGGACCACAGATGGGTCCAGGGCTGCCTGCCTGTGGACAGTGAACTGAGGTGTGGCGAGGGAGAAGGCTGATGGAGTGTTACCTGGCTTCCAATGACTGGCCTGCTTGGGGGCCTGATCGTAATTGGAAGGGGTGGTACTGGGAAGAAAAGTAGCTCGATCCAGAGAGACTCAAGAGGCAGAATTTGTGGGATCTGCTGATGTCTTGGATACAGGCTAAGGAGGAGGTAAGACTCAAGGATGCCTCCCACCCATTCAGCTCCAGTGACTGGGTCGATGGAGGGAACAACAGGGCAGGAGCTGTTCTCATGGGGTGGAGGATAGAGATGTTGAGTGGGGATGGGAGGCGGGGGATGAGTGTGCAGGGCTTGTAAGTCACCCTGGGGGAGATGCCCACTGGGTAAGCAGTTGGATAGCATGGCTGCAGCACAGGGGAAAAAATGGGGCTAGAGGTAGGGATTCCAGGGTCAGTAGCCTCTAGAGAACAACCAAAGCCACAGGAGTGGGTGAGGCTGCTGAGGAGATGCAGAGTAAGAAGAGAGGGCCAGGCAAAGGGCCCTGGGGAACACTATAGACCAATCAGAGAAGGCAGGGCCAGACAGAAAAGAGGAATATTGGGCAACTGTGGTGCCATGGAAGCCAAAAACTGAAAGTGTATTAAGAAGCAGAGAACGTTCAGTGCTGCCAGCTGCTGCAGAGAGTTGGGAGGATCAGCGTCCACAGATTTAACAACCAGGGTAGGTGGGGTCCTGGTGTGAATTAGAGAAAGGTGCCCCTTCCTCAAGGTAGTTTATTTCTTTCAGAAAACCTTAACACACTGATTTTATTAGAACAAAACACTTTACTGCCATCTGTGGGAAAACTGTTATAATAAAGAATAAACTCATGATGTCTTAGATGTGGTGCCTGCACACAGCGCCCTGGTTATTGGCGACTGCAGTGAAAACAGTAGAATGAAATCTACCAACAAGGATGCTTTGAGCTATGGGGAGCACACTACCCAACCAAAGATGGCTTAAACAATAAGGAATTTATGATCCCACATAACAAGACCTCTGGAAGTAGGGAAGTTCCAGAGTTGGTTCTTTCTCAATAGCTTCCTGGAGAATCAGGTTCTTGCCATCCTCTGATCGACTTTCTTCCTCAGGCTTGTCCCCTCATGATCACAAGATGGCAGCCATGGCTCCAAACATTACGTTTTTTCCCCAACAAGAAGAAAAGGCAAAAGATGAAGATGTGTCTCCTTGTGTGTCCTTTGTTATTGGGGATAAAACCTTCCTAGAAACTTTTCAAGCACCCTCCCCACCCGTAACCATCACCACCTTCCCCTCACATCTCATTGGCCATAACTGAGTCACATGCCTCTTCTTAAACCAATCACCGTCAAGGGTAATGGCTTTACTATGGTTGGCTTGATCTAATAAGACACCTTCCCCAAGGGCTGGGGCAGGGCTCTTTTCTCGGCACAGCGCCACAGGGGAAAAAGAGAGGGGGGATGGCTGTTGGAGAAGATGACCCACTGAGTCAGCCACAGGGATGAAGTCAGACCACAGTGGGTGGAGGAGTGAGTGCAAGGTAAGGGCGTGGAGACAGCAAGTGTAAATGATGCTTTCTAGAACTTTGTGAAGAGAGGAGAGACCATATTAGTAGGGAGACATGGAGGACAGGAAGGGTATTTTGATGGCGCCCTAAAGATGTCTGAACTTTCTTGTCCAAAACGGACTTCATGAATGGTCCCACCACTCATAAAGCCAGGCCAGTGGGAGTCATTTGGAATTCATCTCCCATCCCACCACCACCCCACCCCACCCCAGCCCTAACCAGTCAATTCCCCAGGCCTCTTAGTTCTATCTGCTCAGGGTCTCTGCAGTCCACGATCTCTATGCCAGAGTTTCCAACAGCAGCACTATCAGTTCTTCGGACTGCATAATTTGGAGTGGGAGGGTGTGTCATGTGCACTGAGGGATGTATAGTAGCTCCTGGATGCCAGTAGCACCCTCAGCCCATCCACCCCAAGCCAGGGCTATAAAAACTGGCTCCAGACATTGTCAAATGTGACCTGGGGGGCAAAAATCGGCCCTGGTTGAGAACCACGGCTCTGCGCCCTGTGGAGATTCTTACAGATCTTTGAACCATTTCTGGTCAGTCTTTGCTCTCCCTACTGTCTTTTCCATTCCCTGCCCTTAATCCTGTAACCCTTGCCCATCAGTGTGTTGTAATTACCTATCTACTTGTCTCCCTCCGCTACTCAGTTGTGAGCTCTGGGAGAACAGGAACCACGTTTATCCTTTTCAGCATTGTATCTCTAGAGCCTAGCACCTTGTCTGGTACACAGATGTCTCTCCGTGTGTGTGTGCGTATGCATGTGTGTGTATGTATTTCTTAAATGAATGAATGAGTGAATGAATGAATGACTCCTGCCCTGCTTTTCAGAGTTGGCTCCTGGACTAATGGACCAGCCTTCTAGAATGGCCCTCTGCAACTGGCCACACAGCATCCTGAGCAATTGTTCTCCACCACTTGTGATCATAGACCCTATTGCAGAATTGGGGGAGATCACTGGACCCTCACCCTCTCGAAAGCCGTAAGACTTATGCAACCTGAAGCCCCACCATGTGCTCCCAGAAGACTCCTGTCTCCCAAGATAAGAACTAAGAAACCACAACTCTGATCAAGGCCAGTCCAGCTTTAAGTCTTTCCGTGCTTCTTCCTTACCTCCAGAATGAAGTTCATACTCTTCAGCTGCAGATACAGGCCCTTCAACACCCAGCCTTGCCCTGAAGGAGCCAGGCTCTCTGACAGCTGGAGATTGCTCTCTATCTCAGCTGCTCAGCACAGCTTTCCCTCCTTAGCCACTGAGCCAGTCCAATGCTCCACTCAGATGACAGCCCTTCCCTGCCCCAGGGTGTCCCTTCTCTGATACTCTCACAAGCGTTCAAATAACTATGGTTTCCTGATCCACCTTTCCCCCCCATGCTGGGAGCTATGGAAGGCCAGGAGTCATATGTAAGTCACTGTTATATCCTCAGAACCTGCTCTAGGGCTGCCATGTGGAGTCTCTCAATAAACATGTGCTGGACATGGTATCTCCTCACCATCCGTTCCTCATTCTCCCTGAGTTTTGCTTGGTGGCCTATATGGTTCCAGGGAGCAGCTTTAACTCCACCCCTAGCCTGACAAGGGCAGAGCAGAGAGAGAATGCAAAGTCTTGGTGACCTAATTGAGGAGCTGGATCAGCCCTCACCTGAAGCCAATCCCTCTGAAAACTTCATTTCTGTAAAGCCATTACATTCCTTTTACTAGTTTAAATAATGTTTCTTATGATCTGCAACTCAAAGCAGCAAGAAAAAGCAAATGATTAAAGTTAATAAGTGGGCACAATGTGCCCCCAAACTCATTTAACCTAGCTGATAGCTGCACAGTATGCATTTATTTCCTCCAGCGCTCTTGTCCCTGTAAGAAAAAGAGAACTTTCTTTCCAAAGCTTATGCCCTCCCCTCCTTCTCCAGAAGCTGGTTCCATTCATTACCCCATTTTCTCTCTTGTGTCTTTGATCTATCTTTCCCTCCTCAGTGGCTTCCTCCTCCCTACCTTCAAATGTTCTCAGGTCTCCCCAGCCTCTAAAGCTCTCTCAGCACCTCCCGAAGCTGCAGCCCCAGCTCTTCCATCCATTCACCTCCAGTCCTCTCCATGGAATCACCAGCTCATGGCCTCCACGCAGGCGGGCATGGTGGGTATTCAGGGAAGGCTCATGACCCAGAAGAGTTGGGTAACCCCAGTCCTTGCTGCCTGTTCTGTGCGAGGTGTGGCCACCCGGCTCCAGGTGTCAGGTGTCAGAGTCTCAGGACTGGCCACCCAGGTTCTCAGGGCCCACACGGAGTTGGACACTGAGGGCGTCCTCCAACCAGAACCTCTCCTGAAGAGAGAACCACTCTATGTTCAAGATGCAGCTCCCTCACCCAGGAGGGTTCAGATCATCAGCCCTGTGCCAATCACCCCCCAGTCCTGCCAATCAGGTGGGGATGAGGCAGGGCCTCAGTCTGGGTCCCAGCATGCAGTGAAGAGACAAGGGGGCTGGAAGGCTCACTCTGGGGCCTCGGGGCCTGGGCCATGGGAACAGGCTCACAGCAGGAAATGGGAGAAGCCCTCCCGCCAGGCTGTGCTTCAGAGTTCCAGCCCATCAGCCAACAGAGGCAGAGGCCTCTATTTCGGAAACACGATGTTTTCGTGCTCTTTGGTTTTTCTCTAAGTATGTTCTTGCTACTCTTGTAGATGAAGCCTGATTCCTGCAAGAGATGTCAGCCCGACAGCTATGCGATGCTCAGACCACAAGAAAAGGGTGTGTTTACCCAGTCCAGATCATTAAAGCAGGGGGAGGAAACAGAGGGAGGGAACCCCAAGAAATCCCAAGAGCATGGGAGACAAGGTCACAGCCAGGAGTCCAGCAGCCCTCCCAGCCTGGAGAGTTTTTCCGAGGGGCTCTTCCCAGGCATGGTGGAACCTCTTCCCGGGCATGGTGCAGGTAACTGCCCACCCAAGCAAAGATCACCGTGGGTGAGTAGATGCCTGAGGAAGGAGGGCACGGGGTGGAGGGGCGTCCCGGAAGCAGAACAGGCTGGGTCTCCAGGCAGGCCAGACATCAAGTCTCAAAGCCCCCGCCACCCCTACCAGTCTTGCCGAAAGATACACAGTCCCACTGGGAACGCTGCACAGATGGCACACACCCCGCACACGCACCCGCCCAGACATGCCCTGCACAGTCACCCCATTCAGGTACCACAGAGATACACACACCAGTGCCGCTTTGTGATTCAAAATGTTTTATACTGAAATACACATGGGCTGATCCCCAAAAGGGTTGGGTTGGGGAAGAAAGAAATGATGAAAGCGGGGTGACCGCAGGGCTCGATGTCGCCAACACTTGGAGCACGTGCCAGTCCCTCTCTCTGTCTGCCCATCCTGGCAGGACGGTGAGACCTGGACATCTGGAGACACTCAGCTGAGCAGGGCAGAGGAGGCAGCCAGTCCTGGGCCCGAGAGTCCTCAGCTGAATGGCTTCACCAGCTTCATGGCAGTATAGTTCTGGAGGGAGGGGGGAGAGGCAGGGACAGGCGGTGACAGCTGCCAGGGACACGGAGCTGGGAAAGGTGGCTGACCCCCTCAACCGCCTGCCTGCACCTCTCCCTCGTCAGCCCCCAGGCCACACTCAGCTCAACACTCCACCCTGCCAGCGCTCTCGCTGTCACACGAGCCCACACGCTTGCCTGGGGGCCACAGCGCCTGAATGGCTCTGGCTTCTCCCCTGTCACTCCAGGGCCCACTCCCAGGTTCTGCCCAGCTACCGAGAGGACTCTGCCCCTGGCCAGGCCAGGCCCGGCCTTTTCCAGCAGACAGGTGGCCTGGGGGCATGGCTGTGCTTCTCCCCACCCTCCTCCCACACTCCCCAGCACGGGAACCTGGGGCTCGTTGGCCACCATGCTCCCATCCAAAACGCAGAGAGAGAGTTCGGGCGGGGGGTATAGAGGGATGACCCACAGTGCGGGCCAGCCCTAGAGATGGGTCACCCCCGATTAAGCCCTGGCTGCTGCAGGACTGGCAAGAATCTCCCCTCCCCACTCCTCCCCCCCAAAACCATGAAAACACATACAACACAACACAGGGCTCCTAATTGGGACAGTATGTTCCCCAGCGCCGCCCAGGAAAGCCAACTCTGGAAACAAAGCCGCCGCTCCTTCCCTGCCAGATCGCCTCCTGCCTCCCCACACTGGCCCTGCTCCCGGCTGCCTCTAGGGCAGAGCTGGGAGGAATCAGACAGGCTGCCCTCCCTGTCCCCCTCCCAGGGGAATTTCCAAGAGGGTGGGAGATTAGGCCAACTGGCGGGGAGCCCCTTTGCACCCAGGCCTCTGCCCACCAAAGGCCTGAAAGCCAGGTGATGGACGGTCACAGGACTGGCATCCACCAGGTGACAGGGTGACTTGGCTGGAGGGAAGCAGGATATGCCCAGCTTGTAGCAAAGGCCTGCAAGCAAAATCAGTCTGCAGTCTCAGACCCAGGCTGCCCTACAGCCCTCGCCTAGGATCTAACCCCACATGCCAGCTCTGGAGAGAGAAGGCAGGGTTGGTATTTGAAAGAGGACAATTCCCGAAGACCTCAGAGGAGACTGATGCTGCTGCTGGGGACTCAGGACACAGGGAAGAGGCTCTGATCAGGGCCTGCCCACAGGGATTTGGGATAAGGCTGCCCCAGGGATGAGAAAGGACCACAGGCTGGAAGTGACTGGAAATCTTCTGTCCATCTCCCAGCCAAGCAGCAGGACCTCCTTCCCCAGGTCCCTGAGGTCTAGTCTGCAGCCCTAGTGCCTTGCAGGAGCGGGGCCCAGCTGGCCAGGGCACGGGGCCAGGCACAGGAAGGGTGGTGGTGATGTCACTTTGAGCCTGCCCCTGCCGTCCCCCCAGCTCTTCAGCAGAAGGCTGGCTTGGCATGCAGCCCCGTGGGGAAGGCAAAATCGCTCCCCTATCCACAGTGCCAGTCACAGCAGGTCAGCACTGACCTATCCCAGCCCCTTCCTCAGGCGACGGGAGGGCCTGGCCAAGGTCACTGGGGAGCCACTGACAGAGCCAGAACCCAGACAACAGCTCCTGACTCCACATGGAGATGTGTCCCGCACAGCAGCGATGCTCAGACCTTGATGTTCCCGAGGCAGATTCTGCTCAGCAGCCCTGGGGCTGGCCCAGGACTCTGCATTTCTTACCAGCTCCCTGATGCTGTCGTTGCTTGCTCCTCAGACCACCTCCTCAAGGAGCGAGGGTCTACACCAGCTCCCCTTTGCCCACACTCCCCGGCCTGGCCTCTCGGTGAGGCGTTAGGCTGCACCCTGTGCTCCCCCTTGTCCCTGGCTTCACTGTGTCTCCTCGTGGACCGACAGCTCCCAGCGGCACTGGCCCCACCAGCCTCTCCCTCACCCACACAACACGCCCTCACCTCCCAGACACACTTCGCGTGCTAATAAGGTCTTCGCCTGAACCGAATGGCGGCTGGGTGCACTCAACATGAGAGGAGGTAAGCCTGAGGACAGGCCAGGTGAGGGCCACTGCGCCTCCCCACCTTGGCCACCGGGCTGTGCCCCAGGGGAGGAGACACAGGGGACCGGAAGGGGAGTCCTGGGCCCAACCCCTGAGCCCAGGTCACTGCCAGGGCAGCTACCCTCCTGGCCCCACACTTGCTCGTGCCCTTCCAGGGCCCAGCAGCTAACCTTGTACTTGTAATCTGTCTTCCTTTGCTTCAGGAGGGCCCCCCAAACCGAATGAGCTTCAGGGCCCCCCAGCCTGGACCCGCCCCTGGGCCTCAGTCACGTTTGGCCAATGGGCCGTGAGTCGTCTTGCTGAGCCGCAGAACAGTCTCAGCCTGGCGCTCCAGGCGACACAGTCAGCTGGGACAAGGGCCCGGCTCGCGGCCCAGCTCATGGTCATCCCAGTTCTAGACCCTCTTTTGTCACTTAGGGTCCAAGGGGTAGCCGGGGCCTGGACGTCCAAACCAGAGCATCGTCTCAGTTGCTTCCACAGTTCATGACCTTAGGGCCTGCAGGGGATTGTTCCGTGGTTTTAACTGTCCTCCTCGTAGGAGGCGTGCTCTGCAGGTACAATGCCTTGCCAGCTATGGTGGGAGAGCGCTCTCGGGCGCCTCGTCCTCCCGGAGGATTCACGAAGCAAAGAGCTCACAGGTGAGTGATTCCCAGAGTGCACTACCCGCTGTGGGGACAGTGTGCTTGGCCGGCGGCCTGGTGCTGACCAGGGCTGTGGCTGGAACCCCAGACCGGGAGCTGTACACAGATTGCCATGCAGCCCTGAGCTGGTCCCTCTCCTCTCTGGATGTCTGTTTCTTTCCATTCAAATAAGGGTGACATGGAGTTGATCACACCATTCCTCTACTTGTATACGATTTTGAATTTTTTGTATTAAAAAGTTTCAAAAATTTAAAGAATATTAAAAATCTGGTATCAGCCTGGGGACACTGTGATCCCTTCTGAGGTTCTAGAGACACTGGGGGTGCTGTTGTGAGGATCAGGGAAGCACAGGCAGGGAAGAGAGCTCCAGATCCTCCTCCCTTAGGAGGGGCCCATGGAGCTGGGCACAGCAGTCCCCACGCGGGTGGCCCTGGCCACTCTTTGGCAGGCATCAGCTGGCTTCTTAGCAGGTGAAAGGGGCCCCAGTGTTTACTGTGCCCAGTGAGATGCTCCTTGCCCACCCTCTCCTCACCCACACATTGCCCCACGCCCACCCCACTGCAGCAGGCAGGACACACTTTATCAGGTTCCCAGGTGGACAGTGACACCCTCTCCAGCCCCAGGTCCTCAGCAGGTGCCATCCTCACAAACAGAGGGCCTTCCCTTACCTTCCCGACCCAGCTCCACACCCTCCTTCAAGAAGGTTCCCCTGCCCATGCCTGCCCAAGGGGCCTCGCCTTCTGCCAACCCCTTGATTACATAGCCCCTCAGGGGCTTGCTGAGGATGCTGTGTCTCCCCATCAAGGGCAAGAACTCAGATTCCCTCATTGGACTAAGAGCTCCCCAAGGGTCTCCTACCAGACTGGGGACTCCCCAGAGCAGGGCCTATGTCTCCCTCATCAGACCATGGACTCCCCAAGGACAGAAGCTACTTCTCTCCATCAGACACGGGGTGCACTTTGAGGACAATGACAGACTCCCCTGAGACCAGAAGCTGCTGGAGGTCAAGGGCTGTACCTCCCACGTCAGACCAGGAGCTCCTCCAAGACAAGGGTCTGTGCCTCCCCACTCAGGCCTGCTTACCGGGAAGGAGTAGATGAAGATGCCCAAGAACAGCAGGAGGATGAAGAGAATGATGACGAGGATGATGGCGCACCGGAACCGCCGCCAGAGGATGAACTTCATAGTCTTGTACGGGGAGGTGAACCAGAGGAAGGACGTGTCAGGGCGCCTGCGAGTGAGATCCCAGAGGTCAGCAGGGTACCTCCCACCAGGGCTGCTCCCTCCGGGTCCTGCTCACAAACTGCCCTGGCCCTCCCCAGTCAGCCCCCCAGACCTGCCCAGCCTCCAGGCCCCCAGCCCCTGTCTGCACCTGCATCCCCCTCTCCTCCCAGCCTTCGCTCCAGTGTGAGTCCCGCCCATGTTGCCCTCCTCTTCTTGGTGCTGTCAAGCCCTGCACACCCTCAGGGACCCCGTTCTCAGCCACCCTGTCCAGGTCACCTTCCCTGCCACTCTCTCCTTCCTGACCCAGGACTTAATCACAGACTAGAGATTTGGGGGCTGGGCAGAGCTCCAAGGGGCTCCACATTAGGTGAGCTACGGTCCCTGAGCCCCAGATAAGCTAAGCCACTGGCCTAGATGCACGTGGCTGGTTCACTGTCAGGGAAGGATGGCAGGGAGTGAACCCAGAAAGCTGATTGTCTCTCATAACCAAGAACCTCAAATCCTTCCCCTAGGTCAGCCTCACAATTCAAAGAGCAGGGAGGATTTTGTGTCTCAGTAACGGCCGTTTTAACATCTGCTTGCGTGCTGCTGGGTCTCCTGGGTCTCTCTCTGTCTTTCCACCCAGATCCCAGCATCCTTGGGCAGGGATGCCTCTCAATGCTCTGCCAGCCTTTGGCACTCAGGATAGCGCTATAACAAAGTGGGCTGTCCGTGCTAAGTGTGACTTGAGCTGAGCAGGTCGTGGAAAGGGACCCAGCAAAGGCAGCCCCACCCACTCAACGCCCCCCCACGAACAGCCATCTTTCAGGCTCCGGTAACTGCCTTCAAGGCTTCTGCATCCACCGGATTGGGATGTAGGCCCCTCCCTTAGAGGCCTGTGAAGTAGGGGAGGCAGGGACTAGGCCCCCATTTCACAGATGGGAAAATTAAAGCTGAAAGGCCTTTTGAAAGCCACATTGAAAAACCACAGGAAAGCCATGGAAGGCAGCTTGGTCAGGGAAAGACCTTAGTCAGGCTCCGGGGCCAATCAGACCAGGTGTGAGAATTTCAGCTTCGCCACTTTCCTTGGAATGACCTTATTTAACTTTGCTGTGATTGTTTCCTCATCTGTAAAGCGGGGATACTAATAACGACTCAGCAGGGAAGGTTCCATGACACAACATATACATGCCATATGACAGCACGCCTGGCCTACAACCAACAGCTACCCAACAGCGCCTGCTTCTGGAACTAGCTGATGAGCCCAGTGTGTCCTGGAATGATGTCTGTCACCTGCCCCCTAACAATGTGTACCCTTGGATGAGTCACACCCCTCTCTGGGCCCTGGGACCTCTGTGCGGCTATACAGTGAGTGCCTCCTGTACTGTGGATACTCCTCCCCATCCCCTTGGGCATCAGGGGTCAGGGGCTGGGCACCAACCTTGGGTCCTCGAGCTTGGGGTTCATGTTGGGCTCATCCCGGCCCTGGCCGGCCGGCCGCTCCTCATGTTCGCTCTCAGCTACAATCTCCAAAGTCATCTCCAACTTGCCCTGAGGGGACAGAGACATAAAGGCTTGGCCCCATGGCTTGGAGAGGAGCCAGGCCGGACAGATGTAAAGGTCACTTTATGATTTGTTTGAAAAAAAGATACAGGGTGATCTGATCATAAAAGTACCTGCTCCTTGCAGAACACATAGGAACTACAGAAATGTATAAAAAAAGGAGACTGTCACCCATACTTCTACTATGTAGAGACAAGCACTCTTAAGATTTTATTCATCAGTGCTATTTTTCTTTGCAAGTATATGAAATATCACACTGTGTTTATATGGTTCTATAGCTTGTTTCTTTCATTTAGGAATATATTTTATTATATAATTATATACTCTTTAAAGTTTGCTTTTAATGATGTATCTATGCAATGGTTGACCATTTATTTAGTAAACCAGTTATTTTGGTTTGTTTAGGTTGTTTCCAACTCTTTGTTGTTATAAATAAACCCTAAATTTTTAATTTTATGGGGTTATTTCTTTAGGAGAGATTTTAGAAGTGGGATGAAAAATTTCAAGGGCATAAATATTGTTAAGTCTCTGGTTATATATTACTAAATTGTTTCCCCAAATGGTAAAAATCGTTAGCCTGCCCAACAGAGGTAAATGAGAGGGCTGTCTCTCTGCTTCCTCACTAGCAATAAGTGTCTCTATTTTTTTTTTTTTTTTTTTTTTTTGCAGTATGCGGGCCTCTCCCGTTGCGGAGCACAGGCTCCGGACGCACAGGCTCAGCGGCCATGGCTCACGGGCCCAGCCGCTCCGCGGCATGTGGGATCTTCCCGGACCGGGGCACGAACCTATGTCCCCTGCATTGGCAGGCAGACTCTCAACCACTGCGCCACCAGGGAAGCCCAGTGTTTCTATTTTTTTAAAATTCTAATATAATACGTAAAAAATGTTTTCACATTTTAAAGCATTCCTTTAAGTAATTACTAGGGGAAATGAACCTTCTTAAATATTTAATGGCCACTATACTGCTTTATGTATTATCTATGTATGCCCTTTGCTCATTTTTCTTTTGAGATGTTAGTATTTCTTATTAATTGTTATAATTTGTTATACAACATGGATATTTTATTTCAAGGGCCACTTTAGGGATTGGCTGGCTGCCTGCCATTTCTAAGTACAGTTGACCCTTGAACAACATGGGTTTTAACTGCACAGGTCCAATTATACACAGATTTTTTCAATAAATATACAGTTGGCCCTCATTTGCAGGTTTCAGATCTGTAGATTAAACCAAGCACAGAAGGTGGACTTGAGCATCCATGGATTTGGTGTCCACGGGGGCTCCTGGAACCAACCCTCTGCTGATACCAAGGAAGGACAGTCAACTCATTTACTTCCTCTGCAGAGGAAGGATGATTCTCCATGGTCCCCAGTCATACCCCTGGGCAGACCTCTGGGCAGGGAGAAGAGGACAAGGACAGTCCCTTATAGGGCCCTGCTCAAATGGGAGTGGCATGACCCCTGTCCTCCACAGGAAGCCCAGCCAGAGGGGAACCCAGGATACAGATCACTGTGAAGGCCAAGGAGCAGCGTACAAATTAAACAGGGTCCACGGGAGATCAGGGCATCTTTAGATTTAGATAGCCTTTCCTGGGATACGAGCCTCGAGGAGACGAAGGCTGGGAACTGGCAGGGAAGAGGGACAGTGTCTTGGGAAACAGGCAGGGAGGGCAGGAGAGAGGGAGAGGAACACGTCTGTGCTCAGCGATTTCTGTGGACGAGTCACTCCCGCGTCTCCACCCACCAGAGGGAACAGACTTACCGCCAGTATCTTCTTCTCACCCTCGTCTGCCACACAGGGCCACCAGCCCTTCACGGTTTTCTGTTCAAAAAGGGACACAAACCACTCTGGGTGGAAAGTGTCATCCAGCTGGTCCAAGGAACACTTCTCAGCTGTCTTGGCAGGCTTGGGCATGCGGTTGAGGTCCAGCTGCAAAGAACCTGTGGCAGAGGAAGGTGCTTTGGCCCACGCTTTCTCAGTCACTGCCAGCCTAGGGCCACCCTGGGGCTGGGCAAGTTCAGCCTCCTCAGCTTCTATCCATGGTCTTAGCCCCATGGCTCAAATTCCACTCTCCACCCACTGGCTCTCATTCCATCTGTACAGCTTCCCATCCATCTATTCATGCATGTATATGCCTGCTACTGTGCCCTGATTGATGCACCCTTAACAGAACTTCCCACCTGCTCAACTATTCATCTTACTATGCACAAATTCACTCATTCACCCATCATCTACATCCATCAGCCATCAACTTTTTAAACTGTTTTTAGTGCAGTAAAATATTTATAGATAAGATAAAATTTGTTATTTTAACCATGTTCAGATGTATACTTCAGTGGCATTATTTACATTCACAACATTTTGCAACCATCAGCACTACCTATTTCCATAACTTTTTCATTCCCCCCAAACAGCAACTCTGTACCCATTAAGTAATAACTCCCCATTCCTCTCTCCTCTCAGCCCTGCTAACCTCTAAATCTACTTTCTGTCTCTATGAAAAAGCCTATTCTAGACAGTTCATATAAGTGGGATCATAAAAATTTATCCTTTTGTATCTGGCTTATTTCACCTGGCATAATTAGTTTTCCAGACTCATCCATGTTGTAGCATGCATCAGTACTTCATTCTTTTTTATGGCTGAATAATATTCCTTGGTATGTATATACCACATTTTGTTTATCCATTCATCTGTTAATGGACACTTGGATTGTTTCCACCTTTTGACTCTTGTGAATAATGCTGCTCTGAACACTGGTGTGCAGACGTCTTAGTCCCAGTTTTTAATCCTTTTGGGTACATAACTAGAAGCAAAATTGCTAGGTCATATGTTTAGCTTTTTGAAGAACTGCCAAACTTTTTTCCAAGCAGCTGTGCCATTTTACATGCATACCACCAATGTACAAGTGTTCCAATTTCTCCACATCCTCTCCAACACTTGTTATTTTCCATTTTTTGTTTTGTTTTTGCTTTTTTATAGGTATAAGTGTTATCTCATTGTGGTTCATCCACCAATTTTTTCATCTGCCCACCTAGTTATCCAAGCAGCTATCTTTCTATACTGCTTCATCTACTCATCAATTTTATCCATCTTCTCCAAGAATAGCTCCATCTACTGGGTTGGGCCATATGAAAATTCTGGTATTCAACTATCTTTGACGTATAAAAACAGCAATTTCATGAGGTTTCACCTAATCCAATTCCAACAACACAAAGTCAATGGGATTGGAGCATAGGTTACTGAAGGGATTAGGTGAGAGAGGTAAATCTAAAAAATATTTCCCAAGGCCAAATTGAAGAAATTCTGTAACAGGGAAGAGCCAAATCTGACTACATGTTGGATCTGTTTCTCTTACTTTAACCTTTGCTTTCCACTGCTTTTGTTCACTAAAAGGATACTGTCTATACATAATGGCCTGCCTTGGGGAAGCCTGCCCCTCTCCCTGAATGTTGAACCAAAGTGCCTTTTCCAGGGAAACATCCAGAACCTGTCCATCTGTGGATGGCTATAAGAAAGAAGAAATTAACACATCCCCTTCCCAAGGCTGGCCATTCCAGGTGATGTTTGCAAAACTTATGGCCTTTTTACTTTACTTCCTCATCTCCTCCCCCTCTTTGTGCTATAAAAGAAACTGGCATCCAAACCCCAATAAGATGGTTATTTTGAGACATTAGTCTGCAATTTTCTAAGTCTGCCAGCTTTCCGAATAAAGTCGTATTCCTTGCCTCAACACCTCATCTCTGATTCATTGGCCTGTCGTGTGGCAAGCAGAGTGAGCTTGGACTCGGTAACAAATTTGGCAAGCCAGCCAGGAGGCTTGCTGCTTTTGGCTAGCCAGCCCCGGTCAGGGAACATTGTGGCAAGGCCTAGCAGATGCCAGGACCATTTGTCCTGAGGACCTTCCCTTCAAACCTCCCTGAAGCAGCGCCAGCTACTGCAGCACTTGGCAGTTAAAGCAAGGAAAAGACCAACTTCTACGAGTCCACAGACTCAATTTTGTACGGTTAGTCTACCCAATTCGGTAACCAGTTCATTTGTTTTGGTCTTGGTCTTGTTTTGCTTTTGTGTATCCTTTTGTGTTGCAAGTCAATGAACTCGACTTTGTAGGGTAAGTTGCTCCAGCTTGCACACTGGGAACATATTTCCCTCTCAATTTGGGCTTTTCCTTTATGGGATAAGCCAATTTGTTTGATTGGGGTACCCTATTGGAGGGGGGAATTGGTGTTGGACTCTACCTGATTTGGAGCCAGTTCATTGGGAACTAGTTCATTGGTTTTGTAGGGTAAGTCTACCGGATTTGGGAACTAGTTTGTTGGTTTTGCAGGGTAAGTCTACCTGATTTGGGAACCAGTTTGTTGGTTTTGGTCTTGGTTTTGTGTGCACAGATGCTAGAATTTGTTTGGGCCTTTTGTGTTGGAATTTGTTTGTGTCTTTTGTGTTTTGGTAGTATCAAACTTATAAAAATTGGAAATACTCCATCTATCCTGAAGGAGAGCCCTTTGGGGTGTATATTAGATAAATGGGCAAAACATAGCCATGAGCCTATGACTAAGAAAGACATGATGTACTATTGTAATAGGGTGTGGACCCAAAATATGTTAGGATCAGAAGAATGATGGTCCCTGAATAGCTCACTCAATTATTATATGATCTCTCAGTTAGAAGTGTTTTGCAAAAGAGCAGGCTGCACCAACAGTTTCTCCAACTGCTCCCCCCAATGCTGCCAACAAACCTCCTGTTTCCCCTACCCATGGAGATCAAATAGAAGTTTCTATGATAACCCCCAAGGCACAGGGACCTGGTTTAGTATCACCATCTAAGACCCAAAAGGACATCCAGTTTGGACCAGGGGCCACTTCTACAGCAGGGCAATTTCCCTTGTGCCAACATCCTGTAAGAGGCCAGGGGACTCCCTTGGACTTGAGGCATCCGATTCTAATTTCCCCACAGGAGCCCCAGATAACTTTGACAGTGGAGAACAAGTTGATTAACTACCTTCCCTATTTATCTTAAGAGGCCTGTAAATATTAAACAAAGGGGAAACAAAGGCATCCTAGGAAAAACTTGACTGTATCTTTGAGATATAAGTGTCCTATCTGGTCTTCTCAGGAATGCTCATCTCTGCCATCTTTTTAAAATGCAAACTTTGAAAAGAGGGCAAAGTAATTTAGAAATTGACTTGTCAAGGATAAATTAAAAACCTAAGTGTTTTTTCTGTAAAAATTCAGCCATCTAGACAAGTGAACTTGATTTGTTCCATCTGCCAGAAACCTAATTTTAATCCAACCTCTTTTTGTAAACTGATGGGCTTTATGTTGCTGTACGTGACTCAGGGCTGAAATTTTGAAATGAGAACTATGATGTCTCTGTTTGTTTGTGTCCTTGTATGTGTCTTTGTCTTTGGATAACATTGATGGGGTTGATTTGCGGATGAGCTCTATTTAATTGGCTTAAAGAAGAGAAAGTTCTTACAAACCAAACAATTCTAAATACAAGAAAAATTAAGCTAAATGAATTTCGGGTTCATGTGCACTGAGAAATATTCAGTATTAATGTTTGTTTTTTGATCTAATTAATATAGACATGTCATTAGAGTCATCAGCATTAAGTATAATACTTTCATTATGCCTAGGTTTAATATAAGCTAAATAAAATCTTGTTATATCTGTTGCAAATTTGTCAGCAAGGAAAGTAACTTGATGTAAAGAAACTTTTAAGGAAAGAAAATGCAAATGAGATAAGAGCTTTAGGTGCACTTTTTAAAATAACTATCTTTATCTAAAATTAATCTCTCCAGAGCTTTCCTGGTGGTGCAGTGGTTAAGAATCCGCCTGCCAATGAAGGGGACACAGGTTTGATCCCTGGCCTGGGAAGATCCCACATACCATGGAGCAACTAAGCCCATGCGCCACAACTACTGAGCCTCCGCTCTAGAGTCCACATGCCACAACTACTGAGGCCCGTGCTCCACAACAAGAGAAGCCATGATAATGTAAAGCCCACGCACCACAATGAAGAGTAGCCCCCGCTCGCTGCAACTAGAGAAAGCCCACGCACAGCAACGAAGACCAAACACAGCCAAAAATAAACACAAATAAATAAATTAATTAAAAATTAAATTAAAATAAAAATCAATCTCTGCAGATATTCAACAACTTGAAAGTTAGAATTGTGCTAAAATAAGTTAAGTCATGGAAGGTTTATGGAAAGTGGACCCCAAGAAAAGAGTTTTGTACATGGTCAGGATTGACTAAGTTTAAAATAAGTTTAACTGAGTAAATGAATTTTAAAAGTACGATGGTGAAAAACTTGAATTTGGCTTTTCTCTCTGTTAAGAAGACAAGGTTTCTTAAGATTCTGAATTGCCTCTGATAACAGATTTTAAGTTTTTCTACCTTTTAAGTGATCTGTTCTGTATTTGCCTTTGAAATCTTTTATTGTTACTTCGGCTAAGTGAATAACTATTGTTTCACAGTGACCTGCGATCCTATCTGACTGTTTAAACCCTTTTGATATTTTTTTGACAAAACTTCACAAATCAAATTATAATGAAGTTCCTTTGAACTCTAGCTAACTTTGGGATGCTTCAAAGTGCCCCTGAAACACCCCAAAGAGAGATATTAACTAATTAGGTTCACTTGGTATGTTGAATTACATGGGAAGTGTCAAATAAATAATAAATCTTCTTAGGTTATACTGTATGGCAAATGATACAGGTATTCTAGAGATTATATGGAGTTCCTAAAGTTTGATGTGTGCTGGTAAAATGTTATCCATCATAATTCTAGTTATTATCTAAATGTATTGCATGTCACAGCACTAACCAAGTTACTTTGTCAATTGCATTGTAATCAGATTTAAACGTGCCTTCTTAAGTCTTTCCTCATTATAGACAGTTATGGTTTCACTCTGATGATGCCTTTGTAAAAATGCTTCCTCTTCAAGAAGATTTATAGGAAGGACTTTGGATAAATACAAGTTTCTGGCTTTCAGGCCATAATGCTGAACTGGCTAAGAAATTGAAGAATTCTAATGGGAAACCTGATGGTTTATAAAGCTGTTAACAAGAAGGATTAGTTACATAGGACTCAGTAAACTGGTGAATATGGTTATAATTTTTATGGTTTCTATCTGAAAAATGACCAGTTCAAATCTGTGTTTTCCAGGTGTAAGGAAAACCTTCCCCTTAAGCTAATTATGACTCACAGTAATTTGGTAAATTACACCTTTGTAAGCCAAATTGTTTGTACTTTGTGTCTCCCTGCTGCACTATGTCTTTGTCAATGTTACTAGCCGCATTACTTATATCCTGTCTATTTTATAAGACTGTTGTCTCTTACAGTACCCAGTGTGTAACCAGGCTTCCAACAAAACTTCTATGACTAAACATCTTGAGGAAATAGATCACATTTATAATGTAAAACAATTGTAATAGTGTGATTCTAGGTATGGGAAGAAGCAACAAGGGAAAATGTCTCCTGGATCATAATTAGATAGGGGATCCAGAGAATCTTTAATTATCAATAGGGCCTAATCCAAAAACTAGCACTTGGAGTGGCATATCAAGAATTTTCGCCTGATCTGGGATGAGACTCCCAGTGCCGTGGGACAAAAGTTGATCATGAAATGTCTCCCCAATATTGGTCAAAATCCTGACCAAGAGGAGAGGATCTGAGAAATTGAATATTTCCTGCCACATCAGTCATTAGCGATTGCAGCCCTCCAACGTGAGCCGGTGAACCCTGAGGAAACTCAGGATATGAGAATACAGGATACAGGCCCCAGATAGCTAAGGTGCATATCAAGGGAGTGATTTCAGTGAGCCCAGACTCTTGCATTTTCCCATACATAGAAAAGCGCTAAATTCCTTAACTTGAAGTGCTCCCTCCCAAGCTTGAAAACCTCAGAATTCCCACTGAATACATCATAACTCTCAACTTTTAAGCTGTGAATATTTTTTAAGGCTACAGGTGTAAAGGAGACACTTTCCAGAGAGGAACAAAAGAAACAATTTTTGGAACACTGACACCGATGGACACTCCCAGAAAGATCCATCTGATGAAGCAATTAGAACGGTCATCACCCCTTCTTCCACAAGATTGTGGAATGGATATTGACAGTGGGGAATTGTAACAGGGAAGAGCCAAATTGGACTATATGTTGGATCTGTTTCTTTTACTTTAACCTTTGCTTTCCACTGCTTTTGTTCACTAAAAGGATACTGTCTATACATAATGGCATAATGTCTATACATACTATCTATACTCAGGGAACCCTGCCCCTCTGCCTGAATATTAAACCAAAGTGCCTTTGTTCAGGGAAATATCCAGAACCTGTCCACCTGTGGATGGCTACAAGAAAGAAGAAATTAACACACCCCCTCCCTGAGGCTGGCCATTCCAGGTGATATTTGCAAAACTTATAGCCTTTTTACTTTACTTCCTCATCTCCTCCCCTTCTCTGTGCTATAAAAGAAACTGGCATCTAAACCCTAATAAGATGGTTATTTTGAGACTTTAGTCTGTCATCTTCTCGGTCTGCTGGCTTTCCAAATAAAGTCGTATTCCTTGTCTCAACACCTCGTCTCCGATTCTTTGGCCTGTCGTGCGGTGAGCAGAGCAAGCTTGGACTCGGTAACAATTCTTGAATACCATACAAAGGAGATTAGGTTTTTTTCAGTGTGGAATGCTCAGTTACTGCAAGTATTCATTGACTGGATCTATTTTTCTAGCTTTCTTTCTTTCCATTCATCCATTTATCCTTCCATACATCTATCTGCTTTGACTTAACTATCTGCATCCCTCTAGAGCTACCATTTGCTGAGCACTGTATCTATCCATTAATCAGGTCATTATTCTATCCAGCATTTGTTCAACTCTATCAGCATTCATCTATCTATCCACCCATCTACACATCTCTCCATCCCTCAACTACAGACGAATGTTTATTTCCCATTTTAAATATGATCCCAAGATAATATTAAGTAAAAATCAGGATATTAAACTATATATACTATATCTACATAAAGACTGTAAGGAAACAAAGGATTATTTCCTGATGGCAAAATTACAGATCTTAACTATCATTTTCAAAATAAAAGTAATAAGTACTGAAGAGAAGTAAAATATGTAATTAGAAAATACATTATGAAGGGGGAAAAAAGAAATCTCTTAATAATACTGTAAGTTGCTAAAAGAGTAGATCTTAAAATTTCTCTTCACAAGAAAAAAACATTGTTAACTACATAACTTATTTTGGCTATCACTTCACAGTATCTACAAACATCCAATTAAAAAAAATAAATCTATGGAGTTAAAAAGTAGTAGTTTTATTTTTAAAAACAGAAGATGATCCTGTTTAATTTTATTTTGGACACTGTTTTCTCATTCAATAAAATACAATTTTTTGTTTGTCTTTTTAAAATTGATTTTCTAAAGCCTCACCTCATAAAGCCAAGATTGATAGACTGATGCTAAAAAAATTATTTAGTCTGTAAGCAAAAAAAATTCCATAAAAATGTGAAAAGCAATTGAAAAATGGAGAAATTATTTGTAATGTGTCCTTACTATATAAAAAGCTCTGAAAATCAACAATAAAAGAGGACCATCCCAAAACCATAAAAAAGAAAATCCCATCAACAATATGGATAACAAACATATTTTTAAAGTTGTACCTTACAAGTAATGAAGAAATGCAAAGAAAGATAAAAATGAGGTACCACATTGGCAATTTTTTAAAAAAAAAGATAACACTGGCAGCAAAAGTTTAGGAAAAAAGGTGCCCTTAAGGCAAACAGGGCACAGGTGAGAATATAAAAATGTAAAATCTTTCTAGAGGGCTGTTGAACAAAATGTTTCAAAAACCACTAAAATGTACAAAGACTCTAAAAATCTACTTCTTAGAGTTCAGGAAGGATACCCACAAAGGGTCCAAAGATGTAAGCCTAGGCTGTCACTCACGCAGGAAGTCCTAGAGATGAGCCGAGTACGCACCTGGGGGGACTAATGAGGGTCCGATGGGACATCAGGTGGGACATTAAGCACCATGATGCAGATACAATGCAGATGGATAACCCCTGACAGAAAGAATGTTTTTAATATATTGTTTTCCCCAAAATCAAGATCTAAGACAGTATGTGTAACATAAACCAATTTTGCTATCTATATGCCATATATGCATGTGTATATATATGTATAAAATACACATATAACACATATGTGTTTGCTTGTATAAGATACATGCCAAAATAATAATACAGGCCAAAGTGAAGGTTATCTTAGTTATATTAGTGAAGATTATCTCTGGGTAGTGAGATTATAATAAAATAGGAAGGGGAGGCATTGCTTATCTCCGGTTTCTAACTTTGCCACAGGAATTATGTATTCCAGAATAATAAGTAAAAGAACAAAAGTCCAACGTGGTGCTATGATTTTGACACCCTGAATCTTCTACAGTGAAGTTTGGAGCAGCTGCCAGTCCTCCAAGTTCAGGGGACCAGGCTCGGGGTCAGGGGGAAGTGGGGTGAAGAGCAGCCCGACGGGCAGGCAGCCCTCCTCCCCATTCCTGCTGGGGCTGCTCCTCAGAGCATCCTCTGCAGGGGCCCAAGAGCTCGGTGACTTCTGCAATCACGGGCCACCCAGGGAGGGCTCCAGTGATTCGTCCAAGCCCGCCCTGCCCCCAGGTGGCAGAGCAGAACTGCAACACAGGACTCGGTGACTTCCTGGACCGTCTTTCTCACCCCTTGACTGAAATTCACACAACAAAATGCACCATTTTAACCATTGTAAAGTGTACAACTCAGTGGCTTTTAGTATATTCACAGAGTTGTGAGACCACCAGCACTATCTAATTCCAGAATATTTTCATCACCCCTAAAAAAACACCAGACCCACGAGCAGTCCGTCCCCAACCTCTTCTCCTTCCAATCCCCGGCAACCACTTTCTGCCTCTGTGGATTACGTATTGCGGACATTTCATGTAAAGGAATCATATGATGTTTGTACTTTTGCGTCTGGCTTCTTTCACTTGGTGTGTTTTCAAGGTTCACCCATGGTGTAGCATGATCTCATTTCTTCTTGTGGCTGAATAACATCCTATTGTAGGGATAGACCACATGTTCCCAGTGAACTTTTATAGCTGTCATGGGGCTGCTACTTACAGTCCAGCCAGCGGGCCCCACACCTCACCCTGTGAAGGCACCATCTCCACCTAGTCCTCCAACCCAACGCTCCCTGTTCCACAGTCAGGGTTGCAGCACACTTTCCCCCAGCAGAGTCCTGGCCCCAGGTGTGTTCATTTGCTCAGTCTCTGGGGTACAAGGGCGAAGAGAACCTTGAGCCACTCACTCACTAGACTGAGGTGGCAGGGATCCTGTCACGTGAAAGGCCAGCCAGCCAGTGACGGAGCTCCTGCTTTCACTGCCTTCACCCTGAGCTCCCCTCTCTTCCTTCCCTGGGTCCTACCAACCAACACGGCCCAGCGTTCAATGCCACCTCGGCTGGCAGGCCACCCTGCTGGCCACCCTGATCACCCTGGCACTACTCTGTGTCACCGACCTCACTCAGCACCAGGGACCAGTGACCCTGAGCTCCCTGATCCTCCTGCCAGCCTTCCCACAAGGCCTGAGAGAGGCCCACAAACATACAGCAGGGGTTCTGGGGCAGCCCTGACAGGTAAAATGGTGCTGACCGGAAATGGTGCTCACCCAGAAAGTCATCAAAGGAGAACTTGTCGTTGTCCCAGATCTGGAATACCGCTCGGGCGGGGATCTTGCTCTCTGTCTTGTCCAGCCTCCAGAAAGCATCCTGGCCCAGAGGAGAAGCAAAGGAGGAAGCAGGAGAGCCGGGTTAGAGAGGAGCAGTGGTCCCTTCTAGCCTGGAAGGCTGCCTGGAGGAGGCAGTGGAGGAGGACGTCCCTTAGGGACTTGCCAGAGTCAGGTCCTGGCAGGAAGACTGCTGAGACCCCAGAGGGCAGTGTTCAAGGGCCCCAGAGGGGACCATGCAGGCTCACTTGACATAAGGTAGCTCGTTTAATCCTCGCAATTCCATGAGTCAAGGTTCTCATTGCCTTTACAGATGATGTAACAAAGGCTTGGAGAAGTTAAGAATTTGCCCAAGGTCTGACAGCTAATAAATACAACATTAATATGCACTTCTTAGGCACCAGCCTTTTCCCACTATGAAATCATTTACGCTTCCAACGACCTATGAGGAGATACTATCTTGAGGAAACCAGAGCAAGTAATTTATCCAAGTCACCCAGCTGGGAAGCGGCAAGCTGGATTCCAACCCAGTCATTCAGGTTCAAGAGTCTCTTAATCCTGCCCCTGTGATCTTGGGGACAAGGTGGGCTGGCTGGGAATCTGGGTGTCAGGGGGGACCCCCCGCCACACCACTGTAAGGAGCTGGCACTGGGGGCAGTGTCCCCAGCCCACCCCACCTTCACCTCCAAGAGCTTGCCCTGGGGCACACCGAAAGCTCCCGGTGCTGGGAAGTTCACCAGCCCACCACTGTCCCCTCCCCCCTCCCTCAGACCAGTCAGCCTGGAACAGCACTGTCGTGGGCTTCTCTCCACCAGGGCCTCGTGGAGCAGCTGAGGACTGGGGACTGGCACGCTGAGGCCTGGATCCGCTCCTGGGTCCAGTCACACTCCACTCAAAGGACCGTCCCTGGGGCTTTCCCACTCACACCTATTCTCTTTCCTCTCACTGTAGCTTTACCTGAGTGGGTGGCAAGGACCCACTGACCATCCCGCAGATGGTGGGTGCCAGGTCACAGCAGGGACCTGGACCCAGTCTCAGGGGGACAGACTCCACGGGAGTCAGGGAGCACTGCTGACCACACAGGGTTTGTCTGGGCCCAGGTGCCCTGTGTACACAGCCTTGGTGGCCACTCCAGATCACACAGACCCCACAGAGGTCCCGTGACCAAAGACCGTGGCCAGTGCCCCCCGAGGAATGATCACCTTGCAAAGCAGTTGGCTGCAGCCTGGACTGCTGCCTGGGTTGGTGAAGGGGCTCAGGTCCCCACCTGGCCCCTCGCTCCTGACCCCCATCTGGTGCCTCCCCCTTTTCTGGGCCCCAGCCCTCCTGCAGGTGCCTCCCTCCTCTGGCGGGGCTTTTATGGCCAGCTCTGCAGGCCCGCCTGTACAGGATGCCAGCATCCTCCATGCCTCTGGCCGGCCCGGTTTATGGGCTCAGTAATGAGCCAGAGGTTCAAACAGCCCCTGGTGGGAGCAGCTGGGCTGGGGCTCCAGTCTGGGGATGGCCCCCCAGGTCCCAGGCACTCATTACATTCCCAGTCTGGGCCCTTTTACTAGCTGTTTATTTGCAGGGTGGGTGCCTGACGCACAGGCCGGCTCCGGTGGGTGTGCTGGGCTCCAGGTGGGGAGCCGGCCAGGGCAACCAGCGGTGGTTCAAAGCCGCCGGATGAAAGGAGACCTTGTACTTTACAACAGTCTTGTCTGGTTAATGGGGTCCCTGGAGGGCCTGCCTGCCAGAGGCGCTGAACCCCTCAGCAGAGGGCTGGCTCTGCAGCAGGACCAAGGAGCCCGGAGGCTGTGCAGTGCCCCTGCACTAACCACCCCCAGGCTTAGTTCCCTAGCCCAGGCCAGCTAATTGGTGCCCCACTGTGGGCACGGCTCCCCCTGCCTCCCAGGGTTCTTTCTCCCAGATCGACCCGATGGCCCTGTCTCGGGTCAAGCCAGTTCCTCTCTCATGTTCCTGGTTGACTTCAGAACCCCTTGACTGTTCTCAACCTCCTCTTCTGACCTCTGCCACACACACCCCTCCAGCCACCGTCTCCGGAGCCTGGCACCAAGCGGGGGAAAGTCCCGTTCCCTCAGCCCTCCCCACTCCAGGCCACTCCAGGTGTGCTTCTCCCAGCCTCCTTGACTCCTCCTGGCTCAGCATCCCCCACAGCCTTCTCATTCTCCCAAGGCCAGCCCAGGCCTGCGGGCCATTGGGCCAATGGGTCGGTTCCCTCAGCCCCTCTCTTCCTCTGGAACTCCACTGTGGGTCAGCTCAACTCTCTGCTTCCTTGCTGGTGTCTAAAGGGCAGAGACGAAACCCCACTGTTGCCAAAACGGAGCCCCCTCAAACTGTTTATCAGCAATCCCGTTGGGCCCTCAGAACTGCCGGGTACCACCAGTTAGCTCCCTCTCCCTCTGCCTTTCTCTCCCCTTTTCTCTCCTTCACTCAACAATAGCTGCTTGCCAACTTTGTCACTTGTCTCAAATCACCGGCCCCAGTGCTAGGAGATTCTCTCTCTTCCTACTTTGTAGCAAGAACAGAAGACTCTGCTCCCTGCGACTCCTTGCACCCATCTCCACGTGTCACAACAGAGAGGTGGTCCCGCCTCCCGTGTTGGGCATCTCTCAGCCTGGGTTCCCCAGCCACGCCTCACCCTGTGTAGGGCATGATGAGCACGGGCGGTGGCCCGAAGGAGGGCCTGGCCACCCTTGCCCATCCCCTCCGTCCACAGCAAGGACAGGCACTGTTTGTTTGACTTGGAGCTCTCCCCAGCAAATGCAGCATTTGGTTTGTTATGGAAACATCTTTTGATAGACACACATGCTGAACAAAGGCAAACAAGATTAAACCTACAAATAGGCTAGGCTTTCCTTGACTGCACAGCACCCAGGGCTGTTGCTAAACTCTGCTTTCTGGTAGGCATCCCTGGGTGAAAGAATTCATTTAACCTTATTTAACCCATATTTTCTTTTGTTTGATGGTTTCAGAATGTTCAGCGGAACATTCTGGTTTCTCTGAAGTGCAGATGATTCTGTCTGTTGGGTTAGGAAGGGGTCATGGGGGAAGGATGTAATGAAGAGAATAAAGAGGAACTAGGCAGCCGAGGTCCATTACATATTTCCCTTCTTTAAGCCACACAACCGTTCAGGACAGAAAGAGGAGTCACAGAAGCTTTGCCTTGGAGACCAGCGCCACCTCTGGAAGGAAACGGGACCAGCAGGACCCAAACTCCAGAGAGGTATTCACCCTGTGGAACGGGAGAGCATGTGCAGGCGGAACTGATGCTAGGTGGGAAGCAGTAGTTAGAAGCTCCAACAGAGGGGCCCTCCGCCTCCGGAAGCTGCCTGCCCACGGCGCCCTCCTCACTGTGCTCTGGGGGCTGCTCCCTAAGGGCAGGCTCGGGGCCACCACCCGCCTTGGGACCTGCCTATTTCAGGAGGAGAGGGTTCACGGCCCAGATGAGGCTTCAACTAGAAGATGCTAACCCACAAAGAGCTGAGGACTCTGGAGCTGCCCCCTCCCCCGGCTGAGGCACCGGGCCTCCCCAGGTCTGAGAGATACTAGCCTGGACAGTGGCCCCAGGCCCCAGGCACAGAAATGGGAGAAAGGGGGAAGCAGCAGGGACTTGGCTAAGAAACACCCGATCCTACCGGGTGGCCAGACAACCCAAACCGCAGGCCAGACAGCACTCTGGGGCCGCTCTCCCTAGGGGTTCTGCCCCCCGCCCCGCTCTCTGATGACTGTGCTGGGTTTCCCTACCAATGTTCTCCTCACTCTGAGCCCATGGCCCTCCCTGCGGCCTGGTTTGTTAGGATTTGGACTTAGCTACATACAGTGGTTGTAGCGCTGGTGTGGGGGAGATTGTGGGATGGCAGCGATGCTAACGATGGCAATGATGGAGTGGGCATGGTGGACATGGTGGTGGTGGTGGTGACGCTGGCAGTGATGGGACAATGGTGGTGGCTGTTATGCAGCGATAGCCGAGGTGGTTCCAACAGTGGTGGGGCAGCGGTAAGAGTATGACAGTGACACGGCTCTGACAGTGATGAGGCTGATATTTGACAGCCCTGGGACTAGCACCACTGGGGACAGGAATGACACTCACCTTCTTGGAGACAGTGCAGACTTGCTCAGCTGGCAGGTAGTCAAAAGGGAAAATGAACCTCCAGTTAAAGTTGCCTTCACCTCCCAGGGACCGATAATGCACATCTGTCTTTTGCTTGTGTTCTTCAAAGCCAACCATCCAACTAGACATACACATGTTAGAGAACATGGCTAATTAAGGTCTCCACCACAATACACAGCCTCAACTTAAGCGAACAAGGAATTAAGAAGGTCATTGAACTTGGTAAATGATAAAGGAAAAATAATTTGATGTACCAAATGTGCCATAAATTTCAAAATGTTCTAACTTCTCTCTTGAGGGACATCCTCAGACCTTGTAAGTTCAACTCAAAGATTAATGTGGAAGAAGAAATCTGGTGGGGTTGACTCCCCAGAGGCAGAGACCACTCCCATAAGGCCACCCTTCCTTTCTTGTTCTCCCCCTTCCCTACTCCAGAGTTCCCCCTTTCCCAGCCAACCACCACCCCCGAGGGAGCAGGGGCGACACCGTGGAGCCGGGACGGGTGGGAAGGAGGGCGACTTCCTACCCTTTCACATAAATGTCACTCATCTTCTCCCCGGTGATGCTGAGGTCGTCCAGGATCACATCCTTGGTGTTCCAAATAATACAACGCAGGAAAAACCTGCAGAGAAGGATGACTCAGATCCACATGGATTTCCCACCAAAGGGTGGGCAGTCCTTGTCCGAGAAGCCAAGAGGTCAGCTCACCCAAGACTCTGCTGCTTGCCTGGCTGGACACTTGGCCAGGCTCGCACAAGAGTGAGGCCTGAGTGGCCCAAAGCCTGGCCCAAGAGCCGCCACCTGCTCCCACCCGCAGCAACCAGTCCACCACCCTGCTCAGCTCTGAGCCTGGGCTGGGGTAAGTCACCTTCTGGCTCTCCGTGGGGTGATGTTGAAGGGAGGTCCTGGCCGCCCCAGGGCCTTTGGAAACAGGTCGATCCACATCTGCAGCTTCCCCTGGGGAGGGAGACACGACCCTGCTCTCTCACCACCCTTTTCATTCAACCAACATCTGACCACCTGCTCTGCACTGGATACTTGGAGCATAGGACAGAGAAACCCCAGGCCCTGCATGGAGAGACTCAGCACCCTGTAGGGGAGGTGCCTTCAAGGGGACCATAGGGCCAACCACAGGGGTGAGACCACTGCCCCACAGGCCGAGGACTGGGGTAGCACCTGGGGATCAGGGGTCAGGGCAGCTCTCTGGAGACAGCGATGTTTGCTGAGTCTCACTGTGCCAGGCGGAAGAGGGCAGGGGGCATTCAGCCTTGGGGATGGTGTACACAGTTGTGGAGGTTTAGTGATCGGGGCTCAGAGGGTTTCCACGACAGGAAACCACTCTACCTGCCACCACTTAGCTCCCTCTTTCTCTGCGAGCCGGCTGTTATCTCTGTCCCCATCTTACAGAAGAAGGAGCAGGGATTGACCTAACTTCTTCTGGCTCACATGAGCATGAAAGAGCTGACATTTCAACACCTGCAGTGCCACTCTGGGGAGCTGGTGGCCACGCCACCAAGGGGAGGAGAGCTCAGCTCCAAAGAGCAGAGAGGATGTTCTCTGCATGTCCACAAAGGCACCTTAGTGTCACAAAGGCTGCCTCGGCCCATCTCTGCCTGGAAGCTTTTCTCTCCTCCCCCTCCTCCAAACCCCTCCAGGAGGCCTCCCCATGCCACCCCTGGGCCTGCTGTCCCTCTGCCCTCCCTCCCTCCGCCAGCGAGGGTTCCCCTGGCCCTCCTGATGGCTGCTCTCCCTCTCTGTCATAGGCTCGCCCTGTCTGAACTCCCCACTGCCCAGCACAGGGTTGGCCAACTGGAATGTCACTGACTGAAGGCAGGGGAGGACTCCCTGTGGCCAGGCTGAAACAGCGAGGCTTCAGAATGACCTGTGGGCAGCCAGAGGTCCAGCCTACATGGGGATGGAGGAGAAGCCTCATTCCCCAGGCCCTGAGGCCTGCAGGCAGCCAGGGGAGGCCAGGCTCAAGAGGTCCCCTCGTAGGCCAACAATGGTGACCATTCAGGCTGTGGAGAAACTCCACAAGGAGGGATTAGCCAAATCCTGAGGTCTCCACTGGTGCTTCTGGGATATCCAAGCTGTCCTTGGGGAGGGGTAGCTGAGGGTCAGGGGCTCTGGGGCCCGAGGGTGGAGGTCCTACCTGCTCGATGTCCGGCTGCAGGGGACTATAGAGGGGCCGGGACTCCACGTGCTCAGGGACCAGGCCCTGCTGCTGGAGGACATGCAAGGCCAGACGCTCCTCCACTGGGCCCAGGTGTGGGTTCGGGACCCTGCCAGCCTCTGCCCCAGAGAGAAGACAAAAAAATTGCCAGGACGGAGTGAGCAGGAGATGGTAGGGGGGCCTGAGGGCCTCGGGAAGCTGCTAACCCTGCAGCCTCACCCCTAGCCCAGACACAGTTCTTCTGGCCCTCACGTCTCATTCTCTGTAAGGGAAACCTCGTTTTCCAAGGCTCTGGGCTTAAAATCCAGATTCCCCATTGCCACCAACACTACCAAGCCTCTTCTGTAAGCTCTCCTTCCTTTTTCCCACCCAGTACAAATTCTCCCCACTCTCCAAAGCCCACTCCTTCCAGGAAGCCCTTCCAGATTGCTCTCAACCCTGAGGCTCCACAGGCTCTTCTCCCAGATTGGGCATCTAAGTGCTCTCAGTAGTATTCTCTGTTTCATGCAATCTCTTTGATTAGTAGCAGTAGCTAAAATAATAGCAGTAACAGAGAACACTTATAAAGCAGGAGCCAGGCACTGTTCTTCATAAATATTAACAGGGCTTGATCCTCAAAGTAACCCTAAAAGGTAGGTGCTATTATTAGCCCCATTTCACAGATGACAGACATGAAGCACCGGGCAGTCACACAGCTGGGTAGCAGGGCAGCTGAGATCACACACTCATTAGGAAAGGCGCGTGACTGGATGTGAATACCCCTCCCCTCCCCTGCGTGCTTCCCAGATACACCTCTACCTGCCAGGGGTTGGGTCATGGACTGGTACTGTGGATGGGGTGAGGACACGGCAGTGGTTCTGACCCTGACAAGCCTGGCCAACCAGCCAGCAACATGAACTTGGAGCCCCCTTGACAGAGACCTTGACTGGGGGTAGGAGGGTCCACATGTGTCTATACACACGTACACACACAGGTCTGTGCACTCAGGTGTGCCCATGTTCACCAGCACAGATTCTAACGTACACACACATACACACGTTCATCCATCAAACATGCCCTGCCCACTTTAATAGGTGCCACTAAGAAAGCAGCATAGCATTGCAGAAGGACCACCAGGCCAGGAAACTGATTTTGCCTCTAACCAGCTGGGTGACTTTGGGCAGGTTGTTAACCCCTCACGGTCTGAATGGCCTCATCTGCAAAAACAGGGAGATGTCAGGCCTCACCAACTCTAGCTTTCTGGCTTTCTTTTCCTATGAATTTATGACCATGAGCCCTGGTTCCTGTGCTTAAGCTGCTCACAGACCAGCAGAAAGAAATGAGACCACCCCTAAAACAGATGCATGTTGTACAGGAAAAGAGACTGGGGGAGGGGTTAGGGCCTAATGGAAAGGAGCCTGACTCAGCCATGACCTCGGAGAATCAGAGAAACGAAGAAGGAGGACAGGGATTTGAGATGAGGGAGCCAAAGCCTCGCTCCCCTTTTACAACCTCAGCACCAGCTCTGACATCAAACATCTCCGAAACCAGCAGGAGTCGAGGGGCCAGCTGCGCCTGTAAACACCTCCGGGGAGTCTGAGCTGCTCTGGGTGGGCCGTGCAGGCCTATGAGCATCTCAGACACGCGGGGAGCACATGGCAGGACCCTCGGCATGAGCATGAGGCAGACCCAGAGCATTAGGCAAGACGGGGGCTACAGGGCTTCCTGCCACCCTTTGGATGTATCAGGTGCAGGAGTTGTGACTGGGGGCTCAGAAGGTACCGTCAAGGTCAAGCTGGCAGACTGGTATGATAAAGTAGAAAACTTTCTCAGCGGTGGGCTGTACCCAAACTCCGACCAGTGTGCCCACCCAAAGCCAGAAGCAGACTGATCCTAACCATGACCCTGAGCCTGGCTTCAGACTCACCCCTCATCTTGCCCTCAGACAGGCCCCAACCTGGTCTTAGACTGAGCTCCGACCCAGACCCACCCTGACCCTGGCCCCACCTTGACCTCTCATTTTCACAATGGTGTCCCAGGTAAGTACTGGTCCCAAGAATACCAAGTGCAAGTTTAGTCCATCTGTGCTGCCCTGGAGAGACTCAGGACAACACCGTGCTGGTGTGGGTTGTGTCCAGTGGTTACATCCAGCAGGAGAGGACCCACAGGAGAGAGGGCGGTAGAGGGAGAACTCACCTATTTCTTCGATGGTGTATTCTTTATCCTGAAACACTACACGGTCTGTCCGGTACACGGGGGCCTTGACTCTGTGCTGCTGGCAGAACAGGTGGAGGAGCTGAGAGGGATGGAGCTGATCTCTCCACTGGTTGGGTCCAGAGCTGAGGCCCAAACACAAGACAAAGATGAGACGCTCCAGGACACTGACGGGGGCAGAGGCGTGTGCAGTGACCTATGTACCCACACGCATGGCATAACCCATCCCTCACTTTGACCGTGGGCACCCTGTGTGATTGTTCATCGTGACCGGGGAGCCCATTTCACACACAGAGAAACTGAGGCCCAGAGACAAAAGGACTTCTTTACATATACATGGAATTGGAACTGAAATGTTTCCAATTTCCAGCTTTAGAGAATCAGACCCAGACAAGACCCAAGGTGGCAGGAAGTGGGTGGGGCTGGCCACACGTGAGTTCACCTTGGGGCCCAGAGGGGCTGTGTGTCCCATTGTCTGTCTCCCTTCTCCTTCCCCTCTCCAGGCCCTCGATGGTGACTTAAGGAGAACTTGATTATAACGACAGACATGAGGAAGAGCTGGGTTCTTAGCGTCAGATAAGCATGTGGGAACAGATGTATATGTATAACTGATTCACTTTGTTATAAAGCAGAAACTAATTAAAAAAAAAGCTAATCCCACCACTTACAAGTCCAGGTCTCAGTTTCCATATCTATGGAGTGGGGATAAGACCTGGGCTAACTGAGAGAGACAGTGTCTGTGCCGTGCTAGGCCCAGGCTGGCACACAGTCAGGGCTCGGCCCACAGTCAGGGAAGCAGCCAGCGCCCTGCACCTACATGCAGTAGGTCTGGGGGAGTCCGCAGCGAGCCCCAAACTTGGACAGCAGCCTGTTCTCCAGGTCGATAACCGTCTCCCCGATCTTTTCGTCCTTGGAGAGGAGGTCATAGTCATAGAGGGTAACCTTCAGGTCCTTCTCCAGAGGCAGAGTGCAGGTCAGCTCGAACATCCTATTGGGGTGGGGGTGGGGGCAGTTGTCATGACGACGCCAGCTCCCAGAGGTCACCGGACACAACGCAAACTCAAGTGGGTGGCAAGGCTGGAGCAAGAGCTAGAAAGCCACCCCTGGCCTCCTCCTCCTCTCCCAGGACTGGCTTGCAGTCCACCCTCCTCGAGCCTCCTATAGCTCTTACAGCACACCACCCACAGCACTCCCGGTGCTGGGCTTGTCTGAGTGTGTGTGTGTGTGTGTGTGTGTGTGTGTGTGTGTGTGTGTGTGCGCAGTATTCCCAAATAATCTGAGCTGGGCATATAACAGATGCCTGCCTGATGGACCACAGAATGGACGAATGAAATGGAGCACAAGGTTAAAAATGAAGTTTCAACCAGGACACGTGGAGACAAGAGATGTGAAATCCAGAGGCAGGTGCCAGAGCTCCAGAATTTACCAAGGGCATGGCCTGGGATCCACTTTCCGGACTCCTGGGGCTTCACCACTCCTTCTGGAGTGGGATTAAGAGAGGATGATAATAATAGTTCCTATCTTGCAGGGGGAGGGATAAATTAGGAGTTTGGAATTAACAGATGCACACTACTGTCTATAAAATGAGACCTACTGGACAAGAAGGATCTACTGTATAGCACAGGGAACTATATAGTCAATATTTTGTAATAACCTATGAGGGAAAAGAATCTGAAAAAGAATATATACAGATGTATATATGTATGTTTTTACATATATATATATATCTGAATCACTGTGCTGTACACCTGAAACTAACATGACATTGTAAATCAATTATACTTCAATTTAAAAAAAACCAGTTCCTGTCTCATGGAAAAAAAAAAAAAAAGAAGATTTGTGCGGAGGTTTCTTTGAGGAGAGCTCCTGCCGTGCTCTGAGACCCCCGTCACCTCCCACGGAGGTCAAGTGTAGAAATGCTGTCCCTTCTCCCCTGAAATGAGTTCCCTGCAGGAGGGACACACAAGCCTGGCACCCGAGCTGTGGTGGAGGAAGCACAAGCAGCTTGTAGCAGAGAGGAGGTGGGGGGACGATTGGGAGGAGCTGAGCTCCCGCCCTGGCTGGGCACGGAACTGCAGCGCTGCCTGCGGAGGAGGGGGCTGCTGCTCTGAAGCCTGTCCCACGGGAGCTGGGGCTCCAACAGCGAGAGACTGTGGGGTGGCCCATCTGAGCACAGGTTGGGGGGTATGGGAGGGGGACACCCGCTACAGGGACACAGCACCTGCCACATCCCAGGAGCTATGTTAGGAGGGCTCAGGGAGTGTATCTGAAAAGCCCACAGGGAAGCAAACATCTGCCACCCAAAGGGTGCCGATGGGGCGAAGTCAGCACTTGAGATGGACCCCTCCTCTCACACAGGCTCCCCAGTCCTGGTCCTGCAAGTATGGCGAAGGACGGCAGGAAGGGGCGGGGGGGACACTGGGCAAAGACCCTCCTCCCCTCCGCACACCCCCCCAAGGCGCACACGCTGTGCCCAAGGTGTACGCAGCTGCGAGAGAGAGCGACTGCCCTCCAGCCATCTGGTGCGCTCCTGATGACACATGAATGCGTGTTCTGGTTACCAGCCTGAGACGGTGGGCTGACGGCAAAGTGGACTGTCTAAACCTGAGTGGGAAAGTGGCTTGCCTACTACAGTTTCCACTCAGGGAGTGAGGAAGGTCACCCGCACAGAATACATGTTTACAGGAAACTGGCAGACAAAATCAAAGTTGTGTCTGATTATGTCCCATGCATTCTGCTGGTCAACACGTGGGTGATAGAAACAAAGAGCTTCTGCTGTGGACTCACAGAGGCTTGACACCCCAAGCAGAGCAGGTGGCCATGATCCAAAGGAGATGGTGAAACAGAGAGGGAGAGGCGTGTTTCTACACTAGCGCCCCTACCCTGCCCTGGGCCCTGCGTGGTCCCGTCAGCCTGGGGCTCCATGCTGGCCACTGGGGCTCACCAAACAGGGTTCTTCTCTTCCACCCGCCATCCTCCCCGCAGCGCTTCCCTCCAGTTCCAGCTTAGCAGTGGCTCATCATTGGCCAGGACTGTTTCCCCTTCAAAAATGGCATTTCCCCTGGCTGATTGGGTCTCTCTGCAGGGCCAGATGACTACAACTAACTCAAGAGACACCGGGTCATGAATCCAGTGTGTCACTTGACAATACCGGTACATGCCTTCTCCTACAGGTGCTAGAGAAATAGCTGCCAACCTCCCTCAAGATTCTCCTTTCTCTGCCCTAAATACGCTCGCATCCAAACAGGAAGCAAGTCAGGAAGCCTGGGAACTACTCCCGTGCAATGGGCACTGCTTCTTCCTTCCCTCGTCCTTAGATTTTAGGAAGCATTTTACCCTCTTGAGTCCACATCCTTCCACTATCTGCCACAGGTGAACGTGCAACAGTAGAAGAGAATAACTACTAAATGTAATAGGAATCCTGGATTAGATCCTGAAACAGTAAAGGGGCATTAATGGAAAAATTGGCAAAATCCTAAAAGAGTCCAGAGTTTAGTTAATAGTCATGTGCCAATATCAATTTCTTAATTTTGATACATGTAGCGTGGTTAGGTAGGATGTTAATGGCAGAGGAAATTGAGTGATGGGTATACGAAAACTGTATAGTATCTTTGTAATTTTCTGTAAATCTAAAATGATTCCAAAGTAAAAGTTGATCTAAAAAAAAGAAGAATTAGCAAATGCATGCTCTGGGTTTCCATTTAGATTTCTGATCTTCAAGGTAATTGTTTAACTAGGAGCTTCTGCCAGGACTCAGGCCTTTAGCGCTTAAGGAAGCGCTAGCTGAGGTTACACCCTTACAGACACGCAAGATTTAGGGAACACAGCTTTGCTCCAGGAGATGGGGACTTCCCAGTGGCAGCCACATCTCTCCCGCTGGGCTGTGGGTTATCCAGACTGGCACCTCCACCCCAAGACCCAAGCCACACCAACTTACTTTCCAAACACAGGCTCCAGAGTACAGGGGATGTAGTTGTCCTGGTCACTCACCGACTTCTTGCCTATGGAGATCTTGATGTAAGGATCACACTGGAGGAGGAGAAGGAAACGCTTCAGCGACATAACCTTCCCAACACGCTTCTGAGGCTCCTTCAGTGCTCTGCCCCTCAAAGGGACAAGGGGGCCCACCATCAAGAAGCTGCCACCTGCCAGCCAGCAGCCCCAGCCTGCACACCACCCCCGATGTGGGCTTCCAGCCTCGGCTCTGGCAGTGGAAACTGGGCACCTAAGTCCTCCATACTCCCAACCCACTGCCCCACTGGGAGACGGCGGCTGGGGGCCAGGCCCATATCCTCAGAAACATGCCAGTTTTGTGTGACATATGTGACTGGGCCGAGCTGGGGTCCTGTCTGTGACCTCTGCTTCAGCAGGTGGAAAGGGAGAGAGATGGCCAGACTTCTTCAGCCCAACGCAGCCTCCTACAAGCAGCAGCATTCCCTCAACTAGCCTCTGGAGCAGCCAGGGCCAAAGAATGTTTACAGTCAGTCTTGGCACCAGGAAGGCTCGAAGTATATAAACTTGACCACAGCCATGTCTTGGAGGCCATCGGTGGTGCCTGGGCGGGGACTGCTCCATCCCTCCCTGTGATCTCCCAGCAGGGTATGGGCAGCTTTTCTCACCTTGAAAAGCAGGGCACCAGGGATGGGACACCAGGCCCCTACCCAGAACCTAGGACACAGGCTAGGCCTGCACCTGTCTAAGGAGACAAGAGAAGACCCTAGCCTCGTGCCTCTGAGCCCCACTGTCCCCCACTCCTGCCTTGCCTCTTCCTCTTTCTCTCTCTTCCCAACTTCACTCTGTTCCTCCCCGCAACATCTCCCGGTAGCTCCAGACTCCTGCCCTCCTTCAAGCTCCCCTCATTCACTCAGGGTCAGGAAGAGAGTAGGTCAGTGAGGTACTCGCCTCAGGCACAAAATTTAAGGGAAAGACAAAAAAAGCTTAGTAATCAAAATAAACAACATTTTAATGTGATATTTTAAAAATTAAAACCAGTACCAACAGTCCATGATGACAAAAGTATCAAAGTTTTAAATAAAGACAGGATCAGGACTGCTGATTTTTCCTTTTGCCTCAGGCTCCACCATGGCCAGACCAGCACAGTTACCCAGCATGTTCCACCCCTCCTTCTTCCTTCCCCAACCCCACCCTTGAAAGTCCCACAAAGTCCTGCCCCAGGCTACACCATCAATACCCCTTGTCCTTATGCCTTATCCTTGTGCTAAACCTACACTGAGTCTGCTCTCAAACCTTTGCCAAGGTTTTTGACTCCTCCTAAAATATGGTTTTCTTCTCCCTCCCAGCCAATCAAAACTCCATCAATCCTTAAGAATCCTATGCTTTCCAGGAAGTCTTCCCCATTATTCCAAAGTCTTGTACTGACGTTGGCCTTCTCTGACCTCCTGGAACACTTGGCCTTGATAGAACTCCAATGCAGTCACACCTCAGGTTTGTACATTTTTGTCTGGTTTCCCCACTTACTGTGAACTCCCTGGGGCAAAGAGTGTATACAGATTCTGCAGCCTCTTTGTACCCCAGCCTACCATTTATTCCAGGGGAGGTGAGCGCTCTAGGAATGTTACCTTCCCGTTGGGGTCCTTGGGCTGCAGACCAAATGCTCGGATAACGTAGATGCGGACCAGGCATTCCTGGGGCCCCTGGGAAGCCAGCTGGTGGAACTGTCTTGGGGGAATGGGGATGGCCGGGTCTTCTGGGAGGGGATAAATTTTGAAGAGGCCCTGAAAAGGAGGGGTCAACTTTAATTTTCATCCCCAGTGTCACCAATACAATCACCACTATGTCCCTTACTCTCATGTCTGCCAGAGTCATCACCACTGCGATCACTAAGCCCAATGCCATCCCATCACCCCCATCACATTCTGCATCAGCAGCATCACCGTCACCGCCACCATCTCCATCACCCACATGGTCACCAACCGCAGCACTGGGGTCATTACTGATGTCACTACAGTACCTCTGCCCCCACCCCCTTCACTCATTGCTGCCACTCCAGTCTTGGGCCCCCCTGGGTTAGAGATGTGTCCTCAAGGACTTACCTTAAACTCCCCAATGACAGATGGGTCTTCCATCTCCTCCTGAGTCTTGCCCCGGTAGAGCTTGAAGGTGTTACAAAAGTCACACAGGCCCTCAAAGTCCTTCACATTCTCCAGTGGTGTGTCATAGACCTGCCACATGGGGGGACAAAAGAGGGGGACAAAGGAAAGAGAGAAAGAAGAGGGACAGCAAGGAAAGAGGAAACATGATAGTGTTCAAGGAAAGGAAAGGAGAGAAAGGACAGAGAAGAAAATGAGGGGGAAACGCCATAAGCAAATTAGAGAACAAAGGCCAAGAGGAAGGCAGGTGGGAGAGGTGAAGGTAAGAGATGAGGCCAAGAAGGAAGAGGGGCAGAGAAGAAGAGAACAAAGGCAGAGATAAAAAGGATGCAAATCATGGAGATGAGAGAGAGAAATGGCGGGGGGGGGGGTGTGGAAACCAGAGAAGGAAGTAAGAGGGGACGACGTTTGTTCAGCAACGTTGGAAAACAGGGCTTTCTGATTAATCCAATATTCTAGATACCCGAGAGTCATCAGATACATGGGTGGTGCGTTTTTGGAGAATAAGATCACAGTCAAACAAATAAATGAAAAGTTAACTAACTTTTTATTTGAAGATCAAGACAGAACTCTAGAAGATTCACAAGTCAGCAAAATACTTACTGTCCAGGATGTCCAAATGGCAGTGTATCAAATACTGGGCTGAGGATGTCTCTTGAGCACCACTTTAAATTTGTCAACTCAAGATATTTGTTTCTCTCCTCTTAATGACTTTTACTTGTTAGAGCATTGCTTAGACTTAAACGAAGCAGTAGTCTTCTATTATAGATGATAAAATGTACCTAATTAATAGTGATATTAACCCCCTTAATATACATGCTAAAATTGGTTGTATCTGAAACTGACCGGCAAGATAGTCGGCCCTCCATATCTGCGGATTCCATGTGTTGAATCCGCAAATATGCAACCCGCGGGCACAGAGGGCCTACTGTACTTCAGGTAAGTTCCTTTCTCATCTCGCTAAACATTTTTTCTCATTAGGCCTAGTTTTAGTTCTTTCTCTTCCATGAAGCCCAAGTTCTATCTCTTCTAAGAAATAATTAATTATGTGAGTGATATAGGTTCATTATTAAAAATTAGAAAATGTAAGTAGATATAAAGAAAATATTATCATTGCCTTAAATTCTGACTTCCAAAAATGACAACTAATTATTTGGTTAACATTTGGTATGTATCATTTTGAATATTTTCTTGCCATATTTATATCGTTGCATCATTTCAATCAAAAGAACAATTCTTCGAGGTGTCTATACTACCGTTTTCTCTTTTCTAGTTTCTTATTTCTGCTTCTATTTCTATTATTTTCTTCTACTATTTTAAGGATTTTTTTTCTTCTAATTTCTTCAGTTGAAATTTTAATTACTTTGTTCCCTCTTTTCTGATAAGGAAAACACTTATTGCTATGAAATTGCCTCTGTTTACTACTGCCTTAGTATTGCCCCATTTGTTTTCATGTATAATGTTTTCATTTTTCTTTTCTCGGCATTCCATAATTATAGTTTTATTTTTACTTTTTGATCTAAAAGCTAGATGTGTAACTGGTTTTCATTCTTTTGTTTTAACATAAGTTTTTAGGGCTATAAACTTCCTCTGAATACTGTTTTAACTGTAACAAGTAAGTTCTAAAAGGTAGCGTTTTATCCTTGCTTCCCAGATATTCTGCAATTTCTCTTATATTTTCTCTTTCACCAAGAATTGTTAAAAGAGAGTTGATTTTTTTAAATTTTCCAGATAGAAGTTTTCTTGTGCTTTTGAGCTTGTTATTAATTTCTAATTTTATGGCATTATATTCAGAAAACATTGTCAGTGTTTTGCCACTTTTTGAATTTTATTAAGATTTTCTTTATGCTCTATCACATGGTCAATTTTTGTTTTGGGTTTTTTTAAATTAATTTTTATTGGGGTATAGTTGCTTTACAATGTTGTGTTAGTTTCTGCTGTGCAGCAAAGTGAATCAGTTATATGTATACATACATATATCCACTCTTTTTTAGATTTCCTTCCCACTTAGGTCATCACAGAGCATTGAGTAGAGTTCCCTGTGCTATACAGTAGGTTCTCATTAGTTATCTATTTTATACCTAGTAGTGTATATATGTCAATTTTGTAGATGTGCCATAGGGGTGTCTCTATTTTCAGGCTACCAGGTTCAATCAGGTTAGTAATTACTTTAGTCTTCTATATCCTCTCATGATTTTGTCCCCTTGATCTGACATGAACTGAGAAAAGTGAATTAAAATCACCCCCACAAACCAGTATACTTCTATTTCTTCTTCTATCTCTTGTAATTTCTGTTTTGTAAATATTGAGGTATTTACATAGATATTCTCATGACCGTCATACCTAGGAACTGCAGCATTTAGCATTCTAAAGTGCTATTCTTTGCCTCATCTAATATTAAGATTGTGACTTCTGCTTTCTTTTCATCTGCATTTGCCTGGGACACATTTTCCCAATCTTTTATTTTCAACCTTTATGAAGCTTTTTATTTTAGAGTTAGATTTTGCTTTGAGATTTGATTTAAATTTTGTGATTAATAAATGATTGATATGACATGTATTGATATGACAGATATGTTTGGTCTGGTTTTACATTTGTATTATATTTACATAGTCATGTAATATGTTTATATTATATTTCCTAGCTTCATAGGGTTTTTCTAAAAATCTTTGCATGGGGCTTCCCTGGTGGCGCAGTGGTTGAGAGTCCGCCTGCCGATGCAGGGTACACGGGTTCGTGCCCCGGTCTGGGAGGATCCCACATGCCGCGGAGCGGCTGGGCCCATGAGCCATGGCCGCTGAGCCTGCGTGTCCGGAGCCTGTGCTCCGCAACGGGAGAGGCCGCGACAGTGAGAGGCCGCGACAGTGAGAGGCCCACGTACCGCAAAAAAAAATAAAAATAAAAAAATAAATAAAAATCTTTGCATGGTCTGTTTTCTCTGTGTGTGTGTGTGTGTGTGTGTGTGTGTGTGTGTGTGTGTGTGTTTTAGTATTTCTGAGAGCTAAAATGACCTGAGTTTATGCTCTAATATTATTCTGTCTTTAGGGGCAGTATTCATGGGTTCCCCCCTATAGCAATGATAAAATAATCAAATTTTATCTTCCTCCCTCTCCCTCTCCATCACCTAGTTTTAGACAATATTATCTATCTTAATGTTTATGTTTGTGCTGTTTGCTTATAATTTGCTTATATGCCTATTATTTGATTTGCCAATTTTATTTTTTATATTTATATATTATGTATATTAATAGCATAAACGTACCTTTTTAACCACTTTAAGTGTACAGTTCAATGACATTAAGTACAGTCACACTTTTATGCTCCCATCACCACCATTTATCTCCAGAATTTTTTTCATCCCCCCCAGTTGAAACCTCAAACTCACTAAACAATAATTCCCTTTCTCCCCCCGCCCCCCGCCCCCAGCCCCTGGCAACCATCATTCCACTTTCTGTCTCTATGAATGTATTACTCTAAATACTGCACATGAGTGGAATCATACAGTATTTGCCCTTTTGCAACTAGCTTATTTCACTTAACATAATGTCTTAAAGATTCACCCATGTTGTAGCATGGGTCAGAATTTCCTTCCTTTTTAAGGCTGAATAATATTTTATTGTATGTAATTACCATATTTTGTTTATTCATTCATCAGTCAATGGACATTTAGGTTGTTTCCACATTTCGTGATTTGCCAATTTTAGATAATATCTGGCAATCCTATTTATTCTGTAATATGACTATCAGTGCTCTTACTCTGTATTCCATTCTCTTTCCTCCTTTACCTAACTTTTGTCAGTTTTATCATTTCTACCTTTTCAGTATATACGGTATTTACATTCTGTCCAGTTACCCTAACCCTCTCAGTTGTTTCCATCTTAGGCTTAAGGTAAAATATGCTCACAACCAGTCCTTTTGTTATGGTTTTCCCAGTTACATCCAAGTTGAGATGGCTCCTAGATGAGCTCCAATTCATCCCGTAGGAGTCCCTCAAGACAGGCTCCTGGGAGCCATACTACCTGTCTCCTGAATGTGAATACCTGTGTGTCTGTAGCCTTTACGCTTGAAGGGCAGCTTGGCTGAATGTCAAATCCTTGGGTCACCCTTTCTTTCCCTGATGATCTTACACATGGTGCTTTATTGTCTTTGGGCATTAAATGTTGTAGAGAAAGTGAAGTCACCTTGATTTCTTTCCTTTTTTAAATTATTTAAATTTTTGTTGGGGGAGAATGTATGACTACCCAAAGAATTTTTTCTTTATCTCTAATGTCCAATAACTACACTAGAATATGTCCCTGGGTTGACCAATCTGGGTCAATTTTTCCTGACACACAGCAGACCTTCTAGTATGCGTACTCAAGTATTCTTTCATTTCAGTGAAGTTTTATTAAACTATCAACTGTTTATTTTAGTTCCTTGTTTTGGTTGTCTTCCTTGCGGACTCCAATTATGCAAATGTTGGATCTCCTTTCCCTGACTACTATGCTTGTCATTTTCTCTTTATTCTTTTATAACTCTTTCTTTATTTCCATTTCATTCTGCCCTCTATGCCCCTTTCTGTGTTTTCCAATGTGGCCATTCTGTCCTGTGCTCTTTCCAATTTCATGTTTTCTTCTCCTTCTTTCCTGAATCTTACTAGCTCATATTTCATGTCTTCTCATCTCACCAGCCCTTCATTCTTTTATTTCTGCTTGCATTCTGACCACCCTATTTCTAAAAAGTTAACAGCAAAATCTTTCATCTCATCTGTTCCTTGGAGAAATTTTTCTGGTGGGTATATATCCTCTTCTTTTGGTTAAGTTTTGTTATATATTTTCTCTTCTTATTTTTATAGTATTTTTAAATTAATACTGTGCTATTTTTTTTGTTATTACTTGTCACTAAATGTGTTAGATTTTCCTAGACCAGTTATTTCCTTTGTTCCCATAACAGAGGCAGGCTGTTCCCTACAAATATGGTTCATCTGTGTGATTCTTGTGTAGCTCCAACTTCTCTGTTTCTCTGAACCAAATCAGGTCTAAGAGGCTTTTGTCACCAGCCTGAGCCTGTCTCCAAAGTTCCCATGTCCATTGTTGTGAACAAAGAATATATTTTTATATGTTACAGTGAAATTTCAATTTCGGGAATTATATTTTTAACTATCTGCTATGAAAATTTTCAAGCACACACAAAAGTAAAGAGAATAGATAATAAGTCCCCATGAATCCATAGCCCGTCTTAAATAATTATCAACATTCTTTTATTAGGAAGTATGGGGTTTTCTGAGATCTGCTACCACTATGACCTTTCATCATTTTCATGCATCTTCTCTTCATTTACTGCCGAGTGGCTTCTACCCAATCTCAGTTGCCTTTGGACAGCCCTTACATGTATTTTGGAGTCTGCGGGTTTTATTTGTTTCCAACTTTTACTGAAAATGAAGTTTGTGGGTTTGAATGATTTCCAAAGAGAAAAAGTGAAAAATGCTGACTTATGCAGCCATGTTCATACTGGAAGTCCCAATAAAATACTTTTTAAATTTCCAAGTGGTTGGTCTTTTTGTTTAAACTTTTGTTATTAATTTCTCATTTTATTGCATTTAAATCTGTCTTGTATGATTTCTGCTTTTGGTAACCTATTACTAACCTAATATGTGATCAAATTTTGTAAGCGTTCTCTGAGCATTAGGAAAAACTCATTTTCCATTTTTAAATTATTTTTATCCTCTATTTTAGAACTACTCTTGATGTAGCTTAGAAAATATTTACCTTGTTATTCAGATCTTTTATTTCCTTATTTATTGGTTGCCTGTTTCATCTGTCTAGGAAAGAGGTGCATTAAATCACCACTGCAACTTTAATTTCTGTAATTTCATGCCTTCATTTGTGTGAGGTATTACTTTATATATTCCTATCCATTTTTGCTTTAAGGATTTCTAAGCTTTATTGTTCCATACATTAATGTTTGGGAGTTTTTGCACTGAGATGTACATCTTTTATTTATACAAAACACTCCATTTTGTTTCCTTTGCTTTTTACTTTAGTTTCTATCTGTTTCTCTTTTGTTCGCACTTACTTTACTTTGTTTGCCAAAATATTTACTATTTTAGCCATTCTAAGTTGTATTGTCTTAGATGTGTCTTTTAAAGACATTATAATGAATTTTGACTTTTGATGAAGTCTGAGTCCTTATCACTTAGTAAAAGACTGTAACCCAGTTTTATTTATTAGGAAAATTATTCTTTTTCTATTGTGTTTTTCTATGATTTCTGCCTTTCTCTGCTTTCTTGCTGTATCTTTGTTTTCTATCTTTCACTATTGTGACTATGAGTTGTCTTTTTTTCCCTATGATAGCAATTTCCAAAATATGGGTTTTTCCCCCCACCCATTGTGTACTCCATTCTCTCCATAATACTACAAGCTATTTTTCAAAGACCCATGTTGGTGGTGGTGGTTACTGATCCCTAAAGGACCAGCGTTTCTTCCAGATCTGCTTTTCCCCCCAGAAACAGGTTGAATGCATTTTGTTTTTAGACAGCCCATTTTCACTTGGAAACTGTCACAGATCTCAGAGAGGTCAAGCTGGTGGGCTGGGTGCCAGTTCAGCATCCGGCATCTGAGGGAGTGGCAAGGGTGCCAGGGCCATGGGCCACCCTGGCAGGAGTCCTCATTCTTACTTGGCTTTTCTCATTTTTTGGCAAGGCCACAGTACCACATGCCAGACTTAATGTGTCGGACCTTCTTCCTGGTACGCAAATAGTTCTGTCTCTTTGCCCAGCCTCACACACCCACCTACCAAGTCAACAAAGCTGCCTGGGGAGGCCTGAGCCTTCTGACTGCTGCTGCCTGAGGCCTCATCTCTGCCCCTCCAGGTCTCCAGGTACAATGACATGGGGGCGTCCAACGTACCAGAGGCAGCTCTGGCCACCTTGTGAGATCACCCTCCATACTGGTCACCCACCACTCCAATAAGCCTCAAGCCCCCTTCATCTAGTCCCTGTTAGGGAGCTCCTTGGGCTTTTCTTGCATGTCTGACAGCCTTGGCCCCTTCTTGCTCTCTAGGTAGGGCTGCCAGGTTTAGCAAGTGAAAATACAGGACACCCAGTTAAATTTGAATTTAGGATAAACAACAAATAGTTGTTAGATAAGTATGTCTGTGCAATATTTAAAGCATATTTATACTAAAATATTATTCATTATATATCTGAAGTCCAGTGTAACTGAGCATCCTGAATTTTACCTGGTAACCCTCTCCATGACACTATGTAACTCCTTCAGGGAGTAGTTTTGAATCACCTCTGGTTATCTTTTTTAAAAGTAGTCTGCTTTTAAAAAGTATAACCGTATTTGTGGAATTTCCTCAAAATACCAGAATTTGGCTGACTCATCCCTGGTTTTGTGGTGTTTTTCGGGCTCTGGGTTTTTTTTCCACAGAAACAGAGTTTACCATATTTTTATATGTGCTGGGTAATTTCTATCCCAGTTGCAGAGGTGGGGGAATCAGAGGTACATTCTCACATTGACTTTCCTTTTTATTTTAATGGAAAATTTTTATAATAGAAAAGTTCAAATAACTTTAAAAGAGACAGAATAGAATAGCAAATCCCTAAGTACCCATCTCCAAGCTTTAACAATTTTCAATATTTTGCAATTTCAATCGTCTTTAATATTTTGAACATCTATCAGAGGGTGACCCACATCATCTAAATAATTCATCCTTACTTTTCTTGAGCATTTTAAAACAGATCCCAGGTATCATTTCACCCATAAATATATATGCATATACATTTATGTATACACATATTCTCTTTCAGTTGCATCTCCCGCTGCCCAGTGCACGTGCCCAGGGACTGCTAGACTGAAGAGGACATTGTGAGGAGTGCTCACCTTTAGAGTGTCAAAGTCCTTCTCCAGGTAGGACCCACACTTTTCCCTCTCCCCTATTGAGGCAAAGAATTTGCTCCACCAATCAATGAACTCCTCCTCCTGAGTGGGTAGAAAAAAAGAGACTGTTTCAGAAACAGAATTTGTCAAGCAAGGTTCTTCTGGACCAACACCAAGCAAGGCTGATGGGCTGGCCTGGACTGCCAATCTCTCCTGCTGGTGTGAGTTCGGGGGAGCAGAGAGCTGGAACTCCCTGCCTCTCCAGGGGCCAATTGTGCAGTCAGGAGAAAGGTCTTCACACCTGCTTGGTGTTGAGAGGCAGAGGCTCTCGCCCTGGCCCTGCCTACCTGCACTGTGTGATTCTGTTAAGCTCTTGGGGCCTCCCTTTTCCTTTCTGTGAAATGGGCATAATCATCACAGTCCCCCTGCATTCCAGGGGCATACTGAGGCTAAAATCAGAGGATACATAGGATAACTCTTTGGGGAGAAATGTCAATAAAGTGTTATTTATTAATAAAATACAGGACCCAGGAAAACTCAGACCCCAAAGGGCTATCCTGATCCCCACCAGACCCCAGCCAAAAGAAAGCTTCCAAAATCAGAACTTAGTCTCCTGCAAGGTCAAATCAAGGCAGAGTCCCTGAAATTCAACAAATACTAAGTGCTCATTATTCAAAAGACACTATGCTCAATGGGGGAAATTAGGTGAGGAGGAAGGAAGGTTGTGACAACACACTCTCTGCCCCTTCCTTCCTTCGCTTATTCATATCTGTGGGCAAAGGTGGACGGGCCTGTTGGGGTACACACTGGTCTCCCTGCCATTTAACTCTTCCTGGACAAGGCCCTCTTGGCTCTTGTGTCTAGAATGCTCCTTCAGCTGTGCCCTGTGCAGGTGTCCTGTCACTCAGGGAGTCAGCAAGCTCTCTGAAGGTGGGATCATCACTCTCCCTGGCCTCCCCCAAAACCCACGCAGGCCCAGGCACTGGGTCTGTGCTGCCGGCAAAGCTCACCCAGTTCCATGGGAAGGGCCCAGGACAAGGTGTTGGGAGAGCCCATTCTGGGGCCCGCTTTCCTCCTCTGTATGAGGCGGTCAACTAGGGGATCTCCCAGGAGCTTGCTCTGATTCCATAAAATGAACTGAACCCCATCATGAATTTCTGGAAATGCTGGTGCTCCCTTTAGACCAATGCCCAGTCCGTCAAGCTCCACCTTATTAAGTGTTAGCACATGCTGCAGGCAGACCAAGGGAACTTGAACAGGTACAATGGGGAGAGCATGGACTGAGGTTCTCAGAGTCTCCACCCATCCTGGAAGTATGGCCCTAACACCATCTGTGTGGCCAGAATATGGTGCCTAGACAGAGCACCAAGTGGGTGCCAGAGTAAGGCTGAGTCTACAGACAGTCTCTGTCTGACCAACTTACCAGGAGGATCTTCTGCAGCCAAAAAGGGGAAAAGAGGTTCAGGTGGGTTAAGATACAGGGTAGCAGAGATTTCTGAGTTGTAATGACTCTCAAAACAGCCAGCAAGGCAGACACCAGCCGTGATGTTTTAAGTTCAGTTTGAAGAAAAAGATGCCATGGATGAATAAACATACACAGACACACATATCAAACTCACCCAATCACGGACACACAAAAGAACATATTTACACAATCATGCCCAAGAGAGATGTGTATGCTGAAACACACATATATCCCCCCAAAGTACACACGCTAACACACAGGCAAATATGTACATAGAGGTAGGAATGGTTAGAATGGAATTCAAGTTAGCTGTTTGATTCCTCTTAAGTCTTTCTTTTCTTCCCCAGCTCAGATACTTAAAGATCTGAGTTTATGACTCAGGCTCAGAGTCAGGCATAAAAAGGCAACAATCAGTGTGTTTTGTACAAGGAAATGACAGGAACACGATAGCTGTGGGAAAGTCATTACATTTCCCTCAGTCTTGAAAAACCAAGTAAATTTTTTTTTAAAAAGAATATGGAGTCAGAGACTCTGAGTAATATGATTAACAGTGTCGTTTAAATACACAAACATCATGTAATCTAAAAACAGAACTTACACCTTCTTTTCCAGTACCATTGGAGCACTTAGAAAAAATTAAAAGCCACAAAGCCAATGTCAATAAAGTCCAAGGAATAAACCCATTACCAGTCACACTCTCTGACCTCAATAATAAAATGAGAAACTAATGAGAAACTCAAAAATCAAAAATCCCAACCTTTTAGAAATTTAAAGATGTACTCTTAAAACCCTTCTGAGTCAAAGGAAATACCAAAACTAAAATCACAGATCCTTAGAAAATACCAAGAGTAAGAGGGCTATGCCTTAAAATTTGGTAGCCAAGTCTGTACTCAAAAGAAAATTTAGTCTTAAATATTCTTGCTTTTATACAAAAAGAATGAAAATAAATAACCTGATAACTCAAGAAATTAGAGAAAAGTAGGAAGATAATTTGAAAATGATGAGTAGAATTATGGAGAATATTACAACTGATAATTCAATCCCAGAGCAAACTTTCAAAAGACCAATAAAATAAACATTAGATTATTTACCAAATCTAATGTTAAAAAGTAGGTACACCATTAGGAATAAGAAAGATGAAATAAAAAGATATTATGGAGAGAATAAAAAATTAAGAGATTTGCTACACCCAAAGCAATGGAAAAACCCTGGAAAATCTAGATGAAGTGGGTAACTTTCTAAAAATATATATAAATTGCCAAAATTAATTCAAAAGTAATAGAAAACATGAAGAGATCACTTCCTGAAAGTGGAAGAGATCTCAAAGAACTACCTCCAAAAAAGACATCAGGCCAAGATGGTTTCTTTGGAGGCAGGTTCTATCAGTCTCTCAAAGAATAGATCATTCTTTGTTCCACAGCATAGGAGAAAAATGAAGTTTCTCCCTTTCATTTTGTGAAGCCTGACCAGGGGACACACACACACAAACACACACACACACACACACACACACACACACACACACACATCAATCCTATTCCTGAACAGAGATATAAAGGTCCTAAATAAAATACTGACAAATAGATTGCAGCAGTAGATTTTGCATGGCCAGACTGGATTATTCCAGAATGCAGGAGTGGCTCAGTATCAATAAGCAAGGAGAGAAAACCCAAATAATCATCTATAACAGAAATTTGCAAACTATGGCCCGGTAGCCAGCCACCTGGTTTTGTAATTTACATATTGTCTGTGGCTGCCTCTTAACTACAACAGCAGAGCTGAGTAGTTGTGACAGAGACCTTATGTCCCCCAAACCTAAAGTATTTACTACCTGGCCATTTAAGAAGAAGCTTGTCAACCCCTGATCTATATAGGCAAAAAAGAAGGGAGTGTGAGGGGTTATAAAATTGTTATAAAATTTTTAGTTATTTCTAAATGAAGCTCTCATGAGTTAAGAATAAAAGGAAACTTTCTTAGCATTGTAAAGACTATCTTCAAGCAATAGCCAGCATTGTACTTAACAGTACCAGGCTTTCTCCCAGAAGGGAGTCTGCCTCAGGGTTCAAATCCTGCCACTCCTAGCTGTGTGACCTTGGGCAAAACTTAACTTCTCTGTGCCTCAATTATCTTGTCTGTAAAATGGAAAAACACTAGCATCAATTTGACAGAGTTATCGTGAGGAATAAATGAGTCATATGTATAAAGTGCTTAGAACAGTGCCTATCACAGTGCTACTGACAATAGTATTGCTTTTTTCTGTGGACCAGGTTAGCTTCTGACCAAGGGCTGGCTCTCTCACAGACTGCCAGCAGGAGCGTAGCTGGCCACAATCTTTCCGGAAGGCAATCTGGCTGCATGTTTCTACAGCCCCAAAAATGTGCCTACATTTTGACCCATCATTCCCATTCTAGAAATCTATTCAAAGAAAGTATTTATAGATATGCATAGAGATTTAACTACATTTATAACAGGGAAAAACAACTTAAGCATCTGACAATAAGGAACTTTTTGGGTAAACTGTACATCCATGTGATTAAATGTTGTACAACATAAAAAAATGATGTAGAAATGTTTATTGACATGGAAAGTTATTCACAATGTATGAGATTTACAACAGGTTAAAAACTGGATAATGAGAATTCTTTTTAATTAAATGATCAAACCCCAGGGCTTCCCTGGTGGCGCAGTGGTTGAGAGTCCGCCTGCCGATGCAGGGGACATGGGTTCGTGCCCCGGTCTGGGGAGATCCCACATGCCACGGAGCGGCTAGGCCCGTGAGCCATGGCCGCTGAGCCTGCGCGTCCGGAGCCTGTGCTCCGCAACGGGAGAGGCCACAACAGTGAGAGGCCCGTGTACCACAAAAAAAAAAAAAAAAAGGATCAAACCCCAAATGTTCACAGCAATTATCTGTGAATGATAAGATTATAAATGTTTTGTTTATTCCTTTTATTTTTGTGTATCGCTCAAAGTTTTCTAATTTTTCATTGTATGCATGTATTCCTTACATAATTTTAAAAATGTAAGGTTTTAAAAATAAAGAACAATAGGAGGATACTTCAAAACACGCCACCAAGAAAATGAAAAGGTAATTCACTGAACAGGAGAAAATATTTGCCCATGTGTATCTGATAAGGGATTTGTAACCAGAATATATAGAGAACTCACACAATTCAATAATAAAAAGATGAATAATGCAATAAAAATGAGCCATGGATTAAAACAGACATTCCTTGAAAGAAGATACACAAATGACCAATAAGCACATGAAAAGATGCTCAACATCATTAGCCATCAAGGAAATGCAAATTAAAACCACAATGAGAGAACATCTCACACCACTAGGATGGCTATAACCAAAAAGTCAGATAATAACAAGTGTTGGTAAAGATGTGGAGAAACTGAAACCCTCATCTACTTCTGCTGGAAATGTAACATGTTGCAGTCACTTCGGAGAATAGCCTGGCAGTTCCTCAAAAGATTAAACAGAGAGTTACCATATGACCCAGGAACCCAGGAATTCTACACCTCATTATATATCCAAGAGAAATGAAAACTTAGGTCCACACGAAAACTTGTACATGAATGTTCATAGCAGCATTATTCATAATAGCCCCAAAGTAGAAACAATCCAAATGTCCATCAATGGATAAAGAAAATGTGACGTATCCATACAATGGCACATTATTTGATAATAAAAAGCAACGAAGAAATGATACATGTTACAACTTGGATGAACCTTGGAAACATTATGCTACATGAAAGAAGTTCATATGTGGTCACAAAAGATCACATTGCATGATTTCATTTATATGAAATGTCCAGAATAAGCAAACCCATAGAGACAAAAAATAGATTAGTGGTTGGGAGGAAATGGGGGACAACTGCTCTTGGGGTACAGGATTTCTTTTTGGAATGATGAAAATATTCTAAAGTTGATGATGGGTGATGGTTGCACAGCTCTGTTAATAAACTAAATGCCACCGAATTGAATACTTTAAATAGGGGCTTGTATTTATGTGGATTATCGCAAAAAAAGGTGTTAAAATAAAAAAGAACAGATGATAAAATACAAGCATATAACCTCTAACAGAAGAACAAAAGCAGAAATCTCAAGTATTTATTTTAAGGAAATTAGAGTTAAGCTTTTTTTTTTTTTTTAAAGAACTAGCAATTGACCACCAAACAGGACTTAAGTCTTACCACACTCAACTTTGCCCGAGAACTCTCAGCTGTAATTTCCTCTTCCCTCTAAGTTCCAGGTGATTTCTATGGCTGGTTCTCCTTAAGCAGACACAGGAGCAGGGCTGGTGACTTTCCTAACCCCTGGTAACCCCAGCTAGCCGGCTGCTCAGTGATTTCAGCCCCCCTTTTCTCCCTGCATCCTGCAGGTAAGTCCTCTTCCAATCGTCCTCATTCTTGACAGAAATGATACATGCAGCAGAATCATAATTTACATCCTAGCTAGTTCATATTTGGCCTCTTTGCCCTTCCCCACTTCTAAATTCCCTTGGCCCTCTCTTGCTCCATTGTATTTCTGGCCAACCAAACCTAGGTTTAAACCCAGCTCTTCCCCATCACATGCAACGTGGCTGAGAAATAGCAAACCAGAGGCTGGTCTCACTTCAAGTTCATGTCACAGCCTCAAGTGGGTCCATTGCTGTCGTCCACTCCATCTCAACTCCCTGGTCCTCTGCTCTGCCCCTGCCGGACACGAGCATTCCACACCTTCTCCTTTCCTCTCAGCCCTCTACTACCTCCTCCCTGTCGTCACTCTGGGCCAGTGACCCTGCTTCCTCTTTCTCTTAGAACAGAAGCCATCAGAAGAGACCCCACCCCCTGCAACCCCACCAGCACCGGCACCGCACCCGCCCTCCCTCCTGTTACAAAGGTGCTCTGCTTGCACCCCGACCCAAGGCCACCCCTGCACGCATGCCCTCTGACCCATTCAAGGACGTGATCCTCTTCCCCCCCTCCTGTGTCATCACGCTTCCTTCTCTACTGGCTCATTCCCATCGGCGTTCAAATATGTGACACTAGTCCCCCATCATTTAAAAAGAAAACTCTCAAAGCGCACTTTTGGCTCCCGCCTACTTTCTTTCTTCCTTTTACAGAAAAATGTCTAGAGTTTTCTACACTTGTCTCTAATTCTTGTCTTTCCATTCTCTCTGCTCCACCGAAACTTGCCTGTCAAGGTCACCGAGGACTCAGGCCTCAAAAATCAACCAACAGCAGTATTTGATAGAGGCAGTCACCTCCTGTCTCTGAAACATCCCCCTTGCCTTACAGAGCATCACGGTTGTGGTCCTCTCACCCTACTGGTCACGCCTTCTCATTCTCTGCTGATTCCTCCTTGTCACTTGTGCTTTGATCATCTGAGTGGCCTGGGGCTCCAGGCTCAGACCCCTTCTTCTCCCCATCCACACTTACTCCCTTGGGGTTCCCCTCGAGTTTGATGTCTTTAAATAACATATACACTGAGGAACCCCACGTGGAGCTCTCTCCAACCTGCATGACTCCTCTGAACTCCAGCTGCCTGTTTAACATCTCCGACTAGACATCTAATAAGCTTCTCGAATGTGCCATCTCCAGAATCCAACTCCTAATCACACCTCCCACCCACCCACCTGCTCCTTCCACAGTCTTCCTCTTATAAGCAAGTGCAACTCCTTCCTTCCAGATGCTCAAGTCAAAACCCCCACAGTCACTTCGGACTCTTCCTCATGCTCCACATTCCATCCATCGGTGAATCCTGTTGGCGCCACCTTCAGTACATACTCAGAATCAGACCGATTCTCCCCTATCACCACGGGCCTGGTCCCCATCGTCTGGATTGTTTTGGGGGTTTGTTTTTTTAACATCTTTATTGGAGTATAATTGCTCTACAATGGTGTGTTAGTTTCTGCTTTATAATAAAGTGAATCAGCTATACATATACATATATCCCCATATCTCCTCCCTCTTGCTTCTCCCTCCCACCTTCCCTATCCCACCCCTCTAGGGGGTCACAAAGCACCGAGCTGATCTCCCTGTGCTATGCGGCTGCTTCCCACTAGCTATCTGTTTTACATTTGGTAGTGTATATATGCCATGCCACTCTCTCACTTCGTCCCAGCTTACTCTTCCCCCTCCCCGTGTCGTCAAGTCCATTCTCTACATCTGTGTCTTTATCCCTGTCCGGCCCCTAGGTTCTTCAGAACCTTTTCTTTTTTTTTTTTTAGATTCCATATATATGTGTTAGCATATGGTATTTGTTTTTCTCTTTCTGACTTACTTCACTCTGTATGACAGACTCTAGGTCCATCCACCTCACTACAAATAACTCAATTTCGTTTCTTTTTATGGCTGAGTAATATTCCTTTGTATATATGTGCCACATCTTCTTTATCCATTCATCTGTCGATGGACACTTAGGTTGCTTCCATGTCCTGGCTATTGTAAAAACAGAGCTGCAATGAACATTGTGGTACATGACTCTTCTTTTTTTTTTTTTTTTTTTTTTTTTTTTTTTTTTTTGCATTACGTGGGCTTCTCACTGCTGTGGCCTCTCCCGTTGCGGAGCACAGGCTCTGGACGCGCAGGCCCAGTAGCCATGGCTCACGGGCCTAGCCGCTCCGCGGCATGTGGGATCCTCCCAGACCGGGGCACGAACCCGCGTCCCCTGCATCGGCAGGCGGACTCTCAACCACTGCGCCACCAGAGAAGCCCTACATGACTCTTCTTGAATTATGGTTTTCTCAGGGTATATGCCCAGTAGTGGGATTGCTGGATCATAGGGTAGTTCTATTTTTAGTTTTTTAAGGAACCTCCATACTGTTCTCCATAGTGGCTCTATCAATTTACATTCCCACCAACAGTGCAAGAGGGTTCCCTTTTCTCCACACCCTCTCCAGCATTTATTGTTTGTAGATTTTTTGATGATGCCCATTCTGATCGGTGTGAGGTGATACCTCATTGTAGTTTTGATTTGCATTTCTCTAATGATTCGTGATGTTGAGCATCCTTTCATGTGCTTCTTGGCCATCTTATGTCTTCTTTGGAGAAATGTCTATTTAGGTCTTCTGCCCATTTTTGTATTGGGTTGTTTGTTTTTTTAATATTGAGCTGCATGAGCCGCTTGTAAAATTTGGAGATTAATCCTTTGTCAGTTGCTTCGTTTGCAAATATTTTCTCCCATTCTGAGTTGCACCAGTCTTCTAACTGGCCTCCCTGCCTTCACCCTTGCCCCCAAATCTATTCTCAATACGACAGCCACACACATCGGAACACATCGCCTCTCTGTTCAAATCCAGTGATTTGCCAACTCGCTTGGAATAAGGCCAAAGCCCTTACAACAACAGCAAGCTAAAGTCTCTCATGATCAGGCCCTCACACCTCCCCCACCTCACGTCCTTCCATTGCTTCCTCACTCACGCTGCTCCCACCCCGGTGGCCTTCCCAGTCTGCGAACATCTCCAGAGCCCTCATGCTCTTCCCATGGCAGGAACTCTATTCCTCCCCTGGGTCACTTCATCACCTCCTTCAAGTCTTGACTAACTACGATCTGTTTTCCCCTCCTTATTCACCATATTTTAAATCACTATCCCCCTCCCAGCAATTCTCATTCCCCCTTCCTTGCTTTTTCTCCCTAGCAATTATCACCATCAGACACTCCATATATTTTATTTAGGTACTTGCTTATTATGTCCCATGATGGCACAGATCTTTATCTTTTTTAATGCTATACCTCCATCCAGTCCTTAGAACATTGCCTGGCACATATTTGGAGGCCAGTAAATATCTGACGGATATATGAATGCCTAGACATGGCGGGGGCGGGGGGAGGCAAGATCCTTGGCTTTTAAATTTCCTAAAGCAGATAATATGTCATTAAAAAAATAGGTTTAAGAGAATGTTCTTTCCAGCCCTTCTCCCGCTATTTACAGAGGAGATGAAAGAGTAGAGTGGGACAGGAAGCAAGAACCAGAGTCTGTGAGGGTTTCTGGTAAGGCATCCCCACACCCTCTGCCACAGGTTAGCCCCAAAGTGTACATGGCATAGACCCCTCTGTAACCTTGGAGATCTGGTAAGCAGCAGCCATCCAGAAATTGCCAGAGAATTTGGGGCATATGGCACTTGACAGAAGACGGCTGCATGGGTGTCATGGGAGAGTCCTCATCATTTCCTGTAGACCCCGGAGTGTCACAAAGGAGCTGCCAAATTGTGCCGTGCTCCCCAGAAAGGCTTGAAAGGTAGTCGAGAGAGAGAGCCGGGACACCTGAAAGGGCCTTCTGGTCGAGTTAATGAGATATATTCTGTTTGGTCTGTATGCCCAATAGATCCAGGGTGCGCACACACTAGTGACCAGGGGTCACTTCCTGTGGAGGTCATGACCTTATGGAAGCCCAACCCAGAATTCAGCTGCCTCCCAGGCGTGAGGACAAGGAAGAAAAATCCAAAACTAACTAAAGCTTAAACCTAAATGGTTGAAGTTACCAGGACTTTTCTGCCAGGAAAAATGTGAGCTCAAAAGAGAGATTAAGTTGAATTACAGAAAAATAAAGTTATATTTTCAACACGCTCACAGATGTGACTTGAAAATATCATTCCTGCTATTTCTCTAACCTGGCTTCTGATGGAGTTACTTCATGCCCACTTCTTCCATCCCTTCCTCAAGAAGCCCAAGAATAAGTTAGCCCCCCATGAGAATGAGCCCCACAGAAACAGGATGGTCCTCCCATGTCTTACCCCAGATGTGCCAAAGCCAAGCCACCCTCTGGCGTTAGTGGAATCCGATAATCCAAAGCTCCAAAAGGAAAAGGGTCGTACACTCTCTAATTCTATGTGTGCTCTTGACCTCATTTTGTAATAGCTAAGCATCTAGTCTTGGAACACGAGAAAGAGGAGAAACAAATGCAAATGGCTTGATTGTTGGAGTGTCACCTCAGGCTTTAGCAAGAAGTCTGGCCATTAAAGCTTTATTTCCCCATGCCCAAGGTTCAAGGTCCCTCACCATTCAGCCAGCCAAGCAAGCAAGTCTGATCAAGGCACGGACTGACGGCCTCTCCAATTTCAGCTAATAGCCAACATTCAGTTCCTGAGCAACCAGAGCCATGTAACAAAGACATGCTTCTCCAGGCTTGATCCAGTCTAATGGGCACCCTAATCCCTCCGAAGACCCAAATCAGCACGGCACATTCAGACCATTTAATCTCCCATTTTCATTCAGTAAGCCTGACGCATTTCATGAATATGGATGGCAATTGACAACAATCATTCCAAGCCTGACTTTCTGTGAAGTTAGGAAAGTTGGGGAAGGCAGGCGGTATCGCTTGTGTTCTCTCCCCAGGATGACCACTTGAATCAAAGAGAAAAGTTCATGGTCAAATTCCTTTATCACCAAGGTTACAATGTTAAACCTTGGAGTCACTATAGGGAACTATATACCCACCTCCATTTTTTAAAACTAATTTTAAGCAGGCCTTCATTGCCTACGTCAACCAGAAGGTAGCCATCCTAGACTGTGTTGAAAGTAATTTCTGTCTTAGCACAAATCAGCATCATCAAGATCGTAATATTAGAACCCAACACTGGGATTAGTATAGGCTTCGAGTTGGTGTCTGTGAAGATATTTTGTGACCTATAAAGTTTACCGTGATAAACGCTCTTGTTGATATTGTCAACATCACCAGTTTGACCCCCAATGCTGCTGCCCCATAGCTCAACATCTGCAGAACTGGAATAATGATGTGATGATTCTCTAGTTCTTTAATTAATGTCTTGAGATTTAAAAACTGAGTCTGTTTGCTCACACACACATCAATACAAACACAGACATAACATACAAGTACTCACACCTCCATGTAAACCAGACAAACCCCTAGACGTGCAACGCCCCGACTCTGAACCTACCCCACCCCATGCATACTAAAAGTTTCATGCCCCCCCAAACCACACAGACTTACACCCACAGTCAGCTACCATGTTGATTCAGCAGAACTCTACACACTAATGACAAAAAAACCCACTTAATTATTCCCACGAGTGGAACACTGGGCTTTCAGTCTCGTGTGGACACTCCCTGCAGTTCTGCCTCCATGTCTGTGGAAGGGATCACTACTCTGTTTACTCTGACTTCCAGCTGGACCAGCAGAGGTGGGAGGAAAAGGAAGATCTTTAACCAAGATGCTGAATTGCTTCCAAAAGGCCCCGTGAATCAGTGTGCCTGAAATCTGGCAAAGTCAAGCAGATGGTGAGCAGAGAAGGGTCAGGACCTGAAAATCTGACTACGGGCCTGATCCAGGTGGAGGGCCCAAGTGAGGTGGGGGACCTGTGGAAAATCTCTTCCAAACTCAGAAGCCTAAGGTATGTATGGGGGCCCCATGACTTGGTCCTCGGAGGACAGCATGACCCCATAACCCATGCAGAAAGCCCAAACGAATGGAATCTATCCAGCAGGGTGAATGAAAGAAGAGTGTTCAAGCCTACGAAGAAAGCAATGAGACATCGCTACTCAAAACCTGTGATGATTCCAGTAGGGCCTGAGCAAAAACTTGCCTTACCTTGGTTCTGCTTATGTAGACAGTTTTGCTTGACAGGAGTTCCAGCCATCTACTTAAGAGAAAAACTATTTCTGAAGGCCTTCCCAGGGCTGCAGAAGCATTCATCAAACTACAGACACTAATCTTAGCTATCTTAAATTCAATTTTAGAAGTATTTTGGGGGAGCCTACTATGTGCCAAAGTCAACCTACTTTCTAGTTACTGTGTGAGTTTTCATACACAAAGTCATATTACTTTTCAAATATTCTATATTTTGAACTTGCTGCTAATTCAGGCTGGTTTCCCATGCCTCAGTGAACGTAAGAGAGGTGCTCACGTCACTGGGCAGGTTGATAAGCTCCACTGAGCATCCTCAGGGGGACCTGTACTCAGCAGTGAGAGCTGAACCAAGTTCCAAGCACTGTTTTGACCCAGGCTGGGGAACGGGAGGGGACAGGGATGATGACAGGACCATCAGGGGTAGGAAGGCATTAAATTAGACCTCAGAGAGAACTTCCTGTCCTGTAGATTTTCAAGGAAAGCCGAGAATTTCCCTCTGGGAAGAGATGAACTTCTTCCTCATAGATCAGGGGAAAGACCTCTTGGGAAGAGGGGAGTACGGGGCAGAGGCGGGCAGGGCTGCTAGGTGGGGGCTGGGGCCTCTTCCTCCCTGATGAGGCCCTGGAGTTCACCAGACAAGTCTCACCCTGGGCTGTCCCCCCTGCAGTGCGCATCGAGGGAGGAGGGGTGCACCCCCGAGGAGACCACAGGAATGCCAAGCAGGGGAAAGGCGCCCGGAGCCAAGGGCTCCGGCAACGAGGATCCAATATCGGCGGGTGACTCCAGCCCCCGTAACAGGAGAGACCGTAAAGTATGTGCTCTGCTTCCCAACCAGCAAACACAGCAAATAACCAATTACTCCAAATAGCTAACAGATTTCGGCTCTGATTTCCCTCCCCTTGCCTCCCCTGTGCCTTCACTTGTCATTGGATGGGCGATTTGTATTTGCTCTGAGAAAATGAGAGAAGGAATGACTCACAAAGGAAGGTCCAGATTACACACAGTGACAGGCATCAAACCTCCCTAATCAGAACTAATGGGAGTGGGGGGAGGCCAGGCTGCACTGGCAACACATCTGAACCAGAGATATTTTTAAAGAAGTACAGTTTTGTTACTTTCAAGCGCATACAATAATTCTTGCTAAACCGATAGTGCCAAATACATGTCCTTAGGAAACCTGCTTTAAGGAGAAGATAAGTACCTTCCTCGTTAGCACATCTGATATATACAAAAGTACAGGTAAAAACCATTCATGTTATTAAGGTGAAAACACTGCCCCTGAAACTCTCAAGGCCAGAGGTGCAAGCACGGGGCACTGAGACAAATTGCCTTGGGCACCTTCTGGAAATACTTCCTCACTTGGGAGACACACCCTGTCATTGATTCCTTTGCTCAGAAAACCTTTGCTTCCAAGTCTTTCGATAAATTGTTGTCGGTACCCATAAGCTGCAGTAAAGCATTCCCCCCAAAACTTGGAATTAAGAGAAATAGGGCTGCCCTCGGAGAATCAGACCATGAAATCAATGCAGAGGGGTTCAGAGCAAGGAGAGGCAAAATCGTCTCAAAGGGAAAGGCAGCTTCTACACTGAGCCTTAACTGTAAGTGGGTAGATTGTACTAATACATCTAGAGAAAGACTATGTCAGAAAAAAAGGAAAGACTATGTCAGGAAAAAAAGGAACTGATCAGTCCTGGAAATGTAAGAGAAGAGGAGTTAGAGTTGACTGTTCACACCAGCATCATCAGAGGCAGGGTCCCAGGGTTAGGGACTAAAACTGTCCCTTTCTTTGGAGATGGAGGTATCAGTCCGTTTTGGACAGCTGATACTCAATTTCAAATCCCAGAATTCCTCTCTCCTCATTCTGATTCTTCACTCATCTCCAGCCACAACTTGGCTTCCCAACTGCTGAGCCTATAGAGAGACCACAGGCTGGATCACTATCCAAGGTCACATCCCCCAGGCAGAAGTATTTCTCACTGTAAACTCATACATTGGTAACCCTGGTCTAGAAACTTGAAAAATATGCATCTAGCCCTAAGAAAGTTGACCTATCAGGTGTCTGAGCTCACAAGATTGAGGGTCCACACAGCCAATACTGTAGAAACTTCCCTTGAGTAACACCCCTGCCTGGAGCCAGCTCTCCTTTATTTAAGAAACTCCTATATAGGGTTCCATAGGCAAGAATTGTGGCTCGGACCTAGCCAGCCAGCATCTGACTGCCCCAACAAACATAGAAAACAAACTCTTCAGCCCAGTAGAAAAGCCTCTGGTCCTGTTTTCCTCCTTAATTCTCCCACCCTGCTGGATTCCTAACTGGCAAGGTAAAATTACAACAACCTTAGACTGTTTCCGTCTTCCTTTTACCTGAGTTTGAGATTAGAAGGGGGCCTATGCACTAATGGAAGAGCCACTGGGGCTCCTGGTTCTTGGCAAGCAAGGACTTCCCTCTGTAAAGACAAAAAGAAAAGATTAAGGTTCAAAAGAAGGGGGACAATATGAGGACTAAGATAAGTGCTCTGTTAAAGGGTTGAGTAAAAACAAAAGAAAACAAATGACCAATTTATGGCCACAGGAAGTCTCAAGAGGATCCCATAAACAAGAAGTTAGAGCATGTGGTCCTGAAGGAACTAGAATCTGCATGAAGACATCATGACTGTCAAATTGAAAACTATAACATAGACACTGATTTCCAGCAAAATGGCAAACTAGAGGACCAGAGACACCCTCCAAGTAAGAACACCTAAATTAATTAATAAGATACCTTTAAAATTCTTTTTAAATGCATTACTGAGCTGATAGGAATATAAAGAAGATCCTTGGAGGCAAATGAAAAAGCAAAAATCCAGGGAAATAAGGAGCCGAAATGCAAACTAACGGTGGGGCCCGAAAAGCCCAAGCCAAACATTTAGTTTTAAGTGAATCTGAGTTTGTAGTGTTTCCAGGCATCTGGTAAAAGTAAACACGTGTCCTCTCTGAAAGAATGTGACTTTCATCCAGGCCTCAAAGAACTCTCAGATAAAGTTCCAAGGAACATGAGTTCACAATCGGAAATAGTGAAACACATAAGAAACAAGGCACCATGAGTGAGAGTCAGCTAGAAACACCAACTGCAGATCAGACCTGTCAGGACAACAGAAAGCAGAATTTTCAGAAATAGGACTTTAAAAAAAACTGTTTAAAAAATAAAGGCATTAACAATATGGCAAAAGAACAAGACACTTTCAAAAATAAACAAGAAGATTTGGAAAAAAAGAGAACTTTTCGAGATAAAAATATTAATACTTAGGACTTGAAACTCAATAGGCGGGGTTACATAACCTTTAGAAACAAGACTTAGTGAACTAGAAGACATGTCTTCAGAAATTAGCCAGTGTGTAACACAAAGAAACACAAAATATTAAAGGAAGTTGAACCAACATGGAGAATAGAGCAAGTCCATTGAAGATCTAATCAGGATTTTAGAAGGAAATGAGAGAATGGGGAATATATAATATTTGAAGAGATAATGGTTGACCATCCAGAACTAATTAAAAGTAAAAAGGCAAAAAAACAGTCCTCATATTTAGGAAGACAACAGCACAATGGAAGCCAGAAGAGAGTGAGATTAGTGAGATAGTATCTTTAAAGTGATGACTGGAAATAAGTGTCAGTGAAACTAGTATTTCTAAAATAAGGGTGAAATAAAAATATTTTCAAACAATAATTAAAAAGTGAGACACGCCTGCTGCCAAACACTTGGAAAGCCACACACACACACACACACACACACACACACACACCCCACTGGGGCTGACCCTCACACACCTGCCAGGCAACAGGAATGGCCATCATCAAAAAATCTACAAACAATAAATGCTGGAAAGGGTGTGGAGAAAAGGGAACCCTCCTACACTATTGGTGGGAATGTAAATTGATACAGCCACTATGGAGAACAGTATAGAAGCGCTCAAAAAACTAAAAATAGAACTACCATATGACCCAGTGATCCCACTCCTGGGCATATACCTGGAAAAAAACCATAATTCAAAAAGATACATGCACGCCAATGTTCATTGCAGCACTTTTTACAACAGCCAGGACATGGAGGCAAAATGTCCATCAACAGAGGAATGGATAAAGAAGATGTGGAAAAAAAATGGGAAAAAAAATTAAACAAAGTGATGACATTGCCGACTGTTACACGATCTAAGAATGTCCAAACAATGGCAGCAAATGAGTAGCTGGAGAATAAGGGAATCGTGGAGTGAAAAGACTTTTGGACTAGGATTCAGGAGATTTGGGTTTAAATATTACTTTATTTATTATCATTATGCCAATTTTAAATGAAGGAATAGAAGCTCAAAAAGTTAACTAAGTCAACCAAAGATACCTAGCTTCTGAGTGGCAGGAATGAGATTGAAATGCAAAGCACTGAACAACTCAACTGACATTTCTCACTGTAGATATCCAACTGCCTCTTGATATATCTTTTTGAAGTCTAACAGGCATCTTAAACTGGACTGGACAAAATAGAGCTTTGAATTTCTCTGCCTGCCCTCCTAGTTCACTTCCCCACAGGTTTTCCCAATCTCAATTATGGTATCATCCTATCCATCCAGTTGTTCAGGCTTCACACTTAAGAACCATCCTTGATTTCTTCTAATTCATCTAATTCATTGGTAGGATCTACAAGTTCTATCCCTAAAACATATCCTGCCATTAATACTGTTCAACTATCATTTTTTACCCCAACTATGGCAACAGCCTCTAAATTGGTCTTCTAGAAGAACAAATCTTTAAGTAGGGACGTCAGGTGCTCCTGAGAACTCTTGCCTCCTTTATAGCCCATCCTGCATACAGAAGCCAAAGTGGACTTTCTAAAGTGTGATTCAGACCCGGCCATACCTCAGTTTAAAATCACCCAAGGCCTTCTCTTTATAACCAGAAAAAAAAATCCACTGTCCTTGAAGTGCCCATGCGCTCATTACCCTGCTCCCCACTCTCCCCTTCGTTCCCTACTCCGAGCCATGTTGGCTTTTCTGCCTCTTAGACAGTCAGCTCCTTTCCATCTCAGGATTTTGACATCAGCTTTTCCTTAACCACATATCTGCCTCCTACTCATCATTCAAGCAACAATCAAAATGTAACGGCAAAGTGACTACCTTAGTTAAAGCAAACCCCTCACTCACTCTGAATGGTGTTTCCACATTTTATCTTCTTCTTAGTGCTATCACTTCTTGAAATCCCAAGAGATTAAAGCCTCATTGAAGACATAGACTCTGTTTTACACACTTTAGTATTTCATGCCCAGAATGGTACTTGTGTATACTTGGTGTTTAATAAATATTGTTTGATTGACTGAATTAACTGGTTATATGCATCCTAAGGTAACCTTTCAGAAATGATGAACAAACTAGTGAAACAATAGAACATTCTCTTTCTAAATCCAGGCATATGGACATATTGCGAGTTTGGTTCCAGACCATCTCTATAAACCAAATATCATAATAAAGAGAGTCACATGAATTTTTCGGTCTCCAAATGCATATAAAAGTTATGTTTACACTATGTTGTAGTATATTAAGTGTGAAATAACATTATGTCTAAATAAACAATGTACATACCTTAAAATAAAAAGATGTGGTACATTTATACAATGGAATATTACTCAGCCATAAAAGGAATGAAATAGTGCCATTTGCAGAGATGTGGATAGACCTAGAGACTTTCATACAGATTGAAGTAAGTCAGAAAGAGAAAAACAAGTATCATATAATATTACAAGAAAAATGGTACATATGAACTTATTTGCAAAGCAGAAATAGAGACACAGATGTAGAGAACAAATTTATGGATATCAAAGGGGGAAAGGGGGCAGGATGAATTGGGAGATTGGGATTGACATACACACACTACTATATATAAAACAGACAACTAATGAGAACCTACTATATAGCACAGAGAACTCTACTCAAAGCTATATAGTGACCTAAATGGGAAGGAAATCTAAAAAAGAGGGGACACATGTATATATATAACTGATTCACTTTGCTGAACAGCAGAAACTAACACAACGTTGTAAAGCAACTATACTGCAATAAAAAAATTTTTTAATAGAAAAAAAAAGTGAGAATGTTTATAATGAATTGATCCCAATTGCAGAAATCTCTATAGGCTCTATTTCAGGAATAAAGATGATCTCAGGAGGAGGAAGACTGGTCTACAAAACAAAACAGTCAACGTGGGCATAGCTAGAAGAAAAATCAATTACTTAAAAATAATATTGCTTTAAAAGTGTCATTTATAGAGGTAGAACTAAAATATTGAACAAAAGTTTGTAAATTGGTAAGTGACTGGAATTAAAGCATCCAAAGTTCCTTGTAATATTTTGGAGGAGGCTATAAATACCAATTAAATTTAGACTTTGCTAAATTGAATATACATGTTAAAGTTTCTATACTAATCCCTGAAGGAACAGAAACAATGTATAGCTTTGAAACTGAAAAGGGAAGAAGGAATGAAAAGACGGGGGGGGGGGGGGAGTGGCGGGTGAATTTTTCAATCCAAAAAAATTTTAAAAAGAAGAAAAAAAGAAAAGGGCAGTATAGTGGAATAAAATGGCAGAAATAAATCCAAATATATCAGTAAGACACAATTAATATATTAGACTGTCCAACTCTCTAATTAAGAGCTTATGTCAGAATGTATTAAAAAAAAAACCAGACTCCATCTATTTGCTGTTCATCAGAGAGACACCTAAAACATAAAATCACAGAAAAGTTGAAAGTAAAAAGAAAAAGATATACTAGGAAAACTCCAAGCAAGAAAATATGGTATAGCTATGTTAACATGAGACAAAATAGACTTTAAGGCAAAACTCATTAGTAAAGACTTTAAAAGGCAAGGAGTGGGGGTTTACTACGTATCGTTAAAAGATTCAATTCTCTAGGAAGATATAAGAAATCTACAGTTGTTTGTGCCTAATAACACAGCCTCAAATATATAAAGGAAAAGTAGACAGAAATAACAAGGAAGAACAAACATCACATCAAAGCAGGATGTTTTAATATCTCAAAAATTGATAAACCACACAAAACAAAATCACAAGAAAATAGATTTGAATAACACAATTAACAAGTCTGATCTAAATGGACATGCTATATGTAAAACACATTGGGAGAATACACATTCTTTTCAAGCACACACAAGATCGTTACAAAAATTGACCCTGTACTAGGCCATAAAGCAAGTGTCAAGAAATACTACACACAGACCACATTCTCTGAACCATAGTACTGTTAAGTTAGAAACTGATAAAAAGATAACTTAAAACATAAGTTAGGAATTTCTAAAACATACTTTTAAACAATTCAGGTGTCAAAAAGAAATATGACAGAAATCAGAAAATACTCAGAACTAAAAAACAACAAAAATACCACTTACCAAAACCTGTGGGATGCATAAAGCAGTACTTCGAGGGAATTCTATAGCCTTAAATGCTTACATTAGAAAAGAGGAAAGTTTGAAAATGGATGAACTAGGCATAGCTCTTAAGAGGTTAAAAATATAACAAGCTCTCTAAAACTCAAAGGAAGAAGATAATAAAGAAAAGAACTAGAAACTAGAAAACAAGGAAAAAATAGAGCTAAATCAACAGACATAAAAATTGGTTCTCTGAAAAGACTTTTACAGATCTGACAAATTTTGGCAAGAATAATAAAATATAACCTTAGGAATGAAAGGGAACATAAATAGAAGAAGAAAAATTTTCAAAACAGTAAGAGGTTATTATGAAAAACACTATGTCAATAATTTTTAGCAAGAAATGGATAAATTCCTATAAAATATAAATCACCAAAAACGACTCACGTAGAAACAGAAAATCTCAAAGGTCCTATAAACATTTAAAAAATTTTTATCAGCAGTTTAAAATATCCCCAAGAAGAATGCTAAGTCTAGACAGTTTTACAAATGAATCTACCAAACCTTCAGGCAACAGATAATGTCAAGTTTTTATCATTTATTCAGAGACTAGAAAAAGAGCAAATATGCCCCAAGTCATTTTATAAGATTAGTATAACCTAGATACCAAAACCTGAAAAGAACAGTATCAGAAAAAGAAACTCCAGGCCATTATCACTCATAAAAATTGATGCAAAACAATTCCTAAAGTAAATATTTGCAAACTGAACCCAACAATGCAGAAAAAAGACAATGTAACATGACTAGGATAGATAGCTTCAGAACTGCAAAGTTGTTTCAGTACTTAAAAAAATCTATTAATGTAATTCACCACATTAACAGATTAAAGGAGAAAAATCATATGATCACCTCAACAGATCCATAAAGAACACTGAATAAAATTGAACATCATTCATGATAAAAACTCCTAGCTAGCTAGTAATCATTCACCTGATAAATTTCATACTCAGTGGTGGAACATAAAAATATTCTATTTTATGGATAAAGAAGATGTGGTACATATATACAGTGGAACATTACTCAGCCATAAAAAGGAACGAAACTGGGTCATTTGTAGAGATGTGGATGGACCTAGAGACTGTCATACAGAGTGAAGTAAGTCAGAAAGAGAAAAACATATATTGTATATTAATGCATATATGTGGAATCCAGAAAAATGGTACAGATGAACTGATTTGCAGGGCAGAAATAGAGACACAGATGTAGAGAACAAACATGGACACCAAGGGAGGAAAGTGTCGGGGGGAGGGAGGTGGTGGTGGTGGGATGAATTGGGAGATTGGGATTGAAATATATACACTAATATGTATAAAATAGATAACTAATAAGAACCTGCTGTATAACATAAATAAATAAATAAATAAAATTCAAAAAAATATATTCCATTTTAAATTAGAGCAGATAAGAATATTCTCTATTATCAGTTACATGGAATATTAAACTTGTGGTCCTAGTCAGTGCAGTCGGACAAGAAAAGGAAATAATAAAAAAGAAAAAGAAATTAAAAGTACACAGAAGAATCAAAAAAATTTAAAGAGCTGGTTCTTTGGATGAAAAACAACCATAAAACTGATGAAATGTTATCAAGCCTATTGAAGTTAAAAAAACAAACAAACAATAAATATAAATTACAAAATTAGAAATGAGGATAAAAAACAGAACAGATACAGAAGGATTTTCTTTTATTATAGTAATATGTATAAATCTATACTAATGTAATAAGCAATATCTGAAGACATCTAAGGCACTAAATTGATTGAAGAAGTAGAAAATGATCAAAGAATACCCTCCCAAAAATGGTGCTGGGCCCAGTCTTACAAATGAGTACAGAGCAGATGCATCTGATACTATTGTATGAGGTATACATTCCTGAAGATCTTCTAAAATTCAAAACTCACATCATATAATACCATTTTCAAGAAAAGATGATGGGTATCCTGTTTACCAGCTAAACCATAAATACAATTCATTTGGCCACCACCTTTTAAATTACGTGACTGTTAATCATTTTTTAAATGTAGATCGATTCATATTATTACACATTTTATACATAAAGCAAGACTATTAAAATGTTTATATCATTTATTTTCAACTTGCATAATTCATATTCATAAAGAATGACTCTCATGTATTTTCAAACCTTTAAATAATCATTCTCCTGCCACAGAGACTGTTCAAGAGCACAGGAAATGAGAGTACACTTCAAAAAATATTTTATAAAACTATTATAACCTTGATATCAAAACCTAACAAAGACAACCTAAAAGTAATACTTATTAATAAAGATGCAAAAATCCCATATAAATAATAACAAATCTAACTCAGTAATATATACTAGAAGTTCTCCTTACAAACTTCCCCTTAACCAGGATTAACAAACGCTACCCATTCTCTCTGCTAACGATCTAAGGTCCAGAGCAGATGAAAGCCTGCAGCTAATCTAATTTATCCACTGCAGCTCCCAGCAGATGAGCTGTATGTTTACCAAGAGTTAATTGTTTGTTCCCAAATCTGTTTATGCCAGTTGTACGAATATGGTAATTAGATCAATAAGTAAATATTATAAAAATATATAAAATTTGAATTTAAAAAGAAAGGGCATTTTATCTATGAAAATGAACTTAATATTGATTTTTTTTAATTATGAAAATTGAGCATGAGTGAGGTGGACAAAAAGGTGAGGGGGATCTTAGATGTTAAAAAAACTCCATGTTCAGAGTCTTTTGCAGCTATCATTAAGAGTTCATCAAACTTTAATAAACCTAAAGAAAAAATCATAGCTAATGCATTATGAATGTGGTTTATACTGGAAAGACAACATGACATTTGAATAGCAGATCCAAAGTCAAAGAGGCCTTGGCACATGTCAAATGATTGTCAAATGAAGATACATGGATATGATTAAAAAGAGATGTTCTTGGTACTTATATTTGACTTTTAATGAGTCCCTATTTAACCAACTTTAATTAGCCAACCAACTACCTATCTTGATTGACTGCATAAGAGGACTTCAATTGTAATCAACTATAATACCATGACCAATTGACCGATTTGGGTTTACCCCAGGAATGCAGGACAATTATACATACATATATATAAGTGTGTGTGTGTGTGTGTGTATATATATATATATATAACAGACAATGGAAAACAAAATGATCATCTTGATAAATGCCAAATGCCATTGGATAATATTGGTTGGTCATAAGATGTTATGGGAAAACCCAAACGAACTTTCTGGCCAACCCAATGTTAAACTCCCATGTCTAATTTTTAAGTTATTAATAAACTAATAATACAGGACACAACCTGACAAAATCAAGAATATCTATCTGAAACTACCAATCATTATCATAATGGAAAAATGACAGAGACCTTCTCATTAGAATCAGTAACTAAATAAGTTTGCTCACTAGCAACTCCATTATCAAATGTCATTCTGGAAAAAGGAATAAGGTATAACTATTAGAAAATGACATGTTTATTATTGTTTGAAGAAGACAATCTTATCTACCTGAAAAACTCAACCGAATCAATTAACCACTGTCAGAAGTAATAAAGGCACTTAACAAAGAGTCTGTTTCAAAGTAAATATACAAAAATATTGTTTTCTATATTCTAGCAATAGCTAGTTATACAAAGTCATAAGAAAAAAAAAGATATTCCATTCAGACAGCAACAAAGACTATAAAATGCCTAGGAATAAACTTAACAAGAAATGGACTAGACCTTTTTAAAGTAAACTAAAAATAACTCCTCTAAGGGACAAAAAATAAGACAATAGTGGAAATTAAGAAATTAAATGTCCAATGATAGGGGAATAGTTTATGGATGTCCATACAACAGCATGACATGCAACCTTTTTTTTTTTTTTTTTGCGGTACGCGTGCCTCTCACTGTTGTGGCCTCTCCCGTTGTGGAGCACAGGCTCCGGATGCGCAGGCTCAGAGGCCATTGCTCACGGGCCCAGCCGCTCCACGGCATGTGGGATCCTCCCGGACTGGGGCACGAACCCCTGTCCCCTGCATCAGCAGGCAGACTCTCAACCACTGCACCACCAGGGAAGCCCCAACATGCAACCATTTTTTAAAGAATATAAAGACATGGAAAAACATTTATAATACATTTTAAGTACAAGAAAATGCAGATTTTTAAAAAAGTACAATATGATCTTGATTTTGGAAAAAAAATAAAAGTATGCACATGTGCATAAGAGATATCTAAAAATGTAGGCACATCAAAGTCTTAACAGTGCTTATCTCCAACTGGTCGGAACACAGGTGGTTTTAACTTTCTGCCTTACACTTTTTTGTGTTTTCTATATTTTCTACAATGGATAAATCAGAAAACATTTAAAATGTAGAGTACCTCTGCCTAGAAGCCATAAAACACCCAACACAGCAATGCCTCCTCTTGGCACCATGAATGGAGTTTAACTTTCAGCAAGCCCTATCTCTTATGTCCCCCCTACAAGTCTGGGGCTCCCCTTGACTTCATGAGTGCATGTTGAAGGACCCTCGACCCATAAAGATAATACCTAAGGAATCAGCCCAGGAGGACAGCAGCATCCATCCTGGGAACTGCAGGAGTGAACTGTGGGCCCCATCAGAGCTCTCAGAATCTGCTGGGGACAGCCAGGGTTCCACAGTCACACACCTTTCATGCCTCTGGGAGGAGGAGAGAAAAATCAATCTGCCTTTGCCCACAGAGGCCTCTTGTGTCCCACGTCCCAGCGGTCAGGGTCTAGAGACTCCCCTGTTTCCACTGGCCCATGCTACCCCATGCAGGGAAACAGGATTAAGGTAAATCCCAGGATGCACCAAGAGATAATTCAGGGATGTCTGTTTCTGCAAATCTTCCCTCAGCTTTCTCCCTACCCCTCCATCACCGCACAGGACAGGTAACTGTTTTCTGCCAGGGCTCAGAAAACTCCTTTCTTCCCCTCCCATCCCCACCTCCTCTGTTCCCTCCCTAACTCCTCACCCCCACTCAGCCCCCCCGGGAAAATCAAGGTGCCCACAAATAGTTAAACAATACATACATGACGACTGGATGGAGAAGACGCCATGTTAGTGGGGGCGAAGCCCGACAGACCGTCTGCAAGCTACAAATTAAACACGCTGGTTAGCAACAGGATTAGAGAAACCAGGGAAGACTGCATGGTCCCGAGGAAGTAGAGCTCTCCAACCAGGCACCCTGTGCTCTCTCTCCAGGAAGGCTGCAAACGTTGTGGGAGAAAAGTGTGCTTTGGAGTTGGACAAGTGTGGCTCCAAATCCTGGCCCCCTTGCTTTACCAGCTACGTGATCTTGGACAAGCCCCCTGACCTCTCTGAGTCAGCATCTCCATCTGGAGAATGGGAACAAAGTCGCGTGTTGTCACAGAGCAGCAGTGAGTATGGATGACGTGAAGGCCATGCACACCTAGGACAAGGTGAGGCACGTGGGAGGGGCTCAGCTAATACCTGTCTCGTGCCCGCTTTCTCACTGCCCTTGGCACCACTGACTCCATGCCACTCTCACACGCCCTCCCTGCCTTTCAAACTTCCTGACCTCAGACATACTCCAAGCTCCCCATCATCCCTGGTGGTTTCTTCTAACAACTGAGTCACACCAACCGCTGCTTGGGCACTATTCCTAAACCAATGCAGGTTTCTAAGTCTTCTGTCCTCAAGGACAAAAACCAGGGCATCATGTGGCTTCCCCAAAACCAGGGGAGCTTTAAGAGTCTCATAAACACACCACCCCTATGCTACAGAAACCTTGCTGCATTCTTTTCTGGCATCAGATCTTTGCCTGCAATCTCCTAGTACAGTGAATCCATACTTTATAGGCTGCAGGGTCCAGGAGGGCCTTGGTGGGGGTCAGGACTGAAGGTAGGGTGACTTTTTCAGGGGCCACTACAATAGTCCCAGAGGAAGTGATGGAGCTGTGGGTGGACGAGTACCAGTCTAGGTGGATGAGGCCAGGAGATGCCTTCTAGGCAGAGGAGACAGCAAGTGTGAAGGGTAGAGGAATAAAGCAGCACTGCCAGTTCAAGAGAGAGCAAACGGTCCAGGAAGGCAGGCTTGGGGGATATGGTGGAGGGATGAGGAGACCAGCTGGGACCCAGGGCTTCCAGGGTAGGACCCTCTCTTCCTTTGAGTCTGGGGCAGGGGGCTCTGGGAGACTCCCCAGGAGGCCAAGCCCCTGGAATCGACCAGATGAGCTCCACGTGAAGCCCCCAGCTGCCCAGAGACTGGCCCAGCTAGGCAGTAGCTTTGCCCCTCTGGTTCTCATCCTGAACCTCACAGAAGCCTTATTGTTATTTTTAATACAGTTCATTTTTAGAAAGGTGAGAGGGAAACCGGCAGTTCACCAGTGCAAGAGGGAGAAAAAATAAAGCTAAACATAGTGCTCCAAAGGTCTGGGCCAGCTTCCGAAATTACATGTTCCCCTTTGGGATTCGGACATAATTTGCCGCTCCAGTTCTGGGAGCACGTTCCCACCTTCACGGCGTCCCAGAGACTAAAACTGGAGCAGGTGGCTCAAAATTAGCCCGAGATGGGAGCCGGGGAGCAGCTGGCCCCAGCACAGCACCCCACCCCACCCCACAGGCCTCCTGCTGCCTCCTGCACACTAGCCTGAGTTTCCCCTACAGCCTCCCAGGTCCATCAGACACACACACACACACACACACACACACACACACACACTCGGTGCACCATCAAACACATGCAATCAACACACATGCTGTCAACACACACACACAGTACACCACCAAACACATGCAATCAACACACATGCTGTCAACACACACGCTATCAACATACACACACACAGTACACCATCAAACACATGCAATCAACACACATGCTATCAACACACACACACACACACACACACACACACACACACACACCTCCCACCACCAAGCCTTTGCTCCAGGTCCTCTGCCCACCAGGAAAGGCCTCCTCTCCCCTCTGCTGTTCTAACCCCTCTCGCCAGCCCCCTTGGAGAAGCTTTCCTGATGACTTAGCCCATGCTGACCTTGTAGGGCCCAGAGTCCAAGATCTTGGTGTCCTTGCTAAGCAAGCATTCATCGCTTTGCTCTCACTCTGTTCATCTCATTTGGATCTTCAACATAGCCCTCCTCTCTCTGTCAGCCAGAGGGAAGGCTTCCCGAGAGCGCTCTTCCTCTTCATCCCTCCTCAACACACACATGTTCTCCACCCAACGGCCTGAGGACTTCAAGAGGAGACCCCTACACAGGTTGATCTCTTAGAATGATAGGCAAGCGTCACCCTTGACCTGAAGGGTGGGTGCCTGAAGGTAGGTGATGTGTGGGATGGGCAGGGGGTGCCACCTCTACATGAGCCTCAAGACCCTCTAGGAAATGGTGGGAAGCCCACTCTGGGTGTGTTCCTGCACTGCTTCTCTTCCCATTTTCATCATCAGAACACCAAGAACAAGCAGACTAGTCGACAAAGACCCCAAGTTTGTTTGAAACGTAAAAGTAGAGCCTGATTCATACTCAGAGGCAGAATCAGAGACAGAGAGAGCAGCCTGGGGGGAAGGGAAGGAAAGAGGAGGCCACATTGGGAGCAGTTCATTCACAGCGTGTTCCTGGTTGGAGGCACCTATCTGTTCATTATTTTTATATATTTTCCAAACTTTATATAATGGATATATATTTATAATCAGAGAAAAATGAATATATCCTTTATCTCAAGCAGAGCACTGGATGGAAGAAAACACCTCTGTGCCCCTCTCTGAGGACACCCCAAGCCTGCCCTCAGCAAGGTAGGTGTCAAGGCCATGATGCTTGCAGCAGCACCACTACGCTTGCGCACACATCTGCTCCCAGCCCCCCACCCCACCTCTCACGCACACTCATGTGCACACACACCACACACACCCACACTACCACCATCCCCAGACTACGGCTCTAAAATCTACACAAAGACAGCCACACAGACCAAGAAGACACTGTGGGGTTGCCATGCGAGAGTTGATCTCATCCCAGCCCCCCACCACAGAGAAGAGTCCAGGAGGCCAGGCATCTCCTTACTCCCAGAGACAGGTGCCCACCTACAAGCCCTAGAAGGCCAAGTGGACAGTTCTGCCTCATACATCCATTTCAGACCATCTCTAGAACTGGCCGCTCTTGACAGACACCGAAACATTTCTAGACACCTGAGAAATGCTTGGCCGTGGTTGTCAGCCAATGGCACAAGCATCAGGAAAGTCTGGGGTATCTTTTTCTAGTGTGTGGCAGCGCATCCCAGGAACTGGCAGATGATGCCAAGAGGTTCTTCAGCAGAGAAGAGGCAACTGAGCAAGGAGACGGGAGGGACCACAACAGAAGCCGAATGTGGCAAGAGAGCATCTGGAGCTGGGGAGGAGCCTTCTGCTGGGTCCACAGCCAGAGCTGGTGAGCACAGTGATGGGGGCCGCATGACGGGGGGAACAATATGGGCGGCCTAGAGACACAGGCTGGACAAACAGGAGCCAGCAAGATCCAAGTTCTGCCAGACTTCTCATCCCTCCTTCTCATCCCTAACCTATCTGCACTGGGGAAGGGGCGAGGCGACAAGAGCCCAGCCAGAACTATCTGGAAAACCACTGGATCTGGAACCCACAGCCTCCTGGATCAGCCCCAAGATGCCCGGTCCTCCCAAGCCCTGCACAGGAGATGTGTAAGACAGAGTGAGGGAAGGATCTCCTGGACCAGCCAAATCGGATCAATGATCTCAGAGAAAAGCACGATACAAAATTGCTTTTTCCCCAAGCCCCCAGCAGACCCCATCAGGACAGGGCTTCCCGAAGACTGGGACTGATCTCCCTGCCAGCCTCGGGGCTCCTTGAGAATAGGGTTATGTCTCCTCCATCAGACAGGGAGCTCGATGAGGGCAGGGTCCAAACCTCCTCCACCAGAGCAGGCGGATCTCACTTCCTCCTCTCCCTGCCAACCTCTGAGGTCCTGTGAGCCCAGGCCCTCCCACGCGGGCATGCCTCCACCAGCCCTAACCTCAGCTCCCCGCCCTCTGCCTGGCCAGCAGCTCTAGCCGTGTGCTCCCACCAAGAGTGCAGCCCCTGCTCTGGCTCAGACCCCTGGCCCTGGTTCACTCGTGTCAACGCTGTAAGGACGTCCAGCCTGGGCCTCCTCACCGTCTGCCTCTGGTTGTGCTTGTAGCCAGCAGGACCCAAGACAGTCCCTCCCCATCTGAGTCTGTAGACATTTTGAGGGCAGCACACACAGAACGGAAATCCTGCTGGGCAAGCTCTACGCTTCCCTGCACAGACTCAGACAGCCCGCTGATGGGGGGGAAGTGGGAGCCAGCACTGGGCGCCCGGAGCTTGGGGCTAATTAGCTGCCTCATTCAGCTATGAACACCCACCCAGGCCAGAAGGTACTAGCCTTGAGTGTAGCTGAATTCTGTGTATTTGCAATTTCCATTTGGGTTTCCCCAGTCAAGAGAAGCTCCTCCTTAGACCCCTACAGAGAGTAGGCAGGTAATCGACCCAGCCACCCATCTACTTATGCACCCATCCACTCATCCATCCATCTATCCATCCACCCAGGCAGACTTTCTTTGAATGCCTCCTCTAAGTCAGGCCCTGTGCTGGTCACTGGGGACACAAAGAGGAATGAGCCCTAGTCACTGCCCTGAGCCTAGTTTAGGAAAGATGCTGGCATTTACAGAGGCAGCACGACTTAAGGCAAGCGCAGTGACCAAGATAGAGACAGGACTTGCAGAAGAAGTGGAGGAGCCAGGGCAAAATCCTAGAAGGAGGTGACCACATCTAGGCTGAGTCTTAAAGAATGACTGGGAGCTGGCCAGAAGGTGCTCCCAGCAGAAAGCGTGCTGGGGTGGGGCCCTGGAGAGCCATAGAAGCGGGAGAAATGGAGAGCTGGGGGCTTCTGAGGATGCTTAGCACCAGAGAACTATAAAGCAGCTATGAAGCTCTTGTCTCAGCAGCAGCGAGGCCCAGGACTGAACACCAGAAATGTCCCCAAGGAAGTGGCAGAAAGGTGAAAGAGATGAGCGCGTGAGAAAGAAGCAGAAACCAGCCCTAAATGTCAGAGGGAAGCCCCTGTAAGCACATCTCTGGAAGAGTTTTGAGGATCCCGAGCCTAACCCAACACCCAAGTTTGTTCTCTTGCTCTCAAGGCTAATATTTGATTGATGGTTTTAAAAAAAATAAAAGCCTCCCCAAATGCCACCCCCTCCCCAGTGAATAAACAGGTTGTGGGCCTGAGCACAAGTACTGTCTACACAGGCTGGGAGGCTCTGCCTCCGGGCAGCCCAGAAGCTCTGAGAGCCCCAAGTGCCAGGGGTACGGCCAGCATCAAGAGAAGCTGAGATGAGGGTGACAACCTGGAACAGAGGGTGACAACTTGGAACAGAGCTATTCAAGGCTGGTGCCCACAGTGAGGCCTTTTTCCATCTCCGCTGCAGGAAGGACTGGGTGGTCTCAGCCATACAGGACTCTGAGCCACCCCAGGGCCCAAGGTGAAGAGAGTGCTCCCCCCTCAATGAGAGATGCCACAGACCTCTTGCCATGCTGTTTGGCACTGGTGTCTGGGTCGCCAGCTCGCCCTGTTGTGGAGCACATAGCCAGGGGCTGCCTCTTACCTGCCGACAGGGTTGGACACCCTCGCAGTAAGGCCCCTCTCCTGGCCCCCTTCCTCTCCTGCAGGTGGAGGGAATGGGGTGAGAGGGACCACTGGCTTGGACACAGACCCCTCCTTCAAGCTGCCTGCCACGTGTCACAGAGCACAAGCCCATAGACGAATCTCCCCCCAAGGAGGGCCCTAGCTGGGTAAGGCGATGGGGCTGGGACACCCCAGAGGCTACCGGTCACTCCCCACCCTGTCCTCCTTCTCTCTCGTTCGCTCCTTCCACCCTGATTTCCTGGGTGATTTCCAGGAGAGAGCCCCCCAGGTAGTGGGGCCATTTTTCTCATATGCTTTGGGGGAAATGAGTGGGTCTTGACCAGAAGACCACACACAGCCTCCTCTGCAACCCTCAACCTGCTCCCAACCGGACTGAAAGCTCCTAACTGGAGCCGTCCATCTACAAGGTGTCCAGCCACCAGGCTGCAGAGAGAGTGTCCTATGGAGGCCGTGTGATAAGGAAGGGAAGGCAAGGGGCAGGGAGAGGGCAAGCCAGTCAGCTCTCGGAAGGAGCCAGTGTCTGTCCCCGGGGACCCATCATACCTGGATGGGGATGAGGGGCTCCTTGTCGTCGATGTCAACCAGCACATCTTCCCCAGGACTGAGTAAGCTCACGTCATCTGTAGGGGGAGCAGCGTCCAGGCCTGAGAGGGGGCTCCCTCAGGGGCTCACCCCTCCTGAGCCACAAGACTCGGCCCTCGGTCTTGCCACACTTTTCACTCCGTGTCTCCCTCTTCCTCCCAGCCATCCTTCCCTCTCCCGGCTCCCTTCGCACTCCCCGTCTCCCCCAGTTCTCCCTCTGGCTCCCTCCTCATCCCACTGATCCCTGAATCTCCCTCTCCCTCGGCCTTTTCCGCACCACACCCCACCTCAGCATCAACGCCCCCCACCTCTCCTGGTGGGCCCAGCCCAGGGCCAGACGGTGCCCTGAGGGAGACGAGATTCCCACCCGTCCTTCCGGTCATCTCATTCAGGGCCCAGTAAGAGGAGGGCTTCAGGATGTGTCTCAGCTGGGAAGTCCACCTGTCCCAGCCCCCTCTGCCTCCCCGCCCCCCGTCAACAGCCCCTCCCCTACCTGGGCCGCCCTGTGGGGACGGACTCTCCTCTGAGTAAGGGTCGCACAGGAAGCTCTCCAGGGAGCGGACGGTACACTGGCCCACCACAGGCCGGCGGCCAAACTGGCGATTATCAATTACCTTGATCACGATGGGGGGACAGTAGAGCTCCTCCCTGGGCAGCATCTGGGTGGAGAGGGAGGGAAGCTCTGGGCAGCAGCCTGACCCCGTCTCTGGGAGGTCTCAGAGGAAGGCGAGCCCTTCTTCCCAGGGCAAGTCCAAGGTGCAGAAAATGCTCTCAACCCACACATAAGCCCCAAGAGCCAGCAGTCCAAACGGGTGGTTTGCCGAGCCCAGGAGCTGGCCAGTGGAGCAGAAGCCACACGCCCCTTCTGTCTGCCTCTTGGATGCTGTACGCAGAGGCCGACTTTTCCCTCACAGTTTTACCTTCCAAACACATCCAGCTCAGCCTAAAGTTAAAACAAGTCTACTTTCCCTGAACCCTCACTGGCCGGGGAAGAGAAGGGAGAAGTTGGCCCAGGACTCAACATTTCTCACAGACAGACCCCCCCAAGTGGATACTCAAGAGTTGGCTTCCAGACCCAGATTCTTCTCCCCCCAACCCTAAAAGCACTTTGAACACAACTTGAAATAATTTATATGCTCTCCTTCGGTGGCGGCTTTGGCTCAGCCAAGAGGAGGCTCCTGTTGACAGCCACTGGGCCTGGAATTTCTATAGTACTTTCATCTTGCAAACCATTTTCCTTTCCTCAGACTTGCCTTACTCTGGTCACTAGGCCCAGGCAGCCCAGGTTGCTGGAGAGGGCTGAGGCCTGAGGGCCGCGGGGGTGAGCCCCTCTGCGGGGGCCCAGGCTGGGGGAGGACCAGGTCCTGGAAGGTTTGGAGGAATCCTGGAAGCTCAGAGCCCTGGCAGGGAGCACCGGGGGACTGAGGCCGGCCCTGAGAGGGGAAACAGCCAAGGATGGGTCCTTGGGAGTTCCGTGGACTCAGGACTGAGGAGGAGGGGCCGAGGTGGCCCCCTCTGCGCTGCTCGCAGGCTTCAACTCCTCCAGGGAGGAGGGAGCACCTCCTCCCATTCTCCAGTGAGGTGGGAGTGATGCCGTGACCCACTCAGAATCCCACAGGGAGCCAGACCCCAGGCCGCCTGGGGCCGCAAGGGAATTCTAACCACCAGGACTCCGGAAGGGGACGGCGGGGAGGTCGGGCTCACCACTTCCATGAAGAGGGTGCAGGTGTCAAAGTTGGGGTTCTTCCGGAGGTTCTTGATGACACAGGACTGCACGGTCTGGCCCCCGCACTCCACCACCAGGCTGGGGGAGGACACGCTGGCCAGCTGGTAGCTCTTCATGTTCCGAAGGCCCCACGCCAGGATCTGGGGGGCACGGAGTGAGGACAGCAGCTGGGAAGGCCCCAGGCCCCAGAAAGGCTGGGCCAGGAAGAGGAAGGGCCCGGCTGCCCACAATCCCCACCCCACCACGGGGGCGGGCTCACCTCGATGGCGGTTCGCTGGAGAACAGGCTTGATGTTCTGGGGGACCATGTAGATGTTGGCCTCCCTCTGGGGTGGTGGGTAGGGTAGGTCCGTGTCCTCCGACTGCAGGGCAGCAGGTAGAATGGAGGCAAAGGCAGGAGGAAGACCAAGGCGGAAAGACAAGACAGGAGGACAGACGGGAAGGAAAGAAGGACGTGTGGAGAGACACAGAAACAGAGCGGCGAGGACACGGAAGTGGGCAACCGGGCAGACAGAAATGAGAGAGCAAAGTCAGCTTCCCAGGCACCATCTTCCCCAGGATCACAATTCTAGCACCTCGGCCCAGGGTTCAGGTGATCCTGTTGCAAATGAGCCCCAAGGCACCCCTCCTCCCACCAACGAGCTTCTCAGGGTGACCCCGTCCCTGTCACATACACGTGTGCACACACGTGCACACACGTGCACACATATGCACTGCCCCGTCCAACCTGACACGTCCACTTCAGTCCCTCTCAGTCCCGAGAGGACCACATGCCCTCCTGCTAGCCTGGTTCTCCTGCCTCCTGGCTCAGACCCTCCCAACTTACCACCCGCCCTGGTGTTCCATCTCCAGCTCCAAACTCACACCTGTCCTGAGGTGTGACACATTCTGAACAGAACACTTGCACTGTGGGCCAGAAGGGGTATTTACAAATAGGAGAAGGGGACAGAAAGGCCCACCATCCACGGGCACCAAAGGGCCTACTGGGGAGGCTCCTTCACACCATGGACCAGAGGTGAGCGTGGCCTGTGTCAACCCTACCTGCTATGGGTTTGCCAAAAAGACTTGGGCAAGAGTCCTGAAGAAATACATAGGGAAGCAGGCAGGGCAATGGAGGCAGGTATTACTGTGGATTAGACAACTACCAAGTCTGACAGTGGTTAGAAACACGGGCTCTGGGTATGGATCCTGACTCCACTACTTACTGAGTAAAATAAGTTATTTCACTTCTCTGTGGCTCAATTTTTTTCATCTATAAAATGATTATTAAAAACTATCAACCTCTAAAGGTTAGTGTGAGGCTTGGAGAAGTTAATACAACATTTAGAAGAGTGCCTGGTTCATGTAAACTCTCAATAGGAGCCCACATGGCATCTTTGTGACAACTAGAGAAGGATGACCCTTTCTTAAAACTCTTTACTTCCACGTCAGAAAATCATCATAGTTTACTAGTTTATTAGAACAAGACACTTTACTGCCACCTACTGGAAATTGTTATAATAAATAAAAATACATGATGTCTGCACTGGAAATCGCACCCCCTTAGACTCAGTGCTCTTCCGCAGTGCACAACCTGCACATCCATACATGGAGGCCCTGACACTCAGGAGATGTTAACTATAAATAGAAGGGCTGTGCTGTGTGCTTTACAGAGCTTGCCTCATGTAATTGCATTAATAAACAATGGAATCATTGGATTCATTCTTCAAGTGACTTGCTCTGGGTTCCTTCTCAAAGGATGGTGCATCCATCTACAGATGCTCTGATGCAGATGGTGGGAGCAGCTGGAGGATTGAAACACACCAGCTTCCTCCCGCCTCATCACTTCACAGCCAATCCCAGCTGTCACTCCTGCCAATGACATACTGATGATGCTATGCTTCGTGACCTGCAGTGGTAAGAAGCTCATTTCTAGAATCAAACCAGACCCTGGTCCTAGTCCTAACCCTGCAGCTCCTGAGCTATTTGACCTTGGGCAAATAATTCAACCTCTGTGACTCAGTACCCTCATATGAAAATCCAGGATAACAAAACTCTTACAAAATTGGTCTGAGAGCTTAACAAGAGAACAAATATAAAGAGTTTCTGGCACATAGGAGGTGCTTAGTAAACAGCAGTGACTAAAATGATCACTGTATTGCTGGTGGTGCCACTGTTTCCATCACTAATGTTGTTGGTGATCCCCCAGGGACTTGAGCAGAGCTGAGCCATCAGAGGCACCTCTCAAAACAACCGGCTTCAGAACTATCCCTACATCCCCAGAGCACAGAGTGAAGGAATTCATCATTTTCCTCCAGACCCACAATGCAGGTGACATGATATTTTTAGACTGGCTGAGCAACGGACGCCATCAGGAGGAAGAGTGGTGAGCAGGGCTCAACTCCACGGGGCACCGTGCATGTCACAGTCCCCCCAAATGGTGCCCCTGGAGGCTGGAGGCAGAGCCCGCGGGGGCCTGGCTGCTCTCGGGATGCCTGGCTTGGCGTCCAACCTTGGCACTCCAAGGCCACCTACTGCAACAGCTGTGCAGCAGGGGTCGCCTCTTTTTAAAAGAGGTTATGCCTGAAGGCCTGCTGGTGGCCTGCTGGTGGCCTGCTCAAGGCTGATGCCCAGCCCACAGCGTACCGAGGGCCAAAAGCTCATGACGAAAGGGACAAATAGAAGACGTCAGGGAGGGAAGAGCCCTGGGCTCCTGGGTGGGGAGGCAGAAAGACCAAGCCTTTCTCATAGGGCTGCAATGTTGTCCTGAAATCACCCAGGAAAACTCATGAATATACTTCCCCCAGAACATTCCTCTCCACGTCCCCAGACTCTGGGCAGTGTCCCTTTGATTCCTTTTTGTCCCTCACTTCCACGTCCCGCTTTCCCTCTGGGCTCCTCCAGGTCCCCTGTGAGGATATTCCTCTCCCTGTGCAGACGCCCAGGCTCCCCACCACAGGAACCTGCTTACAGAGGAGGACAGGGACCAAGAACCTGGAGAAGACTGGGCTCCAGTACCGTTTGCAGGAGGCCCTGGAGGAAGACGGCGGGTGCACACAGCTGTGGAGCGCCAGGCCCGGCCGGCAGGAAGGAGAGACAAGCAGAGACAGCGGTTAGAGGCGCATCCGCAGGGCAGCTTATGAGGCACAAGGCCCCCAGTCTCATCCCAAGGCCACCTCCATCCACCATGCCATCCTCAGGGGTCCCAGGACATCCTTGCTCCCTGCACCTCGTTGCCATTCCCCAGAATCCCTGCCCCTGCAGGGGCTCCCCTCCACCTGCCAGCTGCCACCAAGTCCTCTGTCCCCTCCCCACTGTGCGCACCGCCCCGCCTGTAGGCACCTCTCATTATCACTGTGCATCTATGCCGCCACGTGCTCTGGCTCCCCAACCCGGACTCATCCAGTGTGCCCCAATTTTCCACACTATCTGCTGGATTTTTTCCTTCCGCATTTAAAGACAGTCTCAAGACGGTATCTCGGGTCCATCCACACCTCTCTGTGTCCTCTCCTGCAGCCTGCCACCCTCTCCTCTCTCTCTTCCTGAAAAAGGCTGCCTCCATCCCCTGCCTCTCCCCCGCTTCCACACAGCCCTCTGCCCAGTGCACTCGCTCCGCCCCTTGCACCCCCTCCCTGGAAACTTCTCTCTCCAAAATTAACAACAACCTGCTTGTAGCCCAACCCAGAGGAAACTCACAGGCGCCTATCTCTCTCCCTACCTCAGCAGCAACTGGCCAGCTGACCTCGTCCTCCTTCCTAAAGCCGTCTGTCTAGCTCCTCACCGCTGGCCCCTCCGCCCTCTCTACCCTCCGCTGGCTGTGTCTCCCTGGCAGCCTCCCCCCTGCTCCTCTGCCCAGCCCTCCCCTAGGCTTTCCGCTCCCAAGCGTCTCCCTAAGCCCCACACTTACATTCCAACCTTACCGCTACTTCATCCATGTGTCCTCCTGGCCTCTCACACCGAGCTTGTCCCAAAATGGATTCTCTAAGATCCCACCCCCCCAAAACCTGCTCTCTTCAAATGTCATCTCAGAATCCAGCCCCACCATCCACCCAGATAGCCAAGCCAAAAACGCCACGCCACCCCTGGCTCTCCTTCCCCTGGATTGATCCCCAAGCCTTAGGGCTCCATCTCCTAAATCTCTCCCAGGCCCACCCACCCATCTTCTTTCCTGGGTCTGGGTCACCACCATCTCTTGCCTGGATTCACCAGCATCATCCTAAGTGACCTCTTGCATCTGGTTTTGCACATCCCCTTCCAATGAATGTATGCTGTACTCTGCAGCCAGGGAAGACTTTCTAAGAATGCCACTCTGTTTAAAACCCACCCGCTCAGGATGAAGTCCAAACTCCTTGACGCAGCCTCCAAGACCCCTCATCTTCTAGCTCCTGTTGACCTCTCTGGTCTCGCCTCTCACCACCAACTTTCTCCTCCGGGACCCCAGGCAGTGATGGGCCACCTCCCCAGACACGCTCAACAGCACCCCCCCCCTTCTGAATGCCAGCAGGTTGCAGGAGGCACCACACTCTCTTTACCTGCGAGTTTGGAGCTCGCTGGTCCCTCTGTCTGAAAGGCTCTTCTGCCCACTTCATCTGCCTACCTCCTACGTGGACTTCAGGTCCACTTAAGTGTTCCTTGGAGCCCCAGGTTTAAGTTAAGCATCCCACGGTTCCCAGAGCAACTTGTCCCATTGAAAGACATCACCCTGGGTCATTTCTGTGTGTTCATTTGTCTGTGTCCCTTGTGAAACCAGCAATTCTGCACCCAGGGACAACAGCTAAATCCCGTGTCCAATAAATAAAGGCTTACGAACAGATTATTGAAGGCAGGGAGGGAGGGATGGCAGAGGGCGAATGGATGGGGGGATAAGGGGACAAAGAACCGACTCCGACATACTCTCCCATCCTTCCCAACGCTCTCGCCTGTGTCAGTCTTGCATCCTCACCAACCCCTCCTTTCCCCGTGCCTGCTCATTCCTCCCTCTGCTTGAATGGGCTTCCTTTGCCATCTTCCAGAATCTACCCCATCTTTCAGGGCCTAGGTCAAACTCTACATCCTCCAGAAAATCTCCCCAACCACTCCAGAAACCCTTTACAACCCTACTCTCTGACTTCTTTTACCTCTAATTAAGCGATCCTGGGCTCTGGTTTCCCAAGGTCCTGACTGGTCTCCCACATCTCACGCTTGGGAGTCCTGTGGCACCAGCCAGATGGCCACTCCTGTGCCCAAGTTTCTCAATTTTTTCTGGTCCAGCCCATCTGAGAGGCATGATATCTCCTTCCAGGACAGTGACTCTCAGTGGGTTGGGCTGCAGCGACCCCTATCAGCACTGCCAGGCTGGGAGGGGTGGGTGTAGACTGAAAGCACCGCCAGGACATCCTGATTCACTGTCCCGTGTGTGACAGGGGACTCCGAGGACCACAGACCTCAGGGGCAGCCACACAACAGAGGGCTAATAAGATGACCCCTTCCATGGTGGGGTCCATCCCTTCCGTGTTCCTCCCCACCCACCCTGAATGCAGGGCAGACGTGGGGCTGCTACACTGACGGGGCTCTACAGGTGTGCAGGGCGCTTACCGAGACAGCTCAGACCAAGAGGACAGGGACACAAGGACAAATGAGGCTCTCTCCCCACTTTAAGCAGAATCCACCGCCTGCCTCCTTTCATCTATCCGTCCTGCTGGCCAGTTCAGTACAGGGAACTGAGGCCCCTGAGCCATGAGGGGGGCTTCCTCTCCCAGTCCCAGGGGCCACCACACTAGACAGACGTGCATTCCCAGGGCTGGGGCAAGTGTGGGCAGGCCCCTCCAGACACCTAGGTCAGTGTTGCCACCAGTAGCCCACAGACCCCCTCCTCACACAGCAGGGCACAGTCAGGTGACCCTCTGGACACTCAGATCCTAGCTCCTCGGGGAGCTCCATGTGGGCGCAGCCGGGCGGGCTGGGAGGGCTCCACTGTCTGCCTGCCCCACCCAGCTCGTTAGGAACAACATGCTGCTCTAATTACACTTCCCAGGAAAAAACAGTGTTTTAAATTAAAGCCTTGGGGGAGGGATAGGGGGATGGGGGATCACTGGGCTTATTTTCCTGATTGCAAAACACCAAATTTTTCCTTCTGGAGGATTTGGGGGTGCAGGAGACTACCTCATGTACATCTCAGACTAAAAGCCATAGCCTGTTGCCTGGATTAGGAAGGGGATGGAGTGACATCTGGTTGGCCCCCAACTCACAGCAAAAAAGGCACGGAGGACGCTCTCCTTTCAACCAGGGCATGCCTCCACGGAGCATGTCAGGGGCATCAGAACCAAGGGCGATACTCCGAACCACGCCCCCTTAGGTGCTCAGGACCACAAGTCCCTGCTCCCACCTAAAGGGTTCCCAGATGGGGTCTTCCTCTGCACAGGCTCCACATCCTAGGAGCCCTCAATTATTAAGGAATCTGCCATCATCTCTTCTGCTGTTTGTGTGTGTGTGTGTGTGCGTGTGTGCGTGCGGGTGTGCAGGCGTGCATGCTCTCTTGAGTGTACATATTTGCACACACTCACACATGCCTGTGCACTCTCCATTTCTCAGGAAATCTAAAATTGCAGTTTCTTTGAACTCATTCCCCTTGGCAGCGCAGACCGCCTTTGTTCTCCAGACAAAAAGGAAAAGAAACGAGACAGAGGGCTCAGAAGAGGCGGGGAGAAGGAGGGAGAGAGGGAGCCTGGGCCAAGGAGCAAACAGAGGAAAAGGGAAATGCGAAGGGAGAGCTGGACAAGGGGAAGAGAAAGGCTCAGGAAGAGGGGCAACAGCAAGCGACAGGCAGAAAGACAGGCTGGGAGCTGGAAAGAAACCCTCCCCTCCACCCGTGAGGACCCAGGTCTCCCAGACACCAAAGCCTCAAAGACACAACGCAACGGTCCCCCTTCCCGACCAAGAGCCCCCGGAGAGGGATGCTCCAGGTGGGCAAACAGCCTGGGGGAGGGGAAATCTCGTTGCCCACCAAACTGGCCCCACGCGGTGACACGCACCCCCAGCCCGAGGCACGGCCACCTGGACCCCCAGAGAGAGCTCAGAGTCCCCTCTTCCAGGAAGCCATCCCTACTGTCCTCCATCTGCTCTAGGGGCGCTCAGCCCGGGTAGATACCTTTCACCTCATTCATGACACTGTCTCCCACACAGGCGTGGGCTGTGTGCTGGCCAGAAGGCAGTCCCCACCGGAGAGGCCATCCTTACACCATGCTTCCGAGTCACTTGCCCCTCTCCATTCCCTCTCTAGCCTAGGCCCCCATCACCACATCTGTCTCAAAAGCCTCCTAGCTGGTCTCTCCTACCCCTCGCTCCCCATCCCACACCTCTCTGCAGCCAGACGGCTTCCTAAAACACCCATCTGCCCTCTCTGCTCCCAGACTTTTGAGGGCCCCCGTGGCCAGTGGCCCAGAAGCTAAGCTCCCGGCATGGCTTTTCACAGCCCTCCAGGATGGCTGGAGCGCTCTTCACAGGGATCAGGCCGGGAGTCTGGAGGGGGCTGAATGAGGGATACCAGGCAGGAGCTCGGCCGCAGCAAAGAAGACAGAAAAATCTTGCTAAGGCGTCAGGCTTCCAGCAGGACCAGCTGCGGCAGCAGCAAGACTAACCTGCCTCCACCCCGCCCCTGGGGATTCTTAAAACCAAATAGGACCCAGGACCTCGGCATGAGTCTTAGCCTTCAAGTGCAGGGAAGAAAGAGGCTGAGCTATGGGCCCCAGGGCCAGGGCGGGAGCCCTCTGGGGATGAAGGGGTCACAAGGTCACCTTCTGGAGTGGTTCCCTGGACCAGCTGATGCTCCATCCATCCTACTGGTCCTGGGACCCTTTGAACATGCTGGCCCAGCCCTGTGCCCAGCAGACCCCCAGGACTTGCTCTCCTCTGGCCCTGCTGACCCACACCCACCTCAGCCTGTGGCCGGCTGGCCCTGCGGCAGGGCACTTGGCCCTCGTCAGGCTCTGGCCCCAAAGCTGCAGATTTTGATTTGCTTCCTGACAACAAGACCACAGCCAGATCCCTGCTCTTGGAATCTGAGCCTTCACTGTTATATATTACAAATCCAGTTATTAAGGATTTTAACTTTTTTTAATAACTCATCCCTGGGCTGGGTCTTCTTCAGAGCAGGCTGTGGGTTTTGGCCACAGAATGCTCTCAATCAAGAGAGAGGGCTCCGTGCTGCTTCCCTGGACAGGACTCTGGTCCCCTTTCCAAATCGGCAGTCTTTCGCAACTGCAGCCAGAAGCAGGAGGCTGCCTGTCAGGCGCAATTGCGGCCAGCTCACTTGGCGGACCCCACCTCGGTCTGGGAGCTGAAGGAAGTGAGGTAAGGGGCGCGGGGCCGGCGGATCCCACATCCTGACCCTGCACTTCAAGTCCAAATTGCACTGAAAATGTCAAATGGTGTTCGCTCGCAGCCTGGGGATTCCCTGACGGCAGGAAGTGGCTGCCCTTTTCCCAACCCCCATCTGACCAGGGCTCTCCTTCCTGTCTCTCTGCCTGGGCCTTTGCCTCAGCTCACTCTTGAGGACCTGCTCACAGATGTGCAGGAGGCCATAAGGAAATGTGCTTTTCATCCCTCATAGCAAAGGGCATAGCCTTGCTTCATTTGGATGCAAACCCCAAACTTCTCCCAGAAGCTAGGAATCCCCAGCCTGCCCCGTTCCCTAAAGCAGCCAGGCCCCAACCTGGTGCTTGGTCCCTTGGGCCAGAGGCACGTTCCCCACCTTCTTCCTAAGTGCTACGACAATGTTTGGCTAACGCCACCTCCACCAGCAAGGCTTCCTTGACTACTCTGGCCCCTTATGAACATTTTATTCTTGAAAACATGCCACTTGGTACTCAGCCAGTTGAGGCTCTGTACTGCTGTCCCGGGGATCTGGGCAAATGTGGCTTCCAACATAGCAGCAATCCACCTAAGAGCCAGACTCACACAAGGACACACCCCAGGCAGCCCTGGATCCACGCAGAGTGTGGGAAATTAAATCCAGACAGGGGTCCATGTGACAGAGGCACACTGGAGTACCAGGAACGAGGAAGACTCCAGGGCATGGCCTTCACCTTCCCTCTGCCTCTGCCCACCTATTCCCCAGCCACAGGCCACAGCTGTGAGGGGCCGGCTCACCTCTTCCAGGATCCCTGACGTATCCTGCACCTGGACCACACCATGGGACAGTCCACATCCAGGAGACGGTGGAGGGAGGAGAGGAAGGAGGGTAAAAGTTTACCGTTAGTGACAAAGACCATTAGGCTGGGGCAGAGATCAACACCCCAGATGTCTCCCTACAAGGAGCAAACAGAAACCACTTCCCATCTAGGGTGAGGGTGATGTGCTTCCCAGACGCGCCCTCTACGTGGTCCCTGAGAAAGAAGGTACAACACACGTTGATTCAGAGGGAGTGGTGGGAGAGGCCAAAGCATAAGCCTGGAGCCCAGGCATCTCTAGAAGTGACAGGAGAAAGGAGACTGACTAACAGACAGGTGCTGGGAAGGTCCCGGACCCTGTGTAACAGCCCCAGGACGCAGTCAGGCCTGAATCCCTGGAGCCACTGCTGGAGATGTGGACTTGGAGAACCAGGGAGAAGCAACCTACCTGCCCAGGGCTGGCAGAGCTGAGAGCAGAAGCTTGGAGTGGACAGGGAGCAGGAAAGGGAGAGGGAGAGAGACTAGAAGGGGTGGGAGGAGAGGCAGAGGGTGGAGTGGGGGCAGGGGGCAGGGAGGGCTCGTACTGTAAGGACCGTCTGCAGATTGCCTGGGCTCCCTGCCTCCTAAGGGGAGAAGCATCCAAACAGAGCCCAAACGACCACTTCTCCAAGCTGCAGCTGAGCCTGGCCGGGCATAGGATTCCTGAATCAAATTAGCCTGGGTACCAGTAAAGGGTTTACATTTTTCATGACCCCCAGGAGAAGGAAGGAGATCAGGGCAAAGGGAATGAAGTCCCCATAACTAGTAGAGGAAATAAAACCGGATCTTAGTGGGAACACTGAGTTGGGAACTACGGTCTAAATCAGAGCTTCTGAAACGTGAGCGTGCGTCCGAATCCCCTGGAGGGCTCGATAATACCCAGGTTTCTGTGCTGCCCTCAGAGTTGGCTTCATAGTAGGTTTGAAGTGGGACCCAAGTTTGGCATTTCTAACAATACCTCGGGTGATGCCATGCTGAGAACCACTGGCCTAAGTCGATGGTTCTCAGCCCAGGCTGCACATTCAAACCTCCTGGGCAGCTTTGAAAGATACAAAGGCCTGAGCCACACCCTGAAAGATGGGATTTCATTTGGTCTAGGGTGGGGCCTGAGCACTGCTGACTTTTAAAGCTGCCCAAGGGATTCCAACATGCAGCCCAGCTGAGAGCCACTGGGCTGGATGACCTTCCATCTGAGTCTGTGATTCTTGGACTTCTCAGGGGAGAAGGGCAGGAAAGCCAGAGCTGGGCAGGGACCCCAGCCCCTACCCACCCTGCCCCTGTGGCCCCAGCAGAGCCTTGCTTGGCTTGAAGGCAGGATGGTGGTGGTGTAGCCTGGGAGGGGGCAAGTCTGAAGAAGCAAAGGTAAGAGCAAGACTTACCTCAAAACCAGGAATATGGTAGATGGCCGGCTAGGGTGAAGAAACAGAGCTTTGGTTAAGTGCCTGTCACCCAAGGCCCCACCACCTTTCTGCCCTGGCCAGGCAAACACATCTCCAACCACAAAATGACACTCATGGAATATGTCTGTGATCAGACAGTCCAGGGATTTGCAGACTCTTCCTTGGCGGACTAGGGACTCCTGGGAGGTGCCTGGTAAGCGAGTGCAGGGGAAGCCAGGTTGGCAGTATGCCGTGTCCCCTCCAGACACTTCAGCCAGAGTAGCCTCACTTCTAGCTGGCTTACATATTAGGGTTCACATCACACTAAGAGCAAGTCTGAAGATGTGGCTCTAATCCAAACCCCCTATTTTACAGCAGGGAATTGGCTGGCTGAGGCTATGGCAGAGTCAACACTGCAACACGGGTTCCTGCCCTCACCTGTCCCTGGAGTCCCCTGCCCCAGACAATTAAGCACCCTAGCCAGATCACAGAGGTCCCCCTTCCAGAAACCACGTCAGGATATAACCCAGAGAAAAATACATCCAATGGCCAGAGGACGCAGACATAGTAACACAGTTCAGATTTCAGCTTTCTGCCCCAGTGTTAGATTGTGTCCTGATTTGGGGCTCAGAAAAGATGGGCAAAACCGGTTCCAGTAGGAGGCCCAACATCCAGAGGTGGCCCTTCAGTGCTCTCCACTAAGTGCAGGCCCTTGGTGGGGGAAGAAGAATGTATCTAAGCCCCCTCCTCTCTATCAGACCATCCCCTGCCTGAGCCCTCACCCTCCACCACCAGAAGCTCCCTGCCGGGCCTCCTGGATCTGGATGTGGACCAGCCTCACCTTCTCTCTCTGGATGAGCTCAAAAGAGGCCAGCAGCTCACCCGCCGGCTGGTTGCCCCTCGTCAGCGGGAACCAGGCCAGCCGGGGCATCCGTTCCAGACTCGGCTGACAGGTGCAGCGTCCCATAAACTCATCTGCACCCTAGACCGAGCGTAGAGAAAGAAAAGTCAGCGTCCCCCAGCCCAGGGTCCTGGCGGCCTCAGAGCAGTCACCAGACCTACCTCTGGCCTCCCAAACTCGGAAGGGCCTCAGAAGTCAGGGCAGTCCCTGGTGCAGACGGTGAGCTCTGCTTCCCTTAGGGGGATGCAAGGGCAGCATGAGAGTGGCCACCTGCCACTGTTGTTAATGCTGAATTCCCATCATGGTCCAGAAGTCCCTTTGTATGTCCAACTAGCATTCGTTCATCTTGCTTTAATTTAATCAAGCTCTAAGCCCATTGGAGATGAGAGTGACAGCCTCCTAGCATTTCTTTAATGCCCTCAGCAGGAGAGGTGTTTGACATTTCCCAGGAATTTGTATCTCCTGTTCATTTCACCTTCAAATCCCCCCAGTCTCCACATGGGGAGACCGTGATCACGCTCATCAAATTAAATGAGTCTTGTCAAAATGATGTTTTCATCTTATCATTCCTTTTACTCATGAGCCTTCCATGGCTCCCCACTGCCTAGAGGATGGAGTGACCTTGCTGACCCGTGAACTCTGACCTTGTGGTTAGCTTCCCCAAGGGCAGGGGCCGCAGACAGAACCTGGGTCTCAGTCAGATGACGCCACAGCTGTCACAAGCCTTGGTGGCTCATCCAAGGCACTCATCTGGAGAAACCCAGGCCAGGACTGGGAGGCATCCCTACCTGCAGTCACGTCACTGCTGGGGACATTGTCAAGAGCCATTCTGGAGTGGCCACCAGCTTCTGAATAAATGTCACACCAGCAGGTGACAGTCCAGCATAGACCACTCAGAGTGGTCACCAGCCACAGCACTGGGAGAGGTCCTGGAGGCTCCTCTGGGCCCAGTGTTGCCCTCTAGTCGCTGGGTCATGGAGAGGCTTGGGGAGGGGAGCCCTCGCAGAGCCCAGGCAGCCAGGACAACAGGAGTTCAGGGCAACGGATATTTGCCAACAGGTAGAGCCCCGTTTGACTAGATTATCTATGAGCACAGCTCTGCTCTCCCCCAGGACCCTGGAGCCCACCCACCCAGAAGAGGCCGTGGCTTTCTCCCCCGGGATCCCTCCCGGGCACTGGCCCAAAGGGGATAGAGTACCATTTGTGAAAGAGGAGGTGAGGTGGCATTGGGAGAGAGAGGCTGTGACCTGCCAGCCTCCGGCCCGCCATGCACCCAGCACTCGCACCTGCTTCTGCAAAGTCCCCTGGCCCTGGCACCCTCCAGGTCCTGGCACCTCCCGCCATCTCCTGCCCCAAAAGCTCCAGGTCCTGAGCTCTTCCCCCCAAATTCCCCAAAAGACCCTTCCTCCAGCTGCTCGGCCCCCATGGAGCCAGCTTTTCCTTCTAAGGGCAGAGCTTACAGGTCAGCCTCCCCATCCCAGGCCCGCATTGCCACTGCCAGCCAGTGGGGCACCCTAATCAGCCTCACCTTCCCCCAACCCCTGGTCACCACACCCTCCCTTCCAGTCATGGCAACTCTTTCTGGAAGCATCTGTGAAGCCCTATCCCCTCCCCTTTCATCTACTGCCACCCCCAACCCAGGTAGGGCCTCTTGGCCACACACCCCTCGGCCGACACAGTCTCTCCCTTCCAACAGCATCCCAGCTCTCCTTTGTAAAATGTCGCCCTGAACCCGCCACTCTCCCCGCTCCCCTGGCCTCGTACTCCTTTCTCCTTCCCTGACTGCCTTCCCCGTTCTTCCATCTCCCACTGGCCCCTGTGCTGTGCTAACACCCCTGCCTCATCCCAACACCCCAATCTCACATTTCCAACAGGGCCTGGGTCTTCCCACGGCCCCTCACATTCCAGCCCATAGCCCTCTCCCTCCTGGGAACCTTCCAGAGCTGCACTGTCCAATACCAGAGCCACCAGCCACCTGTGGCTACTTAAGGTTTAATGGATTAAAACTAAAACACAATGAAAATTCGGTTTCTCAGCACACACGGCAAGTGGTCCTCATTTGGGGGGCACGACCGCAGAGCCTTCCCGCCAGCACAAGAGGTTCTGTGCGACAGCCCTGCAGAGAGGGCCCCACCTGGGCCTCACACTGGCTCCCTGGAGGAGCCCCTGCCTGGTGGTCCCTGAGCCCCAGCTCCCACCTAGATGGGGAACCCCACGTGAGGGGCCACCCAGCCCAGCACAAGTGCTTGATAACCGTGTGTGGAGTCAAAGCAGCCATCTGATGGGAGAAGGGACCGACCTAGGATCTTATAAGCAAGTTAGAGACAGAGAAAACCCAGGCTCCTGACCCACAGCCAAGCACCCTTGCCAGATCTGTACCCTCTCTCTGCCGTGGGCACAGCACACATGGTGGCAATTCATTTTTAATTACTCTAAAACAGTTTTCACCACTGCCTGTGGGGTTGGGGGAGAGGCCATCAGCCCCAGCCTTGGGGAACTCCCATCTCGTTGGGGACCCATCCCTCACAGCAGCATCTCCCCTGGGCCCTGGAGAGGCTGGGCAGTGAAGGCTCAGGGGAGCAAGGTGGGCAGACTCACATAGGTGTCGTGGTCGTACAGCTCCACCACGATGCTGGCCGGCTGCTCGGCGATGCTGGCCAGCTCACCGAAGATCTCGATCTCGTAGAAGATGAGTGTCTGGTCCCAGGTGGGGTTCAGGGTGTTCTTCACCACCACCGTCTTCTGGCTCTGGTGCAGGAAGGAGACGATTGCATAGGGATCTGTGTGGGCCGGGCACAGAGAAGGGAGACGGGACACAACAGAGACCGTGAGAGTCGCCCGTTCAGGAGTCATGCAGCCACAAAGCCGGAGCAGAGCTGTGGCTGCCACTCAGGAGCACCGACGTCCAGGCTGGAGTCCTATCCTGGGGGTAACCCCCCCACCTCCATCCTCCGTGAGGCCAGCCGGTGGCCACCATGGGGAGATGGGACCGAGGTCCCGGAGAGTGGGCGCAAAGATCCAGAGGGCTTCCCTTCTGGGCTCTTTCCTGGGCTGGTTGCTGGAGGCAAAATGAATACATTGTGCATTCATTCATTCATTCATTCATCCAACAAGCACTTACTGACTGAGTGCCTTCTGCATGACAGGCCGGGGGCTAGGTGCTAGGGGCTGAGGGTACATTTGGAGCAAAACGGTAATCTATACAAACGAACATAAAATTACAATCTTGATCATGCTTTGAAGAACACATATGAGGTGCAGTGGCGTGTGAGAGAGGGATCTGGCATGGCTGAGTCTGCACTTCAGCAAGCTCGCTCTGGCTGCCACCTGGAGAAGAGACTGGAGGGGGCAGAAGTGGGTGCAGGGAGACCAGTTATGAAACCACTGCGAGGGTTCAGGCAGGGAGGGTGGTGGCTCAGATGGGGGGGCACTAGAGAGAAACAAAGGGATTCAAGGGCTATTGAGCGGTGGGGGGCGTGAGGGGAACCCTAAGATCCCTGCAGCTCCCTGACACCCCCAAACTACTTTCCAGCCTATCGGCCCCAGCCATGCTAGCCTGGGACCCACCCAAGAGGCATTCCCTCCGCCTGGTCCCAAAGCATCACTAGAGAAGATTCTAGGGCAGTGGTTCTCAAATGTGAGCATGCAGCAGAATCATCTGGAAGGCTGGCAGAGACTGCTGGGTCCCACCCTCAGAGACTCCTTCATCAGGTCTGGGGTGGGGCCTGAGAATCGACATTTCTAACAAGTTCCCGGGTGTTGCTGATGCTGCCTTTCAGGACTACACTTGGAAACCAACGCCAGAGAAGGTCCCATGGCACTGAGTGCATGTAATCTGGGACAGGAGCAAAGGGCTTGGAGGAGGGGGCTCCTCCAACTTCTCTCATTAGGGGGCAGGGTCCAGTTTGCTGCCATTTTGTAAGACTCGACGTGCCAGATGCTGAGGACAAGTGGACAGGGAAGTCTGGGGATGCAGGAGGCTGGCAGCTGGATGCTAGGTGTCTGGCAGGGCTGAGCCCAAATGCTCTATCACATGCCCTATACCCTTGGCAGCTTCTCCATCCTGTAGCACCGTGCATCCGCTGCACCCTCCAGGGCAGCCGCCACGTGACTCAAGAGGGCCTCAGCGCCAGACATCTACAGCCGGGGTGTCCAACTGCAGCCCTGGGGCTGAGATGGGGAGATAGCTCTTCCCCACAGAGGGGAGGGGAGCAGGCCAGTCTCTCCCTGGCCATCAAGAGTCCAAGTGGCATGCCACAGCCACTGCACAGGAGGTGGCAGAGAGTGACTATCAAAGAGGTGGGAAAGTTGGAGTGGGCAACAGGAGGACTTCCATCGAGGGATGGGGTGGGGGACGGGGCCCAGGATTCTGGCTATTGCTCAAAGGGCTTGTTTTAAGGGCGAGGTGGGGGGAGGATCCACGTTAGGAAACAGAAGCTACGGGCACTCACTGGCTGAACAACGCTGGGTTTGCCTAACAGGAGGCAGCCACCAGGCTAGGACCAGCTTGCCAGCCTTCAGGCACAAAAACAAACTGGGGTCAATCCGGGAGGGCTTCCTGTAGGAAATCGGTTTTGAACCTGATTCTGCAGGTAGAAGAGGGCAATGGGAGGCCCTTGGCACAAGAAGGGGCAGGGGGGACATGCCCACCACACCTTGCCACGCCCACCTGGTGGGAGCCTCCCTGGCATGGGGCTCTCCTTTCCCATGCACCAGCCTGGCAGGGCTGGCCCAAGCCGTTCCCTTCCTGGCCCTGGCAGGGCCCAGCGGCGTCTGTGCATTTAATGAAACCGTCTGGCTGTGATACCATCAGCTCCAAGCTCGGCAGAGAACCTCTCCCCGGTTCCAGTAAGAAAAAGAGGGCGCGTTCCGATAAATAAAACCATATTCGAGAGCCAGCGAAAAAGCCCCTTTTGTTCCCGCCCCCTGTGCTTCCCAAGGCTTTATTTTTATAAGCGCGCGGGCCCCAGACCGACCGCGTTTACATAAAGATCACAATTGCACATTGTGGCGGCCATGCACGCTGTATTGGTGTTGGCAGCGCCCCCCACGCTGGCCCCCGAGCAGGCGACTCCTTCCAGCAGCCCCATCAGCGCAGGCAATGAGCTCAGCACTGGGGGGAAGGGAGGGGGTGGCTTTCAAACAAAAATCACCCAGACCCACACGCTCGCCCCGCCCGCCCGGGGCGGGGGAAAAACACACAACAAAGGCATTGTAAGGAGCAGGCCTGGAGGCCTGGGGCCTCAGACACTGGGCTACTGTGTGCTGGGGCCTGGCCTCTCCCCACACAAGGCCCAGCCCCTCAAAAAAAGAGAAACAAGGGGGGTGGGGTGTTGCTGAAGCAAGGTGGTCAGATGAACGGACGCACAGACACACACAGACGCAAGCCTCTTCCAGGAAAGCCAGGAGGATGGAGAGGCAGATCCCAAGGAGAGGTGGAGGGGAGGGGAGAGGCCAGCTCTTCCCAGAGCCACTCCGGTAGGGGAGGACCAGCATCAGCCCTGCGGCCTCACCTGCCAAGCCACACGGAGCACCCCCGGCGCTGAAGCTGGATCGGAGCTCTGTGAGGACCACAGGCTGCCCTGGGAGCTCCAGCCAAGAACACACAAGGGTTCTACTGGACTCCATCACCACAGGAGGCCCCAGGCAGGTGACTGCTGGACCTGCAGCCCTGTGCCTGATCTCTGCTGTTCAGACCTTCCCGGAGCTCCAAGGAGGACCACCCTTCTGCAGTCACAATACACTAAGCTTCCCTCATGGGCCCTCCCTCCAACTGCTCAGACCACAGGGCAGGTGCCATCATACCCCTTGTCAGAAGAGGAAGCTTTGCCCCAGAAAGACAAGTCACCGGCCCCTACTCACAGGTGCCTGGGACCAGACTCCCTGACTCCTAGTCAGGGCTCCTTCTACCTGCCACGAACGCGGGAGAAGGGCCCTTAAGACAGGGTGGAGTAGACCGCCAGTAATCAAGGCAATGCAAACAAAAACTGCAATACAGCAGTACTTTTCCTATAAAATTAAGAAAATTTGTTTAGATTTATAAAACCCAGTGTTGGCAACTATTTGACGAAATAGGTACTCTCCTATATTGCTGGAAGAAATTCAACAACGCTTTAGAAAAGCAATCAGTCAGTATGCCCTGAAAAACATAAAACTGTTTACACCCTGTTTCCCCTATTTCTGGGAATCATCCAAATTAACCAAAAAGCTATACGAACAAAGATGTTCACTCCAGCATTATCTGCAATCCGTCATTCATCCAACATACAGTTATTGACTGACCCGCATATGGTAGGTAAGCACAGGGCTCTGAATATGAAGGTGTCCGAGACACAGGCCAGGCTCTTAAGATCATGACTGCTGCTCGGAAGTGGTAACTAAACATCAGTTACAATACAAAGTGATGTGCAGCTTCACAGCGGAGTGTTCAAGGTGCTAGGGGTCGGGGTACGCCCTGGAGTCTGGTGGCGTCAAGTCAGTACCCCCAAAGGCGGTCTCCTACGCCAAGTCTCAAGAATAAGGAGGTAACCAAGGTGGACCAAAGAGAAGGGGGTGGCCAGGCACCCAGCACAGCACTGGCAAAAGCACCAAAGAGCACTCAGGGAACAGCAAGTCTGTCTGAGGGGAGGAAGGGAGCACCCCAGGCCCCAGGGAGGAGGACGCAGGCGGGCAGATCACAAACGGTCCTGGATTCGTGCTGAGTGAGTTGGGCTGAATCCTGTCCATCAGTGTTCCCCAAAATGTGTTCTTCGCAAGGCGAGTTCTCGGGGGAATGAAGGAATGCTTAAACACGTTCAACAGACTCCTTTCCTGCAGCCACCCCAGCCTTCAATGCCACCATGATTTGTAAATCGCTAAGTGTGCAGTGTTTCCCAGTCTCTCTCGCTCAGGAACCCTTTTTAAGTGGAGCATTTCACAAGCCTCCAGCACACCTTGGAAAACAGCTTCTTAAGCTCATCGGGAGAATTCCCCCAGCCAGAGCCAAACTTAACAGAAAGCTGTGCTTCAGAAGAGGGGACGGGCTCTGACTGGAGTCCAGACAGAGGAAGCCCACAAGCAAGGGCTCCCCAGCCCCACCCGAGCCAGAGTCTGGATCTGGGGGAGACAAAAGCACTGGTCCCCACAGAGGTGACTTCAGCTGTGGGGCAACCATGGTTCACCAGACCTCACTGTGGCCTGGCCTGGCAGCAACGCCCCTCAGGACCACCCAACTAGCACACAGCTTTGACCTCCCTGGAACCATGAGGCCGGCAAAGAGGGCCCAGGACCTTCTGCTTTCTTGGCAGACACTCTACCCCCATAAATGAATAACTTGGCATCTGATCTACTAGCTTTCTCTCATATTCTTCGTTAACCAAGTGGGGCCCCTGAGCCCACTGACCCATGAGACTCTCAAAGAGGAGTTTCTGGGTGCCTCAAGCTAAGGGCCATGCCCTGGAGTGTGAGCTGCCCAAGGGTCCTCCCTCCTGGCGGCAGCTCTGTAAGCAGAGCTTATGGCTCCCTCAAACCACACCGGTGGTCGCCGGCTGGGGGTCGAGGCAAAGCAGAATTCCCTGGAGTATAACAGGGCAAAGAAGACAGCGCACTCCCCGATCCCCTTTGAGAAATATCAGTCTACAGGGAAGAGCAACTCAGCTCTGACCGCTGTTCAGAGCCACAATGCTGCCCAGTAGGTACAGCATTGAGGACAAGTGATTTCTAAGTCCTCTGGAGTCCTATCTTTTCTGTTCAAAGTAGATCCAGTTTGTACTCCAGATGCTCACCCAGCAGTGGCAACCGTATCCCAATGTAAGAGAAGTCATTTGAATTAAGCATCATTTCACATTTTTTATACCTAATCACTATGCTGGCCACACACACTCATAAGCACATAAGCACAGGCCACACGCGCCCTTCCAGTGGTCCAGAGAATTGATGCCGGCCCTCCACTCAAATTCCACCCAAGGCAAAATCCTCAGGCAGCCTGGATGGCAGTGTCTCTACAAGCCTCCCTCCCCGACCGAGTTCAGTGTTATTCAACAAGTGTTTCCTGGACAATTCCTCTGTGTCCCCACACCTTCAGCCAAGGAGAAGAAATATACGGAGCGCTGGCCTTGTGGCAGCCCCGAGGCCCACCACACAAGGGACTAGCAGAGGGCACAGCACAGGGTCATGGGAGCCCCGCTGGGGAAAAGCCCAGGGCAGCAAGGCCAGAGGGCTTCCCAAGGAGAGCCCTCTCGGCTGCAGACGCCAGCAAGCAGGCTGGAAGATGACACCAGCGACAGACTCTGTGCCGGACCCTCCCCAGACCCCAGACATTCCTGATTCACACAGGAGTTTCCCCTGAGAAATGCCAGCCAGTGGCCACGCACAGCCTCCAGCCACCCCAGGGTCAGTTCCAGGGGAGAAACTGCTTTGGTTTAGGGTTTGGGAGTGAAAATAAACACTCTGGGTTTTATAGGTTCACCCGTGTTGGCTGCTGTTTTCCTTTCCAGCAGCCGCTCAATCAGGCCTTTCATTCAGAAGCCAGCGGCCTCTGAGGAAGCCCTGGGCAGTGCCCTCAAAGCTCAAGGGATGTTTATTTGGGGGAGGGGGTGGAGCTAGGATGGAAAGTGTGACGTCTCCTGCGGCCCCGGTACCAGGCTGACCCTGCCTGCCGTCCCCAGAGGTGCGGGTCCCCGGGAGGAGCTCCCTCCCTGCAGGGTCCACCCCCAGCCCGGCCAGTGGAGGACAAGGGGCCCTCGACCTGCACCCCACTTACCCACCCCACACACACAAACCTGCCGCCTGCACCCCGACCTCTCACACTCTCCCCCGAAGGAAGAGGAAGCAAGACTGTGAATTAGGTCACTTCTCTTCTCCTTGGGGTAGGTGCTGATTGTCAGAAAGCATCCTGGCCAAGGTTCCCAAGAAGTTGCAGAGGTCTCCCCCGCACTCCCACAACCACCGCCCCCCCGCCACCTGCCAATCCCCATGTGCTTGTTGCTCCATCCACCCTGAGCCTGGCTGCGTGGGGCTAGAGAAAAGGTCACTGAGAGGAGAGGAACACGAGGAAGCACAGCTGCTGGGGAGGAACCAGAGTGGTCCCCAGGTCGGGGCGGAGCAGGGTCCAGAAAGGAGGACGGGTGCCTGGCCGTGAGCTGAGTGCCACTCTGTGAACAGGAGGTCACCCTCATGGAAGAACTCAGATCTACTCAAGTAAGTAGCAAGTACTTGGAGTGGGGTACATCACTTGTCAGCTATTTTAACTCAAGCAATTTAGTTTCTTCATCTGTAAAATGGGGATGTTAAATGCCTGCTGCATAGGAGAGTGGTAAGGGGTACATGAAAAAACGTCAGCAAAGCCCCTAGGCTGATAGTGAGCACTTAGTAAGTGCTAGTTCTTTAGATATCTTAGTAAGTGTTAGTTCTTTAGAACCTGCTGCAGGTTCAAGGGTAAGTCAAGGTCCCTTCCTGGAGGAGCTCAGAGTCATGGTGGGAAGAATATGACAGAGGTAGATGGCAATTGATCTATGCAGTGGGTAAGGACTCTGAGAGAGGTGCTGGTGAGGTCCTGGCCAGGTGCTGAGGAAGCAACAAACAGCTCAGCTTGGGGAAGAGTCAGAGGGCATCTGGGCTGGGTCTTGAAGGATGAGTAGGAGTTCACTGGATTAAAAATAGGGAAGGGAAGGCATTCTAGGTACTGATCACAAAGGCCAGAAATGTGGAAGAACTAGACAAACGTTGACAAAAGTTGGTGCAGCCAGAGCTAGCAGATAGAGGGGAATTAGGGAAAGATGAAACTGGTGAGGTCCAAAGGGGTCAGATCACGAAGGAGTTGTCTGCCAGGCTAAAGAGTTGGGGATTTACCTGTTAGTGTCTATGTCTGAAATCAGGGGAGTGACATGACCAGCTGTGTCTGGGGTTGTGTGGAAGGTCACAGGGAGGCCAGGAGATGACTGGAGCATTCAGATAAAAGGGGCAAGGCCAGTGTGAGACGGCAGCCACGATGCGGAATAGGAGGGAACAATCTCCGAGACAGATTCAGGAGCCAGAATCAACAGAACTGGGCACCTGACGGTTACCAACGTGATGGGTAGTAGAAGCGCTTTGATATGATACAAAGACCAAGGTGGGAAGTAAAGGGGGGCCTGGATCTGGGGGAGGGGTCCCAAGGAGTTCAGCTTGGACAAGATGAACTGAGGTGCCTCTGAGGCTTCCGGGGGAGACATCGAAAATGTGGCTGGACATAAAGGAACTAAAGACCTGGAAGCTTCCCCAACAGGAGTGGCTACTGGGCTGCCTGGGGGACCCCAGTGCCCAGAGAAGAGAACACACACAGAGCTGTCGGGAACATCAGGCTTAGAGGGCAGTAGCTCAGTAGGAGCAGGTAGGGCAGCAGGAAGCTGCAGGAGACCAGGAGAGAGGGGTGTCCCAGGGGCCAAGGCCAGAGGGGCTTTCAGGAGGAGGGGACGGTCAGTAAAACCAAAACCTGCAGAGGGGTCAAGCAGGCCACCTGACAGCCAGGAGGACACAGCGACCTGACAGCAGCCCTCACCTCCACAAACCCAACACACACAGCACCCCCCGACCCACCATAGGAGAAGCCTGGGCCATGTTCCCTGTGGTCTGAAGGCCCGATGACTCTGTTCCCGGCTCTCAGTCCCTGGTCCCTGGCTCTCCTCCCTCCTCCCACCTACCAGAAAAGGAGTCCTTGTCCATCGCAGGCAGATCCCGGGCCTGGTACATGTAGCAGCGTAGATGGTAGCGGTTCCCATCTGCACCGAGGAAGAAACAGATGCCAAGTGAGGGGCTGGGGGTGACCAAGATCTGGGGCTAGAGGGGAGGACAGAGGGTGTCCTTAGAAGGGGCAGTGGACAGGGGGGCTGGATGGTAGAAATGACACGTGTACCTCTGCTGGAGTTAGCTGCTCTCAAGACAAGGAGAGCAGACCCCAGCCTAAAGGTGGACCCCCAAGTGATGTGTCCTTGGGCCTGGTGACAGCTGGGGAGGCGGCAGAGGAGGGGGAAGGAGTGGAGGGGTCACAGAGGATGGGGGCAGTGAGAATGCACAGCGCCTGGAATGCTGGATTTCAGGCTTAGAGTTCACACACACACACAAACCAAGAGACACTGACCCGCTAACAAAACACCCAGACTCAGTCCTCCTCAGCCCCCACGTATACACCTGACCGTGTAACCCACACAAACAGGAACGTCAGGCTACACTCATCCGTGTCACCCCGGTAGACACCTCCAAATGTCACTTACAGTCAAAGATGCAGGAAATCGTGGGTGTGTTCACGCCAAAGCTCAAGGTGGAGACAGACTTGGAATCTTCACTCCTGTCGTCCACCACGCCGCCCTGGAGATGGAGAGCTGGTCACCACAGACTCTGACCCCAGAGCCTGGGGGTGGCAGGGAGACTGGTTTGGATCAGGTCCCCAGGGTCCTTTAGACAAGGCTCCTCGCCTGCCCAAAGCTCTGATTTCACTCCGAGGCAGCGCCTCCCCAGACCCCAGTGTTAAGTCCACAGGGAAATTCTCCCTCTCTAGTGGAGACCAGACAAGCCAGAATGGGATTTTGAGTTGTTCCAGACTAAGAGGTTAGAGTTTGATAGAAGGATGGACTCGAAGGGGCTCTCTGAGAGGGAATCCAGTGGGGATCTGCCCAGTGATGAGTTAAGGGGAGCCCGAGGCTGGAGGGCCCTGTCTAGCATCTCTGTCCACCCAAGACATGTCTGGACACGGTGCTAGTGCCAGGGACACACAGGCACTTAGCTGGGTGCCCAGTTCTGGGGAGAAGCTGCACTGCATCCTCCACTGTCTCTCATCAGCTCCCACTGTGCTGACGGTCAGAGGAGGCCTCAGCCTGAGGACAGGGAACAGGAGCAGAGGCAGGGTGGGTCTACACTTGGCCTCAGAAGCTGTGTGTAAACCCTGCCCTTGTTAGCGCTGGGCTCTAACCACTGGGCCATAAACCAGCCTCCTTGGACCAGATGCCCGCCTCCTTGGTGCGCTGCTTCCCTCCCCCACCACCTCTGCCACACTGCAGCCCCTCATCAGGGATGAGCCCCAGCGGGGACCAAGGCCCCCACAAAAATTGAAAATGTATCAGTCACACAGCAGCCCATCCTTCCAGACGTGGCTTTCTGTGATATGAGCTCCACCAGCCTCCCACGGCTGAAGTCCATCAGAGGGACTGCCCGCTTCCTCTGCAAGCCCTCCCCCCATTCCCACACTGTCACCTGCCCCAGTCCCTCACCAGTCCCTCTTCCCAACACACAAGCATGCAAACCCTTGAAAGAAAACCCCGGCCTCCCCTCCCGTGGCATTTTCACCCCGCCCAGGCCCACCCAGAGCAGCCACTTCCCAAGGCCACCCTGCCCTCCACCTGGCGGCAGCCATTCCCCAGGAGTCTCGACCTCTCCCCAGGCCCTGCAGCTACATCGTCGCCCCACCCCCCTAGATGTACGGCCACCTAGGTGCTCCTCCTCCCCAAACCGTGCCCACCCTCAGGGCCTAGCCCCAGACCTCCAGTCCAAGAAGCCTCCCTGGGTGCCCGTCCACTGGCTTCCGATCCACCTGCACCCAGGACCAGAATCAGCTGAATTACCCACACTCAGCACTCAGCTCCCGGCCTGAAGCCCTCCATGGCTCTCGCCACCTGAAGGGTCCTGGTCAGACCCCCAGTGACCTGCTCCACCTTCCCCCTCCAACACCAGGGCTTACTTCCCCCAAATCCAATGGGGCAGGCCACGCTCCCCAAAGCTGGCCCAGACATGCACCTGCTCCCAATGCAAGCTCCTACCGTTTCCTGCCAAGAGTGCTGGCCTCCCCAGCTCAGCTCATCTTAGGACACCCAGGGAAGGCCTGCCCTGGTCACTCGAGGTCAACAAGGAAATGCAACCTAAAGGTAGGCAGTCATCCTCTGCTGCATCCCACAAAAGGGCCCATAAAACATAGACGGGGGAAAGACATGTTCACCTGCTCTCCCAGGGGACCCACCGAGGTCCGGCTACAACTGGGGGGGCTCTGGCTCCTAGCACAGGACACCCCCCTTTCTGACAGGAAGATACGGTGACCACACATACCACCCCCCCGCCTTTCCTTTGGCCACAATTTCAACACAAGCTGTAGAATCAGATTCCTTGGGCTCCAGTTCTGGCCCTACCATTTACTAGCTGTGTGACTTTGGGCAGGTTGCTTAACCTCTCTGCACAAGTCTCTCTATACATTTGGGATAATTCTCCAGTATCTATCTCAGAGAGTTGCTGGGATTGTTAGGAAGATAAATCACATGTTGTGTTAGCACACCACCTGGGGAGGTCATAAACCATGAAGTTACTAATTGTGCTCAGGGGTGGTATTCATATACCCCATGTTTGTTCAAAATTATTCCAGGAGCTGGAGAAGTGGACATTTCAGTGCAAAGTCACAGTCCTAGGCAGAAATCAAAATCAGTCAATCAAGCAATCAACCTCTCTCCACACACACACACGCACACACACACACGTACACACAAGCACGTGCACGCACACACACGCACACACACATACACACACACAGGAGAGCAGGACAACAGGGAGGGATGCCATACTACAGACAGGTGAGAACCCAAAGGCCACAGCATCTGCAATCTTCCCTCCCGGCAGGCATGGGTCCCGGGTATCCTGGGTTCCCGCCGGGAGAGGCGCTGGGCCCAGCCTCACAGCTCTGGCCCGGCCGCCACCCACACCAAGCCCAGCAGCTAGTAGCTCTGGCCGCAGGGTCTACGAGGCCGCACGTAGGGCCGGAGCTGGGGGCCCAGCAGGCCACCCCAGGCCTGAGGTACAGGGACGCCAAGGAAAGCAGGTCAGGATGCTGGAACCAGGGTTCAGCCAGCCCCCAGGTGCCACGAGGCTTAGCGCAGGCAGCTCGGTGTGCCTTGGTCGGGGGGAGGGCAGGCTCGGTAGCCCCTCCACCTCACCCTGGCCACACATATGTCCCACATCAGCAAGCAGGGCGCTGAGGTGAGTGCGGGGAGGGAAGCCGCCTCCGGCTCCCATGGGCCCCGTGATTCCTCTCTCCCACCAGGCGCCTGCAGGGACCTCCACGCGTGCGGGCTACCTCCAGGGCACATCCCCACTCAGCGCACACCTCCTCCAGGTGGCCCCCCAAGCCGCGTCCTGTCAGCAGCCGTCCGACCCAATGGCCTCTGTCCGGGGCTTTGGCAGCGCTTTCTGGGTCTCTGTCCAAAGGCAGGGCCGCCTGCCTGTGATGAAAAAAGGTGTCCCCCTCCCTGGGATTTCCACAAGGCCGGGGCCAGGTACCTCAGGCCCGGCTCAGTCCTGGCCCACAGCAGGCCCTGGCACGGAGAATGACACCCTTCAGAGGCAGAACCAGCGCTCCCTCGGAACGGCGCTGAGGGACTGCCGAGGCTCTTCCAGCTGCCCTGTCTCCAGAGGAGGGGCCCACAGCCGCTCCCCCTGGTCCACAGGGCCTCTGTCCGCCCCCACCCCCATCTGCCACCCTTGCGTGGCCCTGCCTCCGCCTCCCCTTCCCTCCCTGCTCAAGGAGACAGACAGGGGGTGCTGGGAAGAAGCTGGGAGAACCAGGACGACACACACACCTAGAGTCCCCAGTAAGTTCAGTCCCGCCAGAGGAGCCTCAGCCCTGCAGTCAGCCAGGTTCCCAGGCTGGGCAGAATTCCACCCCCACAGCAGGCCAGCGCCTTTACATCCCCCGGCCCACTGGCCCTCCCAGGGGGGCCTTGGGCTTCTCCACGCATCCCCTTCAGACCTTAGGAGCAGCGCGGAGACCGGCCCCTCTCCCAGCCCGGCGGCAGCCCCTGCGTTGAGTCTCCAGAAGTCAGGATGCTCACCCCCAAACACCACAGCCTGCTGCTTCCACACTCAAACCAGCTGAACCCCCAGGGTCCCCTTTCTCGCCCTCAGGCCTCCTGCACGTAGTTCTCTTTGCCCTGCTCTTTCCCTGGCTTTTTCCTCAGACATCCAGTCTCACCTTCAGGGTCACCCTGCAAGGATGAGTTAGGTACACCTCCCGTGTGCTCCCACAGAGTCCCCGATTTCCCCCCTTACTGCATATAGCACCCTCCATTGTAAATACCTGTTCACTGTCTGCCCCTCCCACAGACAGCTTTGTGAGGTTCCCCCCATGCACCCAGCATCCAGCAGAACCCCTCACACACAGCGGGTGCCCCATTAATAATTAGAGAATGATTGAATGAATGAATGAGCACACACCTTTCTGGGGAGAGCTGATGACAAAGGCCAGCCCATCGCCAGGTCAGGGGATCAGCCTGTGCGTTAACACAGATAATCCAATGCCACGCTTTTTCCACTCTGAAGCATATTTTTGGCTTTCACACGTGGACATACATGGCTCATGTTTGGGAATTTCTCTCAAAGCAAACGATGAAGTCTCATGAAAAGCTGATTTGGGAGCTTCTGGGAAGCATCTCCCTCCCGTCAGCCTGTCCCTCTGACATGCCACTTGTGTTTATTGAGCATGTACTTTGTGCCAGGCCTTTCCCACATTCGAGTTGGAAAATAGGTATTGCTGCTTGTGCAGACATAAAATGTCACCTCCCCAGAGAGGCCTTCCCTGACCAAAGGTCAAAAATCATGTTCACATCCACACCATCACATACCCCACCCCACACACCCCAACCCCACATAATAGCCCTGTGTACTCTCTTATTCAGCTTCACTGTTCCTCATAGCACGTATTGCCCCACACATTTGCTATATTAACGTTTTTGTTCATTGTCTCTCTGGCTCCATGAGGGCACTGCTGTGTCCCCAGAACCCGCTACGATGCCTGGCACACAGAAACCCTCGGCAAATATTTACCGATCAAGGAAAAATATCCAAGTTGAGCCCCAGTCTCTGCAGGTGCCTCTCCTGTCACATAATCACCCATTTTCTGGAGGGAACTGTTTGGGGCTAAAGGAACTTTCTGGGCCGAGCCTGACTTGAGGGAAGCACCCCCTGAGAAAGCGATGATGTTGGCAGAGGGGAGAAGAGAGGGTCAGTGGAGGCGCAGCAGAGATGCTGCCCTTAGCATCTATCCTCACAGCAGAATCCTGCCGACACCTTACCACCTTACAACAGGGACTGTTACTGCCTTTGTCCTCCAGACGGGCAAACTATGGCACACAGAGGCCAAGCCACTTAACGATTGCATGGAAGAAGAGCGGCCTGCAACTCCCTGGCATTGCACAGCATGTGCATAGAGTAGACGATCAGGGCGACTCATTCATCTTACAGACCCTGAAGCTCCGACATAGAGAACATCAGGCTGCCAGTCCCCGGGGGATCAGGCTCCATGTCAGGCGCCAGGAAGCGGGGTGGGGGGCAGTGCCTGGAGCTCACAGTGTGGGTTGGAGGAGGGTAGCTGGGGGTGCCTCAGGGAAGCCTGAAACTCAGATTCCTCACTGTAAAGTGGCCATCGTGGTAACACTCACCTCGATGGGCTACTGAGGAAAATGCAGGGTTTTTCAGCCTTGGCACTGTTGACATCTGGGGTTACATAACTCTTTGCTATGGGAGCTGTCCTGTGCATTGCTGGATGTTTAGCAGCATCCCTGGCCTCTACCCATTAGGTGTCCATAGCTGCCCCCCTCCCTCTGTTGTGACCACCAAAAATATCTCCAGATATTGTCAAATGTCCCTTGGGGGATGGGGTGGGGGATAGAAATTGTCCCCAGCTGAGAACCACAGGTGGAAATTAAATGAAACGTACCCACAGCCCTTGACAGGTCCCTGGCACATAATCAGCATTCAGTGGTGCCAGTTTAACTCTTTCATCTCACCAGTTTCATGCTGAACAATACCTTCCCCCACCTTAATCCCTGCCCTCTGGCTTTAAGTTTGGAATTCATCACCATCCCTCTGCCACAGGACCTTTGCACTGGCTGTCGTCACCACCTGGAATGCCCTCCAGACAAGCTACCTTGAGCTCTTCCCTCAACTCAGTCATCACTGAGGCTTGGACACTTCCTTGACTGCCCTGCCTTTATCAGCAGCCCCTACCCAGCCTCTCCTAGCATCTCTCCTGCATCCATCTTTCCATGTGTATAGGTAAGGCATGCACGTTCCCTTATCCCCTGCACCTGACCCCAGTGTCTGGCACTTAGTAGGCATTCAATGAAGATTTATCGCATGAAATGAATCACCAGCATCCCCGCCCTAAGGCATGTGCACAGCACTCAGGCCTAAGGTCCCAGGGAAAGGGACAGGAAAAGTGTGCGTCAGACAGCAACCTCCCACCCTCATGGGGCTCAGGGTCAGATGCCACCAGAGAAAGAGAGAGTGCCGTGGGCTCACTTACACCCCAGATGGGGCCATTTGTGGGGTGGAGTGGAACAGGGTGGGCCCTTGGAAGGTCCCATTCAGGAAGGTTTCCCGGAGGAGGGGAAAGAAGAGGGGTGCTGGAACAGGGGCAGCAGTGACACGCTGGAGGCCTGCCCCGCCCCCCCCAGAGCTTAGGGAAGGCTTGGCTAGAGGGGCGAGGCCAGGGCAGGGCGAGGCCGGGGCAGGGGGCCTGGCTGCCTCCTGCTCTCGCTTGGAGCCCTGAGCAGAATCAGGCTGCAGGGGTAGCTAACGGCCTGGTTTCCACCCACCCACCCTTCACCCCCACTGCGCACTCACACTCTTCCCCAGCCCCAGGCCAGGCTCGGGGCATTGAGTTTCCCACAGTCACATTCCTGCCTCCATAGCTCATGCCGATGTGACTCCCAGGCTGGGGCTGGCAGCCACGCAGTCTGTGGCCACGCACTGGGTCTTGTGGCTAGCTGTGGGAGGGACCCTGCTGCTCGCCCAAGGGGACTGGGGGGCCTCCAACCCGCTGTTGCCCCGCTGGCAGCCACGGCTCCCTGGAGGTGCCCGAGCTCAGGAGGGTGAGGAACTCTCCTTCTCAGATGCCAGGGCTCCCAAGGGGTCCCCTGAGCCAGAGCCCAAGTCCACCTTTTCTGCTGAGGGCTGACATCCCAGGACCCTGGCCGCCACACAGGGAGGAGGTGGGCAGGTTCTGGGAAAACAAGGAGTCTGTGAAGGGGACTCCTCAACCCACCTAAAGTGGATCCAAGACCGAGCAGCAGACCCCTGGCGTTTCTGAGATTCTTTCTGCACACAGGCTGTCACACACATGCCTCCTGCCTCTGGCACTCCCACACGGGGCCCAGAGGTCTGGTTCAGGATCTATAAAGCGGAGGCACGGAGGAGACCAGAGCAGAGGTGGATGCAGCAGAAAGACACAGGCTGAGCAGCGGGGCTCCCCAGGGCTGAGTAAGAGGCAGACAGAAACACAGAAGCCACACTCACGGCGGTCAGGGAAAAAAATGGAGCCTCGGAGGTAGCTCCAGGGGCCACCAGGGCATGCGCTGCCCCAGCGGAGTCAAGCATATGGGTTTCAGGGGCCGGCCACCCTCCTCACCCTACAGGAAGGACTCAATTCCTATGTCTGATGGATCCAAAGAGCACAGGTGACAGAGCTGACAGGAAGGGTGCCACTATGGGGAGCCCCAATCTCTTTCCTTATGTAAACAAGATCAGAGGACCCCCAAGAGCAGCAGGTGCCGGAGTTGGCTCTCAGGGCTCATGAGAGATCATTAAATTTCCAGCCATTTGCCAGCCATTTGTTAAACACAGTCATCTGTAAAAATTAAATCATATAAATTTGTAACTTCAGAAATTATTTCTAAAACAAAGGTGATGATACATATTCAAACGCATCACTTCCAAATTCTTCCACTACCTTTTACCATTATCTTGCTCCCAAGGTGATTTACATCTAGAGTATCTGTGAGGTGGAAGTACTATATAAACACTATATAATGGTGTGCTACTGCCCATCTCCTCCTATCATCCCCACATTCTGTGATCTCACATTGAGACCTTGCAATGGGCCATGGCAGGGATATTTATACCATATCAGCAAATGCTACAAGTAGAGCTGGATTTGTTCTCTGGATTTTTTTCCGGAGAGCCAGTTGTTAAACGTCGACCAGCACAGGCAGGCCTCGGGTGACCTGCCAGGATCTCTTCTTCACCATCGGCTCTGCTGGGACACCCAAATAACGAATGACAATGTAGAGAAGAGTGCTATAAACCTGTGCAACCCAGCCATTATCCATAAGATTTTTCACAATATTCAACCAAGGAAACTCCACTAAAATAAATACTTGCACCTTTGCCAGCCATATAGGCTCTGTTGCAACTACTCAGCTGCAGTAGCAGCAGACAGCAGCCGTAGACGATGTGCCCATGGATGAGCATGGCTGTGCTGATACAGCCCTGTTTACACAAAAAGGCAGAGGGCCAGACTTGGCCAGTGGGCCATCGTTTGCCATCCCCTGCTCTGTAAGGGGAGGTGGTTATTTTTGCTGTGTTGTTATCACCTCCATCTGATAAGTGAGAAAACTGGGACCCAGAGATTCATGTTTTCCTTCAGGATGCATGGGAAATTCGCTGGTAGAGCCCAGGATCTCCCAGGACCCCCGCAGGGCTCTTCCCAGCTCCTGCTTCCCCATCAGAACTCAGCACCTGAGCAGGGATCTGAGGCAGGACAGGACTGAGTGCCAAGTCACGGCCCTGGGGAGCCCACACCCATGTCACTGCCCTGACTGCTCTGGCCTCAGCTTCCAGGGAAACCCCACACAGGCCCACAGGCCAGGCCAGAGGAGAACCCTGTAAAAAGAGAAACCTTGGGAACACACAGCCCTCCCTTCCTAATCAGGGCTGATTGCAACCTTAAGTGGAGTAGCAGGCGAGTGTGCAACCCCATTTAATTTACAGCTGGAGCCAGGGCTTGAGAGCAGCTGCGAAACTCCTTGCAAAGCTACCGGCCAGCCCCTGGGGATCCTGGGAGTGGAATTAGGAAACCTGGAGAATCCACAATGCCACGTGTGGGCTGGCACGAGTGTCTGTGTTTGCATGTGCCTGTGTGTCCCTCTAGGCTTTCCAGGTCTCTGAAGACTGCAGAGGATGCTCAAGCAGGTTTTAGGCCGTGCCAGGGTGCCGCCGTCATCAGGACAACTGTATGTCCTCGTTTGCCTAGCTTATGCCTATTTTCCAGCATGATTTTTAATAGTGTCCAGACCAGACAATAAATTATAAGGTCACCCTAGCCACTGTGGACACAGACCCTCATGCATGTATAATGACACACAGGGTGTGACACACCCGTCACATCCACCCAGCAGTAACACACACAGTCCAGGCTTGCCTGTGTGCTGGCATTTTGTCTCAGGTACACAGACACACAAGTTTCAGTGGACGCACGCAGGCTTCAGCATCCAAATCTTGAGTGAGATAGACCCAGAGTCCACATATTTAGAGGATTTACTCAAATGGTCCTTCTGTGTAATCCTCCGGTGGCCCTCAACCTGCCCCGTAGCACAATGCCAGGTGTGGAACAGGTGTTTGATTAGGACATTCAAGAGACACAGAGCCGCCTTCCAATGGCCCACAGACCCAGCCAGGGGTCTTGATGACTTAATAAGGCAAACCCCTTTCACCCCCCAGGTGCTGCCCTTGCTCAAAGTAGCCACACTAGGAAGCATGCCTAGGTGCCCCCGTGCACAGCGGGATTTCAACCAGGTCCAGAGATGGCCCCTCCCCTCCCCACCCACATGTGACCTCCTTTTCAGCCAGTTCAAATCCCAAATTCCTCCTCTCTGGCACCAGCTTCTCCCTGACCCCCTTCCTAGCACTTCCGACTCCCAGCTACCCTTCCCTGCCCCCTGACTGGGGCTGGGGATGCCTGCCTCTGTGGGTCCTTGGCACTTCAGGTCAGGACTCAGGCCCCTGCCAACCAATTGGAGGCTTCCTGGCTGGGGGCAGTGGTGCCAACTCCTCTCTAGCTGCCCAGCTCCTCCAGGGAGGCCAAGCTGCCTGGCTACAAGACGAGGAGGGGGATGCATCCAGCTGAGGGCTCCAGCCAACCACCCATGATGCTCCCTGGGACCCCACTCAAGGGTCCTCTATGGGGGAAGGACTTTATGCCCTCATAGCAAGTGGGGAGATGAATCTGGGGAGAGAGGGCAGAAGAGCCTGCTCTCCTGGCCTTGGTTCTAGAACTGACACAGGCCGTGACGCTGGGCAAACTCCTTCTCAGGCCTCAGTTTCTTCTGGGGCTACATTAGGGGCTCAGAGTTGTTCTAGAGCAGCATTGTCCAAGAGAACTTTCTGTAGTGATGGAACTGTTCTGTACTATCCAATATGGTAGCCACTAGCCAGACGTGGCTGTTGAGCTCTTCGAATGTGGCCAGTGTGACTGGGGAACTGAATTTTCTTATTTTAATCACTTTAAATGTAAATTTAAATAGCCACACCTGGCTAGTGGTTTTCATATTAGACAGTGCAGTTCTGGAACCTCAGTCTCCCCAACTGTAAAATGGGTATAATCATAGAATCCAGCCTTCTGGAGTCCCTGTGAGGATGAAATGAGACAATGCATGTACAGCTCTCAGCCTGGTCTTCGGCACGAGGTAAAATAGAGTTTTGTAATTCTTACCCTCTTTGGGATCCTAGATTTTCTTGAGAATTGGAGAAAACCATGGACTTTACATCAGAATTTACCCACCACAGACACACACATGCACACTGCACACACACATATATCACGCATGTGCACACGCCATATACATCCATACACACATCACACACGTGCTTACACATCAGACACACACGCACACAGATCACACATGCACACCCACAACTCTGCATCCAATTTCAAGCAGCACCAAAGCCAGGTGGAGAGTGCTTTTGAACATGAAAGTTCCTTCCAGCTCTAAAAATCTCCAAGACTAGGAGCACATGTGGCCGAGTCTCTATCTCCTCTTCTCCCTGCCTGGGCTCAGGCATCTCAGAAAACCCTTCCAGACACTCCGGGCCAAGTGCAAAGACAGGGCTCTGGAAAAATCCTCGCGCATGGAGGGCAGGCCCAGGGCAAGGACCACAGGATGGATTCTGTGAGCTCATCCCCGGCAGCCGTCACCAGCGTTCTCAGAGAGTCTGGTGGCGTCAGGAGGGGGTGACTGGGTGGACGCCGGCGGTGGCGGTGGCGGCGGCAGCGAGGGGTGTGGGGCAGGAGAGGGAGGCTGGATGGAACACGCTATAATAGCAGCTTTGTGCTCCACTTCCCAGCTCCCTGGGAACGCCAGGAAGATTATGAAACCCGGTGTCTTTGGGAATGCCAGGATATTAGCTGGAAAAAGAATAATACGAAAATAAAATAATGCTCGGGATGGAGACAGCAGACCATTAGCAGACAGAGCCAGGGCCTCCCACTCCGCAGAGGGAGCCAGGCTTGGCCCCGGCAGAAGGTTTCAGGGAAAGGCTGCCCGTGCTAATGAGCAGACTGGGCCTGCCTTCCAGTGAGACGTCTTCAGGAGGGGAGCTGGCAAGTGAGGCCCAGCTTGCTGGTGGACGCATGGGCCAGGGGACGGGCAGTAGGAGGCAAGGGGGCACCACAGGCCTGGCCCTTGCGCCCGGACGCCCAGAACCGTCAGATTACCAGGAAGCCCACCTGGCCACCACCCACAGTCCTGGTCTCCTCCAACCTCTGCCTCCCCAGGTCCTCCTCCAAGAAGCCACTCTCATTAGGCGCTGTCACTCTGGAATGACCCTTGTCTGCCCTCCAGCACTTCGGAGATGCAGCTTCTGTTGGGATTATTTGCATTCACATGTGAATACCCTCTTCCCAATCAGGCAGGGGTTTCCCATGAGCCAGGCCTCCACTATCAGGTGGAGGATCATTGGAAGAAAAGATCATTTTCTCCCCATAAGGAGCAGGGAGAACATGTCACCTGTCCCTGCCTCGCTCTCTAGGGCCCTGGTGACACACCTCCAGTCAGGAATAGACACCCCGCCTCCCTCAGAGAGGCACCCGGTAGTGGCTGATGTGACTGCCTCCCTCATCTTCGGGATGCCCTGTGCACCCGACATCCTTGTTACTCAAAGATGGTCTTTGGACCAGCAGCATGGGCATCACCGGAGGCTGTTAGAAATGGAGACTCTCGGGCCCCACCCAGACAGCAGATCAAGAGCATGCGTTTTAACAAGATCCCCAGATGGGTCTTATGTTCATTAAAACTGAGAAGCACCTCTGTACATGGGTTATGTCCTTAATCCTTACGAGGACCCATACATGTAGTGACATTCATAAGTAACAGAGTCACTAAAGGGACAAGTGACCTATCCAAGCTGAAGCAGAGGAAGCAGAATTCAAACCAAACCAGTGCCATTCAGAAGCCTCACCCACCCCACCACACTCCCGCCAAGTGAATCAGCAGGCATCAGTGACCAGTGGGCAAAGGCCAGTACCCAGAACAATAGATTGGTCCTGGCACCCAGAAAACCCGACCATCTGCCCCAGTGATGCAGGGTGGACTCTAGCCCCAGTGCCTTGCTGGAGCATCAGCACATCCGAGGATGAAGGACAGCAGACTTAGGGATGGGGACCCAGGCCATCCTTGGTCCTGGCAGGAAGCATGTAAAGGTGACCATGGAAGGGGAGAGTGTGTGTGTGTGTGCGTGCGTGTGTGTGCGTGTGTGTGTGAGCACGTGTGCTGATGGGGGCTCATTTGCTCAAGTAGAGTGGTCCAGACAGTTTCAGTCCAATGGGCCTGTGGTCCTGTCCAAGTGCTGGTCACACCTAAAGACTGTGTCCAACTCCAGGTTTGTGGATCCAGCCATTCTAACCACTGTCTGCCTCTGGCTCCCTATGTCAGCAAAGCTCCCCCAGGACTCTGGGCTTCACTACTTTGGTTTCTTCCACATTTCACAGGTGAGTCCCATCTGCATCACGATCATTCACCTTCCCACTTGACAGTTGATTTCAATGCTCCCTCATGACATTTTTCTCCCACATAAAGAATAAACGGTCTGGTTTCTGTGTTCTGGGAAATGGCCTTCTTCATTCTCCTGGTCACCGAGCCGTGAAAGCTTGGCAGTGGGTCCTCCAGCCTTGCTCATCTTCTTCCCCTAGATCCTCACCAGCCCCAGAGCCATCCACGCTTCCATCCACGCCCTCTCTGCTCTCAGCCCCCTCGCCTCACAGCTGATGCTCAGCTCCCACGCCCCCAGCCTCCCTGCCCCAGGCCGCCTGGCCGGCAGCCTCCAGATCCATCTTCCTCATGCAGCACTTCACCATGTGCGTCACACTTACCAGGGCCAACCGTGAACTCATCGCAGCCCCAGGCCCACCCCGCCCGTGGCCTGGCGATGGCAGCGGCCCTACCGTCCACCCAGCGGAGCCTCTGATGCCCACTGGACCCTTCCCGCCCCAAGCCCTGCTACTCCACCTCCCTCCACTTCGGTCCCTTGGCCCCCACCCCAGATGGTCACATCTTCCCAGATCTCTAACCAAGCCTCCTGATGGTCTCCTGATGGGAGGCTCTCCGGCCCCAGCCATCCTCCACGGCTACTTGATTAATAGCCCTAAAACCCAGCTCTGACCAGAGCACTCCTCCGCCGCTCAACAACCCACACTCGCTCCTACTGCTCATTCAAGAGAAGAGTCCTGGGCTTCCCTGGTGGCGCAGTGGTTGAGAGTCCACCTGCCGATGCAGGGGACACGGGTTCGTACCCCGGTCCGGGAAGATGCCACATGCCGTGGAGCGGCTGGGCCCATGAGCCATGGCAGCTGGGCCTGCGCGTCTGGAGCCTGTGCTCCTCAATGGGAGAGGCCACAGCAGTGAGAGGCCCGCGTACCGCAAAAAAAAAAAAAAAAAAAAAAAGAGAAGAGTCCTGTGGTCGTCATGTATAGCTCTGTGTCCACCACCGTTTGGGGTTTTTTCCTTTTCAAATGCTCTTCTCCCCAGCCTGTGGGGCTGTCAACCACAAAAAGGGGCGTGACCCAGGACGGTCATTCAGAACATTCCGTTCCTCGCCCTCAGGCTCAGGGGCTGGTGTGGGCACAGGGCCAAGCAGAGCCAGTCAATCGCACACGAGACAGTACTGGCACTACTGAGAAAGTGCACTCTCCGCTCTGGGGTCTCCAGCTGTGAGGAAACAGAGGATGCCCGCTGGGCTGTGCTAGCTGTAAAGGTGGCGTCAGCCTCTGTCGCAGGCACCATCTTTGCCAACGACATGGAGAGAGCCAGTGTGAGAACGGGGCCAAGACAGAGAAGCGAGTCGGGGACACTGTGTGAGCCCCTAGTTCCTGCCAGGCCTAATGCCTGATTCACCTCGGTGAATCAGATTCCCAGCAATCTGAGCCTTTAAGCTCTTTTTCCCTCTTCAGCCCACTTTGGTTGTGTTTCCGGCGGATGAAAATGAGTCTTGGCCCCTTAGAGGGCAAGCACCTTCAGGCCTGGCCCCGCCTCTGAGGCCTGCTGAGGTCTTTATTCCCCACTCCTCAGCTGGAACCACACAACCTCCCCCAGACACTGCCCTGTTTCCAAGCGAGGCCCCTTCTGACAGGACAAGGAGACTCCCGGCTGCAGCTGCTCCAGCCTGGGTGGCAGTTTCAACCTCCACCTGAGCACCAGCTCAGGGCCCCAGAGAGCCCAGACCTCTGCCATCTCCTTCCAGCCTCCTCACCACTTGGCCCCCAAGATCCAGGAGGGGCTCCCTCCAGAGCCTCTGACATCCTCTCAGGAGGACTCATGTCCAACCAAGGACATTCAGGGTCAGTAGACCTCTCAGGCTACTCCCTTGGACCAGGCCAAAGCCTCCCAGACCCAACCCCAGTGATGGAACCTCCAGGCCCTGCCCACTACCCCCTCGGGGCCACTGCCAGCCTCAACTCCCTTCTCTGTAGCCATGCCATCGGGTCAGGGGCCTGCGCCACTGTACTCCTTGGCTGAGGGCTAAGACCCACTGCTCCCCACCCAGACGAAATGCTCATATGGACGCGCACGCAGGCGCACACACACACACACACACACACACATACACACAGCTGGCTCACATGGACACACTCAGATTCCATCAGCCAGTGAAGCTGGTGGGACCTGCTCCCCTGTGTCACAGCCCAAAGCCCCCTCAGGGGACAGGCAGTCCTACCTGGATTTCAGAGAAGGTGTCTCCTCCTGGGCATCTCACTCCCAATGCTTGGATGGAGTCCCCAAACCAACAGAGTGGGGGACAGGCTATCTCCTGGCCCTGAATGTCCCCACTCACACTGTCCAGGAAGGGTCTGCTCATCTCTTTTGCAGAACACATCATCCTGACCCTGGATAACTTTGACCTGACCCCCATTCCACCGGCTCCGGGAAGTACTCTCTGAGGCAGGACAGCCAGACTGGGGTTTGGTCTCTGAGGCACATCTCTCCCCAAAATTCCCGAGGATGCCCACAAGATAGCCTCCTCTCAGGAGGACTCATGTCCAACCAAGGACATTCAGGGTCAGTAGACCTCTCAGGCTACTCCCTTGGACCAGGCCAAAGCCTCCCAGCCCCAACCCCAGGCCAGCCAGCCTCTTCAAGAAGAGCCAGGTCCCTTGGCCCCTGTCACAGGTCGGACCATCAAAAGCCCGGGGCCCTCTCCCCGGGTCCCTTCTCGATCACCAAAAAAGCAGTGGGCCTTCTGGTGCCAAGAAATGAGCTATTTTATTTTAGGAGGACACCCAGACTGGTGTCCACTTTCCCCACACGCAACCTCAGAGGACTGAAGCCAAAGTCCTGTCCCGGGGTCCCCTGCACCTCTCCTGCGTCAGCCCTGAACAGCCCTGGCAGACCACGCTGCACCCTACCAACCCAAGATGACCACTGCCACATACCAGGGCCCCCTCGAGGGCAAACACAGCTGCAGGCCCCGTCTTCTCCAGTGGCTCCATGCGGCGGCGCCAGCGGCGGCGGCGAAAGGCGTCTGTCTTGCGGTACTCCAGGTGGAACTTCCAGCCAAAGAGCGAGGCGTACTCCCAGCCCTCACCCTCCGCCTCTGCCTGCCTGTGCTGCATGGGAGAACAGGGCAGACTCAGAGGCCACTTGGCAGGTTGGCGGGGAGTCCTGGGTTGGGCTCCAGCTGTGCCCTCCCTGCCCTCCACGATTCTCCCCGACACACCCCACACCATCACCCTCCAGGTGGGAAAACCTGGGAGGGCCGCCCAGAGGAGGGGGCTCTGAGCAGCTTCTGCAGTGACAAGAGTCCCGGGTCAGGAAATCAGGAGGAGAAGAGGCTCCCTAGGCTGTGGGGAGGTCCAAGGTGCCAAGAAAGGAAGGTAGGCTGAGCAGTGATGAAAACACTGGGCTTTCGGGTTTGTTTGTTTATTTGGATTCTGGGTGGATTTCACGAATCCAAGGTTTTCTTGTCATTTCCTTTTTCTTCTTCATATCCCAACTTATAAAAGTGGAAATGGGTCTGCAATTCAGAGGCAAAATGAAGAGCCCATTTCCCAGCCCCAGGCTGTTTCTCCATGAGGCTAGGCCTACGTCAGTGTGGACAGACCCCCGCACTTCTTCTCAAGGGGTCCCTTCCCAGCCTGGGGGAGCCCCGGAAGCCCCTTCCCATCCACCTCGTGACCTGAGATGATCCTCAGGTCAGGCCCAGGCCATGAGCTCGGTGACAGTGCCAGTCCCAGAGGCCAGTTGCCTCCCTCTCCTGGAACGATGCTGGTGGTGAGGGAGCAGGCAAGGCACACCGCCTGGCAAGGCTTTGCCTCTGTCCCCTGGGTGCCCTCACAGGGAGAGTGGAGGCTGTCTGGTTCATGCCACCAGGAACAGCCTGCTGCCCAAAAGCCTTGCCTCTCCTGGGACCCAGTGACCTTTCTCTCTAGATTCACTGTGACCAAAGAGAGAGGAAGGGACTCGGGTCATGCCAAAGGCTATTCCCGGACTGGGGAAGGCCTAGTTCTCGAGCCAAAATTCCAGTGTGCACTTGGGAAGGAAGGACGCAGGCCAAGAGGGCTCCAGGCAGCAGGTCCTGAGGCTGTGCACGACACAGGCATCTGTGTGACCCCAGGAGCAGGTACAGGCACTTGTGTGCCCATACAAGCTCACTCTGCACCTGTCTGTGTCCCAAGAGTATCTGGGCACGGCCGTGGGCATGTGTGCTCACACTGTGTACATCCCCTCTGGTAAATGCTGACCAAGCCCACCCAAGCCCCTTGACCAGCATCCCCCTTCTCCAGGGAACTGGCCGTGCTGGAGGGAACAGGCTCCCTCCAGCACGCCCCCAGCAACCCCCAGCCAATGACTGACGGCTGAGACCGTACAAAGCCCAGCCCCCTTGCCTGGTGAGGAGGACTCTGTGGTGCTCCAGGCTGAGCCCCTTCCCGAACCACAGCTCAAGCCAAGGCTGACTTTGCTGGAGACCACGTCCTTGCTCCCGGCACTTCTCAGAGTACTGCCTCAGTAAACTACATGCAGCCGAGTCCCTGGCTCAGACTCTGCCCCTCGGACACCTAGCCATAGACACACTCTAGGTGTGCCTTTGCACCTTCCAGGTCTGTGCGTGAATCCCAAGTGCATCCCCTTGCTTCTTGGTCATGGGCATTTGGTTGTTTTCTGTCCGTGAGCATCTGTGTGAGTGCTGGGTGCGATCTGCAAGCATCTCGAGTGAGCCCGTGTGTCTTGTACATGTCCCCTGCACAGAGGTGTGCTCCTGTGCCCAGCTGGCCTCCCCTCCCCAGGGCCTCACCCCTACCCACCCCCCCCACCGTCCCCCCCACCGACTGGGCTCACCCTCTTCAGCGCCTCCATCTGGCTGAGGTCCCTCCTGCGCAGGCGGACCCAGCGCCGCCGACGGTGTGTGTAGTACATCTTCTCAGCAGGGACCCAGTGCCTCGGCTTCCGGTCCGGGGGGATGGTGATGCTGTACTCCCAGCCTGGAGGAGAGGTGCCCAACACTCACTGCCTGGCCATTCCCCATCTCTCCAATTGGGGTACGTTCACAGACTTTCAAGTGGCCACTGACTCCCAATTTGTAGTTTATAGTGAGGACTCACCCAGGAAGTCCCCCAGATGAAGTAGCCCAGTGAAGGCCAGAACCCCAGGCCCAAGGGGCCCGCACTCAACTGCGCCCCCCTCCGGCATGCCTCGCGAGCCTGCCGGGTGCTCGCTGGGCTCCACGTGCTGCCCACCTTGTTCGTCAACGGCCCGATTGAGGTCCGTGGACCACTCTTCATCTTCCCACTTCCAGCCCAGTGGGCACTCGATGTCATCCTTGGGAAGCACCTTCTCCCCGTTCTGGGGTAACACAGGCCAGGCAAGCATGAGAAGAGACCGACGTGATCAGGGAAGATGAGAAGATGCAACCTGACAACATATATTCTAAAGCCCCAGGTGTGACTCAGGCTCAGTGTCCTACCCTTGCCAGACCTCACACACTGTCCCTCTGGAAACCGGGGCATGGATGCTGGGGACGTGGGAGCAGGGGAGAACATTCCTCTTCTTTCAGTCACAGGCCCCCCTTGGGCCCAAATGTCCAGGCCTCCAGGAAAGCAGAGCCCACCTGCCCCCAGAGCACCCCCTTACCACGTCCGTGTAGTTGTCACTCATGTAGATCCACTGGCCTCCGGGGAGCCGGGTCTGGTTCTCAAACACCTCCTCCACGAAGCTCAGGTGGCCCGCATCGGTGTCATGAAGCAGTCTGTGGGCGGGGGTGGGTCAGAGCCTCTGCCGAAGAGACCCCCGGCCATCCACAACCCCCAGCAGAGCACCCCAGAGCCTGGGCCAACCTTCCTGTGTCAGCCTCACCCCAACCAACAACAAGAGAGATGAGGGGAGAGAGAGAGAGGGGCAGCGAGTCAAGGGGAGACCCAGGGAGACACTTGCAGACAGAAGAGAAAGTCACCACCAAGATAAAGAAAGAGAAAGGGAAGCCAACTGAAGACGTCGAAAACCCAGTGGGTACTTGGAGCTCAATAGATAGTTGTAGAAATGTAAAATGTTATCGAGCTATATACTTAAGATTTGAGTACGTGACTACAATATATGTTACTCTTCAATTTTTAAAAAGTAAAAAGAAAAACCAAACAAACAGCTGTTGAATATCAACCAAACTGGAAAAGAGAGAGAGGAGAAGGAGGTGGAGATGGCGATGCAGATGGAGAAGGACTAACGAGGCTGTTCTGAGGGGCACTGAAGGAGGGATTGACACGCAGAGAAGGGAGCGGGCTTTCTGCGGTATCTTGGAGGAAAAGGCCGGAACCAGTGGACGCAAAGTCCACTGGAGGCCAGCTTCGGTTTAATCATAAAGGACTTTCCAATCATTAGAGCCCTTCCAGAAAAGAATGCTGCCTCATGATCCCCCAGTCCCGGGAGAGTTCAAACGGAAGTCGCTATGACCAGCGTAGGGGCAGTGGCCGTAGACAGAGGGATGCACAGAGCCGAGGCCCTTTCAGAGCAATGGCTGGGCAGGCGGGGTCCCCAAGCCCTCCCTGTCCACGACTCACGTCTTCTCTGGACACACAAACCAGTCTCCAGCCCAGGCCCAGCCAGTTGAGGGGCGGAAGCTCTCCTTGGGTAGCTTGATCTTGCCCGTGACGTCAGAAAATTTGGGGTAGGTGAGGCCCGTTGTGCCCCAGTTCCCGACCAGCGCCAGCTTGGTCTGGTTCTCATACTGGAGAGTGAGAAACAGAGAAGTGAGCGGGGCTGCGGTAGCTTTGGTGCCGGGGGTAGGGTGGGCAGGCGGTCAGGCACTCACGGTTTCAGCAAAGACGGAGAGCTTGCCCTCAGCAAACTGGTTGAACTCCTTTTCATCCACAGAGAGCCCGAACCAGAGCCTGACCCGAATCTGCACTGGCATCCGGGCTCCGGGGACCCCTTCCATTGGATACTGGGTAGCAGAGAAGGAGAGAAACCCACAGTCCCCTTCAGGGTCAGTATGTCTCGACTTGGGGGAGCCTCCAGGCCTAAGCATGCCAGCCTGACACCCCATCAGGTATGTGCTCTGTTGGAGGACTTATCAGAATTTCATGGAAGAGGGGTGTATGACTAAGAAACGCCCCCACCGGCCAAGATTCCTTCCCATCAAAGGAGAAGACTGCATCCTCGCCACCTAGACGCTCTCTGCAGAGACGAGCCATGTCTAGACCAGGAGCCCCCATTCTCCCCTCTCCCACCACATCCTCATTTCTGTTCTCTTCTAGAATAGCATTGTCCAATGGAACTTTCTGCTACAGTGGAAATGGTTTATATCTGCAGAGTCCAATGCATTAACCCCATGTGGCAGTTGAGCCCTGAAAATGTAGCTGGTGTGACAAACTAAAGTTTTAGTTTTATTTAAGTTTAATTAATTTAAATTTAAATAACCATATACGGCTACCATATTGGATGGTGCAGTTCTAGAACATGTCTTTATAAGAGATAGAAAGGTCTGGGCTTCCCTGGTGGTGCAGTGGTTAAGAATCCACCTGCCAATGCAGGGGACACGGGTTTGAGTCCTGGTCCAGGAAGATCCCACACGCCGCGGAGCAACTAAGCCCGTGCGCCACAACTACTGAGCCTGCGCTCTAGAGCCCACGAGCCACAATTACTGAAGCCTGTGCACCGAGAGCCTGTGCTCCGCAACAAGAGAAGCCACCGTAATGAGAAGCCCGCGCACCGCAATGAGGAGTAGCCCCCGCTCACAGCAACTAAAGAAAGCCGGCACGCAGCAACGAAGACCCAAGGCAGCCAAACATTCATTAATTAATTATTTTTTTAAAAGAGAGATAGAAAGGTCTGAAAGGGGAGGAGGTTAAAGCCTCTCCATTCATTTTCAGTTTTTTGGGTTTTTTGGGGGGGTAGGGGTTCACTGGATGTTAGCGTATCATCTGATATCCCTACCCTTTTAAGTGCTTATCAGCCTGTTAACCACTACTCACTGGTCTTCAACTGCTTTTTATCCTGAAACTTTCAGAAGCTCTGCCAAAATGGAATAACCACGACAACCCAACATAAAAAATTTATTCTCCACAACTGCTTCACCATTTGACTGAAATCAAGGGACAGATATGGCCTGAAGAGCGGAAGTGCCTCACTTTTAGAATAACACACAGTCCCTTAGAGGAAGTAATACATTAACTACCCAGGCTTCATGTGTGTGAGCTTAGAGGAGTGTCTCCTCTGGGACGTGCAGCTGAATGAGACGAGAAAGTCTTGGTGGGTTCAGAGGAGGAAAGGGAGGCTGAGGTAAGGGCTCTCTAACTGGTAGAGGAGGCCTGGATCCCCGGAGGGAGAGCCCAGGCTGGGTAAGAGGGTCAGGAAGGGGTGTCATGGCAAGGCATTAACAGTCTCACCCTTCATCCAGCCTCTCTGCCTTTGGTTCATCCTTGGTGAAGCCTGGAGGAGCCCCTGACCCCAAGTGTCACCCCCCAGAAACCCCCCCATGACTGTTCGCTTCAGTGTCCTCTCCCCTGGGGTGGTTAGCAGCCTTTTCCCCTCCAAACCACCAGCCCCAGGGAGATGGCAGGAATGCCTGACCCCGCCTTCTCCCTCCGCCCCCAGTCTCTCCCCTGCCCTCCCCCAGACAGGGCCAGCCTGCTGGACCCAAAATAGCAACAGCAAATAAAGAAATGTCTAGTTTGGGGCTCCTCTCCCTCTCTGCTGGTGCTCATTTTTTCCAACTTTGGTTTAAGTTAAGAAACACCAATGTTTTCTTGGTCTCTGCTTGCTGCCAACATTTTTGTAGAGCTTGCTCAGGAGCTACTGGCGGGGCTCATAAACTCAGTGGGGAAGACTTCGAGAAACAATCCTATATCTTTTTTTTTTTTCTTGCTTGGGATCAGGGAAATTTTTCAGTTTGCATTTCCCCGAGGCTGCAGGGCCGAGGTCAGAGACTGATCCCGTTCACGGGCATCCACCAGGCCCACTCCTGCAGCCCCACCTCCACTGTAGCCTGACAGCCCTCCCCAGTTAACCCCATTCAGATGTGGCCACTCCTTGACTTCCTTTCCCATCTGCCCTACCAGGCAAGGAGCTGGCTTGGGAGGGAGGAAAGCAGGATGCTAAGAGGTTAGGATCTCACGAGGAACATGCCCGAGCTGGGAGGGGCAGCCCGCTGCCTGACACCCCCACCCTCTTTCTAGGCAAAGCCGGCTCTCCTCTGAAGTACCGATGACCCAAACGCAGATATCTGATCGTCCCTGGCCCTGCGCTGGCCTCCAGTCATGGTGCTGGTAGAGCCTCCTCTCCCCAGGGGGCAAAGGAGTTCCCCAGAAGGAAAAAGGGAGAAAAGGAGGAAAAAACTGATATTCATTGATCACCGAGTTCCAGCCAGACCCTTGACCTGTGTTACCTAATTCCATCCTCAAAATTGTGATCAGGGCTTCCCTGGTGGCGCAGTGGTTGAGAGTCCGCCTGCCGATGCAGGGGACACAGGTTCATGTCCCGGTCCGGGAGGATCCCACATGCCGCGGAGCGGCTGGGCCCGTGAGCCATGGTCGCTGAGCCTGTGCGTCCGGAGCCTGTGCTCCGCAACGGGAGAGGCCACAGCAGTGAGAGGCCCACGTACCGCAAAAAAAAAAAAACAAAACTGTGATCAGGGCAGCCTGATCTTTGTTTTAGAGGTGGGAAAACAGCATTCAGAGAGGTTAGACAATCTGCCCAAGACCACACAGGATTCCAGCCAGCCCTGCAACCTGTCCACACGCTCCGGGCCTTTGAAACCTGTCTCCTCTGCCCACCTCAGGGGGCAGCAAGAATGCCTGATCAGTGTACGAATGGGTCGACCCATAGCCACTCAGAGGTTCGAGGCTAAGGTTAGTCCACAGTGACTTCGTGGAAGAGGTGAGATGGAAGGAGGTCCTGGTGTGGATGGGAAGAGAGACGTGGGGAGGGAGAGTTGAAGGCCAGGCAGTTTATGATGCCAGTGGAGCCATCTGGAGTCAGCCATGCGTGGTGAGGGACGGCCCTCCCCACGGGACGCTCCCCTGGGCCGCGACTGCCACAGCTCAGATTTCCCCGAATTGTGTCCCGACCAAGCAGCCTGGGCTCTGTGTCCCCACATGAACCCAGAGAGGAGGACGGGGGCCTCCAGGCACCTGCTCACTTCCCTGTTACCCACCCCCCAAGGCTGCGAGAAGATGGCGGGAGGACAAAGGGCAGGAGAGGCGGGGCGGGGTGACTGGAGGGACAGGATTACCTGCTCCCAGATGACGGAGCAGAGCCATAGGCACAGCCGGTGCCCAGACACCAGCCTTCCCCCGGGGAGGAACCCGAACCCACGTGTGACTCCACCTGAAGCCAAACCCTCAGGAGGGGGGAGGCAAGTCTGTGCCCGGGCGCCCAAAGGCTGGCGGTGGGAGCTGAGGGCTGAGGCCCCCCACCAGGGAGCTGGCTGGAGGAGCCTCGGGAGTCAGCCCCTCCTTCGCTCCCAGCACCCCTGGTTCCAATTCTCACCTGCTCCCTTTCCAGACCAGGTGCATGGGGTCTAGGGACTTTGTGGGGAGAAGAGAGAAGGGAAGTCCTTTTACGCAAGCCCTCGGTCCTTTCCAAGAGCAGAGTCTAAAAACTCGGAGTCTGACAGAGAACAGGAGGGGAAACAGAAGGGGCGCGGACCACCCTGGGGCTGAGACAGTATGACCATGACTTAAGGAGAAACAACCCACTTTCAGAAACATCGTCTGCAGCTTTCCACAATTCTTGCCACAGTAGCTGGTGCCCCGTCGGGAGAAGAGGACCTCATGGGCGGGCACCCGCTGGTACGCCACCCGCTTGTCACCCTGCAGCATCCAGATGACGATGTCAGGCAGGCTGTTCTGGGGCTGGAGAGAGGGTGGCAGTCAGGGTGGAGACGGTACCGCCCAGCCCGCACCCTTAGCCCCCTCTCCCCAGGCCTCTCCTCCCAGCTCCCACCCCCAGCCGCCCCCTTGACCTCCCAGGGCTGGCTGGGCACCCCTGTCTTCAGCAGCTCTGAGCCCCCAGGGATAGGGCGCCAGGCTGCCCCCGGCTCACACGAGGAGTCCGCCAGGAATTCACTAAGCTGCGTTCACGTTTTCTAGGAAGGGACACTCCTGCCTGGAGCCCCAAGTTCTTAGATCCCCTCCACTGGGTGGGTAGATGGAGGCTCCCGGTGGGGAGACATCGGAGGATCTGATTTGACCCTAGAGATGACATTGCACTTAACGTGCCACCCCCTTCCTCACCCCTGAGAGCAGAAGCGAATCCACAGAAGGGGTGCGCCTTCCCAGAGGACACACGATCCCTCCTCCCTCTAACAGCGGGGACCCTGTGGGTCTGGCCCTTTTCTGGGCCTGCTGACACTGGGCTCTGAAAATGGTGACTAGCCCAGACTGCAGGGCCCTTGAGCCCCTCCGAGCCTCTAGGCGTGAGAACTGCTCCCAGCTGCCACACTCAGGAGAGGCGGCCAGTTGGCTAAGTCCATCTTCTCCCAAGGCCGCTGAGCAGTGTGGTCAGTGGGGCAGGGCTGGGTCTCGAAGCCAGGCTCCTGCTGAGAGCTGATGGCTGGCACCCTCCCTCAACACCTCCTAGGCTGTGTCCCTTCATCCCTGCAGCAAGCCCAGAGGCAGGCACAGGTGAGGAATTCAGGCTTGAAGAAGTTAGGAACCAGGGTTTTCTGATTCCAAATGTGTGTTTCGAACCACGATACCAAGGGTTCTCAAAGCGTGGTCCCCAGAGCAGCCGCAGCATCACCTGGAAACTCACTGGAAATGCAGATTCTCAGGCCCCGTCCCAGACATGCGGGATCAGGTCGGGCTTGTACCCGGTTTTAACAAGCCCTTCGGGGGATTCTGATGCACACTCAAGTTTGAGAAGGGCTCTCTCCGGTTTCCCTCACAGTCCATAGCACCCGTTTCACCTTAACCACTCCCAGCCATAACACAGTCTGCGTGAGAGTTCCGGGGTCTGGGCCAAGATGTGGAAGGCAGCCTGTGACTCGCCCAAGGGGATGGTCCACAGGCACTGCCAGGGGTCGTCCTGGGGCTGAGCAACACAGTGGCCCCCAGGTAACCGGCCACACGTCCAAGGCCCCGCTTGGGGACGAGCCAAAGCTGACTCTCAGGGACCAGCATTTCAGGCTGCCCCCCCTCCTGAGCGTCCCTTCCACCCCCTGGACCCCCTTCTCCCCTTCAGCAAGTCACTCCTCCAGAAGCCACTCGCAGGCCCTGCCTTTCTCTGCACACTCCTTCTGGGGAGATCCTTCCTCACCAGCCCTCTCCCCGGGGGTCCCAGGTGGCTCTGGCCAGGGTGGGCGGCAGCTGTGTCCACCTGTGACATATGAGCAGACCTTTCTCCTCATTCTGGACAAGTCTGCGGCCTGCCGGCTTCCCTGCAGAGCTGGATGGGGGCAGAGGGGTCAGGGTATAGATGCAGAGTTACTGCAGGTGCAGCCTCCTCAGGCCTGGGGCTCAGGGATATCCAGGAGGGCAGGAAATGCAGGGTCCCATGAGAGGCAGGTTTGAGGCCAGGGGTAGACAGGTTGGTGGGAAGAAGGAGTCGGGCCCCTGGGGGAGCAGCCCCTGGCACTGAAGCTAGAGCCAGGAGCCCTGGGCTCTGGTCCCAGCTCTGTCTCTGACGTACTTTGGCAGCATTTATTAAGCACATTTATCGAGCACATTTGGGGGCATTTATCGAGCACCTACTAAATGCCAGGCTCTGCTGGGCCCTACAACACCCAGTATCCCGTTGCGTCCTCTGGCCTCCTTCTGTGAATGGGGACACGGAAGCTCAGAGAGGTTAAGTCACCTGCCCAAGGTTACTCAGCAATGGAGCCAGTGTGGGTCATGGTCCAGACATTCCCCACATCCCTCCCAGTTCTGACACTCCAGGCAGGAAGGAAGGCACCTCTCAGGGTCAGCTACCTCATCTGCCAGGGCACGGAGACGCAGGAGCCAGTCCTCAGCCTGCTCCAGGGCGGTGGGGAGTTCACTGTGGCCGAGCTTCAGGGCCTGGGCCGCCTCAGTGATCTGGCTCAGGTGACGGGTGCGCAGGCGGTACAGGTAGTGGTCCAGGTGGGTGGCGGAGGGCGTCTCTTGGACATTACTCAGGGGTTGGCTGTGACGGACAGACAGACAGGATGTGCCCGACGAGCAGGAGCCCGGCGCTCGCCCAGGCTCAGGTGCAGGCAAGTATATACACACGTGTGCACAGGCCCCCCCAACGGGCCTCACACCCTCAGCCTGCCTACTGGCTGCGGCGTGTGCCCTGGGTGCCTCCTCCAGCCATCTCCTCCAGGAAGCCTGCTGCAACCACACTGGCCAGTGCGCCCCCCGCTCTGAAGCGCCCCAGCCCTTTATTCTGGGGCTGCCTGTCTGGAACCTATCCTCAAGCCTCCAGTCGTGTGAGTCCCCTCTGCCCACCTGACTGCACGTCCCCAGAGGCTCAGTGGGTCCCTCCCTGCCCCCGGCACCCTCCTAGAGCAGAGGCGCAAGCACTAAGTTGCCTTTGGCTGAAGCGAATCCATTCTGTTGTACGCACACGTTCTTCAAGAAGGAAATTTATGGACCCCTGACAAGCCACTGCAGACGCTGTGGGGAGGCCGGCAGCCAGCAGTACAGATGTGTCGACCCAGGGCGGCCGCACAACACCCCTCCCAGAACCCTCTGCTTTGGGAAGCCTCTGGAGAGGAGCTGGGGGTACACGCAGTCCCAGAAACACAACCTTAGGCTCCAGTCGGGGGGTTGGGCTTAAACTCAACCCCATTTAGAGGCGAAGAACTCTGATCACCCCCACCCAAAGGATGGGCTCCCTCTCCGGGCTCCCTAAAAGCCCGTTATGTGGCTCCCCCTGGCCATACGAAGCCCCGGGGTCAGTGGGTGCACAAGCAAGGGTCACACAGGATGGAGTGGGGTGGGAGGGGGCGTCTGTGCTCTTCCTCACCAGGCAGGACCCTCTAGATCATCCCTGCTGGAGGGTAGGGGGGCTGCCCCCCCCCCGCTAAGCCCCTGACTCCCAAACAGGACATCAGTCAGGCCCGCTCACTCGCCACATCTGCTGCCCCACAGTGCCCCACCTCACGCTCCCCGCCCCACAGTGTCTCGGCTCCCGGCTCCCGGCTGATTTATTTTTCTGCCAATTTCCCCGAGCTATGCAGAACCAATTACCGCCGAGTGCAGCGGCACCGCCGCCGCCAGATACACCGCTCTGGCAGGCCCTCGGCGCTCTACATTTTTCCTGTTATTTTTTTTAATTGAATTTTTAGGGTGGGGGGAGCAGTTCGCAAACTCCATCTCGGGAAACTTAAGCCCCGGGGCCTGTCTCAGGTCACGTACTGCACACCCCGTAGTAATATAAGATTTACTGCCCCGAGGGTGCCTCGGATGGGGCTGCCCCAGGCCAGGAGAGGGGCGGCCTCCATCCCCAGCCCACTCGAACGCGGTGGAGGGGCATGTTCGGTGGGTGAAGGGGGGCCTGGGCCAGAGTCCTGGGCTGGGCCTGCTGGGAAGGAGGCGTGAGTGGGCCTGAGGGTGGGGGCAGGCGGGTCTGGAGTGGGATATGGGGAGGCAAGCCAACCAGGGTGATTTATGCTCCCGGCCTGGGTCGGGAGCCGAGAGGGACTGCCGGGCAGACCACCAGAGGGAGATGTTCACGGAGGCTACCAGCCCAGCCAAGACTCCCCAAGAAACAGCCAGGACCCGTCACTGCCACAAACAAGATGTCTCAGCCCTTTCTCACCCCAAAAAGCCCAAAATAGGGTACAGAAAGAAAGGGAGACCTGGAAGAGGAGGCTGGATGACACTGCCCCACCCCCAAGCAGGGGCAGTTGCCCTGCCAACCCTGGCTGACTTGGAAATGGCAGGCGGGCCCAAGGCAGGGCTCAGCATAGGCTGGCAGCAGAGCTGGGCTGCTCACAAGGTTGCTGCCTGCCCCTGCGGTGAGTGGGTGCCTTTAACAGGGACAGCCGCCTGGGAGCGGACAGTGTCCAGCCTGAAAGATAAACTGGCCGCAGGCTCATTCATTTCACTCCCCACGAACAACAGCTCTGCTGGTCCTGGCTGGAGGCTGGGTCCAGGGATGAGACCCAGCCCTGCCCTCAGGGAGCCCCTGGAACAGACAAGCAAGCAAGCTAGATCCCCTTGAGCAGCCTCAGAGTCTGGAGCCCTTCCTGGAGGAAGTGGCCTCAAGCTGCACTGACAGGGCCAGCGGGAGCTAGTGAGGCCAAGAAGAGCAGGAAGGGCGTCCTGGCCAAAGGAGCAGTATGTGCACAAGACAAAGGCTCAGAGGCAGGTGGGAGTTGGTTGGAGGGAGGTGGGGTTGGGGGGGTGAGCCAGCACAGAGGCTCCAAAGGGCTAGAGGGTAAGACTGCTGAGGTCCCGAAGGCAGGCAGTGGGGACAGAGGGGCCCATCCATCAGAGGAGAGCCGCAGCTTTTCCTAAAGGCAACAGGACCACCGCAGGGCTGAAGTCGAAGCGGCACGGCACAGTTTTAGGAAGATCACAGAGAATGAATTGAATGTGCTGGTGGACACCCAGGAGGAGATGTGCAGCTGGCAGTTGGGTCCACGGGTTGAGAGATGAGAGGAGAAGGCTGATCCGGAAGAAAAGAGTGGGCGCCACTGGCCAGGGGGAGAGGGGCTCCCAGGGAGACGAGGCAGGAAGGGGTCTGACCATGAAGGACACTGATGCTGGATGTTGGGCAGGGGCTGGCTGGAGGAATGGGTGAGCAGCCAGGTCATCTATGGCAAGCTGGCTCACGGCCCCCATGCCCAGCTGCCCTGCTATCAGCTGTGACACTCAGCACAGAGCCGGCCAGGGGCGGGGGTGGAAGCTCTCTTGCTGCGGCCCCAGGGCTATTAGTGGCCCCAGGTGGTGCCAAAGGAACTGGTCCTGAGGCCCAGCGTTCTCCCCAGAGAGCCATGCATGCACTCCTGAGGGGATGGGACCCTCCTCACAAGCCCTTGACCGGGACCCGGGCTCCCCAGGAGAATGATTCAAGGGGACCAGGCTTTGGCATAAGCATTTTAGCCGAGTCCTCAAAGAACAGAGCCCTGAGAGAGTGGAGTGACAGCCCAGGACTTGGGACCCACCCATCTCAGATGTTTCAGGCACCTCAGACCTGCCAAGGCCCACAGCACGCATGAGTCACAAGGGGAGCGCAGTGAACCGAGAGCTTGGGCCCACCCTCTGCACCCGAGGCTGTCAGGCCGGGCAGTGGGGCACAGCCAGTTATTCTGCAGCCCCCTCTGCTGACCGCACCCCCGTGTGCCCCTCCAGCCTCGCTCTGACCTCTGACCTCCAGACCACAGATGCCCAGAGGCACCTGCCACTCAACATGGCCAGTCCTGAACTCCTCATCCTCCCCCAAGCCTGCTTTTCTCCCGCTGACTCCCTCCAGAAGCGGCTCTGCTCTCCACCCACCTGCTTTGGCCAGAGCCAGGGAATCATTCTGGACCTTCCTTGGGCCCTCACACTCAATCCACCATCAAAGCCTGTCTAGTACAGAGCAGCACAGCGAGGGGGCTCAGCCCCTTACTAGAGGCATGAATCTGGGCAATTCACCTCTCCATGCCTCAGTGTCCTCATCTGTAAAATGTGGATCATTCTACTTCCTACCTCATGAGATTTTTATGATTAGCTAATACATGTGAAATTCTCAGAACAGCACCTGGCACAGAAAGTGTTCCTTATGAGGCTGTTACCACCATGATGCCCCCTGAAGAGTCCACGCTGCCCTCTGCTTCTCTCACCCCATGTCCCCATGTCACTGACTTCCGCTTCTCTCACCCCACGTCCCCGCGTCCCTGCCTTGGGTGAAGCCTTCGTCCAGTCGCCCCTCATCACCACCCCCAGCCCACCTCTTACACTGCAGCAGGAGTGAGCGTCTGAATCCCGGGGATCCCTGTGCCCCAACAGCCCCCAGGGCTGAGCTTGCCTTAGCAAACCCTGGAGGTCTGTCGCCTCTGGACTGCAGTTTCCCTTGCAGCCCCAGGAGACAGCAGGCATTTTGGGCTCCTGCGCCTGTGCCCGGCAGTCCGCTCCCCAAAGCCTGACTCCTTCCCCTCCGGAGTTCACGTAGGGCGTCCCCTCCTCCAGGAAGCGTCTCTGATTTTGATTTGCGTAAGATGCACCTGCTCTGAGCTACTAGGGCACATGCCTCAAGCCCCCAACACACTTTCCTTCATTTGCTCACTTCTGCCTCGTCACCCCCAGGAGGGCTTGAGGCAGGGTCATTTCTGATAAAGGTGCACTTCCCAACTGGGGTACAAAGGACCAGAGCGGCACTGTGGCAGGCAGCCAGGGTCACGGATTCCTGATTTGCAGCATGAAGGCATTTCTCATGCATTCCCGACAGGGGCTGGGATGATAAAATTTAGAGGGGGGCATAGAATACATTTGCATATATTTACACTTAACCCCATAGAAAGTAGAAAGATGGCTGTTTATTATTAAGTCCATTTAATAGCTGGGAAAACTGAGGTCCAGAGAAGTGAAGTTGCCCAAAGCCACAAAGGTGGTTAATAGGATGAGAATCTAAATCTCCTCACGTTTCTTCTTCTCAATAATAATTACAGCTACCGTTTTATTAAATACTTCCTAAGGGCCAGGCATTTTGCTTGTGTGATATTATAAAGCAGTTATTCTTAATGTCAGGTTGAAGATGAGGAAAGCAAGATTCAGAGCAGGTGAGTGGTGAGCTGCAAACCACCCAGATGTGGAGGAGATGCTCAGATGCTCCCCCTTCTGCCGGGGCCCCAGGACCCAGAGCCCCCCCATTCTCCTTCACCCCCCAGCGCCCCCTTTTCCTGAAGGTGGCCATCAGCCGTGTTAATAGAAGGCTGAACAGAAACTGTGGTCCCCAACATGGCCTTGGGGGAAGGAGGGGTGCCGTCCCTCCCACCAGCCAGCTCCTCCTGGAGATTCCATCAGGGAAATAAGAGGTCGGGGATCAGAGACACAATGCTCCCCATTCAGGTGAGCCTGGCCGCCCCGGCGGGCCCACAGCTGCCGCCGCTGCAGGGAGATTTATGACCTGCTCTAAATGTCACCTTTTCAACTCCCCGCGCTGGCTCCACCACCTTTGGACTCAGCATGGGCTGGACTGCTGGCCAACCATGGCTGGGGAGACGTGCAGTCGCTCACCACCACACACGAACACTCCCGGGGAAAGGGCCCGGCTGAGCCAGGAGGGGAGGGCGCGTGGGCGCCAGGCACCCCCTACCTGCAGCCTGCGATGAGCTCATCCATCAGCTGAGCCACCAGGGAGTCCACGTCCTCGGCAGAGTGCTGCGCCTTCAGGGCCAAGTGGACCTGCTCCAGGCCGGCTTCCTGTGGAACGGGCAGGCAGGGGTTGGGAGGGTCACCGTGGGATGGACCCTTAACCCCAGGCACTGTCACCACAGCCCGGTCCCACCAAAAAGCGAGAACAGTTAGAGCCAAGAAGGCAGAGCCCAGACCCCACAAACCAGCATCTGTCTTGGCTGAAGAAGCTTCCAGGATTCCCCACACCAAACAGATCCAAATTCCCAAGCCTGGGACTCCCACCCCATGGGCTCTCCATGGGTCCCCGTCAAGCCAGGTCTAAGGTCTCACAGGTAAGTGACCTTGGAGCCGGCTCCACTTCCCCACCTGGCACCCTCTCTCCTTTCCAAATCCTACCACCCAAGCAGGCTTGGATCCCTCCTCCTTCCTTCAGGAGCACTCAGACAACCTGCAGTAACGGGGCTGCCCTCTCCAAACTCTTGTGGCCAGGTGGTGCCCCAGTGGCATCTGGTCTCCTCCATGGAGTTCTCCTCCCTGGGCCTCAGGCCTGAGCTGGGAGGTGGAGATCTCTCACGGGACACCCCTCAGGCCAAGGAACTTTCCCCTCAGTCCCCCACCCCCTTCCCCACCTCAACCTTCCTGAGCGTGTGCCGTGTGCTCCACCCTGGGACTACCATGCTGGGCACAGACAGGCCCTGGAAGGATCAGCCAACCCCTGCCCGCAGGGAATGGCTTGGAGAGAACAGCTGGCCCAGAAGATGCTGGACTTGCACAGCATCGACTCCGAGTTCTCCCAAACCGGGTATGGGCTTGTCCCCTCCCTTCCACAGAGCTGTGGGTCTCAGGGAAAGTGTGGTTCACCACGGCCCCTGACTGGGGCCTGCATCCCCTCCCAGCCACTCTAAGATCCCCACCCCCCCTTCCCTTCCCACTTTCCTCCTCCACCTGCCCAAGCCTCTCCAACCCCCTTCCCTCCACCCTGCTGCCCCTCGCAGGCCCCAGCAGCATGGCCACGCCTGCCTCGCCATGTCCCCACAGGCCACACACCTCGCGGGTGAGCCTCCACCCCAGGCACACACAGAAAGGGCTGGGGACCACCACCAGGATCGTCCCACCCTGGCCTCTACACCTCTGCCCACTCTGATTCTCCTCCGCTCCCTGGCCAAGCACCAGGCCTGCAACTCCCAGCCTCCACCATTAACCCCCAGCCACATCCAAGACAGGACTCATCACCTGACCTCGTAGACCCTGTTCTTCTCCCCAGCTTCCCAATTCCCCAGCCACCGGAGTCCTTCCTCACAGCCCCTCCTCCCCAATTCAACAGACCACCAAGTCCTGGCAGCTCAGGTCCTTCAGTTTTTTTCCTGAGGTCAGCTCCTTCCCAGAGCCAAATCATGCTCCCCTGGACCCCTGCAAGGACATCCTAACCAGCTCCCAACTCCCCTCACTGGACGCGGCCCCCCTGCTGCCACGCGATGCCTTCCTGATGCTCCTTGGTCCCTCTCCCCTCCGAGCCGCCCTCCCTAGGGACTCCTGGAGCATCGCCAGAATGTGAGTTTGAGTCTCTGCAGGAGAGGGGTGGGCGAACCTACACTCTGCTTTACTAAGCTGACTCGTGAAGGCAGGGGCAGCATCCTGTTCATGTCTACCCTCTAGCTAGAAGTTTCTTGCCGTGGCAAGAGTCAAAGGCACTTGATGAACGAATGAATGAAGGAATGAATGGGTGGTGGCTCTGTCCTCTGCTCCCAGCTCAGTTTCTCTCAGCTTTTGCTCTGTGCTATCTCCAACATCAGACTGGGGGCACCCCCAGGGCTGTGCTCCCTCCCTCTCCTCTATTCCCAGTAGGCAGGACAGGATCACAAGCCCGGCCTGGTCAGGTTTCAGGGGACCCCAGGCACCATGAGGTCTGCAGGCTTAGCACCCACGGAAGCAGGTCTGAAGACACCCACCAGGGGTGTGTGCACAGGTTACTGTGGGTGGGGCCAGCTTCCACTCACCAGCCGGTCAGCGATCCTAAGCAGCTGGTTCTGAGCCTCGACTCTGTGGCTGATGTCCTCCCAGTAGGATGACAGCACCACCACGGGCTTCACGTTGCCCCAGGGTAAGTAGTAGTAGTGGCATCCTGGAAGGACCCAAGGGCCTGGTGCTGAGCCAGGAGCGGAGTGGTGCGGGGACCGAGGGGAGGACGGATGGGAGCACCTGCTCCCCCACTGAGAACACCCATGGATAGCCGTGGCACGGCCAGTATCCCCCAGTGCCCAGACAAGGGGCCAGAGTTCCCTTCCCGCGTGGAACAGGCAGCTGCCGCCCTCATTCGGGCTCCTTAACACATCAAAACCGAGGGGCAGTTAGAAGGGCCCTGGGAATCCCACACTCTCCGAAATCTCTATGCCAAGCCCGCAGCCACCATGTGATAACTGATCGCCACAAGTCAGGACCAATGCCGACCACTGCTGGTTTCGAGAGCCCAATCTATGGGTCCCAGCAGGGATGCACCTGGAGATGAGCAGGGGAAGGCGGCATGGGGTGGTGGTGGGGGGAGCAAACCAGGGGGTCCCCCAAACAGGTGTGCCCAGGGCCAGAGCCTTTGGGCGAGCCTCCAGCAGCTTTCCCCAGGGGGCAGGATTTAGGGCTCAGCCCACTGCTCAGTGGTCTGGGTCCCAGCCAGGCGCGTGGTCTCTGGCCTCACCATCAAAGACCGCCCGGCTGTACTGGGTGGTGGAGGCCAGTGGCAGGCAGGTCGTGTCGAACTTGTTCCCGTAGTTCCCGATGCTGACCTCAAACTGGACTGCGTCGTCAACGTCCTGCAGCATGGTGGCCGAGTAGAAGGCGGCAAAGAGCGAGTATTTGCGCCTCCGGAGGTATTTCTGGGGGCAGAGAGGGCAGCGGCGGGGTCAGGGGGAGGAGGGAAGAAGACACCAGCATGGGGAGGGGTCGTGTGTCTGGCAGGCCCTGGCCATGCCTGGCACCCAATAAATCCTGGCTGGACGGATGGGTGGCAAGTGGTCCAGCTCTGCCCCACAGCCCCGATTTGGTTAGTAACTGAGCAAACACATTCCAGGCCTGTGTGTTTGGCCATGTTCCTCTAATATGGTCCATGCCTCCAAGGTCATGCTGCTCCTTAATCCAAACAAACAGCGATGGCACCGCCACCCCAGGGAGCCTGGTCTCCCACATCTGCTGTTCAGAAGGGGCCAAAGGCTCTAAGCCACCATGCCCCCACCCAGAGCACCCACCCTGCACCACTCAGGCTCTCCACCATGCCAGCCAGCTCTGCAGCAGCGCAGGCTGCCACGTGCATGGGATGAATGAATACCATTGTCCCCCCTGGGCATCTTGCACGGGGCTGAGGACATGGCAGGCACTCAACCACACACCCCAGCCTGAACCAAGATGCCTTTATGATCCCCTTTGTGGAAGGCAGAGAGAAGAGGGATTATACGACTGGGTTTTTAGATAATGTACACAGTGATAACAGCTAACACTTACTGAGTGCTTACTGCATGCAGGTATGAATTACTTTAATTCTCACAACAATCTTATGAGGTGAATATAATTATTACCCCCACTTTACACATAGGGAAACTGATACAACAGATAGGTGGTCAAGTCAGAACTCAAACCAGCACTGTCTGACTACAGGGTCTGCAAGTGTACACCACCATGAGGACTCCGTACAGCTGTCTCCTGGACACAAGGCCCAGCTCCACCACTTGCTGCTCTGCTACATTTGAGCCTCTGTCTCCTCATCTGTAAAATGGAGATACTCATAGCAGCCACCTCAGAGGTGCTGGGAGGACTCAATGACATCAAGAGTGTCACCAGGGGCTTCCCTGGTGGCGCAGTGGTTGAGAGTCTGCCTGCCGATGCAGGGGACACAGGTTCGTGCCCCGGTCCGGGAGGATCCCACATGCCGTGGAGCGGCTGGGCCCGTGAGCCATGGCCGCTGAGCCTGCGCGTCCGGAACCTGTGCTCCACAACGGGAGACGCCGCGGCAGTGAGAGGACCGCGTACAGCAAAAAAAAAAAAAAAAAAAAAAAGAGTGTCACCAGCATAGTGTGTGACAGAGTCAGTGATTAAAGGGTTAGCTATTCTTACATTATTATTATTAAGAAAATAGCCTCTCATTGTGCATTGAGCTCTAGACTTTAAAAACCTTCATTTATCTTCTTTGAGCCTCTGAACATTCCTTAGGGAGGCAGGGTAGGTGTTGGGTTACTCTGAGGCCCAGAGGTGTGAAGGCACATGAGTGTGAGTGGAACTGAGCCCTCCTCGGCCAGCCCCACTTGGCCACCGCCCTCTTGGCCCCTCCCAGGGCCACGCCTCTCACCTCTACCCGAAGGATGTCATCCGCAGGGAGATCTTCCACCTTCTGTTCGCTGTGCTCCACCAGCTTGGTCTCCAGGGAGAGCAGAAGCCGGCCTCGGTAGGCCACACCTTCCCCCTGAGAGGGGAGGCTGGGTCACCAGGAGCAGGGTCGATGGAGGGGAGGTGGGGAAGGAAAGGATCCTGGTCTGGCCCTGGGGTCAATCACCTCCCCGGCAACCAGGAGGGCCTTGAGCCACACCCCATCACTCTGCAAGTGGGGAAACGGTGGCCCAGAGAGTTCATGGGACATGCCACCCTGATGGTCGGCACCAGAGTCCAACCTAGCCAGGGAGAATGAAACCTGAGACAGATGGAGGCTGGGACCTCAGAGGCCAGGAAAATTAGCGGGGCTGGTGGGGGGAGAGTCAGGCTGGCCCTGAAGGAGAGGCAAAGGGAAGGAAGTGGGAGGGAAGAAGGGGCCAGGAGGGGGTCAGGGGGAAGAAGTGTTCTCTGAGGGGGTGGCTGCCAGACCCTGGGCCCACTCAAGTCCTGTCAGGCCCGTGGAGTCCAGGCCAACTGCAGATACTGCCCAGGCCAGGGGGGAAGACCCTGTATGCAGGCCTGAGGATCTGGGGGCTGTGGGTTCCTGTCTGACTCACCTTGCCCGTGTTGAGCTCTGCATAGGGGTCCGGGAAGCCAGTGAACTCCCTGGGGCTGCCGTAGAGGTTGACATAGCAGGGCCCGAAGGTGGGGAGGAAGCCCAGATGGTCATCCACTGGGAGACACAGGTGCGGATCAGAGGGACCGCCCAGCCAAGATTTCTAGCACTCAACCCAGCCACCTTCGGGCCGGAGACCAACCCCAGCCCTCAGTTCCTCGCACATGCACGTGATGCAGCCCCCGTAAATGTATAAAGGATAGTGACACCTATGAGAGCTGGCTCCCTTTAATCCTCACCACCATGCTGAGATGTGGAGATTTGCATTGATTTTATTAGTCTCATTTTACAGATGAGGAAACTGAAGCCAAGAGATGCACAGGAATACACGACTACAAAGAGGCACGACCCAAAATGGTCTAACCTCAAAGCGCATGCACTCAGCCAGCGTGCAAAGCTGGGGCTCAGGGGCCTCCACTGCCCTGCCCCTCTCAGGCCATACCCTGTCCTGCATCCCCTCCTCATCCTGCAGTTACATCTGTGTCTCAGGCCATCTGGCCTGTGGGGAGGCACAAAGGAGGCCCGGGAGCCTGGTGACCAGAGACTCCATCTCTCAGGTGCCAGGGAGGGGGCCCAGCTTGATGCCACCTCACACACAGGGCAGCCCCCAGGCACATGTCTCCTCCACCCTTGTGTCCTTATGAAGCTGAGACAGACCATCTAACAGCCCTGACTAACCCTGGCTTCCCTCCCCTTTCCTACACTGTGCAAAGAATGATCTTTCAGTGGAGCAAGTTGGAGGAGAGTTTGAGAATGACACTAGTGATGAGGGAAGATCTTTTCTCCACATCATTTCCATCCTTTTTTGGAGGCTCTCTCTTTTGTTAATGTCATGACTTTCCAGCTGACAGCCAAGTTTCCAAGGACGGGGCTTCACTGGCCAGATTCTGAGAATCTTGAAAAGCCAGGGTGCCCTTCCCAGAGGAAGGAAGAGGCCATTTCCAGAGTGGCAAAGGTGGGAGGTGGGCCCAGGAGCAGGTACCACCTGGGATGCTCCAATCCATAAGATCATGGGTGGGGCAAGGTAGGCACAAAATAAATGGCCTCAGCAAGGAAGTACTTGAGCCAAACCCAAGGACTGACTGCAGACTCTGAGTGCTCAGACCCTGGGGGTGAGCTCCGGGGCTTGAGTCCATCCCTGAGGAGTAAGATATTACCAACTAGAAGACAGGAGCATGCCTCCCCCAGAGCCCTGCACCCAGCATCACTCATCCTCCAGTCCCCAGCACACGCTGGGCTCTGGCATTTGGGACAGGGGTGGGAGGCCTGATGGAACTGTTGTGAGCATTACTAATTATCTGTACTAATCATCTCGATTATAATTTACCTTGTAAATTTCAACTTCAAGAGTTTTCAACTCACCCTGGCCTCCTCCTCCTGGGCCCCAAGAGGACTTCCACTGCCCCTGCCTCATCATGTACTCCCCTGCCTGCTCTATGCCTTCCCTGCTGAAGAACGTAAACTCTTTTGAGCTCCGGGGCCCAGCAGATTCTGGAAGGGGTTTAGAGAGTGGGAGGGAATTGCCTTTAAAGCATTCCAAGCAATTTACATATTCAACCATGTGTGAGAGGTAACAGCCAAAGGTAAACTGGGATTGTGGTGGGGAATCTCAATCCCACCTCAGGCAAATCAAAAAATTCCCAGCAACCAGTGCCCTTGCCCCTCCAGCAAAAGCCTCAAGGCCCACACCCTTGTCATCCTGGAGGTGAAAGCACTTACGGTCTGTGGCTGGAGGAGGCGTGACCACACCTGCAGCCTCCTCTGAAGCGTAAAGAAATGGAAAAGGGGTTAGGATGGGCATGGCTGGGTGGAGGACAGATTAGGTGAATGGGGGATGTGGATGGACAGTTGGCAGACAGACAGATGGAAACGCAGCTCCTGGATGGGGAGACAGATGTGGCCCGAGGCCCCAACCTCAGCCCAGCTGTGAATTTATCACACACTAAGTCAACAGCACGCCCCCCTCAGCCAGACATAGCCCCAGTGCCCTCGTGAGCACTTGGGTCTCTCCCCACCGGTGTCTGCCTACATGGCTGTGAGTTCTGTTTGCCAATTGGAAATTGGACCAGAAACTTGACTCAATACATTCCAGAAATAACACACGGACTTCTCTGGTGGTGCAGTGGTTAAGAATCCGCCTGCCAATGCAGGGGACACAGGTTCGATCCCTAGTCTGGGAAGATCCCACATGCTGCGGAGAAACTAGGCCCGTGCGCCACAACTGCTGAGCCTGTGCTCTAGAGCCCACAGGCCACAGCTACTGAGCCCGTGTGCCACAACTGCTGAAGCCCACATGACTAGAGCCTGTGCTTCCTCACAAGAGGAGCCACCGCAATGAAGTCCGCGCACTGCAACGAAGACCCAACACAGCCGAAAATAAATAAATAAATTAATTAATTAACTTATTAAAAAAAAAAAGAAGGAACACAGAAAAGAAAATGTGCTTTTCCATATTATACCCAGATAAGTGAGGAAAACAAAGTACAGATGCAAAGAAAGGGTGGGGGAAACGTGAAAGGGCCAGAGCTAGGCAGTGAGGCACACCCAGCGGTCCCAGCCACAGGCAGGTTGACTGCCCTAAGTGGAAGCATTTCAAGGCACAAGATCTCCACCTAGCGGTTATTTCCAGTATTACCACTGAGGGCACCGTGTTGCATTTTCACAACAGCAGGCACTGGGATCTGGCTTTTGATACCTGCCGTTTCAAATGAACCACAGTGCCAGGCACCCTCCATTAGCTAAAGGTTCTACTCTTGGGTATACCCTAAATGCTGGTGAGGAGTGTCTAGAAACAACAGAAGCAAGAAAGGAGATGCTCTGGCATACTTTCGGCCTCTTGGAATCCGTCCCTCGCTTATAGGCAGGTACAAGGTGCCCCCAAAGGAGTAGGTAGCCCTCGGTCTCCTTCCACGGTCCTCTCCGATTCTGCCTCTTCCCACACTCTGACCTTCCCTGTCTCCTCCTCCAACCATTTAAGTGTAGCCAAGTCTGGGGTCCTGATTGACCTGAGGTTGTGTTTGGTGAAACCCTAAATTATTTTCATTCATTGATCACCTTTACCTATTGGTCTCCTTCAAAAAACAATATCTATTGCTATTTTCCTATAGCTCCATGATCAGAGTTAAGAGCCAAGAGCTGAGTAAAACATTGTGAAGGAAGAATGAGGAGAGACACAGAAAGAAAGAGCACGGGGAAGAGAAGAGGGAACGTGAAGCCTGGATACGAGGACAGGGCTGACCTAGTGAGCCCAGAGGGCAGCACGGAGCTAAGTGAGGCGAGGCTCTGGGGGGCCTGAGGCCCTGGGACCCACCCACTCAGCTCTCCACAGCAGGCCTCAGCTAGGAATGCCAGCTGGCAGAAGTCAGAGCTGCAGAAACCATAATTCATGGCCATTTTCATATCCACAGGAATAGGTTTTCATCAGTGGGGGAGCGAGGCCTCTGGTCGCAGGGGAGTTTCAGCAACCACAGAGGACCGACACGGGCACAGCTGCAGCCCCAGGAGAGCACGGCCAGGGCCCGCCGGAAGGAAACAGATTCCACTTTAAGCTCCTTCCAAATGATTACAAACAGGCCCGGTCAGTTATCTGGGGCTAATGAGGCCGAGGTCATAGTTCCGACCCCCACGTGCTTCTTGCAGAAGCAAACATGGCTTTCCACCCACAGACCAACTCTGAATCCTGGCTGCAAACTAGTGCCCAGCCCAGACACAGATGGCCCCTGTCCTACCAGCCATCTGAACAACACGTGCCTCTGGTGGCTGGGAGGACCAAGTTAGGGGGCTGCAGAGTAGCCTGGTTCCCAACCACGCCTTTTCACTAATTCCCTCACTCATTCATTCGTTTGTTCAGCAAACCTAACAGGCACAGTGTAAGGCATGCTGAGACACGGCCCTGCTGACAACTGAGGCCAATGGCTCCTAATCTGGGGGCAGGGTCACAGGTCTCCGGGTGCTGGGGATCATCCTGGGTCCTTCCCCTGTGTCTGCAGACAGCTCATAAAGTCAAGGGCAGAGTCACCAGTGAAGCCAACCAAGACAAAGCCTCTATTTAGTCCTCATCACTCTTCTGCCAAAACACAAGTGTTCTGGTGTGTTTTCCCTAAGCCCAAGGAATAGGGGCTGGGGAAGCCCCAAAACACAGATGAATGCTCCCAGTTCTGTAGCCTGAGCAGCCCAGCCCAGCTCCCTCACCTGGGGAAGCCGGCGGTCAGGCCCTCCCAGCCCGGGACCCCGCGACTCCTGGAGAAGCTGAGGCCACTACCTGCGGCCAGCCCTGCCTCTCCCTGTGCCTCTCAGCCCATCTCCCACGCCCACGGCTTGGCTGCCTGACACCAGCCCGCGCCAGGCAGGAGGAGAAACCAAGAACTGCTGGGAAATCCTCATCATCTACGTTCCAAAGACAAAAAGAAACGAACTTTGGATTTCGTAGCTGTGGAAAAAACTGCCTGAGTGCTATTTATGTAGCACGATTTTCGTATGTACAAAGTTATAAAAGAATCTGTGTAGGTTTCATGGGTCTCATGTTCCTGTTACCTTTCGAAAGTACTGCAGCTTCTAAGAAAAGCACTCCTTGTTAAAAAACAAATTTTTTACTAAATGTTTTGGAGCACAGGGTCCAAGGAATACTTAAGTGTGCCCAGGCAAACTTGTGGGCAGAGGTGCTTAAGAGGCTAGTGTTAGGTCCTGTCCTAGCTGGAAATAAAAACAAAACACGAAAACAAAAACTCCTGGTTGGATCAAATAATCTGGTGAACTGTGAGGCCAGTGAATATAGAGAAAGAACCCATTTTTACAGTTTGGTTTAGTTTGGGTTTTGAGAGCAGTGGGGAAATCAAGGGCCATGCATCACAGAGATGTTCTAGAACACCCCAGTGTGGAGAAAAACACAAAGATCTGAAGGTTGGGGTGATATTCTGAGGTGGCCTCAGGACAAGTGGGAAAACTTGGCAGGGAGAGAGGCAAGGGCTAACTTTCCAGGCCTAGAGAGAGCTTGGGAAGAACAGCTCCAGTTTGAGCAGTAAGTCTAACTCTTTTATTGCTACATAGATCAAGCTATTGAACTGCACATCTAAAACCGGTTAGCTGGTGGCAAGAAGATTCTCATTTAAGCCCAAAACAATCTGTGGGAGCCAGTGGTCCCTGAACCACGCGGGGTTGCCCATGGCCTGAGCGCCATCTAGTGTCCAAATAAACATCTTTCTCACGTTCCCATTCAAATATTCATAATGACCCTGGAGAAGATCAAGGTCAACATCACCACCAGACGTGAAGACTGATGGGGGCACAGGGATCTAAACTCTCCCTCAGGTGGCTGACAGCTGGCGCAGCTGTAGCCTCATGAAACAGCAGGTGTTGGAAAACAGTCAGAAGGGCACTTTGTGCTGTACCAGCGTCTGTCCTCGGACTCAGAGACAGGGATGGCACCAGCCAGGAAACTGGAGAAGAGGTTCCTTCCATGCCAGGAGTCCTGATCCACGAGGAGCCCAGAATACCCTCTCTCCCACCCACTCCCATGATACACTGCCCCCACCTCCAATCTTTCTCCATCTACATCCAACTCTCGGGACAGCAATCACAGAAGAAGCACCGCATCCTGGGACCAGCAGTTCCCACAGTTGGGAGTGTGGGGGGGCGGCTGGGGCAGGAGGAACCTACATAGCAGTGACTTCTGGAAGGGAGGTTTTGTGTATTCCACCAATTACAAGTATCAACGATGAAATCAGAATGACAGAAAGCAGCTACATGTTAAAGCTGAGTGAGGGCACCTGGGAGTTCATTGTAGAATTCTTTACTTTTATGTATGTTTGAATTTTCTATAATTCAAAGGGTTTTTTTTTTTTTATGTTTCAGAGAATCTAGAAGGGATTGGTCAACTTCAAGAGTGCTAGGTGGAATCTTCCAGAAACTGGGCATGCTGACCTGTCATCCGGATAAAGATCTGAGAAGATGGGTGGACAGAGACCCACACATCCTGTCTGTGGAAAGACATCAACACTGACCAGATCTTGTGAGAGTAAATAAAGGGGGAGGGGAAGGGGAAAACAGGGGGCCAACCAGTATAGGGAAACAGGGAGGAAATAGCATCTGTAAGATTCAAGAGAGTGTTCACCTGAAATTCTCAGGACACGATTTGGAATCCTCAGTAGAGTGCAAGAAGACATAGTTTTTGTGGAACAAAACAAAACTTGAGGGAGAGAGCAAAGAGGAAAAGGAAAATATAAAAAGAAAGACAGAGGGAAAAGAAGGCATGACCAGAGACTAAAAATGCAATAGTCAGTTTAAAACCACATGGGAAGCAGTAAAAAGCAGAATTGGTACAGTGGGAAGAAAAATCAGATTAGGGATGCCGAAAGCCAGTAGTAGCAATACTAAACAACAGACATTACTTTGGGGTTTATTATGTACCAGAATGTAACATTTATAATCTCACTGGATCCTTACAAGAACCTTACAAGGCTGGGACTGGTGGGAGGAGACTGGAGCAACTCTCTCAAGCTGCCTGGTTCCAGAGCTCCCCTCTTACCCCTCCCACACCCTGCCTTCAGCTGCTCAGGTAAACAATGTAAGAGTAAATGAAATCATCCCTCAACTCAGATTTAAGGATTCACTATGTCTCAGACAAATTTCAAGGAAAAGAGTCCTGCACCTAGGCAGATCAAAGGTATTTTTTAAACTGCAAGGAAAAAGAGACATTCCTACAAATAGCATCTAGTCAGAAAAAAAAAGAAAAGATTACCTACAAAGGAATCAAATCGGTCTCAGAAAACACACCAAAATAAATTCAAAATAGATTAAATATTTAAATGTAAAAGATAGAGATAAATATAACCTTGGGGTTGCTGAAGGCCAAAAGCATGACATATGGAGCAGAAACCATACTTCCATTATTTAAATAAGAAATATTGAAAATAAACACAAGAAGTTAACTAGAAAGTTAAAAAGGAAACAACAAAAAAGTCTAAAGAGAGTTAAAGAGTAGAAAGATGAGAGAATAAAAAATTAGAAAACATTAGAATTAATATCTAAATCCAAAAGCAGATTCTTTGAAAAGTCCAATAAAGCAGGGAGAAAAAAAAAAAACTTCTAACAAGCCTAGTCAAGAAAAAAGAAAATTCAAACATATTTCATTAGAAGTAAGAAAGTAGAGAGAATTGTTTAAATTATAAAAGATTACTCCACACAACACTATAAGTAAAACAAATTAGAAGACCTCAGTGTAATGAATGTTTTTCTAGGAAAATGTAGATTATCAAAATTAACTATAGTAAAAGTAACAAACTAAAAATACCAATGATCACAGGAGAAACTGAAAAGGTTTTAAAGAGCGAGTGTAACACCCACTCAAAAAGGGCACCCAGCCCATATGGTTTTATGGGTGAATTCTTTCAAACCCTCAAAAGACTATATTCTTATGATATATAAACTGTTCCAGATGTTAGAAAAGACTTTAAATCTTTCCAATTAATTTTACAGAGCCAGCATAGCCCAGATACCAAAACCTAAGAAGTAATAAGCAGACATACCAATTAAAGATAATAGAAAATCAAGAAATAGGCCCAAGAACACATTTAGGAATTTAGTATGGGATAAAAGTGGCAATTCAAAACACAGGGAAAAGATTATTCAATATACAGCATTGGTATCACCAAAGAACAATTTTGAAAAAAGTAATGTTAAACCCTTTCCTAATTCACTAAGGAAAAGATTAATATATTTAGCTATGTAAAATTTTTTAATTTCCATATGTTAAAAACTATTAAATGATAAAATAAGACTGACAAAAATTATTTACAACATATATGATGGGAGAAAATTAGCCTCCACATACATACACAACTCTTAAAAAAACAATGAGAAAAAGACAAGCATACCATCAGAAATATAGACAAAAGCATGAATAGGCAATTTACAACAGAATAAATTTAAAAGTATATAAATATATATAATTTGTAAGTGTAAGATAATTATTAAAATATTTTAAAATTTACAGTGGTCAACTTTACCAGATATCAATGAAATAAAATTAAGGCAACAATGAAATTCACCCAACAAATTGACAAAATTCTTTTTAAATACCATTATTTTGCATTTTGTTGATGAGGGTGCAGCAAAGTAAGCTTGAGTGATTAGAGTGTAAATTAGTCCAGTCTTTTTGTAGGGCACTTTTGATATATACCAAAAGATTCAAAATGTTCAAATCTTTTTAAAATATTTATTTATTTATTTATTTTATTTATTTGGTTGGGCCAGGGCTTAGTTGTGGCATGTGGGATCTAGTTCCCTGACCAGGGATCGAACCTTGGGCCCCCTGCATTGGGAGCACGGAGTCTCAGCTACTGGACCACCAGGGAAGTCCCTAAAATGTTCGAATCTTTCAACACAGCAATTCCACTTCTAGGTATTTATGCAAAAGAAAAATCATGAATTACATAAAGATTCAGCTACAAAAATATTCAATATCAAGTTAGCTGTTTATAACATGGAAAAATTAGAAAACACTTAACTATTCAACATTTAGTTAATGTGGACTATGGTGCATTCACACAATGGAATGTGTGTATTCATTTAAAATTATATTGTAGAAGAATATTTAATAACATGAGTAAACATCTAGGTTGTATTGCCAAGTGACAAAAAGCAATTTTCAAAACAATTGAAAATTGTTTCAAAGCAATGTTTTTCATGTACATACATACAGACAAACAGGTCCCAGAATATTAATATTTACCTCTTATCTGGGAGGGTAGGCTTATGGATAATTCTGTGACAATTTTATATTGTTCTTTCAGACTATCTCTTTTAAATTGTACAAAATGATCATGAACTACTTGTTCACAGGCCAATGAAAGCTATTTCAAAACAGAAGCTGCTAGAACACAGTCGGCCAACCTAGAACCCAGTGGCTGGTGTGGCCACAGCCACCAATATCATCTGCAGGAATGAATCCTCTCTATGCCATTCGGTGGTGTATCCCCCCATCCGAAGTGGGCCAGTCCTAAATGCAAACCCATCTCTCTCACTGGCCAGAGCCCTTCTCCCTGGGAAATGGGCAGCAAAGACCTTATAATCTTCCCTTTTCTACAAATTCTCAAGACATTATGGGTGGAACAGGGGAGAGCATGGGGGGCCAGAGGGCAGCACAAAGGGGGAACGTACCTTCTATTTCTCCTCCAGAGGCAGAGATTTTCGACATACTCAGGTAGGTGGTGGCCACAATGTCGTTGTGCGTAAGGCGGTCCCTAGAGCAAAGGGGCAGAAAGGGCGTGAACAGGGGAGGGGGATCGCAGGCCACAGCCCACCCAGGAAGGAAACAACCTCAGTTATACATCATTAGGGGTCCCAGTCTTCACACGGGGTATGTTATGGAGGCCTAGTAATCCTAGGCAAGAAGAGACTAGGGGGGCTTCCCTGGTGGCACAGTGGTTGACAGTCCGCCTGCCAATGCAGGGGACACGGGTTCGTGCCCCGGTCCGGGAGGATCCCACATGCCACGGAGCGGCTGGGCCCGTGAGCCATGGCCGCTGAGCCTGTGCGTCCGGAGCCTGTGCTCCGCAACGGGAGAGGCCACAACAGTGAGAGGCCCGCATACCGCCAAAAAAAGAAAAAAAGAAGAGACTGGAAAGAAAGTGTTACTCAAGACTCCTCTAGCGGGGGATCCAGTCCATTCCCCCCACCATCAGCATCCTATCGGCCAGGCTGGAGGTCTGTGAGCACAGCTGCAGGTTGAAAGGGAGGAGACCTGAGGCAGGAGGCAGGGCAGGGGAGCAGGAGGCCGCTCAGGGAGACAGACCCCCAGGCCCAGGGAGAGCAAGGCTCTAGGAGCCAAGACACACCCAGAGCAAGAAGAAAACCGGATGACCAGGAAGAAACTATCTCCACGGTCACCGTCTTAATTAGCTTATGGTAGCTAATGCATAGCTCTTTTTTGTTTCTGATTCTGTATGTGACAAAGCACTTTTAAACCCCCTTATCTCCAAGGATCCTCACAGCAGCCTCGAGGGACAGGTACTCTTACTAACATCTCTTTTGCATGGATGAAGAAACTGAGGCTCGGAGCCAGAAGGTCCTTGCCCGAGGTCAGCCTGGGAGGGAGGGGCAGAGCCAGAACTGAAGCCCTGGTGTCCAGACTCCAGGCCCAGTGCTCGCGCCGTGGCCCACGCGGCTTCTGTCTACAATACGGGGCCTGTCCTGCCTCCCAGAAGAAGGCCTCTCCCCTCCCCAGCCAGCACAGGGGACCATGGGGAGAAGCTTGAGGACTGACTGTCTTGTGCAGACCCTTCCTCTGTGCCCCACACCTGCCCCCCTAACAATCCCATACAGTAACAGCCAGCATTTATTGGACGCCTCCTGAGAGCCAAGCAGTGTGCTAACACCCTCGCGTGACTTGGCTCATTTAATCCTCATGTTGGCCCTGAGGCAGGTTCTGCAATTAGCCCCAATTTCAGATGAAGAAGCTGAGGTAAGCAGGATAGCAAAGCTGGGATTTGAGCAGAATATGCCTGACCTGGAAACCAGAGCTACGCTTGCAGCAACCTGCTGCTTCCTTGCCAGGCTAGACCTAGAGTTCTCAATCCAGTGATTTTGACCCCAGGACATTTGGTAACCTCTGGAAACATTTTTGGTATGGATGGGAGTGGTAGAGAGAGGCCATGGTTGTAGCCAAACATCCTACAATGCACAGGACAGTCACCCACTGCAAAGACTTTTCCGGTCCAAAAATGTCATAGTGCTGAGACTGAGAAACGCTGGATGGGGCAGGATCTATCTCCTTCCAGAAGGTTCCCCACGTGCATCTTCACTCCTCTTGGGGCCCAGTAGGCCCTCTCTCCCTGCTGTGCATCCTTTGGCCACAGGAGCCTTCAGGAGATGACATCCACGCGCCCCATTGTGAAAGACCCGCCTGGGCATGGCAATTTCATTTCTCTTTTAAATCTTAAAGCCATGAGATACCAGATCTCTGCTGCTCCCTTCCTTCCTCTCTGTATTTCCGAGGGAGGTGATTAAGCTTTAAAGTTTTCTCTCAGGGCGGGGGCTACATTAGGAAGAGTGAATTGTCAGCACAGATCTGTATCCCTTTTCCTGGTGAATGACGTTAATATGAACTGGAAAGTAAAAATTCCCTTAAACATTTTACAGTAAGATTATCAATACCAGATAATTGACGGTTGATGACACTTTTAAACTGCCTTCATGACCAACCCCTAGAAAAGACCAGCCCTTGGAGAGGAATAGGATTTCTCACCTCTGGTCTTACCTGAATCTGGTGAGAAGGGAAAGAGAATGGGAGGAGAGAGATTTTGTGTCAGGTTTTTTTTTTGGGGGGGAGGGGGTAGTTTGGGGGGTTTTGTCTTTTAATGAAAGAAATTCTTTGAGAACTGAAAGGAAGATTAAGTTACAGAGAAAAGGCCATATGGACCATATCGTATTTCTAGGATTCAGGTAATAACACAAGTTTATCTGAGTTTTCTGGGAAGAAAGCACTTTTCTGGATAGGAACTTGCAGCAACAGAATGCTTTCTGGCCAAGAGTTGGGTTTTGGGGTTTGGGGTTGCTTTTGGAAAATACAGCAAGTCTGAAAATAGACTCACAATAAAAATGCCACTTCAGCCTAAACCAGAGAGGCAGCCACCAGATTCGGTAATGTGTTTGGATTGTACAGTATGCCGATGCCTCACACGGCTCACACGGACTCGGGCGAGGCCGTCCACAACACAGGGGACGCGGCGCCCTTGTGCGCGCACGCCCGTGTGCATCCGCGCACACTGCCACGCACAGGCACGCACGCAGCGCACACACGCGCGCGCATACAGCGAGGTGAAGGATGGCTCTGGACGCAGAGCGCATTGCCCCCAAAGCACCTCCCACAGAGCATAGGGGCAGGCAGGGCCCCAGGGGCCTCTCCCTCCTCACCCCCTCGCACTCCCTTCCTCTCCTCTAATTCTCCCAAGCTGTCTTCTCTCGGGCTGGGGACCTGGCGCACACTTTAATGGCTCTGTGGCCTGGGGGTTTTCCCTAGTCTCTCATTATCCTCCTGGCTGGGGGTGCCATGGGCCTGAGACCAAAGGACAACACGCCGGGAACCGCACAGCCAAGACTTTTTGGGGGCAGAGAAAGGACAACTCTCTCTTTTGGGAAAGGCTGATGTAGGGAAGGTCCTGGAGATCGTGAGTGGGGACTCCTAACAGCCCTCGGGCGTGAGAGAAGGCTCAATGAGGAGGGGTCAGCACGGCCCGGTGGTTAAGCGCACGGGCAGAGGGAGCACAGGCTGGTTCGAGCCTGGCCTCGGCTGCTTCCCAAGCTGTCCCCTCGTACAGGGTACTCCGTCTATTCAAACCTACTCCCCCATCTGCAAGGTCGGGCCGTGCCTGGAGTCAAGGTGAGCGTCAGGTGAGGTCGGGCTGCTCCTGGAGTCGAGGTGAGCGTCGGGTGAGACACGCATGTAAAGTGCTCACTGGGAGGAGGGCCTGGAGCACATAGACGCTCAGCAAGGGTTAGATGCTCATTTTCTAAGATGACCGTGTGACTCTTGCCCACCCCTGCTGCAAGCCGGTAGTGGCATCCCCTGTTTGGGTAACCGGACCCACTTCCCCAGCCTGGAGACCCGTTTCATCCCACCAACACTTGGAGCATCACAGCCCACCCTCCTGGAAGCTCTGCTCTTTCCAGCTTCCATGCTCTGCTTATGACCCTCTCTTCATTAGAATGCCTTCATCCTGAACTTCCCCCAAACCTCACCTCCTGCAGGAAGCCTTCCTGGCTCCTCCTGGCCTCAGGGATCTCTATTTCCTGGAGCTGTTCCAGCCCCGCCTGGCTGCCCTCGAGCAGGGCTGTAAGCTTCCCAACAGCCCACACCCTCTCCTTCTCTGGCCTCCCCCAGAGGAAACTACCTCACCTGAAACAGACTCTCCCACTTCGTGCAGAATGAACAAAAGGAAACCGAAGGACCAAGTGACCCCTGACAACAGCCACCCCTAAAGATCCCGGGACGCAGAACTCACCAGTCTATGACACGAATCCTCATTTTCTCACACATGGAGGGAAACTAAGGAGGGAAGAGAGACGGGTTGGGTGGGGTCCTTCTGAAGAAGCAGAAGTCCGGGATGCGGGCGGGAACTGGGTGGGCTGGGAGCCCAGGCCTCCTGGGGTGGGCTCATGGGGGTGAGGCTCACCATGGCAGGCACCGTGATGCTCTGGTTCCACTGAGGGTTGGCCGTCTTCTCCAGGATCTTGCTGCAGAGCTAGAAGACACAGAGCACAAGTGGATGGAGCTTTGAGGGGACCCTGGGCTCCCTCAGAGACCACCACACCAGCCAGCAGCCATTCTCTGCCATGCTGACCACGCTTTGGGCTGGGCAGAAGGCTCTGGGGGCCATGGAGCCTGGTGCAGTGGGCTCAGACACAGGGAATCTTTCTAGAAACAAAGCTCAATGGTAGATCAGACCCAATGGGGCATGGGGTGGAGGGAGTTAAGAGGGATAGATTGTTTGAATGTCACAGCCCTTCTTCCTTCTCTCTTACCTCTGGCTAGAAATTCTCCTCCCTCACCTCCCATTATGGCCATGACCCTAAATATGGGGCCCTGCGTCCAGACCAGCTTTCCCAGGAGTCCTAGAGTCTGAGGCAATCCCCTTTGCCCATCAGCCCAGATCACCTGCCCCTTTGGAAGACTGTGAACCCAGGAGATTAGAGATGGAGGGAGGGGGAGAGGAAAGGGGAGCTGGAGGGCCAGGGCAGGGGGCCGTGCACCTGCATCTGAGAGAGGAAAACGCAGGGAAGACACAGTCTGCCTCCAATCAGCCCTGCTCATAAGACTGGGCTTTCCACAAACAAGAAACCTAGCAGAGGTGGAAACCAGATCCAAACCAGCGGCTTGTGTGTTCTACTCTGCCCTGGGAGTCCCCAGGGAGGCACCAGCTCCCTTAGCCAGCCCAGGGCATCCTGTACCCACACAGGGCAGCAAGTGAAGACTCTGCTTCAGATACAGATCCTGGAAGGTGTGTGTGTCCTACACACGGAAACAGTGAGCAGCCTTCCTCAGAGCATTTACTGTGGGCCCTGATTGTGTGAAGCATTTACATGCATTTTCTCATCTAATGAGCACCTGACCAGACTGGGGGCTTTGGGCCCTCCATCAAATGAGGGTGTGGCCTCCCTAGGGGCCAGGACTTTGTCTCCATCCCTGATCCACCCAGTACCAGCCCCTGTGCCCACCATCCCCTCCTCCCTGAGAGAAGAGCCCAGGCAAAGTCTGGGGGCAGGGATGGGTGCTGGGATTTGGCCCTTGTGTGAGCAAAGAGAGGAGTAAGGAAAGAAGAGATCCAACAATCAGATGGAACAAAAGGCAAAGTGGGACACACAGTTCTCAGGAGTGGATACACAAAGGGCTGTAAAGCACACAGAAAGATGCTTAATCTCCCTCATAATAAAAGAAACAAAAACAAAATGAATGAGATACCATGTCTCATCTATCAGATTCACAAAAATCTCTAAAGCCTGACAGCCCTCTCTTGGCAAGGCAATGGGAACACTGCAGGCTAGGATTTTGCTCAACCCTTCCAAAGGGCAATTGGCCACTATCGGTCAAAATTACAAATGCAAATGCCCTCTGACCTACCAGTTCTACCTCTAGACAGTATCCTACAGAGAGACTTGCACATGTGCAGAAGAACACGCGTACGAGGTTATTCACTGCAGCATGGCTCCAACTAGGGAGGACGTGGAACAACCCATGTGTCCACCAACGGAGGACAGATTAGATAAAGTGTGATCCATCCACAGAATGGAGCTCTATGTAGCCCTAGAAGAATGAAAGAGCTCTGTGATATGAAACAACTTCCAAGTTATATTATTAAGTGAAAAAAGCAAGGTGCAGAACAGTGAGTGTCATGTGCAACCGTTTGTGTTAAAGGGGTAAAAGGTAAGAAGTTATGGTCAGATGTGTGCAGCATATGCATAATTAAGCCAGAATGATGCAAAATGATGGATGCATAAATGTATATGGTGGGCATAATAAATGTGTTACCTAATTCAAAAGTTTAAAATAGGAAGGAAGGAAGGAAGGAAGGAAGGAAGGAAGGAAGGAAGGAAGGAAGGGAGGGAAGACTCATTAATCAGACACAGCTGAGAGACCCTGGCAACATCACTCAGCTCCCTGGACAAGAAGGCACTTCCTCCGGGCTGCCCCTGGGGGCTCCCCGTGAGAGAGCCACCGAGATGTGGGTTTGGGAACCTGAACACAGCAGGTTCCCCCCACCTAGGCCAGCACTGCCTCTGGCCCTAGAAATCCCCAGCTGCCTTCCCACACCCTGCTTCACTCCCCGCACTCAGCCAAGGCAGCACCAAGCTTCCTCTCCCCCTCCGCCTCCTCCTCTCTGAGCCTTTTTATTTTTTACCCTCTTTCCCTTACTGATGGAGTGTATTTATTACACCCTTTCTGGAGGGCTATTTAGCCACCTGTATCAAATACTTAAAAATAAGCATGCCCTCTGACCCAGTTCTAGAAACTTTCCTATGGAAAACCAATCAGAGTGTAGACAGAGTCCTGTACACTGATGTTTGTCACAGAGTTGTTCATAAAAGAGGAAAATTGCAACAAAAAAAATCCAAAAATCGATTAAAATTTATGTTATATCATCTCATGGAATATTATGCAGCCATCAAAGCCATCAAAAAAGTGATTTCAAAGACTATTTAATAACCTAAGGAAATGTTAAGTGATAAAAGCACTTTACCAAACCACACAGATATAGTGGATTCTCATTACTGGCGGTAGTTACACATTCTAACTACACATTGTAAGTCACCAAGAACATGAGCTGATGAACACTGAAGTATTGCTCCTAAGAGAAATACAGGGTTAGGTTCCTGCAAGCCCCTGTCACAACATTTTTTTGTCAATTCACCAATAACCTTGTTTTATGTGTGTTTCTGTTTCAAAACACCGTTTTTTTATTATATATTGTGGATTCATTAACAGTGAACTCACAGCCAACAGCACTCTCACTCATGCCTGAATGAAGCTTACCTAATATATAGTTTCTCCATAAGACACATCACAGCCTTCTTACACAGAAATACTAGACAGCATTTCAGCACAACACACGGGAGCCACTGTAAACACTGAAACCACCAGCAAAAAGCACAAAAAATGCAAAAAGCATGACACTAAATAGACCAGGAAAAGGACACACTTACACCATGCGAGCTGAAACAAGAAGGGAATCCCATTGTTTCTGCTCAGCTGGCAACATGCACCTCAGCTCACTCAAATTGTTCACAGCTTTGCAAATGATTGCCAAAGCACCATAAGGATTAATGTTGGGTTACAAATAAATTTTAGCGAGTAGGCAAATTTGCAAATACAGAATCTGTGAATAATGAAGATCAACTGTATTCTGAATCCAATTTTTTTTTCCGGTGGGGCAGGGCAGGGCCAGGGTTGGTGGTGGAGGGGGGTGGGAGGATGTGCAACAGAGAGAAGGAGTGAGAGCTACAGGGAGGAAAACATAGTAGCAGGAGATATAAACAAATGTTAATAGTGGGCATCTCCAAGGTGGTGTGCAGAAATGTGCTTAATTTTTTTCATTTTCCTTGCTTTTCTCTGGTTTTTTCATCTTTTTATGATTAATAGGTTTTATTCTTGGAAAATAAAAAAGTTGCTTTAGTCTCCCACTCTGCCCTCGAAGTACCTCCCCTGTCCTTGCCCCATACCATGAAGAAGTGTGATATGTGTGTGTGAGTGCGCACACACACAACCTTCTATCTCAGTAGCTTGGCCAAATCAGGTATGGTTCACATCTTAGATAACAGTGCCACCCAGTGTCCATTAGAGGAAATGCAAAGAGGGCCAGGCTTGGGCGACTAGGCACACAGCGGACAAATCCCCAGGGCTTTGCATTTCAGAAAAGGATGAATGAGAAAAAGTGACACACCAGAGACAGAGAGAGGACAGGTAGGATGACACAGGTGATAAAGGTAGCAGAGAGGGCTTCCCTGGTGGCGCAGTGGTTGAGAGTCCGCCTGCCAATGCAGGGGACACGGGTTCGTGCCCCTGTCTGGGAAGATCCCACATGCCGCGGAGCGGCTGGGCCCGTGAGCCATGGCCGCCGAGCCTGCACGTCCGGAGCCTGTGCTCCGCAACGCGAGAGGCCACAGCAGTGAGAGGCCCGCGTACCACAAAAAAAAAAAAAAAAAAAAAAAAACCATCTTGAGACATGACTTTCCCATCTGTCAAGCTGGGAAAACTGATCCCAGTCCTTGGAGTAAGTGTCCAGCAGGATTGTCCAGCCAACCTTCCTGCTTCCTTCCTGCCTTCATTCATCCCCTCACGGTCCCTCCTAAGGGCATCAGACTCTGAGCCCAAGCCCAAACAAAAACTGCACTAAGACCCACGGTGAGCATTTACACCCCAGTGTGAATGAGTTTAAAATTCGTGTTACCTCTCCCACAGACATTTCCCCTGAGACCCTGTCTTAGCCTGGGATGGAGGAACAGCTCAAAGGCGCTCCCATTGGCCAACAGCAGGACGGTTCACACAACCAGCACCATAACTGATTTTAACACACTGAATTAATAAAAAGTATTAGGGGCATATTAACACTCAAAAGGGAAGAGGGGAGGGGAAGCTCTTCTTTACAGAAAACACCAGCTAATAAAGAGAGAAGGAATGATAATGAGGGAATCGCCGCTTTGCACCCCAGGTGAATGACTTGTTCAGGCAAGGAGGTCAATGGCTTCGTGGACCATTAGGTAAGAGGTTGCTGGGAAACAGGACACCAGCACACATCGAGATATCGCCCACAGATAACCTGCAAAGTGCAAAGGCGAGCGTGTGCTTTGACAAGGGAGAGATCTGGAGACACCACCTAAACCAAGTAATCAATCATTACCAATGATGGGACAAGGTGACATTTTGCTTCCTGTTGTGATGCAATACGACGTACGAAACATCACCCATGATGCGTTCTTGCCAAAACAGTTCATTTGAATGTAATCTGGTCTTGAGACCTAACTTCCAGTTTATAGGAAATACAGGGGCCAGAAGAAGAAGTTAAACAACAACAGAAGGAAACAATGGGACAAATCCAGGACATGGACAAATGGCTTGGGCTTTTCAAAAATGCAATGTTGTGGGGTGAGAAAAATGGGAATGATGGAGGTGGGTAAAAGACTGTTACAGAAGAGACTAATGCAGAGCATAAATTCCAGTTGGGTCTTAGATCAAAACAAAATTAAACCAGCTCTAAAAGACATTTGGGGGATAATCAGAGAATATTTACATGAGCCAGTATCTGACAAGAGTAGGAAATAATTGTTAATTTCCTAGGTGTGATCATGTTATCGTGGTTGCAAAGAATTTTCTTTTTCTCAGGAGGTGCATGCTGCAGCCTTTAGGGGCAAAGTGTGCAACTAGGTTTCAAATGATTGGGGCGGGGTGGGGGGGCTAGAATCCATAGAGAGAGAGAGAAAGTAAATGCAGCAAAATGTTCAAAATTGTTTCATCTAAGTGGAGGCTATACCAGGGGGTAAGTGTTCACTGAACCATTCTTTCAACTTTTCTTTATGTTTTTAAATATTAAAAAATAAAGTGTTTCAACAGTGTCTAATATTGATACACAGTAAAAAAAAAAAAATTAAAAACTAGAAAGATAGGCCCCAAACATAAACTTTGTATGATGCCTTATAGATAATGTTACTTTTTTCTGCATTTTTCAAAATCCCTTAATAAATATATGCATCGATAATAAAAGAAGAAAGAAAAGAAACATAAAACGGGGGGGTGGGGGGGAGAGGGTAGGAAGAGTGTGGACTTCAGGTAGCAGGCAGAGGAAACAAGCTATCCAAGGCCTTCCTCCCGTTTGTGAAATCACACCTGGGCCTCAGCGATCCGGCCCCTGACCTCAGGGGTCCCTTTGTTGGTGGGATGGGCAGGCAGACCCTACGTCTTTCCAAAATGAATCGAACACTGCAAAGTGCTGTGTGAATGGGAGCCCACACCACCTCCATCATCACCCTAGGCTTTTAACGTTTGTTGTTAAGCTTGTAAACGCCTCCCCAAATGTCCTATAACACCTGCGTGTCTCCCCCTTCCAGCCTCTGCTTCTGGAGCAAAGCGGAGCCGGCTGCACCCGCCCTCCACTCGGCTCGGTTCAAAACCCTTCTCCTCCGGTTCAAAGCCCTCCTCCTCCGCCCGTTTCCAATTTTCCTGTTAACACCCAAGTCATCTGACTCAACTCGCCGGAGCCTGGCGCTGCGGCTGGCCAGTGGACCTCTGGGCCTGGCCGGCGGGGCCCCGGAGGGCGCTACCCTACCCTGCCAGCTCCCTGAGGTTGGCACGAAGCTCAGAGGCGCCTCGGCAGGGTTCCGGGAGCCTGGGCGGAGGCTGCGCCTTCCGGATACGTCATTCTCCCCTATTTCCAGTATTTCCACCAGTCTCTGCTCTGAGGTTACAGAGTAAACGAAATCAGGCTGTTTCCCCGAAAGTCAGAGGAACAGATGCTAACAAACACCGGAATGCAACGAAAGACGGGCTAAAAGAGGGTCATGCAATCAGCCGCGCGGAGCCCCGAGGGCCGAACTAGCACATCAGGCCTGTGTGGGTGACGGAAGCTAAACTTGAACGATGCAACACACTTGCGGGGGGGAAAGGGCCAGGAAGGACCCCGGAGTGCACAGGCCCGGGGAAAAGCTAGAGGCGTGACCGCAGGGCAGACGAGAGGATGCACGGGCGACGTGCGGGCTATGCGGTTTGTAACCGCACGCCCCACCCACCCACGCACCCCCACCCCCACCCCCCGAGCGAGACAGTGGGGCTGAAACCCGCTCAGTTCGGCGCCGCTCCAACCGGGCTGCAGAGCTGCGTCCGCCCAGGAGGGGGCGAGATGTTCCGCATTCTCGCAAAGACTGTACAAGCTAATATGGGCCATGTAGATGAGGCGAGAAAGTTCGGCTGGGTGAGACCTGGTCAACCAGGTTATGCGGTTTGAACTTCCTTTTACAGACAGGACTGTGTTTTACACTAAATATGCTGGTGGATTTCTATGGGGAGAACCTGGACAAGAGAATGGACCCAAGGCTGCTGTGTTGTCCTGGGGAGAGATGACAGTGACTAGGGGCATAGAGACAGGAAAGGGCCTTGGGATTTTTGAAGGCAAGAGCTAGGGGTGGCATGTTTGATGTCGGGAGCTCAAAAAAAGTGGGACGGGGCTTCCCTGGTGGTGCAGTGGTTGAGAGTCTGCCTGCCGATGCGGGGGACGCAGGTTCGTGCCCCGGTCCGGGAAGATCCCACATGCCACGGAGCGGCTGGGCCCGTGGGCCATGGCCGCTGAGCGTGTGCGTCCAGAGCCTGTGCTCCGCAACAGGAGAGGCCACAACAGTGAGAGGCCCGCGTACCGCAAAAAAAAAAAAAAAAAAAAAATTGGGACGAATCAATGCAGGCCCACATTTTCTGCCTTTGATGGGTGGTACCTGATTAGGATGGCGGCTTCTGGAAGTGGGGCGGTTTGGGGCAGCAGATGACTCCTTTAAAGGGCTGGAGGGCAGAATATAGAGACTTGAAGAGGCATGGGGAGGTCTGTGTCTGAAGAGAGGGGTCAGAGTTAAACAGAGCTGTGGATTCCTCTGTGGAGAGGTGATGGCTGAACCCTGGGAGTGGCTGAGGCTTCGAGGGAGAGCCTGGAAAGTGGGCAAAGCCATCCCTAAGATGGGATGGAGGGAGGGGCCCAGGCAGAAATCAAGAGGGACTGGAGCAACAGCCCTGCCTCTGGGCAGGAAGGAAGAAAGGCACATGATCCCTAGGGCCCCCACCAGTGTGGCCGAAAGGAGTCTGCCCAACTCCCGCCACAACTTTTTAAAACTAATCATTATGTTTTCACTGCATTGTTTTTAAGTTTCCCTATCATTGTGCCTTCACACCTGGTTTCCTGACTATTACTTAATTTTCTCCCAAATATTCCTCTATCTATCCACTGTCCATATGTCCTCTCCGTGTCCATCCACACCTATGTGTCTGTCTCATACACCTGAGCAGACCTGTCCTCGTGCGTGTGCATGGCAGCCCCAGAGAGCTGGGCCTGCGTGTCTCACCCCATGTCCCACAATCAGCCCCCCATCCCCGGTGTGCACATGCCTCTGATGGGGGGCACTGTGTGTGCCTCACTCTGTCCTGCACATCCAGTGCCCATCCACAGGGACACCCAGTCGTCACCCTCCCACAAATCCTCTTGTTTACTTGCCCCTTACCATTTTCCCCGCAAAGCTGACTTCCATGAAGGGATCCACCAAGTTCTTCTTGTTACTCTCAAAGCCAAAGATCTGCTTCACGTTGTCCATTACGGCATCGTCCACTGAGGAGAAAGACATGCTGATCACTGCCCACCCACTCTCCCATCTTCAAAACCCCCACTTCCCACCTGTCTCCCTGCAGTCCTGGGACTCCCTGAGAGAGACGCCATGACCCCTCAGCCCAGGGCTCCTGGGAGGAAGGACCATCTCAGAATAGCAGGTCCTGAGGGCACTGCGCTGCTTCCTTGCCCAGCTCCAAACAGCTGGTTCAGTCCCCTGCCCGGTTCTCAAAGGCTTTCAGAACAGGTCCGATTGATTGACTGATTAGAAATCTACATCGCTAAGAGCAGTAAATAATCCAGAAAAAGACTGGAAGTTGGGGACTTCCCTGGTGGCACAGTGGTTGAGAATTCACCTGCCAATGCAGGGGACATGGGTTTGATCCCTGGTCCAGGAAGATCCCACATGCCACGGAGCAGCTAAGCCCGTGCACCACAGCTACTGAGCCTGCGCTCTAGAGCCCATGAGCCACAACTACTGAGCCTGCGTGCCACAGCTACTGAAGCCCGTGCACCTAGAGCCCATGCTCCACAACAAAAGAAGCCACAGCAATAAGCCTGCACACCACAACGAAGAGTAGCCCCTACTCGCTGCAACTAGAGGAAAGCCCACGTGGAGCAACGAAGACCCAATGCAGCCATAAATAAATCAAATAAAATAAATAAATAAACTTTTTAAAAAAACTAAAATGAGGTATCACCTCACACCAGTCAGAATGGCCATCATCAAAAAAATCGACAAATAATAAATGCTGGAGAGGGTGTGGAGAAAAGGGAACCCTCTTGCACTGTTGGTGGGAATGTAAACTGATACAACCACTATGGAGAACAGTATGGAGGTTCCTTAAAAAACTAAAAATAGAACTACCACGCTATAGTGGGAATAGCAATCCCACTACCGGGCATATACCCTGAGAAAACCATAATTCAAAAAGAGTCATGTACCACAATGTTCATTGAAGCTCTACTTACAATAGCCAGGACATGGAAGCAATGTTAAGTGTCGTCCATCAACAGATGAATGGATAAAGAAGATGTGGCACATATATACAATGAAATATTACCCAGCCATAGAAAGAAACGAAATTGAGTTATTTTTAGTGAGGCGGATGGACCTAGAGACTTTCATACAGAGTGAAGTCAGAAAGAGAAACAAATGCTGTATGCTAACACATATATATGGAATCTAAAAAAAAACATGGTTCTGACGAACCTAGGGGCAGGACAGGACTGAAGACACAGAGAATGGACTTGAGGACATGGGGAGGGGGAAGGGTAGGCTGGGATGAAGTGAGAGAGTAGCACTGACATATATACATTACCAAATGTAAAATAGATAGCTAGTGGGAAGCAGCTGCATAGCACAAGGAGATCAGCTCCGTGCTTTGTGACCACCTAGAGGGGTGGGATAGGGAGGGTGGGAGGGAGACGCAAGAGGGAGGAGATATGGGGATATATGTATATGTATAGCTGATTCACTTTGTTATACAGCAGAAACTAACACGCCACTGTAAAGCAATTATACTCCAATAAAGATGTTAAAAAAAAGAAAGAAAAGAAAAAGAGTAGCCCCCGCTCATCACAACTAGAGAGAACCTGCTCGCAGCAACGAAGACCCAATGCAGCCAAAAATAAATTAATTAAAAAAAAAAAAGACTGGAAGTTGTTATAATAATATCCCATTACTGGCGCCTGTTTGACATTTTCCTTTATATACATTAGCACAGTGATTTTCCTGAGGGTAACCAATAGGTCAATTCTGTTTAAAAAAAAATATTTAATCTATGCTGCTTCAAACCAATATTTTACTGAATTAGCCAAATTTTTTACATATGTATTTACAGATGATAGATGTGTGTATGTATGTACGTGTATATATGTTATGTATAAATGTACAGATGTATATGAATGAGAAAATGAGAGGAGGGGACAGTTAACAATTGTATGCTAGCCAATGTCTACATGAATACAACAGATAACAATTAGCAAATATTTATGTTCTATTTACCCACCTATTTTTCCTTTATTTATATTTAAACAACATTTCAGAGAATTCAGCATAATCCCCTTTACCTTGAGCAAAGCAAACATTTCTATTTCCCCAGCCCCCTTTGGAAGCTCACCAGCCTCACTTCTGCATAGTTTCAACCAACAAACACAGAATGTTCTAAGCCTGTATTTTAATGCCCATTATTATTTAAAGGCTTTCCCCATGATTTTGGTTCAGTTAAACTTGTGCAGAAGGAACCCATTTATTGGTGTCATTAGTCAAAGCAGAAACCCTCAAGCAATTAGATTCATGGAAAACTCGTAAACAGGGACCCAAGTAGTCCCCGACTACTTGTTCTCGTGAACTCTGCTATGGACAGTGCCTGGCTTAATTCTGCTAATGCATGCTCCAAAATAGTGGCTTATAGCCCGCAGCAAGAGAACTACCAGGGAGCATTTTTAAACTACCAGTGTGTAAGCCCCACCCCAAACCAAGTCAATCTGAAACACTGGAGGAAGGGCCCAGGCAGCTGCACTTCCTTAAATCTCCCAGGATGATTTAACTGCAGCCTGGGTTGACACCCACAGCTTTAGAATATTCAGCATAATTCTCCCACATTTATTGAGCACACAGGGTAGGGCTAGTACAGGGTTAGTCACTGTGAGAAATCAGGCAGTGGCCACAATGGCCTTCCTGGGATGATGAGGACATGGCCACAGCTAGGGTGACCCACTGTCCCAGTTTACCAGGGAATGAGGACTTTCTGGGATGTGGGACTTTTGGTGCTAAAGCCAGGACAGCCCCAAGCAAACTAGACACCCATTTGTCTCCACTGAGTGGAAACACTGAGCCCTTCTAACATTTCAGCATCTGCTTCCCCAGCCCAGGGTCTGCCAATTTTCAGGCTGGGGTTTCCTAGAGGAGAGAAAGAAAATCAGTGGGATCCAGCCGTGAGCGCAGAACAAAGAGTTGAAATGGTGCTGACTCCCAAGTGACAGCCAAGAAAATGGGTGCATGGAGTGGCCAAAGAGCCAGACAAGGCCTAGTGGATGCTGAAACGGAGCCCAGGGGCAGCTAGTACTCTCAAGATTTCTTGCATCTCTGTGACTCCACCAGCATCAGTATTACTTCTCATTAATTCTGTTTTTCTGTTAAGAACAGTAAAAAGCCTTGGGAAACCTAGAGAGGGTGTGAGCCTTCACCAGATGGCAGAGCAGAGGGAGAACTGGGCTGACACGGATCTAGTAGACCCTCGGGGTGAGGAAGCAAGGCCAAGGGGAGGCAGAGAGGCAGCAGGGGACCAGCCCCTCCATCTCCTTCCCCCAGGGAGCTGAGGCAGCCCAGCCCAGTGTTCCCCCTCACAGTCACCCAACGAGGGCACCAGACTCACTCTGCGGTAAATCCTCGGCCCTGAAGACCTTCAGGCAGAAGTGCGCTCCGCGGAGGGCCACGCCGGTCGGCCTGAGCAGGTTGCCTTCAATGTCCTCCTTGTCTTCAGAGGGGTCTTTTCTCTCCAGCTACAACACAACCAAATATGATTCCTTAATGTGCCTTCGAGCACAGTGTTTTCCCTTCCTTTTCTGAGAGCTCAACCAACACACTTAAATGGTGCATCTCGGGACTTCCCTGGTGGCGCAGTGGATAAGACCCTGCTGCGCTCCCAATGCAGGGGGCCTGGGTTCGATCCCCGGCCAGAGAACTAGATCCCACGTGCATGCTGCAACTAAGAGTTCACATGCCACAACTAAGGAGCTGGTAAGCCGCAACTAAGGAGACCAACTGTCGCAACTAGGGAGCCCATGTGCCGCAAGTAAGGAGCCCACCTGCCGCAACTAAGACCTGGTTGCAACTAAATAAATAAATAAAATTTTTTTAAAAAAAGCATTCCTCAATCCAAAAATGCACCACTCAGGTCATGTTTATAAATAAATAAATGGTGCATCTTGAAGAAAGGTAGATCTCACCCTGCCACTTCCTAGCCTGTGATCTCTGACAGGTTCCTTACCCTGAGACTCTGCTTCCTCATCTGGACAGTGGAGACAATGACACTGACCTCCCGGGCTGTGGGAGGATCAACTTCAATAACATGTAAATGCACGTGGCACACCGGCAGGCACTCAAGAACTACAGTCTCCTTCCCATTCCACCCATCAAAAAGTAGCACAGAGGTGACGGAGGTCTAGGCCAGCCACTGTCTTCAATAACATCTGTTCATTCACCCAACAAGTATCTATTGAGTGACTACTAAGTGTCAGCATCACGCTGAGGGGGGAGGGCTGCCTCAGTGAACAAGGTGGACAGAGGTCCTGCCCCCGTGGTGCTCACCTTTCACAGGGAAAGCAGACCTTTAAGCAAATGATTGTAATAGCATGTGCTGAGTATTATGATTAGAACAGAAATAATAAAAATAATATTTACTGATTGTATACACTCTCTCATTTAATCCTGACAGCAACCCCCATGAGCCGTGGGTCTCCAATGTGGCTATACATTAGAAACTGGAGAATCAGTGACTTCTAGACCACTGCTATACCTTCCAACTAAAATGCAGATTCTGGTTCAACAGGTCTGGGGTGGAGCCCAAGACTCTGTATTTTAACAAATGCCCAGACGATGCCAATGCTGTGGGGTGCAAGGCCCTAGGATACCCCCTTTTATAGATAAGCTAGATGAGGGTTAACATAGGCTGGATGCAGAACCAGTGGGTTTAGAAAGAACAGAGTAAGGGGGCTTCTAACTATATTGAGGGGAGGGTGGGAGTAGTGTTGGTGATGTGCCAGCTTGGAGACCTGGATGATGGGATCCAGGCAGGGGCAGCAACTCATGCAGAATGAGAGCTAACTTGACAGTTTGAGGAACAAAAGATCCACGTGCTGCACTTGGGCAGGGGTTGGCAGAAGGATAGGAGAGAGGTAGCATCAGGCCATGCCCAGCAACCCACTCCTTGGAAAGCTGCCTGGACCATCCTCACTCAGTCCACAGGTAGAAACCTGCTTCGGAATCTTTGCAGCAAAATTCTCCATCCCAGAATGCCTCATGTCACACAAGTGAAGGAATTAGTTCTGCACTGATTTTCCTCAGCACACATCTGAAGAAAATGAGCATCTCCTCTGCTTTCAGTCATCCTTAACACTGCTCATTCCCTTAGACAACAACCACTGATTGAGCACCTACTGTGCACAAGACCTGTACTAGGCAAGAAGGGAGATAAAACAGTTCATATCTATTATACTGTCGCTGACCTCAAGAAACTGAGTCTCAGTGACAAAGATGGACACATTACCTGAACTAACAAAACATGGGGTGGTGACAGAAAGGAAAGACCAATCAGTTTCCCTGGAAGACAAGGCAGCCTTCGTGGAGGAAGTAGCATCTGAATTGGGTCTTGAAGAACAAAGTGGTTTTTGGTAGGCAGAGAAGGCATCCCAACAGGTGAAAAGGCAGGGAGAAGGATAGAAGTGCATTCTGGAAAGGGTCACATTGTCTGGTGTGGCCACAGTACGGAGTCCGTGGAAGTACATCCCGGCAAGTGGCACTGCAAAATCAGCCTGAGGCCAAATGTTCATGGGCCTTGAATGTCATGCTAAGTATTCTGGACTTCATCCTGAAAGTAACTGGGAGGCAGGGTGGGTCTCCAGCAGTTTTTTGGGGGTTTTTTTGTTTTATTTTTTTTCTTTTTTTGCGGTACGCAGGCCTCTCACTGTTGTGGCCTCTCCCGTTGCGGAGCACAGTCTCCGGACGCGCAGGCTCAGCGGCCATGGCTCACGGGCCCAGCCGCTCCGCGGCATGTGGGATCTTCCCGGACCGGGGCACGAACCCGCGTCCCCTGCATCGGCAGGTGGACTCTCAACCACTGCGCCACCAGGGAAGCCCTCCAGCAGTTTTTTAAGAGGAGATTCACATGATTGTACCTGAGTATAAAGAAGATGGTTTTGGTGGTAATGTGGAGTTGACTGGAGTTACAGCAGCTGAACCTACATCTTCATTCACATAGAGGCCCAGGTAAGATATGACGGGAGCCTGACCTTGAACTCTGGTCTTGGGATGAGAGAGAGGAGAGGCACGCACTGAGGCTGTCATGCCAACAAGACTGGCCAACTGTGTGCGTGTGGACTGACAGATGTGGGACTGAAGGATGAGGAAAGATGCTCTGGCCTGGGGAACTAAGTGGATGATGAGTGCCATTTCCCAAGATGTCACCTAACACAGGATGGGAATCAGGTATGAGGAGTGGGCAGCGAATGATACTGGGTTTCTATATGTGAAGTTAAAGGGGCCTAAGGGACATGTTCATGTGCTTTGGTACAGGCAACTGAAACTGAGTGTCTGGAGCTCTGAAGATGCAGGCTGGAGATGAGCGATTTAGGAGCCTCAGGTAGACGGAGACAGGCTCCTCCACAGACAGATTGACGCACTGCAAAATCAGACTGAGGCCAGATGTTCATGGGCCTTGAATGTCATGTCAAAGGCACAGCAAAAGTGCAGGCAGCAGAATTTTATCAAGCCACTGAATTTGAAGGATCCATTCCAAAAAAAAAAAAAAAAAAAGGAAAAGAATGAAGGGAGTCACAGATGCCAAGGGAGAAGAGAGTTTCAAACAAGACGTGGGCTCCAGAATCAAATGCTGTGGAGCAACAGAGCGGAGTAATGAAAGAAGAGCTCCTGGGACTTCGCAATGGATGACCCTTAGGCCAGTGGTTCAGGGAAGGAGGCGGTGGGAAGCACGCTGAAGAGGTGAAGGAGTGAGCAGCTGGCAAAGGACTGGAGAAGAGGGACACAGGGTGCTCTCAAGGACTTGGTGACCTTGGTGATGGCTGAAAGGAAGATGAAAGCAGCTTGGAGGGGAGGGGTGGGGAGAAATGGTGAAGGCAAGGGTGTTTTGAGATTGGGAAATCTGGAGTCTGGCACAGACCAGAGGGCAGGAGCCAGAGAAGAGACAGGAAGAACAAGACGGGGGTGGTATGGAGGGCATGAGCACATGCAAAGGAGATGGGGAGTGGGGAAGGGAAGGGAGATGAAGGAAGATGGGAGGCGCGCTGACGCCCAGGGAGCTTCAAGCACTCACATCACTCCCACTGTGCAGCTCCGTCTCTCTAAGGGGGAGCGAAGCTGGAGCTTCAGACCAGGAAGTTGTTTTGTCTTGTATTGTTTTAAGTTTTTTTGGCTGTGCCACGTGGCTTGCAGGATCTTAGTTTCCCTGACCAGGGATCGAACCCGTGCCCCCGGCAGTGAAAGCGCAGAGTCCCAACCACTGGACAGCCAGGGAATTCCTGACCAGAAATTTTGGAAACAGCCACTGTGGAGGATGGGATAAGGAGTAAACCTCACCCAAGTAAAGGAAGACGTTGACAGCAACTCCAGGTGACTTTTGCCACCAAAGCTGACCAAGGAGTGGTGCGGACAGCGTGTCATGGGGAGGGTGGGGGACAAGAGGTGTGGCAGCAGAGCCCAGAAGCTAGTGAGCACAGAGTGAGAGTGAGGATCGGGGATGGGGGCCAGGCTTCAGGAGGGAGTTGATGGGCTGGGAAACTGAGAGGGGTCAGGGCTGTAACCTCAGTGAGGAAGAACTGCCATTCACTGAGGGTGAGGGAGGGAAAGAGGCAGGAAGAAACTGGTGGGAGAGCAATTTCCAAGCTCAGGGTCTGAAAGGAAGTAAGATCAGACGTTGATGGCTCATCAGCAAGGACAGGTCAGACCTCAGAACAATGGCAAAGATGGGAATCTGCCAGCAAGGACCCTCCTGCACCAGCTCTGCCTGTGCCAGGGGTAGGTAACAGCCCAGAAGACCAGGGGAAATAAGCAGTGAGGCAGGCTTCAGAGAAGAAGCCAATCTACAAGCAATAAATGCCAGAGAGGGTGTGGAGAAAAGGGAACCCTCCTATACTGCTGGTGGGAATGTAAATTGGTGCAGGCACTATGGAGAACAGTATGGAGGTTTCTTAAAAAACTAAAAATAGAGCTACCATATGATCCAGAAATCCCACTCCTGGGCATATATCCAGAGAAAACCATAATTCGAAAGGATACATGTACCCTAATGTTCATGGCAGCACTATTTACAATAGCCAGGACATGGAAGCAACCTAAATGTCCGTCAACAGAGGAATGGATAAAGATGTGGTACATATATACAATGGAATATTACTCAGCCCTAAAAAAGAATGAAATAATGCCATCTGAAGCAACATGGATGGACTTAGAGATTGTTATACTGAGTGAAGTAAGTCAGACAGAGAAAGACAAATATCATATGATATCGCTTATATGTGAAATCTTAAAAAATGGTACAAATGAACCTATTTACAAAACAGAAATAGAGTCACAGATGTAGAAAACAAACTTAGGTTACCAAGGGGGGTTGTATAAATTGGGAGATTGGCTTTGACATATACACACTGCTATATATAACATAGATAACTAATAACCCACTGTATAGCACAGGGAACTCTACTCAATACTCTGTAATGACCTATGCGGGAATAGAATCTAAAAAAGAGTAGATATATGTATATTTATAACTGATTTACTTTGCTGCACAGCAGAAACTAACACAATATTGTAAATCAACTATACTCCGATAAAATTAATTTAAAAAAAAAGAAGGCGATGCTGAAGTTGAGAAGCTACTGTGGGAAACAAAAAGATGGCCACTCCTCCCATCCTGAAAGCCACAAAGAGCTGAAGCAGAAAACAGGGGCTTCCCTCTGAGTTGGTCTCAAGAAAAGTGGTTTCATCTGGGAAGAACAAGGGTCTGATGGGAAGAGGAGGAAAGAGTGTCTTAGGAAAGGGTAATGGATTCAGAGAGTCCACGTAGAAGGAAAAGGAGCAGGCAGGCACAATGTCTGTCTGGGCTACAGAGGGACACGGGATGAGAGATCAGGGGGGGTGCCCTTGGGTGGGGCTGGTCCACCTGAGCTCCATTGGCCCCTGCACAGCATCCGGGGTTCTCCTTCCCCTAACCCTTTGCACAGCGGCTTCTTGAGCTCTCGTCAGCAGCCAGATCCTCGTCCTTAAGAGCCTCATGGAACTTGCCCTCTGCCTCCATGATCATGCGGCTTTCCCTGGGGATTCCACCTCCCCAGCCCTCCTGGAGACCTGCCTTCCCCCCTCCTGCCTCTCCCACTCCTCCTGGCTCACCCTGCCTTGATGATCTCAGTATCTGCCTCCACTTTTGCATATTTGATTTCCAATTCTCCCATGAGATAATCAACATCCACGTGGACAAGTCATTCACCAACACAGTCCCTTGTCCTCCACCAGCAGCATCTTAATCCCCCTCCCCTGTAGCTGCTAGAGGGACGGCCATATCTCAAACCTCCAGCCACTCAGAACAAATCCTTTAGGAAAACCTTGACCTTGAGACCCTTCTCTAAAAACAGCCTTCAACCTATCCACCTCCTCCAACCCCCCTCACACCGAGTGAGGCACCCAACACAGAGCTTGGCACACAGCAGGCACTCAATAAGTGTGTGTCCCCTAGCCTTTCCCTCTTATTTGTCCTCCTCATCAGCTCTATGCCCAGTCTTCTTGCATCCTCCCTGCCAGGCTCATCAGCTACCTCAGTCCTGTGCCTCCACCACACCAGCCTTGTCCACACCTGACAGCACCTCCATCTTACCCCTCTTCTGCTTCCAGGCCACTGAGTATTATGAGGTCACTCTCCCATAAAGCCTCCAGCCCAGAGTGTCTGCCCTTGTGTCTGCTCAGAAATCCTTCTGTCTTGTGGTGTGTGTGCATACATACACACACACACACACACACACACAATGGAATATTACTCAACCATCAAAAAAGAATGAAATAACGCCATTTGCAGCAACATGGATGGACCCAGAGATTATCATACTAAGTGAAGTAAGTCAGACCGAAAAAGATGAATGTCATATGATACCACTTATATGTGGAATATAAAAGGAAATGATACAAATGAACTCATTTACAAAACAGAAATAGACTCACAGACACAGAAAACAAACTTACAGTTACCAATATAAATAAATAAATAAATATATATATTTTAAATTTTTTAAATAAAAAAAGAAATCCTTCTGTCTGTATCTAATTAACCCCTTGTTCCTCGACAACTGTTCCAAACCTTCTCTCCTGTCCCCAGACAGAGATGCTGATACTTCCCCAACTCTGAAAGCCTTTCTCATTCTTACCACCTCCAGCTTATAACTTTACTTACTGACTATAAAGATGATAATGATATATTCTTAGGTGATAAAATTCAGACTACAATACATTACAGAGTGAGTGATCTCACTTCTGCACCAAAAAAAAAAAAGAAAAATACACATGTATACCCTTCTGGGAGAATATGCAAGAAGGTATTAATGACGGTTCTCTCTGATGGGTAGAATTATGAGTGATTCACTTTTTATTTATGCTTTTCCACATGTTGTACATTTCTCATAATTGCCATGTATTCTTTTAAATCAGAAAAACTAAAATTGTTTTTTTGTTTCTTCACTTGGTGCCTCCAAGGCCAGGCCAGGGATGAGGAAATGTACTCACAGGGGCTTCGTCTCCAGGCCCCAGCACACAAAGGCTCACTTTCAGGTAGCCTCTGGCCCCAGCAGAGAAATCATCCAGGTCCGAAAGCAGCAGCCACTTCCTGAGATAAGCATGTCCTAAGAGAGACAACACCCTTGGTGATCCTAGAATTGGAAGGACACAAGTCTGCAACCACCTCCGGGAGCCCCGGGTGGACTCCATTGGATGAGATGAAGGACTCGTCTACCCAGACATGGGGGAAGGACTCAAATTCTAGAATAAAATGTACCCTGAGTGTTCATTTGGGTCCAAGTCAGAAATGTTAACAGAAACCCCTATCAGAGGCTGCCAAAGCCAGATCCCCAGCCATTTTCCTCCCCTTCAGGAAGTGACCAGACCACAGCAGAGACCAGGGTGTAGAAAAATCCTAGACTTGGCATCCAAATGACCCATCCCGTCTGGAGGCACCCCAGTCCCCAGCAACCCTTGCTTGGGCCTTCCAGATTTAGCCCTCCAGCTGGGCCAGCTGAGACCCATGTGAGGGTTCAATCTTCCTGGGGGCCTGTTTCACCGAGAAGGTGAAAGCCTGTCCTCTCTTCATTCCTGCAGCCTCACCTCCAAGATCAAACCCCACCTCTAAATTCTAAAATCCCCTAGAAGGAAAGATGAGTATCCCAAATGGGTGCCCCCATGCAGCCTCCAGAACCCAAATGCAAGGACCTGCCCAAGGGGAGGAGAGGGTGACTCACGGGGCTCTCGGTAGATGCTGCCCACGTCCATCTGAAATCAAACAGAAGGAGGCACACATCACACTCTTGTCCCCAGAGTATTAAATAAAGTATGATGCATGATACCAACCCATTAAAAATCATGATCTGAAGAACATTTGGAGACATGGGGAAATGTTCATCTTCTGATATCACATGGAAAGAAAGTGGAATACATTTTGATCGAAGTTTGGTAAAGTATATCTATGCATACAAAAGACAGAGCAAAGGAAACACACCGAATGGTAACTGTACTACCTCTGGGTGGCAGATTTGGGTGCTTTTTATTTTATTTTTATTCTTTCCTATATTTTATAATTTTCTATTAAAAAAATCACTGATTAGTCAGGTGTTGATGGCAGGAGAGGTTATGCATGTGCTAGGGGAGGGGGTATGTGGGAACTGTACTTTCCACTCAGTCTTGCTATGAACCTAAAATTGCTCTCAAAAACTATAGGGGCTTCCCTGGTGGCGCAGTGGTTGAGAGTCCGCCTGCCAATGCAGGGGACACGGGTTTGTGCCCCGGTCCGGGAAGATCCCACATGCCACGGAGCGGTTGGACCCATGAGCCATGGCCGCTGAGCCTGCGCGTCTGGAGCCTGTGCTCCGCAACGGGAGAGGCCACAACAGTGAGAGGCCCACGTACCCCGACCAAAAAAAAAAACAACTACAAAGTTTTTTTAAATCATGGATTACTTTTATAATTAGAAAAAAGAATATTTTTTTTAACCTAACCCTTGGGTTCTTATAACAAGATTACAGACTCAAAACATAAGATCCTGTAACGTAAGTGTTACAGAATGACTCCAGCACAAGCCCATTCTTTTAAAGAAACTGCTTCTCCAGAAAAACAGACTCCGTTTTCTATCTTGTGACTACTTCTTGGAGAAGGGGCCATATTTTATTTGGATAGCAAGAGGAGGGTCAAATAAACCTGTGCCTTTTCTTTCCATTTGATAAATACTTATGGATTCAAAATGAGAAAATCAATAAGAATGACATTAAGGGCTTCCCTGGTGGCGCAGTGGTTGAGAGTCTGCCTGCCAATGCAGGGGACACGGGTTCGTGCCCCGGTCTGGGAAGATCCCACATGCCGCGGAGCGGCTGGGCCCATGAGCCATGGCCACTGAGCCTGCGCATCCGGAGCCTGTGCTCCGCAACGGGAGAGGCCACAACAGTGAGAAGCCGCGTACCGCAAAAAAAAAAAAAAAAAAAAAAAAAAGAATGACATTAAAACACCATTCGTGAAGGTCTCCATTACTAGTTGCCTTTACACTATGTAATCTGTTAAATCCTGTGCCGTTGGTTCAAGGTCCTGTGCAGTGGACTGTTCACTTCTGCACGTCTGTGACAAATGAGGGGGCAGCCTCCCCTGCTCCCTCCAGTGCCCCCCACCCCACTCCACCCCATCCCCACAGACTCCACATTTGAACCCCGCTCCCAACCCAGGTGAGCCCAGGGCACAGAGCGCGGGGGTCACGCTGGCCCGAGATTGTCAGAATTAGGAGGAGGGCTGCCTAAACTCAGGTCCCACGCTGTCTTTCCAAGATGTAAGGACAAATGCGAATTTAAAAAAGAAGCTGAATCCTCCCTGTTGGAAACAAGGGGAGAGATTTCCCTCTCCTCTCTTTTTGTCGGAACATTTTCATTAGAAAACTTAATGTAAGTACTTTCTCTATCTCTTTGAAATGTACCTTTTTAGAAACCAAATAAGCCTTTCGTCAGCTTTATGATCCAGGAGTGCCTTTCTCCAGGCTCTCCCATCTCTGGGAAAGGGAAGGGCCTACCTTAACCGAATTGTAAATCTACCCCCCATCATAAAAATGTGAGCTTGCTTTCTGTCTTTTCTTGTGGATAAAGTCAACTAGCAAACACAGATGGTCACCGCAATTACTAGGTAAATTTAGGATGAACTATGTGTGACTGAGGGTACTATCCAGGCCGCTAACTCGAGCACTAGTTATTGTTTAGTTATTGTTTATCTTGAGAACATATATGGAAAGGGTTGTGTCTGCTTGGCTCTATACAAGATTACTTTCTGTCTTTGCCGTCTCTTAGCTGATGGTTCGTGATAGCATCATATTCTGGTTTAATGTTTATTCAATAGCAAAAGTGCTTTCTTTCTCTACTACCTTTGTGGAGAGGATTTCTGGGTTAGGAGAAGATCTTGTTTTGTTTTTTCATTACATTTTCCCCAACACAGACCAAGACAGACAGGATCTCTGGAGCACCAACCCTGCCCATCATCCACAGAGCTTCCATTAACATGGATAAACAAGAACTGATTGCTTTCAAAGAAAATAAACCATTACCCGGAACTCCCCAATGAGAGCATCTGTCCGGAGGGAACAGGAGTCCACCACCTGGAAGGAAAGACAAATTCAAACTCTCATTCACTAGCAAAGGTTGACCCAGGCAGGGACCAACCCAACGCCTCTTCCCTCCTAAAAAATAACAGCCCACACTCCAGTAGCACTTGCTCTATCCCAGAGATTGTTCCAAGCAATGTTTAACCCTCACAAGAACCCCATGAGCAGGTACTATTATTATCCCCATTCTACAGATGAAGAAATAGAGGCACAGAGAGATCATTTGTACAGAATCACACAACCCCTACACGGTATAGGCAGGACTAGAATCCAGACAGTTTGGCTCAAGAGCCCACACTTTTAACTGCTAAACTATACTGCCTTTCAAAGGAAAGGGGGAAAAAAAGAGCTGAGGTCCAGAGAAAGAAAATCTTGTCAGAAGCAGGCATATAGACAAACAAAATAAGATGAAAATCAAAGATCCACTGCAAGAATTAGTTCAGGACCCTGGCCTAAGGCACCTGACCCTGAACAGCAGGGACTCCGCACTCGGCTGCCGCTTGCATCCGAGCTCAGAAGGCAACCCTGTGACCACGGGGGCGAGGCTGTGAGCTGCTACCCATCATCCAGGCTCGGGTGGGGGGGTGGGTGCCTCACCCACACACACTCACGCACACTCACACATGCACGCTGAGCCCACAGAGGGCCTTCGGGGGCTGCCACGTACCGTGATAAAGATGGGTTCGTCGAACAGCTCCGCGGGAGAGTCAAACACATTGAAGAAAAGAGTCTGTTGATTCAGGGTGAAAGGGGGACAGATGAAGGCCCGCTGAGCCCGGACGGGAGGGGACAGCCACCGCCCAGCCTCCAGGTCTGGTCCATACAACAAGTGAGCAGTGGGCTCAGCCCAGCACCGAGCTCTGGGGATTTGACCTCACGGAGGCTGTCACCTCAGGGACAGGGTGGGTGGCCGGCCCCACGGGATGATGGGGATGTGAAGCTGGGGGAACCCAAGGCAGGAGTGAGAGCAGGAACCCTCTCTCCAGTTCCTCAGATAACCTACTCAGGAACTGACACAGCTCTCCACCCAACGCTAGCACCATAGGCAAAAACTGAATGAACTGCCAGGCATCTGCTGTGTGCTCCCACCAAGGTCCTAGCTCTGACCCAGGGACTCCCACCTCATTGAAGAGGGGGCTATTTCCCTTGTGGATCCGCGTCCGCTTGGTCTGCCCAGCTGCAGTGACTTTGACCACAGGCTTGATGTTCACTCCCGGCAGCTGGCGTCCCTCGATCACCTGGACCCTGATCTGAAAGCCAGGAGGGGGCATGAGCAAGAAAAGGGAGAGGTCATCAGGCACCCACCCCCCGCCCGAGAGAGTCAGGAATCTCAGGGACCACCCTCACAGCTGGCCTCTTGGGACGAGTATTAAAAAGGAATTAGGAAGAACACTGTAAGAACAATATCTTCCCACCAAGGTCCCTTGCATCTATAAAATCCCATGGTTCCACATAAGAACTGCCAGGCTCCCCCAAGTAAGCTGCCAGCGGTAAATCCCAGGGCTGGGCTGAGGATCCCACCCCCGTTCAGTTCATGCGCAGCCCCACCTCAGACCCCTTGAAGCTGACGTTTCTGTGTGGCTTGAATATTCCTCACTGACAATCCCCTCAGAGGTCAAAGTTACATAGTGATGTAACCCCACTTTATTCTTATGTAGTATAAGGTGCAAGACAGAATGTCTGATATTCTGAGAAATAAGAGCTTTCTTCATTGAACTTTCAGTAAATGAAGGTTTCAGGAACATGTGTGCTTCCAAATTTAGGCAAAATGTTTTAAAATAATACATTTTAAAGTATTAAAGCTTTCATGAAAAAATTCGATGTTTACTGGTTCTAATTTCCAATCAGCAGTTATTTCTTTATTAATCAACTCTTTTTTAAAAATAAGATACTATAGAATATACTATCAATGGCAATGGGAAGGGGGTGAGTGATTTTTCTTCTCTTCACTGTACAGTATTTTCCAAATTTTCTACCAAAAAAAAGTATTAATTTTCTAAGGAGAAAAACAATAACATGTCTTGTGAATAATAATAAAAATAAGTTAGAATTTTGTCTCTCAGGCAAACATAGTGGTTAGAACTAGAACTTTTGCTGAAATTACCACAATTTAGAACTGAAGCATATTTTTACAATTTGTTTCATTTAATAAATAAATATTTAAGTTTCCTGGGCTTCCCTGGTGGCGCAGTGGTTGAGAGTCCGCCTGCCAATTCAGGGGACACGGGTTCGTGCCCCGGTCCGGGAAGATCCCACATGCCACGGAGCGGCTGGGCCCGTGAGCCATGGCCGCTGAGCCTGCGCGTCCAGAGCCTGTGCTCCGCAACAGGAGAGGCCACAACAGTGAGAGGCCCACGTACCACACACACACAAAAAAAATTTTAAGTTTCCTGTTTTTAACTTTAATAGTAGTCCTGAATAGTTAAATATCACTAAATGCAATTACATCAAAATGGAAAATTCTGTAGAAAAGAAAAAGAACAAGCAAAGGACCCAAATTAAAAGGCAAATTAGGGACTTCCCTGGGGGTCCAGTGGTTAAGACGCTGCACTTCCACTGCAAGGAACCCAGGTTTGACCCCTGGTCGGGGAACTAAGATCCCACATGCCACATGGTGCAGTCAAAAAATAAATAAATAAAAATTTTAAAAGAAAAAAAGGCAAATTAAATGGGATAGATTTTTGGATTAAAAAATGTCAAAGGGTTAATATTCATAGTTTTATTCTGTGAAAAACTTGAACAAACACAAATTGCACATGACCTTCAGAAAAATCACGGCTATAAATAGGGGAAATGGATAGAGGGAGAAAAAAAGATAGGCAGAGCTTCTCAGACTTGGGGATCTTGTTCAAGTGCAGATTCTGATTCAGTGGGTCTGGGATAGGCCCAAGATCCCGCCTTCCTAACATGCTTCCAGGTGACACCCATGCTGCTTGTCCACAGACCACACATTGAACAGCACAGCACCGGCTGGCTAGGGCAACTCTGGTTGGGGAAAACAGATAACAGTGTAGTGATGCTGACTCTGCAGTGACCCTTTTTCTTCCTTTTTTTTTTTTTTTAAGAGCAAAACCATGGGCTGGGCAGAGGCTTTTTCTAGAGGCCCCAAGCCATGGACTCCATATCTAGCATTTGCCCAGGACCCAGGGGAACCAGACTCCCACCTAGGAGAGCCCTTAGGACCTTCTCCACGGCTGGACAGACAAGTTTTGCACTGGCATCAGCGGCTGCTGCGGACTGAAGGAGGAGACTGCAGTCACCTGGAAGTCCTGCGATTTGTCCGACAGCGGCTTTCTGGGTGCGGGTGTGCTTCTCTTCCTTCTTCCCCCGGGTTGGTAGGGGGGAGGATGGGAAGGTGGCTTCTTTGGGCTGATGGGGGCCCCTGGGCCCGGAGCCCCGCTCTGGTCCAGGAATGGCTCGGCCTCGTCTCCCGTGAGCCCCTGGTCCTCAGTATCCTCCTCTCCTCCTGTGTCTGGAGGAGAGGGTGCTGATGAGGCTGGGTTCCTCTGGCCCCCTGGGAGGATCCTCCATCAGAGACCCGATGGAGGACCCAACAGCTCAGCACCCAAATCCCCTTCCCCTCTCTTTCCCCACCACTCAGCCAGGATGGATGAGGGAGAAGAAGAAGAGCTTCCAACAGCTGACACTTGAGGGTGGTCAGTCCAGTGAGTCGACAGGAGGAGACAGAATGGCCCCAGCCCTCCCCACCTCGTCCTGCAGGATGAGCCCTTCTGGCCACCGTGTCCCACTCTGGGGAGCTGACGATGGCAGCAAGCGAGCCGGTTACAGGTGGTAGGATCGGGACAGCCCGGCCCGCGTCTCACCCGTGGGGGCCAGCCACTTCTTTCCAGAGTATCTTGTGTCCACGGTGCTGTCACTGAGCAGGGACCAAGTCTCAGCCCGGCTCTGTCCCCCACCTGGCACACGGGCAGGGCACAGCCCCAGAAGGGGAGGAGGGAGCTGGTGAGGGAAGCCAAGCTAGGCGCCCCCCCAACCCTGCTCTCCCCGCCTGCCCTGGCCTGGCACAAAGCTCCGAAACAGGCGCCGTATCTGTCCAACTGTCCCTCTCACCACCTTCTGCGAAGGACTGGGAACTGGTCACCGCTAGGAGCCTTCCCCGAGTGGCTGGAACCCAACTCTGTCAGATTCACCTCAAAAGTGGCCCCAGAACATTCGGGGCCCTCAGCCTCCCCACCCTCGGTCACCAGGAGCACCCCCTGCTTTCCCCCTCAACCCCAGTCCAGAAGGATCTCCCCACCTCTGAGCTCAGACAGTGCCCAGTCCAACAAGAGGGGCCCTGCCCTGCCTGCCTCACCAGGAACCCTACATGGGCCGCAGGACAGGCTCGGGGCACACCTGAGACGGGCTGCCGGGTGTCATGCTGGCTTTGCCTCTAGCTCCCTTCATCATGAGAGAATCTTTCTCACGGGCAAGACCCCACCTGGCCCACCTATGTGGCTTCCTGTTCACCCCAGCAGGCTGGATTGTCACGCCCAGGCCCAGCACTAGGCAAGCCAGCCACCCTGGGCTGGGTCCTCACTTCACAAAGCCAGGAGAGATAAGTAAAAAGAACTGAGGCAACCTTGAGACCTAGACAATTCAGTCTCCTCACTTCACAAATAATAAACTGTAGGACCAGAGAGGGAGTGACTGGCCCAAAGTCACATAGCTACTTGGTGTCAAAGGCAGGACTGGAACTCAGGTCCCCTGACTTCAGCCCAGGGCTCTTTCAGGGAAAATCCAGCTCTTTGGTCACATGTCATTGCTAAAGGCCTATGGAGTGCCAGGGCAGGGAGGCATCCAGCTCTGGGGAGTGGGTGGGGCCTCAGGCATCACCTAGGATGGACCCCATCTCAGCACAGGCCTACCTCTAAAACTCCCACCCCTCTGGAGCTGCAGAGGGCAGGGTGCCCAGCCCTGGCACAGTCCCCTTCCTGAACAGCTGGTGCTAGGAAGGCATCCTCCCACTAATCCTAGCGGCACCTAGGGGAGCCCGCCTCCTGCCCCTTTGTTTTGCAAGACAGAAGTCAGCTCTCAAGACTCCCCACCCACCCACAGTCTCCCTTCTCCAGGCCTGGGCAGCCCCCAATATGAGGAAGGCACCCCCTTCTCAGACTTGGGTGCCACTGCTAGGCTTCTCCCCCCAGGGCCCTGCCAGGGTGAGGGTGGGTTTCTCACCAGCCACCATATCCATGTCAGGCAGAGTCGGGGAGGGTTCCAGAGGCATCGAAGGTGGGAACGTGTGCACGGTTCCAGGGAGAGGCGTGTAGGACACCTGCAGGACCAGTGAGGCCTGGAAGAGATGGGGGAGAGAGGGCAGCAGGTTAGTGTGTTGGCCTCCAACCACCGCCCTCCAGCATCCTTCCTATTCCTTTCGTCTCTCCACAAAAAATGGAGTCTGGTTTGCAGGAGGCTGTGGCCCCATCAGCATAGTCAGGTGGTTAAGAGCACTGAATCTGGAGTCAATTCCACCACTCAGAAGCTGTTTGACTTTGGCAAGATCTGTAAACTCTCTGTGCCTCAGTTTTCTCGTCTGTAAAATGGGGGTAGCAATAGCAATAGCACTTTCTGCATAGGGTCAAATGAGGATTAAATTAGTTAATAGAATGCCTAGTAAGCTTCTATAAAAGAGTCAGCGATCAAACCTCACCTGCAGGATTTTTCAACTCTCAGCATAGGCCCATCTTCTGGAAAAAGCCCCCTTGGCCACTCTGCTCAGCCAAGGGTCCTCCTTTGTCTATCTACCGACAGCTTGGCCTTGCTCTGCTCAGGCCCCAGCTAGCACTGAGAGGGTCTCAGGGTGCTGCTCACCTTTCTGAGCCCTCTTCCCTCCCAGAAGCACCCCTGTCTCCCATCTCACCCCCAGATGCTCCGGCTTTGACCAGTGAGAGGAGAGTGACCCATCACGCCACTCACATGGACAGGGGAAGGCTGCCTTGTGCTCCCACCCCACCTGAGCCAACCAGGAGACCGGCACCCTTCAAAGGGGCACCCGGACCTGAAGAAAATGTACAGCCATGGCGCTCTCTAGTCTTGCTGCTCCCAGGCCATGGAGGCCTGGCCGAGCCTTCCCTGATACAACAGGTCCAGCAGATGTCCTGGGGCAGCCTTTTAATCGATCAAAGTAATAAAAACTCTAAAGTAAGAAAGTTTGGGAATTACAAAAACCTTAAAGAAAAATGTAAAAGAAAACAAATTGCCATAATTCCACCACTATTCACATTTTGATATAATTCTCTCCAGTCTTTTTAAATGAATAATGTACAGGTCTGCTGTACAGCAAATGCTTGTCTTTTACTTAATATTAGACAGTAAGCATTTCCCCAAATTTTGATAAACGCTTTATAAACATAACTGTTAATGATGCATCTTCTGAGCGACTCAGCATAATTCACTAGACATCTGTCTCTGTTGAGTAATATTAGGGATGTCCGGAAACTCCTGGAACGAATCCTGGTCCTGAGATGGAAGGAGCTCAAGGTCCTGAATGTACCCAGCTCTGCAGCTTGAACCCTTTAGGTTGGAGCCTGGGCTTGGGCAGCCGGTCTAAGGGAGGGCAGGATCGGAGCGGGGGTTGGGGTGGGGTGGGGGTGGGGTGGAATGGGCGGGTGCTCAGAACACCGAGGAAGGAGGCTGGAGCCAGCTCCCCATCCCAGGAGACCTAGGAGGAGGCCCGGGAAGTCAAGGAGACCCTTTAAGTCCCAGATCCAAGGCATTGTCCTAACAGCCATGCAGGTTCCTGAACCACCACCAGGTGTCGCCACTTGAGCAGCCAGCGCGTCCCGCACCCTAAGCTCTAGTAACGCGGACAACAGCTTCTCAGGCGGCCCCAGATACCTAGACCGGCTCACAGCCACGCCCATCTCCTTGAGACACCAGGTCTGAGGTGGGCCTGGGAAGCTGTATTTTCCTTCACTTCATCAAAAGGCAATTTGGGCTCTTCGGAGCAGTAACTAATTCCAGGGTTAGGCCAGGGAAGGTAGAAGATGACCCTGGAACACCTTTTTGTGCCAGAAAACAAGGAAGTACTCACAAAACGATTAAAAAAAAAATGTCAAAAGGACAAAGAAGCCTGCTTTCAAGGGTTCCCACAGGGCAAATCTGGTACAACTTGAACATGAAAATAAATAATGACGGGAATAGACTAAACCATTGAATAAAATAGGAATACGTGAATCCATATAGAAATAAATGAATAAATACAACAGGAGGACACTTTTCCTTACAGTGGAATGCCAGATGATTAACTCAGAAAAAAATAATAATTGATTTAAGATATCACCATTTAGCAACCATCAAAACGATATCCAACCAAGAAGTAATAATGGGTGTCAAACCTGCTGGGTAAAAATTGGATATGGAACAAAGTATTTACAGAGTCACAAAATACCTACCCCTCCCCGCATTCTTACTCATTAGAAAAGGGAATGGATTTGTGATTGGTGGAGAAACCTAGCAAATGCCAGTTAATCAAACGATCCAGGTTAATCACACAGGAATGAAACAAATCAAAGTCGTGCCACCCTTGGACACAGTGGGGGCAGCACAGCATCACTGTGCTCTATTCCTGCTAAAGATTAATGACCTAAATCTAATCACAAGGAACCATCAGGCTAACCCAAACGGGGGACGTTCTACAGGACAACTGGCCTGTACTCTGCAAAGTGTCAAGGTCACAAGGCTATAAAAGTCAGACTGAAGAATTCTCCCAGAGGAAAGGAGACTAAAGAGACAAAACAACTAACACAATATATGATCCTTAATTGGATCCTTTTGTGATAAAGGGCACTGTTGATAAAACCGATGAAACTTGAATGAGGGTCTCTGGGTTCGATGGTAGTGCTGTGTCAACTACCAGCAAACTATAGCTGTGTTAGTTTCCCCATTTTGAAGGTTTCATTGTGGTTATTATGTAGGAGAAAGTCCTTAATCAGAGAAAATACACACTAAAGTCAGGGTAAGGAGCCAGGAGATAGAATCAAATGGTTTAGCACAAAATATTCTTTCAACTACTCTTGCAGCTTTTTGCTGAATCTTAAATTATTTTTAAAATAGAAGGTTTTTAAAATCTGAGGGCTTCCCTGGTGGCGCAGTGGTTGAGAGTCCGCCTGCCAATGCAGGGGACGCGGGTTCGTGCCCCGGTCCGGGAGGATCCCACATGCCGAGGAGCGGCTGGGCCCGTGAGCCATGGCCGCTGGGCCTGCGCGTCCGGAGCCTGTGCTCCGCAACGGGAGAGGCCACAGCAGTGAGAGGCCCACGTACCGCAAAAAAAAAAAAAAACAAAATCTGAGAAATCTGCTTCTGCTATAACCACAGGAATCTCACCCAGCAGAGACAAATAAAGCCCCGTAACACTTGGTGGCTGAGGTCCTCTGACCCTGGGACCAGATTCCTTTGAAGAATACCACTTCCTGTTTCTTGGGGCTCACCTTGTCCAGCCCCCGGCCCTCACCACCTGGGGGCTTCCGGTACGTCATCTATGGGCTCTGTGCAGAAGTGGAGCCCTGGGAGTGTAACTGCTCCATGCCGTGGCTTGGGTGCCATTAGCGTGGAGGCTCAGGAAGGAACAGCAGCCCCTGACTCCCAAGACCACCCAGGTAACCCCTGCCCCCACCCCACCCCCGGAGTTTCCTGAGCATCAGGTCCCTCCACACTGAGAGCGCCCCCCACAAACCTCCTGGAGGCTTGGCAACATGCCAGTGGCTCCAGGCCTGTGAACAGACCTCCAAGACAGAGCCAGCTCCACCTTTTACATGGTCATCAAGAAACAACAGGAACATCCCTGGCAGCTTCTGAGGATCTGAAACCCAGGATCTAGAATAGATCTCGCCAGCAGGGGGCAGGCTCCAGGGTCCACTGCTTCAGGACCAGAGCTGGTTAATACTGGAGGCCTCTAGCTCTACTGAGATCTAAAGGAAAGGGGGCATGTCTGTGGGCCCCACTCAGGGTCAGGACCTCTCCCATCCTTCCTGGGACATCATATCTCATAGCCTGTCCCCTTCTCCAGACATAACCAGAGCTGAGATTTTCTTTCTGTGGGATGTATGTGAGCTCCATGTTCTCCTAGACCATGACTTTGGCCCACAGCCCTCAGTAGGACCCTCTTTAAGGCCCTCCACATCAAGGTGCTCCATCCGACAGCCCCGTCCCTCAGGCCCTCAGCCCCAGCACCACCATGCATACGTCCTATCACAAGGCCACTGCCAGTCAGTCATGTGTCCATCAAAGCACGCTGCCCTGGAGCAGATAACCTCCGTCACCCCTGTCGCCATTCTGTCGACAATATCACAGAATTCTGCAAGGTCCTGTGTGGCCCGCAGGCTAAGAGGGCCCAGGAAACCAGGACACCAGGACAGTCAGAGACAGAGGACAACCCCATAAGATCCTCCTACAGGTTATAGGGCCAAGCTCCCAGGGCCTTCACCCACCCTGCCATGCTCAGCCCCGTTGCTTGCTGCCTCCTTCCTGGGCCACCGCTCTCCAACACGGAGCTTAGCAGGACCAAACCCTGGACCAGCCCCCCCCACACTGCCCCCAACGCACTTCATGTGCGTTGCCCTCAGACGACACCCAGCAGCCGGCAGAGGGTAAGATGTGGCCCTGAGCTGAGGCAGGGGTTGTCGGCAGCATCTTCAGACCACCTGAAGGAAACTCCGGGATTCACCAGAGCGCTGTGTCTGCTCACCTCGGTGCCTGCTCCCAATACACAGGGCCCTCCTGCCTCCCCGACCCACCCCGCCAGTGGGTTTCACGTGTTTTGTCACCCAGCGGGTTTCCCTTCCTGACCTAACTCTGGCATTTAAGGCTGAGGAGATTCCGACATGGTTTTCGTGGTATATCAGCCACACCCTCATTAGCAAGCTGCTCTCAAACTACATTTGTGAGTATGTTGCTTCTTTCCTCCATGTGTGTCCGGCACCCTCGTGGGCCTGGAGACTCCCCCAGGACGGGGGTAGTGTTTTCCCCTTCAGGCTAGAGGCATCTAGATAATTTTGGCATCTTCTCATGGCACACAGCCCAGCACGCCACATCTGAAGGGACTTGGGTGAGAATACCGAGTGACAGGCAGGTGGAGCCCACAGGCCAGCCTGCAGCAGGCCCCTCCTCTCCTCTCAGGCCCTCTGGGGTTTTCTAAGGATCCCACAAGCCCCGACTTCACTCCCCTCACACCATCAGCAGGTTCCTTTGGCCCTGTGAGGTCATCCGAGCTACAACCAACAGGGGATGCCTGGCAAGCTCTGTCCATCGGACTCAGCCCAGAAATCGGCCTCAGTAAATGGCCAGTGAGAATCCACAGCTGCTGACAGGGCTCTCTGTCCCTTCTGAGCAAATCCCCAGCTCTCTGTGCTCCCAACTGCCGTGCAACCAGCCCCAGGCCCCGGGTGGGGAGCCCCAGTTCAGAGGGCCTTGGGACCTGCCTGGGGCTGCAGTGTGACTCAGCACTATCACAGGGGCTAGAAGATGGTCCTGGACCTTCTCCACAGGCCCAGGGAAGGAGGTCCCATGCTATATTGTGATTTATAAGACATACATATTTGGTCACTGAGATGACCAAAATATATTTTTCATAGATATTTGGTCTTTGTCCACATTTCCTGGCTCACAGCTTCCAAAACTCTTGGAATTTCTTGAGTGCCAAGAGTGACAAAGGTGGTCTCTTGTTATGTTAATGGAGTGACCTTTGGACCCCACCTAAGGATGGGGCTGGTTGCCAGGAGGACCAACTGTGTGAACAGAGGGTTGTAACTTCAGTCCCACCCCCAACCTCCAGGGATGGAAGAGGGGCTGGAGGTTGAATCAGTCACTGACGGTCAATGATTTAATCAATCATGCTTAAGTCAAGAAGCCTCCATAAAAACCCAAAAGGCTGTGTTTCAGAGAGTTTCTGTGTTGGAGAACATGTGGAGACTGGATAGAGTTGGGCTTCTGGAGAGGACATGGAAGCTCTGTGCCTCTTCCCCATACCTTGCCTGTGTGTCTCTTCTGTCTGGCTATTCCTGAGTTATACCCTTTTATAATAAACTGGTACAGTGGCACAGTGGTTAAGAATCCACCTGCCGGGCTTCCCTGGTGGCGCAGTGGTTGAGAGTCCGCCTGCCGATGCAGGGGACACGGGTGCGTGCCCCGGTCCGGGAAGATCCCACATGCCGTGGAGCGGCTGGGCCCGTGAGTCATGGCCACTTGAGCCTGCGTGTCCGGAGCCTGTGCTCTGCAACGGGAGAGGCCACAACAGTGAGAGGCCCACGTACCGTAAAAAATAAAAAAAAACATTAAAAAAATAAAAAATAAAAAAAAAGAATCCACCTGCCAATGCAGGGGACAGGGGTTCGAGCCCTGGTCCGGGAGGATCCCACATGCCAAGAGCAACTAAGCCCGTGCGCCACAACTACTGAGCCCGCGTTCTACAGCCCGTGAGCCACAACTACCAAAGCCTGCGCGCCTAGAGTCCGTGCTCCGCAACAGGAGAGGCCACCGTAGTGAGAAGCCCGCGCACCGCAACGAAGAGTAGCCCCCGCTCGCCGCAACTAGAGAAAGCCCGCGCGCAGCAACGAAGACCCAATGCAGCCAAAAATAATAAAATAAATAATTTTTTTAAAATAAATAAACTGGTAATCTAGTAAGTAAAATGTTTCTCTTAGTTCTGTCAGCCACTCTAGCAAATTCATTGAACGTGTGGAGGAGGTTCTGGGAACCTCTGATTCATAGCCAGTTGGTCAGAAGCACAGGTAACAGCCTGGGCTTACGACTGGTATCTGAAGGGGGGTGGTGGGCAGGACTGAGCATTTAACCTGTAGGATCTGATGCTATAGCCAGGTAGATAGTGTCAGGATTGAGTTGAATCGCAGGCCACCCAGCTGGTGTCTGGAGTATTGCTGGTTGGTGTGGAGAAGCCTCCACACACACACTGGAGGTGGGTCCAGGAACCTGATTTACCCCAGCTCCCGGAGCCCGTGCTCAGCTGCCCCCCATCACCTTGTGGCTCTCACAGCCCCTTCCTGGAGACATGGTGTGTGGCAGAGTGGCAAGCTCTGCAGACAGCCAGGGGTCCCAGCCCAGGGAGGAGAAGGCAGCCAGCTCCCAGCGGGCACACGGGAAGTGCAGACAGAGCGTGGGAACACAGAGCGAGAGAGGAGAGGTGCGGCATCCGTGGAGTCACAGCCAGGCTCGGCCCCATGGTCAGGTGTCTCAGCGGCTGGGTGGGCCTTTGATCTTGGAGGGGAGCAGGTGCAGGGGGACTGGCAGGAAACACCAGTGTCGCAGATGCAGAGAGGGCGAGAGTGAGGAGATGACTGAGTGGCCCAGCCAGGAAGCAAGAAACCCCGGTTGGAGGCACTGAGGGCCCGACCCTCAGCAAACTAGGCAGCGCTGTCCCTGAGACACTGTGGAGAAGCACCGAGCAGATCCCCTGACTCAAAATACCTCTTTCCCCAGCTGCCTCGATGCCTGCCACTCCTGCATTCGTGCTCTCCGTCTCAGAGGAGCCAGCTCTGGCCCTCTTCAGGATCCCTAGAAGGGTAGCTCAGCAGTCCCGGAGCCCTTCCTGACTACAGGAAGCATTAGCAGGCTGAAGAGCTCCAAGGGAGGACAAAAGCAACTCAGGAGGTTATGGAGACAGGCTCAGCGAACCCTGCACTGAACCAGAATGTTCTACCTGTGAGCACTGTCTGAGAAAGGGATGAACTCTCTGGGAAGTGGCATTTCCCCACCAAGGAAGCATCCCAGCCATCACTGGCCTAAGGCACCTTAGGAGAAAATTCCAGCATCAGAAGGGCAGTGAACCAGGAGTCCATTCAAGTCCCTTCCACGACTGAGAGCTCAGGAGATGTGCCCCCTGATTCATGTCCCAGCCTGGATGCTGATTCACTGTGTGACTTCAGTCACTCACTCTCTTTCTCCAGCTCCCAGTTCCCAGCAGTGGTTCCATTCAGAGCTCTGCCCAGACCGCCCACTTCCTGACTCACCAAGCCAGCCAAGAGCCCCCAACCTCACACACACACGCATGCACATGCACATGCACACACTCCACCGGGCAAGGTAGCCACACTCTGTCTGAGAGACTCCCCAGGGCCCCGCTGGGAGGAAGTACTTCCAGACTGTTATCCCCGCAGTGCATCCTGGGAGGTGGGGCTGACCCAGAGGGAAGGTCAGGAATTCTACTGACCATAAAGAAAGAACCCTGCAGGGTATATTTAGCTCACTAAAAATAACGGGAGGCCAGAGATGAGGGCTGGGAATTGTCTGGGAGGACTGGGAGAGCACTGGGAAGGCTGGCGGAGGAGCAGGAAGGACTATGGAGGAAGGGAAGGGGGTCTGACAGGTCCTTGTGGGCAGAGGAGGGGGGTGTCTGTTCCCCTTCCCTTGTGATCTGTGACCCAGATGACTCAGATATTCCAGATCTGGAGAAGGGGCTTGGATGGTGAGGAAGGGTTACCAGGGAGATGGAGGCGCCATAACCAAGGCTGCAGAGAAGCTTGGGAAGACATCGGGTTTCCAGGGGAAAACCAATCCCGGGAGGTGACCCAGGGGCAGGCTGCTGTGATGCAAGGCTGACTTGAGCCCGGCAGATGGGGCCAGGTCCCTCCTCTTCCCCTCCCATCCCTTCCACCCCTGAGCCCCTCCCGGGCCCACCGAGCTCCAGCCAGGGCAGGCCGGGCCTGGTTGCTGGGGGCTGGACTCTGACACACCACTGGGGTCAGGAGGGCAAAGCCTCAGACAGAAACCGGCCAGATGCAGAGGCCGGTGGACACTTACCCCTGTGGGCTGCTTCTTGGTGTCCAGCAGCGGGGCATTGAAGCTGGCAGACAGACTGGGGGTGGCAAGGACCTCCCGGAGTGGGACATTGGCCTCCCCCAGGAACCTGAGAGGAGAGAAAAGTAGACTGTAGAAAAGCAGCCAAATGCGCCCAGTTCCTCTCCCGTATACCCTTCACCACTACCACCTCACAGATACCCCACAGACCAACTGATCTGCCTAGAATGCCTAGGACCCCTCAAGGCTCCCCCAGCAGCCCTGCCCCCAGTTACCCCATCACCATCCCTGGAAGACCAGGCCCCTCTCCCTGCACGAGAAGGACAAGAGACACTTTCCCCCAAGGTCAACTTTGACCCCTTCTGCCCCGCCCCCACCCAGGGGCCCAGCCCTTCCACCCCATCTGCCTGGGTTGATTTGCCCATCAGACCTGAACAGTGCACCAGAGCAGCGTCTCCTGAAAGCAGGGGCAGTTTCGCCGCCACTGCATCTGCATTCTCCTCTGCCTCAGCAGCTCTCCTGACCCACAGCTACACAGACCATCTACACTGGTTTCCCAGAGCTCAGCCAGCAATGATGATAAATGAAAAACAAACAGACCTTCCTATCTTCAGGGACAGGGAGAAAGGAAAATTGGGGCAGAGGAGGCATGCCCCACTCCCAAGAGACTATCACCCCACACACACCTGAGGCCGCATCTCTGACTGAGGGGAGGGGGCCCATAGATGGATGGGCTCTTAGGAAAGAGAAGGTCACCACCTGACGTTCAGTGAAGGTACCCTTCAAAGGGTGCCAAGGAAAAAGGGTGTGTCCCTAAGCTAAAAAGCGAGCAAACTGCATCCTGCAGCAGCAGCAGGAAATCAGGGCAGCGAGTGGCCTGTGTCAACCAGAACGGTTGCCCAGTGCCTACATCGGACTTGGCTGTGCTTCCTGCACGTTACTGTCAGGACACAAACAATGACCAGCCACAGGTGTACTCTCATCATTTGCTTGTTAACAACAAATGCTCACGAGGATGTTGAGAAATTGAAACCCTTGCACACCATTGGTTGGAATGGAAAACAGCATGGCAGTTCCTCAAAAAAATTAAATATAGAATTACCAGGACTTCCCTGGTGGCGCAGTGGATAAGAATCTGCCTGCCAATGCAGGGGATATGGGTTCGATCCCTGGTCCGGGAAGATCTCACATGCTGTGGAGCAACTAAGCCCGCGAGCCACAGCTACTGAGCCCACACACCACAACTCCTGAGCCCACATGCTGCAACTACTGAAGCCCGCGCCTAGAGCCCGTGCACCGCAACGAAGAGTAGCCCCCACTTACCACAACTAGAGAAAGCCCATGCGCAGCAACAAAGACCCAACACAGCCAAAAATAAATAAAATTAAAAAAATAATAACGCTACAAAGCTTTTAATAAATAAATATAGAATTACCATATGATTTGGCAATTCCACTTCTGGGTAAATACCCAAAAGAATTGAAATCAGGGACTTAAGGAGACATTTGTACACCCAAGTTCATAACAGCATTATTCACAATTGCCAAAAGGTGTGAGGCAGGAGATAGATGGGCTCCAGGTTAGACATTTACAGCCAGCCTCCTGTTTACACTTCCAGATAAAAATAACCACAGGAACAGGGTAAATAGCTGGACTTTGCCTCCGGTGGACACTTTAAGATAACAGTAATCGCAGGGGAAGAGAGGAGCTGAGCCCTGCCCAGATAAGAGACAAAGAGACCACATTTTTCTCATTCTCTTGGTCAAGGAGGCCTTCCTGACTATACATGTGCAGAAAGGCTCCTCAGGGGTCAAAAAGGGAGGGGCGCCACCCCATAGTAGGTGATGTCAACCTAAGTATAGGCCTCTTCACTAGAATCCAACTTGGCTAAGAGATGCGCGCACACACAGAGGAGGACCCTGAGTTAAACCAAATATGGACAAAGAGCCGGGCAAAGCAAGATGATTGGCCAGAGGAAACCTGGACAAAATGCCCCATAAAAGTGATTCAAACTACCACGAGGGCGCGGCTCTCTCTCTGAGCCCGCCCTTGTGAGTCTATTCACATGTACTCTTTTTCCTCCTAATAAACACTTTGCTTATTTCACTACTGTCTGCCTCTTCGTGAAAATTCATTTCTACAAAGCCAACGGGCCAGGGCCTTGTCACTGGCCACTGTCCCTGGTGGTCTAGTGGCTAGGATTCAGCGCTCTCACTAGCGTGGTCTGACTTCAGTCTCTGGCTGGGGAACCAAAATCCTGCTTCAAGCCGCTGCAGGCCGAGGCCAATACCAAACCTAGATTTAATACCGGGTCTGATCTCGCAGTTTCAACCTTTCCCAGAAATGTAATCTTAATAGGGCAGTCTAGAATGTTCTGGTCAAGCACCAGAAAGGTAATCTGTCTTGTGGGCCATCTCTACCCCACTCCCACCCCATCCAGAAGAAGATGAGGCAATCTGCATGATAAACCCTTGCCTGTCCATTCCCCACCCAAAAAAGTTGATGTCCTGACTTAAAAATAACCCTTCATATTCTTTTGTTAATACCTTCTTGCCCTACCCTCCTTCTGCCTATAAAATCTTCCAACCCCATGGAGTGCCCTTCTAGTTGCTAGATGGGACGCTGCCAGATTCATAACTCATTGAATAAAAAACCAATTAGATCTTCAAATTTACTTAGTTTAATTTTATTTTTTAATAGGGCTAAAAGGAGAGATGTTTGCTAATATTCATTCCAGGATTCTAACACCCCTCATGATGCTAGGAATCGAATTTTCTAGAATTTGGACTGGTTTGTGTTATAGTCCTTTGCAGAACAGAGCAGGCTTGTACCATAGCTCACTAAACTGGGCCTCCTGGAGAGTCTCCATCCCAGAGCCAGCGAGGGGAAGGCCCCTGTCACCAGTGTGTTGACTGAAGTGTCCTTAGGACCTGGGCAACGTCAAAAAAACCAGACAGTAGGTGCAGAGAACCCCTGAATCCATGCTGTAAGCAGATGGGGTAGGGAGTCCCCAGAGAAAGAGAACCAGGCATGGCCTCATTGACATAAGAGAAGCCATTTTGGGCCTAAACCATTTTGTGATCTAATCCTGGCCGCAGTGCTTGTCCTTGAATAGATCTCAGTAATAATGACCTTAAGAGAACATAAAGGACAAACTTATCAAGGCAAAAGTAACAATAACAAAGATAACAAACCAGTTGTGAAGACTCCCAGTTCTATTTAAATTGTAAAGACTAGCCTAAAGCACTTTCTTGAGCTGTTCAGAATTTAAATCCCCCCTCAGGCACTCAACCACCAGATCAGCTGGGATCTAAGAGATGGTGATGTTGACCTTTTCTGACCTTCATGCCTTCAGTCAACTAAAGCTTTGACTCTGCCTACTGCCCAAGCCCCTTCTCGAATATGCATATACCCATAGCTTAAAACTTGCCCAATTTTGCTGTTCCGGGGAGACACTGCTTTCGGAAGGATTCCCCAAAGTTCACCTTACTTGCTGCAAGTAATAAATACTTCTTTCTCCTGGTCTTTGACTTGGTTGTGTCTTTTGGCTCGACACCCACCAAGAGGCAAACCCAGTTTCTGGGTAACAATGCGACACTGTGAAACTGGGGCAGCAGAACGGAGGGACTTGCTTGAGCAGGTTGATGGTGGATCCTGCCCTAGAACTTGTGAAAGGAAAATCAAAATAGAGTCGGTATTGGTAAGACAGCTCTATAAAATGGAGCTGGGAGGCCATTAATGAAGTGTGACTTATATATGTCTCAGCCTGGATGGAATCTGACCTTTTGACCTGATGAAGTCATCCAGAACACCTGCCCGAAACTCCAGATATTTATCGGACCCTTTCCCTAAAATAACTCAGGAGAGTCTATCTATTTATAGACCTCCTACCCTAAAACAACCTGTGCTTCTTTTCTCTCTTTTTTTTTTTTTTTTCTTTTTTGGCTGCGTTGGATCTTTGTTGCTACACGCGGGCTTTCTCTAGTTACGGTGAGTGGGGGCTACTCTTCTTTGCGCTGCGCGGGCTTCTCATTGTAGTGGCTTCTCTTGTTGCGGAGCACGGGCTCTAGGTGCATGGACTTCAGTAGTTGTGGCACACGGACTTCAGTAGTTGTGACTCGCAGGCTCTAGAGCGCAGGCTCAGTAGTTGTGGCGCACGGGCTTAGTTGCTCCGCAGCGTGTGGGATCTTCCCGGACCAGGGCTCGAACCCGTGTCCCCTGAATTGGCAGGCATATTCTTTTTTTTTTTTTTTTTTTTTCCGGTACGCGGGCCTCTCACTGTTGTGGTCTCTCCCGTTGCGGGGCACAGGCTCCGGACGCGCAGGCTCAGCGGCTATGGCTCACGGGCCCAGCCGCTCCGCAGCATGTGGGATCTTCCCGGACCGGGACACGAACCCGTGTCCCGAACCCGTGTCCCCTGCATCGGCAGGCGGACTCTCAACCACTGCGCCACCAGGGAAGTCCCCAACCTGTGCTTCTTTAAGCACAAATACTTTCAGATCCTATCACAATTCTCACCAGGCAACTTTTAACAATCTCCTGGCTTTTTGTCTTTATAAGCCCCTCTTTCTCCCAATACTTTCACAGGTACCCGAATTTGCGTCTCCCGAATTGCAATTCTTAAAATCCCCAATAAACTATTTTCTTATTTGCAGCCTCCTGCATTATGTGTTGGTTGACAGACTTGGCCCCCAGATTCCCAGCGGCAATTCCCGGCAATTCTGAGGCTTCAGCCTGCGGCGGCGGGAGGCAGGGCCGGCAGGGGAGCGGAGGGATGGCAGACCTGGAGGTGCAGACAGCTAGTTTGCCGGCGGGCCTCCGGTTCCGGACCCTGGAGGCTGCGGCCAGAGCGCGGCGGGTCAGGGCGCAGAGCGCAGCCGGCTCTCCTCCCTCGCCGGCATCCCGCCCGCCCAGGCCCCCGTCAGGGAGAATTCCCGGAAGCGGGGCGGGAACAATGGGAGGAAATGCAAGGGGAAGCGCCGGCCCCACCCCTGCCAGCCCGGCCACCTCCGGGCGGGAGGGACCGCGGCCAGCAGGATTGCTTGCCATTTCCTCCCTTAAACGTGTTTCTGGGCCATGAAATACCCCCACTTGCCAACCCTGCATAGGCCCTGAGGTCAGTCCCTCCGAGGGCTTGAGCGGCTTCACAGGCCTCCACTCCGCTAGGAGGTAAGGCTGGAATCAGGCTGCCTATCTCTAAGCCTAAGGAGCAGGCTGTGGGCTGATGCTCCCGAGTCCGAGAAAGGCAGAGCCTCCCCTGTGTGGGCAGCCCCGCCGAACTGCGGGGAGGAGGAGGGAGGGAGGAGGAGGGAGGGAAGGGGGACGGATCTGAGGCTTGACCGCGATCGGAAACCCTGACGGCCACTTTTCATTCATTCATTTCACGGAGGACGGAGAAGATGTGGTGTTATTCAGGGGGCTCGGACCTGGGACGGTCCAGACCCTTGAGGAGACCCATCCCATCCTGAGACCAAGGCTAAGACACAGACCCTAGGGCGCCCCGGCCTTCTGCACATCAGGGATGCTGCACCCTCGGGGGGTACCAACCAGTGGCCCAGAGTGGCAGGCAGGATTCAGTAGCAGTCAAATGAGGCAAGGATGGGCCTGGGGGGTTCCTGCACGGGCTGCCTGGGAGCGAGCTCTGAGTGTGTGTGGAGCCTGGTGGGCTGGAAGGAAACCCTGTGGGCCTTGGCAGCCTACCGATAGAGAACTGTGCTGCCCAGCCTCCCCGGACCTGGTCGTTCCTCTTGGCTGTGCTGTGTTCCCAAGCCACTGGAATGTGAGGGCAAGAGAAGTGTGGGGTCCAAAAGAGCTGCTGCCATCCCAAAGACAGAAAGCCAGGTCAGGAATTAGCATGGGAGAGGGAGTGCAAGGTCAAAGCTGCTTCCATGTTGACATCCTTCCTCATGGAAAAAGAGCTGCTTCCCAAATTCTTCATCCAGTAGGTTGCTGTCCTATCAGAAATGCGAGGTGGTGACCTCCAAGTCTAAGCCTTAAGTGGGAGGGTACGAATTAAGGTGGCCAAGTAAGTTGATTTTAACAAAGCACAAAGAAGCCTAAACAATTTTATTTTAAAACATCGGGCCATACATGGGAAAAGAATCTAAAAAAGAGTGGATATATGTATATGTATAACTGATTCGTTTTGCTGTACACCTGAAACTAACACAACATTGTAAATTAACTATACTCCAATAAAAATTTTAATAATTAATTAAAATTAAAAAAGGAAACATCTGGACATTTTACATCACTGTAAAATCAAAACACAAGAGGCAACACAAATGTCCATCATAGAAAACAGGTAAGTTAAGTATAGACATACAACAGAATACTATACAGCTATAAAAATAATGGAAATGTTACACTGTAGATTTTTAATGTATGGAAAATCTTCAACATACATTGTTAGGCATATGGATCAATGGAACAGAATAGTGAGCCCAGAAATAAACCCACATACCTATGGTCAATTAATCTTCAACAAAGGAGGAGAGACTATACAATGGGAAAAAGACAGTCTCTCCAGCAAGTGGTGCAGGGAAAGTTGGACAGACACATGTAAATCAATGAAGTTAGAACACACCCTCTCACCTTACACAAAAATAAACTCAAAATGGCTTAAAGACTTAAACATAAGACATGACACCATAAAACTACTACAAGAGATCATATGCAAAATATTCTCTGACATAAACCGTACCAATGTTTTCTTAGGTCAGTCTCCCAAGGCAATAGAAATAAAAACAAAAATAAACAAATGGACCTAATCAAACTCACAAGCTTTCCCACAGCAAAGGAAACCACAAACAAAATGAAAAGACAACCTACAGAATAGGAGAAAATATTTGCAAACGATGTGACCAACAAGGTCATTTCCAAAATATACAAACAGTTCATACATCTCAACAACAAAAAAAACTAATTGAAAAATGGGCAGAAGACCTAAATAGACATTTCTCCAAAGAAGACATACAAATGGCCAATGGGCACATGAAACGATGCTCAACATTGCTAATTATTAGAGAAATGCAAATCAAAACTACAGTGAGGTACCACCTCACACTGGTCAGAATGGCCATCATTAAAAAGTCTACAAGTAACAAATTCTGGAGAGGGTATGCAGAAAAGGGACCCCTCCTGTACTGTTTGTGGGAATGTAATTTGGTATAGCCACTGTGGAAAACAGTATGGAGGTTCCTCAGAAAACTAAAAATAGAATTACCATATGATCCAACAACCCCACTCCTGGGCATATATCCAGACAAAACTATATTTCAAAAAGATACATGCATCCCTATGTTCATAGCAGCACTATTCACAATAACCAAGACATGGAAACAACCTAAATGTCCATCAACAGATGAATGGATAAAGAAGATTTGATACATGTATACAATGGAATACTACTCAGACATAAAAAAGAATGACATAATGCCATCTGCAGCAACATGGATGAAGCTAGAGATTATCATAGTAAGTGAAGTAAGTCAGAAAGAGAAAGACAAATACCATATGATATCACTTACTGTGGAATCTAAACTATGATACAAATGAATCTATCTATGAAACAGAAACAGAATCAGGAACATAGAGAATAGACTGGTGGTTGCCAAGGCAGAGGGGGTTGGGGGATCGGTAGAGTGGGAGGTTGGGGTTAGCAGATGTAAGCTTTTATAGAGAGAATGGGTAAACAACAAGGTCCTACTGTATAGCACAGAGAACTATATTCAATATCCTGTGATAAACCATAATGGAAAAGAATATTGAAAAAAAGAGAATGTATATATGTATAACTGAATCACTTTGCTGTACAGCAGAAATTAACACAACATTGTAAATCAACTATACTTCAATTTAAAAAATATTGATTGATTTTTTTTTAAAGATGCATTGTTAAGTAAAAAAACAATGTTCAAAAAAGTGTGTATAATATGCTACTTATTACTTAGAGTGGTCAGATAGATACAAAGTGTAATGGTGTTTGCCAGAGGCTGGAGGGAGGGGACAATGGGGAGTTATTGTTTAATAGGTATAGAGCTTCAGTTTTACCGATGAAAAGAGTTACAGGGATGAATGGTAGTGATGGTTATAAAACAATGCAAATGTATTTAATGCTACTAAACTATATACACTTAAAAATGGTTAAGATGGTAATTGTTATGTGTATTTTACCACAATACAAAAGAATCTATTTTAATAAATAAATATACTACCTATTATGTAAAAAAGAGGAAAGTCAGAATTTATACTGGTGATTAACCAATAATATGAGTGATACAGAAGAAACAAAGAACAGTGGTTTCCTATGGGAGAAAGATGAGAATTGCGCAAATGGGGGAACAAAGGGAGAACTTTTGCTGCACTTTTTAAAATAGAGTCTGCTTTTGTAACTCCTTAAATTTTTTTACTAACTCAAAAATTAAATTTAAAAACAAAGCATAGGGCTTCCCTGGTGGCGCAGTGGTTGAGAGTCCGCCTGCCGATGCAGGGGACACGGGTTCATGCCCCGGTCCGGGAAGATCCCACATGCCGCGGAGCGGCTGGGCCCATGAGCCATGGCCGCTGAGCTTGTGCGTCCGGAGCCTGTGCTCCGCAACGGGAGAGGCCACAACAGTGAGAGGCCCGCGTAATGCAAAAAAAAAAAAGCATAAAAACTCTTTTTAAATTTTATAATTTATTCATTCAACAAATACTTATTTTGCATATCAGACAAAACACCGAGCCTGCCCTCATGGAACTTACATTCTACTAAGAGCTAACTGCCTCCTGACTGAGTGTATATTAGACACTCTACATGTATAGAGTGTCTAATATACACTCAGCCGTTAAACTGCCACAGTGGTTAAACTGACACTAGCCCTGTGGTGTAGGTACTGGTATTAGTTCAATCCACCTTACAGATGAGGAGATTGGGACTCGGAAAGGCATTTGACTTGTCTGATTTCACACAAATAACAGACAGAGCCAGACTCCAAGAGCCTTGCCTTAGACCCTATCCTGGACTAGTGGCACACCTCAGAGCCCCATGAGCACATCATGAAAGACATAAAAAGACCCTTGGTTTGCTTCGTCCATGGAAAAGAGAGCCCAGGCTATAAGTCTGATCTGGTTCAACCTTTTTAAAAAAATCTAATACCAAGCTGTATTAATCATGCCTTTTTATTTTCAATATTTTGATGTTTTGATATCTGGGGCTTTGCTCACTTTGGAGGGGCTGCCTCTCCCAGGGCTAGCCAATTCCTAGAGATATAAAGGACTCACCTGACTGCACCTTTCATATGCAAACCAACCAACCCAGAGCCCACACCCCCACCACCTTCTCTATTGAGCACTCACACTCAGCCAACATTCCCCTGCACTGAAAACCCCAGGGCCCGGTACCACATCACTTCACATAGCCCCTGCCCTCCAGAGCCTGCTGAAATTATTCAAACTAGCCAATCCTAAACCCGCTTACCCTGCCTTGCCTGCTCTTTTCTGAGGAAACCACAGTAAAGGCTCTTGCCCATGCTTTCCCATCCCTCCCCCTGCCTCCTGACTGACCCTGGTGCTTCCCCATGTGGCCCCCATGGTACAGCATGCCCCCTCCTCTGAGGAACTGCAACAAACTATCCTCTCAATGGCAATCATCTCCTGATTTGTTGGCTTTCCATACCTGAATAATAATAAAACCTACATTTTAAAACACAAGCCTGCTAGTTCTTTGTTGGGGAGATCAGGGGTGAATGGTCATTTTAAAGAGCTCAGTAATTGTACTCTGTAGATGGGTTACACTCTCCTATGAAGGGGAGGTTGGGAGGTCTAGTAGTCTACACTATGCATTTGGAGCTTTCAGAGGGTGGCCTTGAAGTCTGGGCCCTGAGGAGAAGGAAGGGAAGGGTTGAGTGTGCGGAACAGGTCTGGCAACAGGGCAGCTGGCTGAGACCCCAGGAGAAACCAGCTAGTCAGAGAGAGGCAGCCATGCCTGTGGCAGGGATAGCTGAAGGACCTAAGAGAGACGCTCCATTGAAAGTGGCCTCCACACCTGCAGGGGGTGGCAGACCCTCCATCGGTTACCCCAGGCCTTCCCATATGCCATGGTGCCATGAGCTGAAGAATGAACGGGTGAGGCGGCCGAGGTGCAGCAGACCAGAGAAGACAACATCCCCAGGTGCTAGGAGCTGTGTTAGGGAGAAGTTAGGTGGGAGAAGTGGGTGCAGCTCACACTGACACTGACCAATAAGTGAATGTAAAACAAGCCCTCTCTCCAAACACCCGGAAGGAAGGTGGCCCAGGAAGGCTGGCAGGACACAGTTCTTGCTCTGTTTGGTTAATGGGACACCCCAGGTGGCAGACTCTGGGTGTCACACATACCAACCATGGTCTTCACATGTTGAGTCACTGCCAACATTTTTAAACTATACCTTTCAACCTATAGCAACACTTTGAAAACACTCTTCCTCTCAACTATCTTCCAAAAATAAATTTTATCATAGAATGATGAAGAATAAGAGCTCTCGAGTCATCCTACCTGGGCTGGAACCTCAGCTCTGCCATGCGACAGCTCTGTGGCTGAGCACAAGTTACGTAACGTTTCTGAGACCTGTTTTCTCATCTGTAAAGGTCATTTATTCATTTGACAAATATGTAGTGAGCACCTAATTATTGTAGGTATTGGGGATACTGGTTACGCAAAATGGACAACCACCCCTGCACTGTTGGAGCTTCACAGGAATAGTGCACACTTCAGAGGGTTCTTGTAAAATCCAAGTTCACATACCTAACACCCCCAACTGTGTCTGGGACATAGACAGTGCTTGGTAAATGTCACCCCACTCACCACCTTCCCGTCCTCTGCACATACTACCCCACCAGACTGAAGTGAGGGACACATTAGATCATGACTGTCGTAATATATGTAAGAGGTAAGATTTATTTTTGGTCACTCCTGATGGTAGAATAGAAATGAGACCCTCAAAATCTCAGGGAGAGAGATTGTGGCTCAACAGAGGGAAGGACTTTCTAACATTGTAATCCAGGCCCTGAATAGGCTTCTTCCTGACTCTAGCTCTGTCCTTGAAGGATGGAGGAGACTCCCACAGGTCTTTCAACTCTGGATGACATACCTGCCAAGGGGGGAGGCTCCAGTGAGAGTGTGGGTGGCCGATGACCAGTGCAGGCACAGGGTAGGGTCCAGGCATGACAGCAGTGGGATTAGACAAGCACCATCACTAGGGCCTCCAGCAGGAAAGGCTTACACAGCCCAGACTGGTAAATGTGAAAGGAGTGCTGGCAATGGAAAACCAGTTCACAGCCTTCATGGTAAAGACTGAATCAGTCAAGCAAGAGTCACCTGTGGATGCGAAATCTAGGGGGACATTTTGATGAGGAGCAGGATATTTGCAGGGTCTTAAAGTGTCTCTTAACACACTTCAAGGAGGAAAAAAAGAACAGTAAAGACACAATGGAAAAATCAGACAACACTTTGACAGGTGATTGAAATGAATGTCACCAACGAGGGACACCATGCACCTCCAGATCCTGAGATAAACACAACACACCTATGATGGATTCCAGCCAGGAGTCAGTAACGGAATCTGATCATGAATATAATCATGAGAAAGACATCAGACAAACCCAAAATGAGGAATATTCTATTTTTTTAATTGGGGTATTGTATTATTCAAAAATGTAAATTGTCATAACTGTGGAAATGTCCCAAAGTAAAGGAGGCTATGGAAATATGATGACGAAGTTCAATATGGGTATTCATACTGAGGATCCTGTACTGGGGGAAAGGGAGGGGGAAATGCTATAAAAGACATAACTTGGGGCCTCCCTGGTGGCGCAGTGGTTGAGAGTCCGCCTGCTGATGCAGGGGACACGGGTTCGTGCCCCGGTCTGGGAGGATCCCACATGCCGCGGAGCGGCTGGGCCCGTGAGCCATGGCCGCTGAGCCTGCGCGTCCGGAGCCTGTGCTCCGCAACGGGAGAGGCCACAACAGTGAGAGGCCCGCGTACCGCAAAAAAAAAAAAAAAAAAAAAAAAAGACATAACTTGGTCAACTGATAGGATCAAAATACAAACAGTAGATTAAAGAAGGCAACCATGTTAAATTTACTGAAGTTGGTAACTTACTGTGATTATGTAAAAAAAATATCCCTGCTCTTCGGAAATATACACAGAAGTATTTAAGGATAAAGGGCCATGATGAGTATAACTTACCCTCAAATGGGAGAGAGAGAAAAAGGGAGGACGGAGGGAGAGGAGAGAGTGAAAGAGAGAGAGAATATTATAAACCAAATGGAATAGAACATTGCCAATAAATGAATCTAAGTAAAGTGTGTGGATGTTCTTCTTTTTTGAAACTTTTCTATGAGTTTGAAATTATTTCCCAAAAAAGGCTCTAGAAAGGTCTCCATGTGTCAGTTTCTCATTCTTTATCTTTTAAACTAAGAAAAAGACATGTCAACTAAAAATATATGTATTACAGCTCAAACCCATTCATCACTGACTCAGCCGCACCTTCCTCATTAGATTCAGTGAGTCAGCACAACAGGAAAATCAGATAGCCCCTGACCTGGCAGGACACACACACACTCAGGGGAAGTTTAAGGACACCGGTGAGGAGACACCATGAGCTGTGGCCCCTTCAGCCATGCGTGCCTGGCCGTGAGAGGCAGGAAATGAGAACAGCCGGACATAACACACACACACACACAAACCCCAGCCCGCCTGGCCTCTGGCAGACTTCCTGCCAGTATCTGATCCTCCAGGGGCTGCCCAAGGGTAACTCTAAATAGTTTTCCACTTCAATCCAGAGAAAGACAAAAGAAAAACTATTCCGAAACCCAGGGATGTCCTGGATAGAATCCAGGACAAAATATAGTTATAAAAATCCTTGGAAAATAAGGATACGGTCAATGCTTCCGAGGATGCTGAGAACAATGGGATGGTGAACTATAAGTATTCCTGCCTCAAAACTGCCTCCCGGGGCTTCCCTGGTGGCGCAGTGGTTGAGAGTCCGCCTGCCGATGCAGGGGACACGGGTTCGTGCCCTGGTCCGGGAAGATCCCATATGCCGCAGAGCAGCTGGGCCCGTGGCCATGGCCGCTGAGCCTGCGCGTCCGGAGCCTGTGCTCCACAACGGGAGAGGCTACAATGGTGAGAGGCCCGCGTACTGCAAAAAAAAAAAAAAAACTGCCTCCCAAGGATTCCGGAGGCTTGCCAACTGGCTTGCTGAAACCTGGAGGCTGAACACAGGGCTACTTTCCCCAACTTCTAACAACAGCAACATGCCTTTCTGCCTTTTTAGATGTCTATGTGCACGGGCATATTTGGGTGAACATCCATTCCTGTGTAAGAATGACACCAGGACAAAGCAACCAATAGACGACAAGCAGAGAGAAAATACCATCCACACTTAAAACAGACCGAGGGTCAATATTCCTAACAAGATCCCAAACGTACAAACTACCATGAATTAGTTAGAATAAAACAAGCACCTCAAAGTATTAAGATAGGCAACTGACAGAAGAAGAAATACAAATGGGCAATAAACACATGGAAAGATGCTCAACTTTACAAGCAATTAAGGAAACACAAATTATAAGATACCTTTTTTCCCCATGGCACTAGCAAAAATAAAACATTGACAGGCACTTTTTTTACACTGTCGGTAGACGTAAATCAGGACACCTTTTCTGAAAAGTAATTTGCCAGAATTGATGAAAATGTTATCCCATTTCTAAGGACCTATCCTAAAGGAAAAATAGTATAAGAACATAAAAACGTTTGGATAAAGATATTCAGTGGAAGGCCAGGAAAGAAACTGGAAAGAAACTAAATACCAGTCAATAAGGTTACAGTGGGATAAATTATGGTGCACTCACACCATGGAATACAACACAACTACTGAAAATGGGGTTGATCAATATCCACTGACCTGGGAAAACAGTTCATGATAAAATGACGAAAAGCCAGATGGGGACCAATATACATGGCGTGACTCATTTTTGTGTAAGTAAATGAATACACTTGTATATAAACAGATGCTTGCAGATACTTAGGGAAAGTTGAGGAAGCTATATACGGTCAACAGTGGACACCACTGGAGGGAAGGGAAGGAGCGGATTGGGGAACATGCATTTTTTCCTTTATAAACTTTTAAAAATGGAGCTTACTTACGCTTATTATTTTATTTTTTTTGGCTGTGCCACTTGGCATGCGGGATCTTAGTTCCCCAACCAGGGATCGAACCCGTGGCCCCTGCAGTGGAAGCACAGAGTCTTAACCAATGGACCACCAGGGAAATCCTGGAGCTTACTTCTGCTTATAAAAGTATTTATAATTTTTATACTCTTGTGGGGGTTTTTTTTCAAATAAAAAAGAATGTGTTCATATTCAGGTACAGCACGTGTCCAGACAGGGCATGCACTTGCTGTAATGTTCACATACTGGTGTGGTTTCTGTATGTGCATCTATATGGATCCTGCCACAACCAACAGTCCCCATGTACTGGACACCTTCGATGTGCCAAGCACAGGGTAGGCATTTGACACGTACGCATTATACAACAACTCTGCACTGTAGATACTGTGATTGCCTTTGTCTTGATGAGGAAACAGGTTCAGAAAGGTCCAGGTCAAGGCAGTGCCAGGATGAGACCCACTGCTGAAAGTGGGGCTCCCAAGAGTAGCTTTTGACCCTCACTCTCATGCCAGCCACCACCACTGCCCTGCTCAGCTATGTAGACAACCTGGGGGACCAAGACCACCTGCCCCTGCCAGGATGGAACCCCTTGACCACATCAACTCATTCCAGGTGTGAGTCAAAGGCACCCACTGGCCAGATGTGCTCCCTGACCTTCCTTACATTCTTGCACGTGACAGACTCACGTTCAGCTCCTTTCTAGCAACCCCCGCTTTCCCTCAATAGATTAAGCCCGTTGTCCCCGGAGACACCAGGAGAACCCCTACCTCCACCCTGAGGGCACCAAGACCTACTCCAGGGTCAGCAACAGCCCTACAGGAGATGGTCACCTATGTCAGGAAGACCCACCATTCTCAAAACATCTCCTCACAGCCTATCATAGTGCCGAAAGGCCCACCGTTAGCACTTTCATTTTTGGCTTAAGAGGAGTCTGGGAAATAAATCACCATCGCCTAAGCACCTAAAGCACCATCCTTCCGAAGAAGGAGCAAAACGTTAAGCCACAGGCTGCCACCAACACTTCAGTATGAATGAGTGAGTCCGTTTTCAAACCACAGCTGGCTGAGAGCAGCCTTTGATGGGAAAGGGCTGGGGTCAGTGGGACTCAAGCAACTGGGGCAGCTGGAGGGCAGAGCAGGGGAGCTATGGAAAAGGGGATGTGCTGAAAGGAACTGTCATTTAGGGAGCAGCCCTCTGTGGCAGGTCCCTGAGATGTGCTTTTGCACTTGATTTAATACTCCCTAAGGGGGAGGAAACAGGCTCAGGGAGCTGAGCTGAGGACCTGCCCAAGGCCACAGGGCTGTTGAGTCTGGACCCTAGCTCTTCTCAAAGTCCATATTCATTCCAGCTCATTCCGTGACCAGCTCACGGGGCCGACATCAGGGTGAGAGGAGGAGCAGCTGAGGAGGAAGGACAGGGAGCAGCGGTGCCCAGGGAGGTACCCGAGCCCCCGTCAGTGGCAGACACCATACTGACAACCCAGATCGCAGGGCAGGTGAAGGCAGGCAAGGCTCTGTGTGTGGCTGAGAGAGCCCTCAAGGCCCCACTTTATAGAGTCACCAGGTCACTGAAAGGTTGGGAGTGAATCACACTCTTCTAAAGAAAATGCTATTGTGAGAGCCTAAGGGAACGCTTCTTTAAAGGCAGTAATGTGCCTTCTAGCTGATTCTTGGTGTAAATCTGGGTCTCCTTCTGTGCTGCTTGATTGAAGGGGGGGCGGGGGGACAGCCACCCTGGAATAGAGTTGCCAGATCAAGTACAGGATTCCCTGTTAAGTTTACCTTTCAGATAAATAATGGGTAATCTCTTAATATAAGTATGTCTCATGCAACATTTGGGACATTCAAATTTAACTGAGTGTCCTGTATGTTTCTCTGTTGAACCTGGTCACCCTACCCTGGGCCTGGCTAGGCCTGGGGCCAGTGAATTATGGTGGTCAAGGTGAGTATCATTTTAACCCTGGTGGTTTTTTTGCTTCATTTTGGGGTTTTTTTTTTTGGCTGGGCCGTTAGGCTTGTAGGATCTTAGTTCCCCGACCTGGGACCAAACCGGACCCTCGGCAGTGAAAGCACAGAATCCTAACCACTGGATGGCCAGGGAATTTCGTAACCCTGGTGTGTTTTTGTTTTGTTTTGGTTTGGTTTTTTGAGGTACGCGGGCCTCTCACTCTTGTGGTCTCTCCCGTTGCGGAGCACAGGCTCCGGACGCGCAGGCTCAACGGCCATGGCTCACAGGCCCAGCGGCTCCACGGTATGTGGGATCTTCCCAGACCAGGGCATGAACCCGTGTCCCCTGCATCGGCAGGCGGACTCTCAACCACTGCGCCACCAAGGAAGCCCCATCCCTGGTGTTTTGACAGATGGACATTTTGACCCCATGGAGACTTTTGCTCCCATATTTACATTTACCAAACACTTAAATAAAAAAAAATACACCTACATTAATTAATTTCTACTGGAAAGGCATTTTTCAGAACAAATTAACCCCATTTAATTTGTCGAGATATTTTCTATACAGTGTAATTAAACTCCTTTCTTTTTTTAATCTTCATTTTTATTTTACCGAAATTATTGTCATTGGTAACAATTATTTTCTGTTTAAATTTCCCAACACAGGTTTGGTGCAAAGTTTTCTTGGGGGTTTTTTGTTTGTTTGTTTTTTCATTTTTCGGTTCATATCAAGCTTTATCAAATATAGCTCTCTTCCATTCTTGAGTTTTCTTTTGTGGAATTAGTTCTATTAAGTCTGATTCTCTCAGGTCAATGTTTACAGTTACCAACAGGATTCTTCAGTCAGTTTTTCATTTCCTTAACAATTTTACCATGTGCCGTTTTTGCCCATAATTATTGCATGGTAATCATTTCTACCAATAACCACATCCAGAAACTATGGCAAGAATTATATTTATTTCTTAGTTAATCCATGAAAAAATTGAGAGCCATTCCTTGCAGAAATTCCAGCATTGCTCTCATGCCCTGGGCACACGTCTCCCCTGGGCAGTTTCAGGAAGTGCTGCTGCCTGCACCCGACACCTCCTTCTCCTTTAATCAGTTTGTGCCTAAACACTGACCTATTGTAAAGCTCCCAGGCCATTCTAAGATGCACCCAGGGTTGGAGCACTGTTCTAAAAATCTAGAGCTGCGCTGTCCAACATAGTAAGCCGCCACTATGCACGCACATGAGCTATTCAAATTTAAATTAATTAAAATTAAATAAAATTTAAGATTCAGTTCCTCAGTTACACTAGCCAACATGGAATGGTTCCATCATCTCAGAAAGTTCTACCGGGCAGCACTGGTCTGGAGTGCAGACGACTGGTTCTCGCTCCCTAACACCTGGGAGTTCGTAGTGATGCACAGGCCCCGCTCCCAATCAATTAAGTGAGAACTTGCAGGCGGGGCCAGGCACTGGCATGTTATGTCAAAGCTGCCAAAGATGCTCTTGCGTCTCATAGCCTGGATTGGGAACTTCTCAGCTGAACATCCCAGGGGTCAAACAGCTGGTCAGGGATCAGGGTCAGCTTCCCCTCCAGCGTCCTTCTGAGAAGCCCAGAGTAAACAGGAAGTTGCTGAGTGCAGCCTGGGACACTCAACTGAGTCCAGGACCCAGCCTAGCTGGGTTTACACGAGTGTCCCCCATCCAGAGGAGTGAAGTTTCCTTTTATGTGCATTTGAAACCTGATTTTATCAACACGGAGTTGATCCACCCCTGAAGTTGCTTCAGGATGGGTGGGGTGCAGAATGGCCCAGAGACAGTATCCAGCTTGAGTTTCCCCTCCTGAGAGATTCCTAGACTCCACTCCAGGCCAGCAGACCAGGCTGGCATAATGAGGTCACCCAAAACTGCCAACGGTCGTCGGGGAAACACAGAAACATCAAAAATCCCAGAAGCGGGCTTCCCTGGTGGCACAGCGGTTAAGAGTCCGCCTGCCGATGCAGGGGACACAGGTTCGTGCCCCGGTCCGGGAAGATCCCACATGCCGTGGAGCGGCTGGCCCCGTGAGCCATGGCCACTGAGCCTGCGCGTCCGGAGCTTGTGCTCCACAACGGGAGAGGCCACAACAGTGAGAGGCCCGTGCACCGCAAAAAAAAAAAAAAGAATGAGTGAGACATTGAGGGGACTCTAGAAACAGGTGGAGGCAGAGGATGGAGGTTCAGCAGAGGGAGAGGAGGAGACAGAGGGAGGCTGTGGAGGGCTGTGCTGCTCCTCGCTCGGAAGAAGGCCCAGGAGGACCCTTGAGGGGCTCACAGCCCACCCAGGACTGCCAGGAAGGAAGAAACTGCTGCATGACGACCCTGTGGATTTCACTGAAACCGAGGGCAGTCAGATGGCAGCAGTCACTGTCACACCTGTTATCTCCCTATTTGCTTCCTGACCAGACACTGCCAACTTGAGGGTAGTGAGTAGGTGTTCTATGTAAAATGTTCATTGAATTGAATTCACTGATTTTTTTTCCCTTTTCTCTTTTAGAACGTACAGTGTCACATGGTTGCTCGTGCCACTTCCTGGAAATGCTTCTTACTTTTACAGCGGTAGACTTTTTAATACTTTTAATTAACTGGGATTCTTTTCTCACATTTCATGAGCAGCATGAACGTACTGTGCGCTCTAACCATGAGGGCCTTACAGAAGCACCCTGTGGGTACCTGCCTCCCTCCCACTGCTCCAGTGGGTTTACCTTCATGCATCTTCCATCCAAGCAAACTGCTCTCCAGCCAGCATACCCCACTGGCTCCGAGGATCCGATAACAAAGCTAAAATTCTATTATTTCTGAAATTCTTCAGGTGGTTGTGAATGTAAATTTAAATTTAGTTGAATTAAAATTTAATTTTTAATTGCTAGAAATGCAAAATTGAGATAAATGTTTGAAAAACTCAAAAATTACATTCAAGTAGTTATCAGAAAGAAGTTTCTGGTGAATCGGGAAGCTTTGTGAATTAGTTCTTCTGCAAATTGCTGTTTGAGGAACTGATTTCCAGCACACTGGCCTCTCAAGTGACCTACCTGGTCATGTGGGAAACTGGTGTTCAGGGAACTGACTTGCCCCCGGGAGCCAGAGGATACCCACAGGGGCCAACGAGAGGGCTCCAATGTGCGAGACAGCCTGCCCCTGCTGTGATCTCCAAACCACGGAGCCAGGCAGGCCCATGTGTGGCACTGGCCTGCTATCACCCCGAGGACTAGCCTGGCCCTTGAATTGATCAAAAATATGTTCTCATCCCCTGCTGCCTTCATGGTCTTAGAAATCTCCCCACAGGGCCTGAAAAATACTGAATGTGATCATGAAAGTGAAACATGCATTTCCTCTGCATGCCTTTGCCTTGCTATGCTCTCTCCAGAAGGGCCCAGCACCTGCCTGAGGCTTCCGGGAGCCTCTGAGAGGTGCAGGGGCTCCGTGATTCTGACCATGGTGCAGACCTGCCCTTCAATCACAGCTCTGCCATCAGTAGGCTTCAAGGAAATTAATCTCCTGGAGCCTCAGTTTCCCTCCGTAATAATGACAAGTCTAATAGTAACACCTAGCGATTAAAAAAGATCTTTTAGGGGCTTCCCTGGTGGCGCAGTGGTTGGGAGTCCGCCTGCCGGTGCAGGGCACGCGGGTTCGTGCCCCGGTCCAGGAGGATCCCACGTGCCGCGGAGCGGCTGGGCCCGTGAGCCATGGCCGCTGGGCCTGCGCGTCCGGAGCCTGTGCTCTGCAGCGGGAGAGGCCACAACAGTGAGAGGCCCGTGTACAGCAAAAAAAAAAAAGATCTTTTATATAAAGACTCAGCACAGGGCCAGACACTTGGCTAAGCTCCTGGTAAACATCAGCTGTTGTGGGTTTGCTATAATTATCTTCAGCCTGGTGTCAGAGGACCCCTCCCAACCTGGCCCCATTGCTCCCTTCTCACTGGGCTGCACAAGTCATGTGACTGAATCCCACGTGTAAGGCCTTAGCCTGCTGCCCTCCATGCCCGAACAGTGGAAGGCCCTCCCTTCCTCTCCTCTCTAAAGCCAACCCTGGCCTCTGAGTCAGTCTGTGTGGCCCTCATGCAGGAAGCCTTCCAGGACCACCCAGAGTCCAGCATTGTTCCTCCCTCACCTGTAGGCCCACCGTTCATGCTTGTCAGAAGCTGCCTTTTTTCCATGAAATACCTGTGCTGGGGTAACAGTGTGAACGAGTTCCAACCCCTGCCCCTGTGCAGGTGGGGGCTGCTGAGGTCCAGGCTGAACAAGATGGACCCAAGATGCCCTGGACCCACACCTTTTAGCCCTACCTTGGGAGGGCCCAGTGGAAGCGCCCCCACCCTCCCCACACGTATCACGTGCTGCACCCACGGCCAGCAGAGACACAGAGAGACGGTGGTGGTTGCGTTTTTCTTCCAAGCTTTTTAAGATTTCAAACTTTCCAGATGTCTGGGAGGCTGAGACCCCTGTCGGCCTTCCCCAGGTCTCTGAATCCTCCTTCCTCTCTCCCACTCTCGCCCCGCCAGGGAAACACAGCCGGGCCCCAGACACCAGCTGACCCAGTTCCCAAACAAAGGCTCTACTGTCAGCAGGTCACAGAACAGCAAGCCCATGCCCGATCCTCGGGCCCAGACCTCAGCGAATGGCACCAAGAGCACGAAGCCACCTCTGCCGGCCCCTCACACAACTGCACCCCATCAGGCCTAGCAGGGACCGCTGAAGCCCCGCCCTGACATTCAAGGGTCGGCACAGAGCGCTCTCAGGCTGTGTCTCCCGGGTCACCCTACCCATAGTCACAGGGCCATCAGTCTGCAAGCTGGCTGGCCCTGCCCCCACCGCCACCAGCACACACAAGGCCCAGGAGCTCCATACATGAGGAAGGACCCATCGCCCACCTAGAGAGCCTACTTTTGCCACCACAAAACTTTGAACTCCTACTATTCCCCCTGCCTGGAAACCATCCCTACTACGCACATGAAATATCCCCAGAAGACACTGCCACAGGACGGTGGGCAGTCAGTGTGGGTCGTTATTACTGTTCCGACTTCTAAACTGTCACCTCGAGTCCCACCTCTTCCATGAAGCCATCGCTCGGCCCGCCTCGCGCCATGTGTCACTGCCCTCCCTAGCCTGTGCTGGGCAGGGAGAGAGGGCCGTGCCAGGCACCTCAGGGCTGCAGCAGGACCCAGAGAGCCTTTTCTTCCCTGCTCCCTGCGGCGCAGGCTGTCCGGGGAAACACATGCACATCTGATTCTAGCCCATCTTCCTTCCCTGTCACTTGGGAAGCTCTCAGATTTACCCACGGCTGAGTTCCTGAGACTGCAGCCAGCCATCTCCCCCAGATCTACCACCGGGCCAGGCCCACTAGTGGCAGGTCTTCACTAAACACCAGCTCTCCAGAGCCCACATTCTGTAGTCTACATCTGCCACGACCCTACCCATACACACCCACAGACCAGAGTCCCCCTCACAGCCTCACCTGTTCCTCCCCATCGTCTCATGGTCTTTGACCACCACATGAAGCTCGGAGCCCTGGTCCAGGGGGACACCCTTGAGGTCCCACTCAAAGCCCTGGAAGAAAAAGAGAAAAGATGTTTTAACCTATGGACCCCTAGAAGAGACTGTGTCTGGTTCCCACAGGTCCCCCTCGGGCACTGAGCAGGCATCTGTGACCACTACTGGTGAAGGGAAGGATGCATGAGTGAAGGAATGAACACATGAGTAGCAGGGTCTCAGAGCTTCAGAAGGGACAGCGAGAGCTGAAGGCAGCGGGAGAGAATAGGAGACCAGACCCCCATGACCCCCTCCCCAACTCAATTCCACCAGTCACCAGCAGCACAGCTGGGAAAAATTCCAGGTGACCCTGCAGGGCCCTCAGGGACCAAGATCAGTGTGCTCATGGAGCAGCCAGGTGCCTGGTGACAGCATGCATTAGTGCCACATTGGTCTCCAGAGACCCCAGGACCCTCCTCAGAGAAAAGGCACCCCATGCATCCCAACCCCATCCACACAAGGATAAGGCTTCCAAAGACCACCAGGGTACCATATAAAGAAAGCTGGTTGACTAAGTCTCGAACAAGAGCAAGTTATGTAGCAGATGGGAGCCAATTCTTTTGGCAATTAGAGAATAACAAATGTCTGCGCAGATAATACCCTGACCAGCAAGAGCTGGAGTTGGTAAGCAAATAAATGAGCATCTGCCGACATAGATTTACTGATTAAAATTGCTAAAGGCTATTGCAACATGCCTTAAGTAAATCATTTGCACAGACGATTTACTGCAAATACGCAATTATTTCCTATAGTTTAAATTACCTAAACATGGTCAGTTTTTCTGAAACAGTGTATTAAATTTAACCCAAAGGAAAGAAAGAAAGAAAGAAAGCTGGATGAGAGGGCAGGAACCAGAGGAGGACCTGATGAATCAGGGAGGGCTGCAGGGAGGAGGCAGTTCTGGGCAAGGACAACGGCCTGTGTAAGGGAGAAAAAGCAGGTAAGAGAGCCCTGAACACCCTCCTCCTGGCTGGCCAGAGCTGAAAGAAGTGGAGACAAGGGACCCTTCACTCATCTCCACACTGTACCCACAGTACTGGGGAGACCGCAGGCCAGGCCACCACCCCTCCTCCCAGGTGCCAGGAGGATTTCGTTGGCACACCGGACCAGAGCCCCTCCTCTCCATAACAACACCACTGAGAAAGCCGCCTCTGCCTGAGCCCCCTGACTCGTCCCTGCAGAGACAGTGGCAGCAGAGGGAGGAGAGGAGGGAAGGTGGGAAGCTCACGTACCTCATTCCACACGGGGTTCACGTTGTTCTTGATGACCTTGGTTCTCTTCTTCACCCCTACGAGAGACACAGAAGGGGGAGTGAAGAGACGTACCCCAACCTGCACCTTCCCCAAGTGAGGGCCAGTTCCAAGACCTGCACTGCATGCAGCTCACCCGCCAAAGGAAACCTTACAAAACCCACGTGTCCCTGAGAATCCCACCAGTCTGCAATGAAAGCCCAATGCCAATCACACACATCTCTCAGCTCTGGGATGGACAAACAGCAGCCCCATCGGAAGGACTCTTTAAAGGAAAATACCCAGCTTGACTCTTCTTAATGAGTTTGTTATTGTTACTCCTGACTTTCTAAATAAAGTTTTTAAATTGTAAAGTTTCTGATTCTCAGAATGAATGATCTTCATAGAAAAGATTCCATTTTTCTTTAAAAAAATCTATCTCCACATATTGTATGATTCCATTTATATGAAATGTCCAGAATAGGCAAATCCACAGAGACAGAAAATAGACTAGTAGTTTCCAGGGCCCTAGAGGGATATGGGAATGGCAAGTGAATGCTTAATGGAGATTTCTTTTTGGGGTGATGAACTGTTATGGAATTAGATAGTGATGATGGTTGTACAACATTGTGAGTATACTAAAAACCATTTATACTGTACACTTTTTTTTTTTTTTTTTTTTCTTTTTTGCGGTACGCGGGCCTCTCACTGTTGTGGCCTCTCCCGTTGCGGAGCACAGGCTCTGGACACGCAGGCTCAGTGGCCATGGCTCACGGGTCCAGCCGCTCCGCGGCATGTGGGATCTTCCCGGACCGAGGCACAAACCCGTGTCCCCTGCATCAGCAGGCGGACTTCCAACCACTGCGCCACCAGGAAAGCCCTATACTGTACACTTTTAAATGGTTAAAATGGTGACTTTTAGGGTCTGTGAATTTTACCTCAATTTAAAAAAAATCCACTTCACTCTCACCTTGAAGGTATCTATCTGAAGCAGGCTGTTCTACCTGCTCGTGAGGGCTGGGCCGAGGGAATGCAGAAGGGCTTTGAGATAGACAACAAGAAGAACTAACACTGTGATGGCTGAGAAGAGCCACAGTACCCCAGGCGGCAGACTGCTGAGTGCTGCCTCTGGAGTTTGGGCCTAAGGGGTGAATGAGGGGCACAGAAAGGGCTAAACACGTCTGGCTCTTCCATTAAGCATCAGAACAGAAATGATTCTGTGTTCAGTGGACGATTAAAAGTGCTCAGCCAGGGCTTCCCTGGCGGCACAGTGGTTAAGAATCTGCCTGCCAATGCAGGGGACACGGGTTCAAGCCCTGGTCCAGGAAGATCCCACATGCTGCAGCAACTAAGCCCGTGTGCCACAGCTACTGAGCCTGTGCTCTAGAGCCTGCGAGCCACAACTACTGAAGACCGTGCACCTAGAGCCCGTGCTCTGCAACAAGAGAAGCCACTGTGATGAGAAGCCCACACACTGTAATGAAGAGTAGCCACCACTCGTCGCAGCTAGAGCAATTCTGCATGCAGCAATGAAGACCCAATGCAGCCAAAATTAAATAAATAAAAATAATTTTTTTTTTTTTTTTTTTTTTTTTGTGGTACGCGGGCCTCTCACTGTTGTGGCCTCTCCCGTTGCGGAGCACAGGCTCCGGACGCGCAGGCTCAGCGGCCATGGCTCACGGGCCCAGCCGCTCCGCGGCATGTGGGATCCTCCCGGACCGGGACATGAACCCGTGTCCCGTGCGTCAGCAGGCAGACTCTCAACCACTGCGCCACCAGGGAAGCCCAAAATAAATAAATTTTAAAAATAATTTTTTTTAAGAAGTGCTCAGCCAGACACAGAACTTATATTTGGGTTGGATCTGAAAGATCACCAGTTCAACCCCGCCTGTGCAAGACCCTGCAGTAAGAAGCCTTTAGTCTCACCTGGACTGCTCAGTGTTTACAGAGTCCTGTCTGGACCATGAAAGCCCCTCAAGCCTCTGGAAACATCTCCCAGGACCCCCGAGTCTTCCTCTGAAGCTGAGCATTGTCCGTTTCCCTTCTGTAGGGTCGGCCCCCGTGGCCCGGTTCAGAGCATGGAGAGAAGGGGGGAGCAGAGGTGGGTCAAGGACGCAAGCCAGGTAGGGGGAAGGATTTGGAGGAAAGAAACAACAGAGAAAGGAGCAAAGGAAAATCCAGGAGAAAGAAACATCTGAGGGAGGATCGGTAGACTTAAGGCAAAGATTCAGCCCTACGAGCCCCCTCAGAGATCCTGAGAAACCTCCACCAGTTGTAGAGGGGGAGCCCCCAACCCCTCTCAGCGCCTGCTGCAAATCACTGTTGTGGGAAAAGCACGTGGACTTTGGAATGACACAGACCACCATAGAACACTTATTTTCTGGGAGACCCTAGGGGCAGCAGTTCTCAAATTTTTGGTCACAAGATGTCATTCTTAAAAATTATTGAGGCGGGACTTCCCTGGTGGTGCAGTGGTTAAGAATCTGCCTGCCAGTGCAGGGGACACAGGTTACAGCCCTGGCCCAGGAAGATCCCACATGCTGCGGAGCAACTAAGCCCGTGCGCCACAACTACTGAGCCTGCGCTCTAGAGCTCATGTGCCACAACTACTGAAGCCCGAGTGCCTAGAGCCCGTGCTCCGCAACAAAGAGAAGCCGCAGCAATGAAAAGCCCACACACCACAATGAAGAGTAGCCCCTGCTTGCTGCAACTAGAGAAAGTCCATGCGCAGCAACGAAGACCCAACGCAGACAAAAACAAATAAATAAATAAAATAAAGTTTTTAAAAAATTATTGAGGGGACTTCGCTGGTGGCGCAGTGGTTAAGAATCCGCCTGTCAATGTGGGGGACACGGGTTCGATCCCTGGTCTGGGAAGATCCCACATGCCGCAGAGCAACTAAGCCCATGAGCCACAATAACTGAAGCCCATGAGCCTAGAGTCCGTGCTCCACAACAAGAGAAGTCACCGCAATGAGAAGCCTGTGCACCGCAACAAAGAGTAGCCACCGCTTGCCACAAAGACCCAACACAGCCATAAATAAATAAATAAATAAATAAATAAATAAATAAATAAATAAATTTTCTTTCTTTATTTTTTTTTTAAAAAGAAAAACTTCCATAGAAAAAAAATTATTGAGGACCCTAAGGAACTTTTACTAAGGTAACTTGTATCTATCAACTTCTACTGTATTCAAGGTTAAAACTGAGGCATTTAAAAATATTTATTTACTAATTAATATTACATTAACAATAATAAGCCCAGTACATGTTAACATAAGTGACATATTTTTATGAAAAATAACTAACTTCCAAAACAAAGGTAACAGAAAAGTGACACTGTTTTACATTTTGCAAATCTCTTTAATGCCTCACTGGATTCTCATTATCCTGTCTACATTCAGTCCATTGAGAGGTCTTGTTTTAGTTGACATCTGTGAAAAAAGCCCAACCAGACATATAGTTGGAGATGCATTTTAATAAATTTTCAGATAATTGTGGATCTCCTTCTTTGATACTCCACCAAAACTCAATAAGGTCTTCGTAGCTGCGTGCGAGCTTTCTCAAGTTGCAGCAAGCTGGGGCTACTCTTCATTGTGGTGCACGGTCTTCTCATTGGCGGGGCTTCTCTTGTTGTGGAGCACAGGCTCTAGGCGCATGGGCTTCAGTAGTTGTAGCACATAGACTCAGTAGTTGTGGCTCGCGGACTCTAGAGCGCAGGCTCAGTAGTTGGAACACAGGAGCTTAGTTGCTCCGTGGCATGTGGGAGCTTCCTGACCCAGGGCTTGAACCCGTGTCCCCTGCATTGGCAGGCGGATTCTTAACCACTGTGCCACTAGGGAAGCCCTCAATAAGTAGTATTTCTTAAACCTAAAGGTTAGCTGCAGTGTGAAATCTGAAAGCAGAGTGATGAACATTTTGTACTCTGTTACATTAAAATCCATTGTCCTATCTTGCATTTTGAATAAATCTTCTATCCACACGATTCTGTAACATCTTGCATTGCTCATTTGGGAAGTTTTTGCTCACTGAGTTATGCAGACCTTCCAATGTTGACACATTTCACTGTATAATACTGAAAAATCACATTCATTAATATCACCATCAGTCTCATCAGAAAAGTCATTAAATACTGGGAAACTGGAAGACAGAAGCTTTCTAAAATTCCAATTTTTGTTTGAAAGCTCAAATTTTATGATGGGCAACAAATGATAAACGTCAGCTTTTAAAGTGTCAGGCTCACTCACTCATTTTCAAGAAAATGTCTATCAGATGCCCAAGTCTGAACGATCATAGTTTGTCAGTCATTCTTTCAAGTAAAAACAGTATTCCATTAAAAAAAGAAAAAAGAAGCCTAGTTCAGCATGCCACTCAAGCGGTCACACAGTGCTTTTTCTTGCAACAATCTTCATTTTCCAGGGTGCAGCAGAATGCTCTGTGCATACTTCCCATCTCAACACAGAAAATATTACAAACACGTGTAACTCCGGATCAAGATGAATAAACTTAATATTTGCACTGCTTTATCAAGGTCATTCTTCAGTAAAACTGGCTTTTTTCCCCCCAAACTGTGAGTACTGGCTTTTTTTTTTTTTCAAATTACATGAGGGTGAAAAATAAAACAACTAGTACAATTTGGTGCCAAAGCCCTCATTAGTCTTAAGGCACCAACAGTTTTACCTTCCAGTGCTATTGTACCAGTTGTACAAATATGGACTCAGCAAAAATGGCAAATAGCATCTTAGTGTTATTGTGGAAATAGCTTTAACCTTGCTGACCTGCTCAAAGGCCTGGGGATTCCCCCAGAGGTCCACGTACCACACTTGAAGAACTTCTTAGGAAATTCATTGAACATCTCAATTTCCTCATCTGTAAGGTCATAATAATACCTCCCTACGGGACTGTAGTGAAAATTAAACAAGATAGGATGACTGAGCTGCCTGGCACACAGCACGCTCATTAAATGTGAGTTCACTTCCCCTCCCCTCCCCTCTGTGCCCCACTCTGATGCATCTAGTGAATTCCTACTGATCCTTCAATGGGCAGCTCAGTTGTCTCTGCTCAGATAAGCCTCCCCTGACTCCCAAACAGAGATGGTTGCAAGCTGTGACCACATGTATCGAACAGCAGGACAGCTGTTCTGTGTGTGCTTCTATGTCTGTCTGTGTGCTTCTATGTCTGTCTCCCCAACTAGAGTGTGAGCTTCAGAGAGCAGACACCATGCCTTCCTCATGTTAGGAACCCTAGAATATAGCAAGGTGCCCAGTAATCAGGTGCCAAATGAATGGGTCCTTTTCTTTCCCAAGTTGACTGCAAGTTCACTTCCTCACTAGAGGACAGAACGGCTCTTCTCAGAGAACGCCAGAGACTGCATTCGCAGAATGGCTACATGTCAACAGACAGAGGGGATGAAAGAAAGTACAATGCGGGGCAGGTGTCCTTGGGGGGCCCAGTTATCTTCTTAAAGGTTGCCCAGGCCTGCCCTGGCTGAATCATTCTGAATCCCCTTGGGGGCCATGTTGGCATGGCTCCAGCAGAGGTTAAACACATGGCTTTGGAGTCATTCAAAGAGCAGGCACTACTAAGTGAACTTGTCACCTCTCTAAGGTATGGATTGTCACCTCTCTAAGGCCTTATCTCCCTTGGCAGTAAAATGACAATAATAAAGAGTGTCTACTTTATCAGTTTTGAGGGGATATGAGATGCTATCTAAGTGTTCACTTCCCCTCCCCTATCAACTTTCCATGACCTACAGGAGTAACATGGAAAATTCCATCTGCAGCCTCTCTTGAGTTGTCCACTTGGAAACATATCCAGGTGCTCCTGGCTAAGAGCAACTAAGAAGTGTCTGTGTGTGTGCCAAGCCCTGTGCAAAGTGTCTTTTAAACATTTTCTACTTCCTGCCTTCCCTGAAGATGAGGAGAACAAACGCCCTCTAAGGGATTTCACTAAGTCCCGGTTAGAAGGGCCAACTCTGGGACCCTCTGGATGACATGAAGCGAGTTGTCACTGATAGGCTCTACAGCCCCAAACAAGAGCCAGAAAGAAATGAAACATTAACCCGGCACAATCACATGACTTACAGACGCCAAGAAAGAGGAAGGCAAGCTGCTAACTAGGAAACAGTTCCTTCCTCATCATGGATTTAGACCTGTCCTGTCCTTGATCATCAATTCTGGCCTTGAGAGATGTGGCGTTATGTCTGTAAATAAACAGACTCAATAGTTAAAGACACAGGAGAGCTCACAGCTCATGCTGGGGTTGGGGGAGGGGATTACATCCTCTCCCCAGATTACTCTGCAGAACTGGGGGCCAGCAGGCATCCGTGAGAATCATGCTGGAGCCCTAGGGTGTGCCTCCAGACTGAATGACTCAGTGAAGGGGCGTGAACCCGCCATGGGAGGACTCTTCTGGGCCCCATGCAAATTACTCACTTGTTTCCCCAGCCTACGCACCCCAACTCAACCCACACTCCGAGATCAGAGTCCCCTATGGCTGTAGGGTAGTGTTTTTCTTTTTCTTTCTCTTTTTTGTTTTTTGACCGCACTGCACAGCATGCAGTATCTTAGTTCCCTGAGCAGGGATCAAACCCGTGCCCCCTGCAGTGGAAGCGCAGAGTCCTAACCACTGGACCGCCAGGCAAGTCCCTAGGGTGGTGTTTTTCAAACTGCAAATTGGGACCCATTAGCAGACCATGACAGCAATTGAGTGAGTTGACCAATATGTCTTTTTTTTTTTTTTTTCTTTTGCGGTACGCGGGCCTCTCACCGTTGTGGCCTCTCCCGTTGAGGAGCACAGGCTCCGGACGCGCAGGCTCAGAGGCCACAGCTCACAGGCCTAGCCGCTCCGTGGCATGTGGGATCTTCCCGGACCGGGGCACGAACCCGTGTCCCCTGCATCAGCAGGCGGACTCTCAACCGCTACGCCACCAGGGAAGCCCGAATATGTCTTTTTAATGACAGAATAGAGAAGAAAATTTCATAGCACATCTTTGGTGTAAAAGTACTACTACTCGAAAATTTTGGTTATATTTTCACATGCATACTTACTTATGTGTGTACTAAGTCTTGATGTAAAATATATTTCTTGTTGTGGATAACAGTCCCAAAAGTTTGAAAATAGTGCCTTAAAGGAAGATTGTCAGAGGAGAACTGGTGAATAAAGAAATCTTGGCCCTTGCGTGCCGAGAGCCCAGGTGTGTGACAGAAAATGATGTAGCACACCGTCCTGGTCCCCCACTGGAGCAAGTTTTGATAAAGACCATGGGCTGTGGGAGGGGATGTGAGAAGGAGCCTCAGAGATAGGAGCAAAGTGAGGGTAAGAGGACAGTCCACCCTGCCCAGCCAGCGCCTGGGCTCACCTGGCTGAGCAGTCTCCACCGGTGGGAGTCTCACAAATCTGACACCTGAGCATCAGACGTGGCTGTGGCTTCACTCGAGAAGCCACATCACTGCCCTCTGCTACCCACCTGGTGAGGTCTACCTGTCAGCCAGGTTGCTGTCTCCCCTGTGGTCTGGGCCTCAGGCCTCACTCATACCTTCAGGCCCATCTAGTGGGGACAGACCCCTTTCAATGGCCCAGGATGCTTGTGAGCCCTGCCCTGCCCTCGTCACCAAGTCCTGGACAGGCACAGGGGTTACAGCATAGAAGGGAGCACCCCGATCTCTGGCAGAGTGAGCGGGCGATCTCCCTATAGCAGAGAGAAGGCAGACTCCCTCCCCCAACACGATGATAAGGTCACGGTACATTTTGGAAGCAGACAAAATGCTTGTCTTCGTAACACTGATTCAATGGACTCTTTGGGGCTGGAGGGATCACAGAGAAGACAAATGCCAAAGTAGGGACTTCCACTGAGGGTGCACATCACGGTCTGTAACCTGCTCCCATGTTTCTAATGCCTGTGCAAAGAGGATTTACAAAAAGGCTGAGAAATACTGGTCCATTTCCCATTGCATCTCAAAGGCACCAAGGCCCAGATATCCACTGACAGATGAATGGATAAACAGAATGTGGGATATACACGCAACGGAATATTGTTCAGCCTTAAAAAGGAAGGAATTTCTGATACATGCTACCACATGGATGAACCTTGGAGACATCATGCTAAATGAAATAAGCCAGTTACCAGGGACTTGGGGAGGGGGAAATGGGGAGTTATTATTTAACAGGTATAGATTTTAGCTGGGGAAGATGAAAGGGCTCTGGACATGGATGGTGGTGATGGCTGCACAACAATATGAATGTAATTCATAGCACTGAACTGTTCACTTAAAAATGGTTAGGATGGGGGCTTCCCTGGTGGCGCAGTGGTTGAGAGTCCGCCGCCGATGCAGGGGACACGGGTTCGTGCCCCGGTCTGGGAGGATCCCACATGCCGCGGAGCGGCTGGGCCCGTGAGCCATGGCCGCTGAGCCTGTGCGTCCGGAGCCTTTGCTCTGCAACGGGAGAGGCCACAACAGTGAGAGGCCCGCGTACCGCAAAAAAAAAAAAAAAAAAAAAAAAAAAAAAAAAATGGTTAGGATGGTAAATTTTATATTATGTGTATTTTTTTTTTTTTTTTTTTTGCGGTACGCGGGCCTCTCACTGCTGTGGCCCCTCCCGTTGCGGAGCACAGGCTCTGGACGCGCAGGCTCAGCGGCCATGGCTCACGGGCCCAGCCACTCCACAGCATGTGGGGTCTTCCCGGACCGGGGCACGAACCCGTGTCCCCTGCATCGGCAGGCAGACTCTCAACCACTGCGCCACCAGGGAAGCCCAACACAATGTTTTTTTTAAGTCCAGGTGGAAGATGGTGAGGACACAGGTAGCAGGCCTGGGGTCTACTGACAGGCCTCTGGGTGGGGAAGGCAGAAGTGGTGGCGGGAGCAGAGTGCATCTCAGATTCTGACGGGGATGCATGAGTGCTGCTGGGGCCGTTCACCTAGAGAGGGAGCAGAGAGGAGAAGAGATGGGGCATCTGGGAATCCCAAAGAGAGAGAGACGGGTTGTTTCTGCCCACCAGTCAGGTAACAGGACCCACTGTCAGAGAGGCAGGGCACCTTCAGATCCTGCAGGCAACCTCAATACAGTCTCTCATTTAGTCCACAAATATTTACTGAGGACTTGCTCTGTGCTGGGCACTCTCTTGACACCTCATTAGAATACCCATCAGAGGGACTTCCCTGGTGGTGCAGCAGTTAAGAATCCGCCTGCCAGTGCAAGGGACATAGGTTCGAGCCCTGATCCAGAAAGATCCCACATGCAGCAGAGCAACTAAGTCCATGCGCCACAGCCACTGAGCCCGCGCTCTAGAGCCCTTGCTCTGCAACAAGAGAAACCACAGCAATGAGAAGCCCGTGCACCACAATGAAGAGTAGCTCCCGCTCGCTGCAACTAGAGGAAGCCCACACGCAGCAACGAAGACTCAATGCAGCCAAGAATAAATAAATTAATTAATTTAAAAAAAAAAAGAATACCCGTCAGATAAACAAAGCGATAGAAATTCAAAGTTACCAGCAGAAAACCAAAAACTGGTGGACAAGAGAGATGGTGGTAAACAGAGAAAAGGTAGCCCTGGCTTCTGCTGAGGGAAGGCCTGCTTTACTTCTTGGCACAGATACCCCCTAACAAAAAGGGTAGGCAGACTCTGATAACTCTGATACTTGCCCCACCATTGTGCCCTGACTTAAGACTGGGCAGCAGTCACTCCCTGCCTTCCCTAGCAGAGCCCTACTCTTCTCACCTCAAGAACTCCCACCTCGATCTCAATCTTTCTAAATCTTAACTGAAAACATACTTTCCAGAAAATGAGTAGTCAGGAAGGGGTGGTGGCAGGTGGATATACTGGCTGTGATGGAATGCTCTCTAAGAGGCGTAGTCTTTAAATTCAAAAGGCCAATTAGAACTGGGGAAGATATTTTAAACATCTATGACAAACATCTTAATGTCCTTAATATGTAAAGAGGACTCACAACTAATGAAGAAAAACATCTCTTCCCTCCCAAACTGGGCAAATTAAAAAACAATTCAGTAAGAAATAAATGCAAATAGGCAATAACATTGAAAGGTCACAAATACTATTTGAACCTAAGAAATTGTTTAAAATTTGCATGATAATGCTTTGTGTTAACAGAATTATAAGAAAATAAGCCCCCAAACTCAGCTAATGGGAAGATAAAGTTGGTACAGACTGTCAGAATAACAATTTGGGAAATGTGGCAAAGCCTTAAATATGTCTATAACCTCTGACACAGCAACGCCACTTCCAGTATTTACCAAAAGGAAATAGTTAAATAAGTGGGCAAAGATTTAGTCGCCAGGATATTTCTCATAGTGACAGTATAATTTAAGCTTTGGATATAAATATTAAAAAATTGATACAACCTAAATATTCCTTAATAGGGGGTTGATTAACTGAATTATGGTGCATCCACGTAATAAAATAAAACTTAGAAGGTGTGTAGAAGAATATTTACTGATACAAAAATGCCCCTGGCTTCTTACTGAGTGAAAATGTAAATATGCAAACATCTGGAAAAAAGATATCTGGAAGGGATTATCTCTAGGAAGGAAGGCAAGGGGTCTAGGGACTTCTAGTGGAGGGATAGGACCAGTAAGGTTCAATTCCTTGACCTCAGTGACAGACATGGGTGTTCCCTTCATAATTTATCCATTAAAGCAGGGTTCCTCAACCTTGGCTGTATTAGCTTCTGGGGTTGGATAAGTCTTTGTTGTGGGTGTCATGGAGCTGTCTTGTGCACTGTAGGATGTTTAGCAGCATCCCTGGCCTCTACCCACAGTAGATGCCAATAGCACCTCATCCTCCCACCCAGTGGTGACAACCCAAAAGGTCTCCAGACATTGCCAAATGTCCCCTGAGGAACAAAATTGCCAACTGAGAACAACTGCATTAAAGCGTATATTTATATTTTATGTACTTACTTAGGTGTTAAATTTCACACTAAAATTGCTTTTAAAAAAAAAGAGAAAAAAGAATCTTGGAGGAAATACATCAAATTGTTGACAAGTTAATTTGAAGTATAAGGATGGGGGGCTACTTTTTACTTTTGTCTCATCCTTTTTTACATTGAGTACATGTTACGTTCACCTAAAGAAAACAGGCTGTTTTCCATGCTTTAAAGTAACTTTTTTTTTTTTTTTCTGTACGCGGGCCTCTCACTGCTGCGGCCTCTCCCGTTGCGGAGCACAGGCTCCGGATGCGCAGGCTCAGCGGCCATGGCTCACGGGCCCAGCCGCTCTGCAGCATGTGGGATCTTCCCGGACCGGGGCCCGAACCCGCGTCCCCTGCGTCGGCAGGCGGACTCTCAACCACTGCACCACCAGGGAAGCCCTAAAGTAACTTTTAATATTCAAAAAGCTAGATTCAGAGAGTCCAGTGTCCTTGCAGCTCACCTTCCCTATACAGGTAAGTCATGTGGGCCCACCTACAGATGGTTTTATAAGATCCCCAGGAGATAGATGAGGGGAGGGGGGAAGGGAGAGAGAGCGACTGGAGAGACACGGGGAGGAAGAGAGGACTGATGGGAGGAGGGAAAGGGAAGGGGCAGTAATGCCTCGGGTTCTGGCCGGTGAGCCTGGAGGAAGCAGGGTAGAAAGTCACTAAGTGGGGGCACAGGAGACCCAAACTTCAAGGAAACAAGATGTTTGAGCTCCAAGGGAACAGGGATCTGGTTTTGTTCTTGGATGCATCCCCAGCCCCTCGAACAGCACCCAGCATGTAGTAGGTGCTCAATAAATATTTGTTCAATGAACTAAATGCATGAATGAAGGGATGTAAATCATGGCATTAGAGGGTGGGAAATGGGCAGAGCAGAAGAGAAGTACAGCTCATTAAGTGCTATAGGAAATGAAGCTGTTCATTCACGCAGATGGTCAGTCAAAAATCTCCACCATGGCCCAGGTACTCATGGTAGTTAGTCATGCTAACTAATTAATTAATACAAGAACAAAGGGATGATAAGTATTCATTAAAAGCCTCTATCCTAAAGCCCTGAGAGAGGGAACACATAAAAGGGCCCTCAGAGTCCAGCCTCCCAGAGCTCATAGTCTATTTTGGGAGGCAGGTCCTGAAATTACATCTGAGCCTGGAATGCCCGGAACAACTGTGAGACAAGTGGGCCCGGCCAGGCCCATGCTCCTCGGGCTCCGCTCCGAGTGGGAGCCCAGCACACAGTGCAGAGACATCTCTGCAAGCAGTCCAGTCCCCTCTGTGCCATGATGTGTTCTGACAAGGCTTCTCACCCCTGATTGCGCTTCCTGTACATTTGGAGATTTTTTAGAAACACCTATATCTGGGCCCCTCCCCCCAGAAGTTTCGCTTCAAGAGAGGAGAGACAGGGAGTTTGGCAGTGGTTTTTATGAAAGCTCCCCCATGCAATTCTGATATGCAGCCGGGGTTGAATACCCCAAGCTAGATGATCTGTAAATTCTGGGTCTCATTCTAACAGCCCCTTTCCCTAAGCATCATCTCAGCCCCAAAGTCCAGCATGAATACCCCTGTAGGCTGGGGGAGGTCACATTAATTTCACCTTTCACCACGTCTCACATCAATTTCTCTCAAGATGTGGTTCCAAAATGGCCTGCATCAGGTATGGAAATGCTAATTCTTAGGTCACTTAAACCTGCTGCATCAGAACCTCTATGGATAGGACCCAGGAATCTGTCTTTCAACCACAATCCCCAGAAGATTCTCAGGCACAGTAAAACATGAGAACCATTGCCCCAGACTGTTGAGACTCCCAGGCACATCTGGAAGAGGGTGAGTTACTGGGTCAGAAAGGGCACACACTAGAGAGTACCACCTGTTTGCTCTCAGCACCAGGCATCCTGATGAATAGGACAAGATGCCGCCCTCAAGGAGTCCTGCGATCCTAATTATGGAGCGAAGTACTGAGCACAGCCCGGCTGGGGCGAGTGCACTAGCAGACCTAACAAGGTGCTGTGCATCCAGAGAGGAGAGACTAATGATAGCCAGGGGAATCCTGGGTGCCTTCCTGGAGAAGGTGGCATTGTAGCTGGGCTTTGAAAGATAAATAGACTTTGAACAGCTGGAGATGGTACATTCCATTATATTTCAGTTTTGCTAGGAGCTTGTCAGTGCAAATAAATAGTAAGGCATTATAAAGGGAGGGGAATGCAGAGATGGGGAGAGGACAGCAGGTGCATGTGCTCGGGGTACCTGGGCTGGGGCAACAGCCAAGAAGGACCTCGATTGATTTGGACTCAAGGGCACTGCCCACTCCAAGCACTCCCTGCCATGACCAGGACACTTCCCCAGGTTTCCATTTTCTTGTCTGCAGAATGGGGAGATTAGTAGCTACCACAAAACCGTTAGAGAACCAGGGAAAGAGAGTGGTGAACAGATGCAAAAGAAGTCCAAAGCATCTAAGAGACCTGGGCTGATGAAGGGCCCTGGGCTCAAGGTCCTTGGGGAACTTCTTTCCCTGCCAGTGTTGGCCCCATAATTTCCACACAAGAATGGCTTAGGAAGAATCTGAACCTAAGGGAGAACTAGGGACCTTGCTTGATGCTGCATTTCATAGTAGGCACCCAGGAATATCACCAATTAATGAAAACAGAAGAGTTTTCTAAACTGTTTCGACTCACACTTTTCAAACAAGGAATAAAATGTAAATGGTCACACAACAAAGAATAAAAGCTACAGTTAGTTCTCACTTTGCCAAATTGTGTCTTTCATCTACGGTTATCATCATTTTGGGGTGCTTGGGGAGCAGATGGCGATCGTGGGTCAGAGCTAAAGAGCCCCCTTGGTGTTCCCACCTTTTTCTAACCTCCTGAAAACACCAGCCACTTGTCCCTCTCCGTTTGACCACCTTTTGCGCCGCACACGTTTTTTAATTCCACAAAACCACAGGATACACCTCGTGGTAAGAGGAAAACCCTCTCCCTTTCCTTAATTATCTCTCTTTGCAGAACCGGGGTCCTGACTCACGGCCATTGTTCCTTCTCTTAATTTTGACAGATCCTTCCTCTTCCCTTTCCCCTCCTGAGATACCTCTTCCCGTGGGAATGTCTGCCTTGAGGCGGGAGTTAAGGGTGCCTGGTGAGAAGGGGGCGGGGTTTGAGTCCTTTGGGGTGTTTGCCCCAAACAGAGAGAGACCCTCACTTGTCTAAGTACCACAGGCAGGCATTTAGGCTCTTTACATTTAAAAAACTTCCTTGAACTCTCAAAATTTTTTGTATCAAGGCTACATCCGCCTTATTCTATCCCTTTTCTTCCCAACTGAGACACGGCTGATTCAATATGGCCAGTGCTGAAAAGATGGACGAATGAATGAATGAAATCAAGACACAACTTTCACGGTCTCCGCACCCAGTTTTTAAGCGATCCTATTCCTCTCTCTTCCGCACCCATCCTCCAACCCCGCCCTCATCACTGCCCGCTAAGGGCTCGCACATTATTCCCTCTGGGCTTCGGTCTTAGAAAAGTGCTAACTGTTGACCTATTATGGCACTTCCGGTTTTCCAAAATTTCTGAACACAGTGGCATTTATCGTGCTCGGTTGCATCCTCCTCGTCCCCTCGGCAGAAGATAGGACCGAAATTTCTCTGAGATTTCTGTTCTTGCTGACGGGGAGGAAACTATGGCTTGGACTAGAGTTAGCGCCGGAGCCGGGGCGGCAGACCCGGCGGTGCGCGCGCAGAGTCGGTGGCGCGGGCGCACGGGCGCCACGGCCACGGGGCTCTCACCTCGGAAAGTCAAGCTGGCGACCGGGTCGCTGCGCCGGTCCTTCTTCACACTGGGTAGGTTGCTGGCCCTCACCAGCTGGCAGCTCAGCATGGTTCGGCCGGCCCCCACCGAGCAAGCGCTCGGCTCCGCGGCAGCCGCACCAGAGAGGAGCGAGCTGTCGCCTCCGCGGGAGAAGTCCCGGCGCCTGGAAGAGGCCGCGGCGAGGACACCGGACACCTACTGTGTGGACCCTCCCCTCCGGCCCGGGTCCGGATCCGCCCTGCCCGCGGAGGGCGGGGCGGGCCAGGGGTCAGCCTGGCGCCGGCGGGGGCGCGGGTCCCCGCCCCCGCCAGGAATGGAAGCGCAGCTGACGCGGGGCGCACGGCTCGGCTGCGCAGCTGGGAAGCGTCGCCCGCCCGCCCGCCTGCTAGCGGGAGCCCGCACCTTCCCGGCTACCCGCCCAGCCAGCGCGCCCGGCCCCGAGCGCACCAAGGCCGACTTCGCTTCCGCTGCTCTCCTGCCCGAAGGGCCCAGGGGCAACTAGGTGCGAAGGCGGGAGGTGGGGGAAACCCGGCTTCAGAGACCAGAGTATGTCCGCGGGAAACTGCAAGCGCTGCGAGCACTGGAGGAGGAGAGGGCCAAGCGGCCGAACGCGCGCTGCGCCCTGAGCCCCGGGCGCCCACGCCTCTCGCCTCGGCCCACCTTCCCCTTCGACCGCCCTCGGTGCCCCGGAGGCCCGAGAGACTCCGACGCTCGAACTCTCGCGAAGGGCCTCTGAGCCTTCTCCAGAGCAGTCCGGGGTCACTCGTCTTCGGAGGCGGAGGGCTGCCTCCTGCCCACTCGGTACCCTGCCACATCCCCAGCAGCAAGCTCTAGGTCCCCTCGCCCGCACCGTGAGGGGAATTGCCTAGAGCGTGAGCCTCGAGTGGTGACAGCCTTTAGCGCGCGTTCCCGTGTTACGTCTGGTTCCTATCCAGCTGATGAACTTCTTGGCCACAGGTGGCTTCTCACCTCTATACCCCTACATTGCAGCACCGAGCACCCGACAGGCACTGTCCCTCCTCCCACCTCCCAGGTCCTCACTAGCTTCCTCACTCAGCCCCAATTCAGTGACTAGTTATCGTCATTCTGCTGCACAAGATCACAGCTCTCTTTCTCTTCTCTCGTTTTGAAGATCCAGCATTTTCAGGTGGCTAAACAACAACGTGGTGAAAGCCAGCCCTGCCTACTCCACCCCAGCCCGCTAAGCACTAAAGGTGCTGGAGAATAACACAGCTAACCTGCTGGCCTCACCTGTTATTTCCACCCCTGACTGGTGGATCCTGAGTGCCGATAGGCAACCACACTACATCTCCACAGCCTCTTCAATCTCCCTCTCTCCTAGACAACTATTTCATACTTTTCTCTCCCCAAACCTACAACATCCCATCACCATCCTCCCTCTCAGTTTGCTTTTTATATGCAAAGTAGAGAACTTCCTCAGGCTCCCCGCCTCCTAACTCCCGTCAGCTTCTGCGCCCAAATCTTTTGCTCTTTCTCCTGCTGTTCTAAACGAATCATTCGTATTCCTAAGCCCCGCTGGGCACTTGGGCACTAGATCCTACCCCCCCACCCACCCACTCGATGACAAGTCTGAGGCTGTCCTCTCCCCAACCTTAAAGGCTGCACTTTCTCTAGCTGGCTTGTGCCCTCTTCCTCCTGACTCTACCACTCTCCCTGGGTGACCCCACTAACCCTCATGATGAGCTGGACATTTACTTCCTCTCCAACATCCAAACTTCCTCCCTCTCAGCAGAACCTGACTATTCGGGTACTACCCCTAGCCCTAGCTCCAGATCCTGACCTATCTGAGACCATCTCCTGGCAATAGCTATTGGTCCAGCGATGGCATATGTCCCGAGTTGTTCTCCTGGAGGGATAACTTATCCTCCGTGAATGGACAAGCCCAACTCCCTCTCCTGCTTCGTGAGAATAAGGAAGCATGTAGATCCAGTTGCCGGCCAGCTCTAAGATGTAGCAGACACCAAGGACGGCAGACCAGAGAGAAAAATGGAGTCAGCCTGGGTCCAGGGTGACTGTGGAGCTGTCCACTGTATATGCCCAGAGCCCACCAGGTCTCTGGATCATACTGTGGCCTGGTACTAACAGGGCTTCCTCCCAAGAGGACTTGTATCGGGAATAAAAATCACTTTAAGGGCTTCCCTGGTGGCGCAGTGGTTGATAGTCCACCTGCCGATGCAGGGGACACAGGTTCGTGCCCCGGTCTGGGAAGATCCCACATGCTGCGGAGCGGCTGGGCCCGTGAGCCATGGCCGCTGAGCCTGTGCTCCGCAACGGGAGAGGCCACAACAGTGAGAAGCCCACGTACCACATAAAAATAAAATAAAAATAAAATAAAATAAAAATCACTTTAAGACTGTTTATTATTAAAGTCTTTTTGAGGTAGGATTTCACTTACTTGCAGCCTAAGTCATCCTTACTGACTTTGGTACCATCTATGTGCCCACACCATCCAAATACCTCCACCAAGGCATTTCCACCACCACCCTCTCCTGCCTGGGCTGCCTCTTAGCTGGTCACCTCTGGTCCATTATCCACACAGGAGCCAAGTGATCTTAAATATAATCAGGTCCCTCCCCTCGTAAAATCCCTCCAAGGCCTGCCATGCTCTTGGAATAAAGCCTGGCTCCCTTTCCTCTGCATACAAGGTAAGACCCCTCAGCCCCTCACTCTCCAGCTCCAGCTCCAGTGGCTTCTCAGTTTCTGGAACATGCTGAGCTCCCTCCAAACTCCCTCCAAGCTCTGCTGTCACCTCCACCTGCACCTGCCTTCCCCCCTCTCTTAAAGGGCCACCCCCACTCACTCTTCAGGCCTCATCACTTCCGTGGGAAGCCTCTGACCTCCTGGTGTAGGCTGGGTCCTCTGGCAAACAACTGCACAGCAGCACTTTTCCTTCTTAGCGCTTGTCCCAACCGTAAGCAGTAACTATTTGTTTAAGTGCTGGTTTGATGTCTAGCTAGATGGTGGAGTCGGTCGATGAGGGGAGAGCCCAAGTCTGTCTCAGGCAGCCAGGTGTTCCCAGTGGATAGGAAGGGCTGGCCTGGGGTTGGTGTGATGGACATTGTACTTGGCTCCCCAGTGTCCCTTCCACCCCGTGATGTGAAGTGTGCTGTTCTCAAAGAGGATAGTACTGCCCCCTAGGGGGAATTTTGGATCTGATGACTGAGGATATTTTTTACCATCACAATGATTCCTGACTTTGCTGCTTTCCCCAGCACACCACACCCTGCCCCTTAGCCCTGCTCTAATCGGTCAGAGGTGGCACAGGAAATCTGTAGGGGCATATCTAATATTTCCAGAGGAATATTCCATGGGACTTTTGCAAACACTTGGCTTATGTCCAAGGAACAGGGTCTCCACACACCTGCTCAGTCCACCAGAAAAGCAGCAGCTGGTGGCCTGAGCCCTGGACACTTCCCGAGGCCTCTTTTCCCATCCCAACTTCCAGCTTCCCAGCCTGGCTACCCTTCACTTCTCCCTTATAGGATGGCTGACTCTTCCCTTGGAGGTGTCATCCTGGGTGGTGCTCAAGGGGGCTTCCTCCCAAGGGGACTTGCATCAGGAATGCAGCTCTTGCGGACAGTGTGCTGAGACCTCAACTTGTCCCCCTCAAAGATGTTCTCCCGGGGCTTCCCTGGTGGCGCAGTGGTTGAGAGTCCACCTGCCGATGCAGGGGACACACGTTTGTGCCCCGGTCTGGGAATATCCCACATGCTGAGGAGCGGCTGGGCCCGTGAGCCATGGCCGCTGAGCTTGCGCGTCCAGAGCCTGTGCTCCACGACGGGAGAGGCCACAGTGGTGAGAGGCCTGCGTACCATAAAAAAAAAAAAAAAAAAAAAAGATGTTCTCCCCTCCTGCCATAGAAATGTTCCAAGGAGCTAGACCTGGAAGAATGGTCACCCACATAAATAGACTACATTTCCAAGAACTCCCTCAGAGCTAGATGTGGCCAGGAAACCAGGTGATGACCGATGCGATATGAGCAGGAAGGCTATGTGTGTCCTGCCCAGGCTGCAGTGAAAACATATCCCAGATCATCATATCCAAAATTCCCCCAAGGGGACAGTACTATCCTCTTTGAGAAACACTGGCTTAGCCTCATCATGGTGTGGAAGGGACACTGGAGAGCCAAGTACAATATCCACCACACCAACCATGTTGTCAAAGTGACCATGGGGGATAGCAGGGAAACAAGACAGAAAGGATCCGGGGGCCTGGAGAGCCCTGTGGGTCAGAACTTTACCAGCCTGGGCTGCCTACACATCAACCATTATGTGAGTGAGACCATCGTGCCCCCCACCATCAGTTAGGGCTCGCTAACCAACAGCCAGGTCTGCATCCTACCTAAGGCCTCAGGTAAGGGCGGCTCCTCGGCATCCTGGAAAACTCCAGCCCCACTGCAAAGGTGACAGGGCCAGCTTAAGAGCCACTGTTGGGTAGCAAGTGGGTTAGGGTGGTCTCGGGTGTCCTCGGTCTGCAGCGGCTTGAAGCAGGATTTCAGTTCCTGGCCAGAGATTGAAGTCAGGCCACAGCAGTGAGAGCACTGAATCCTAGCCACTAGACCAGTGGCCAGTGACAAGAAAATGAATTTCCACAAAGAACCGGAAAGTAGTGAAACAAGTAAAGTGTTTATTAGGAGGAAAAAGAGTACGTGTGGGTAGACACACGGGCGGGCTCAGAGAGAGAGTCACGCCATTGTATTAGTTTGAATGACTTTTATGGGGCATTTCTTCTGGGTTTCCTTTGGCCAGTCATCTTGCTTTGCTGGTTCTGAGTCCATATTTGGTATATCTCAGCGTCCTCCTCTGTGTGTGTGCGCATCTCTTAGCCAAGATGGATTCTAGAGAATAGGCCTATGGGTAGGTTGAAGTCACTTACTATGGGGTGGCGCCCCCTCCCTTTTTGACCTCCAAGGAGCTTTTCTGTGTATGTGTAGTTGGGAAGGTCTCCTTGACCTGAATGAGGAATATGTGTTCTTTTATCTCTTATCTGGGCAGGGCTTAGCTTCTCCTCCCTCCTGCTATTTTGGAGTATCTGTCCACAGGGGACGAACTCCAGCTGTTTAGCCTGGGGCTCATCTACCTCCTGCCTCAAGGGGACCTGCTTTGAAGCTGAATTTGCATAGCAAGCCCAGTTTTTACTTACAATTTCATGTTAAGCGCAACAGACATTTCAGAGCTAAAAGAGGTAAGGGGGGAAGGGGACTAAAGCTCTCCCCTGTTACCCCATCCGCAGCGTCATGGTTAGGTGCTGAGTGATAATCCCAAGTGAGAGGAGACTGGCTGCCTGTTCCCTGGAGAGTCCAAGAACCAAGGTCTCCCAGATTAAACAAAACACCATCAGATGCTGCCACTGGTGTCCCCTGGGACACATCCAGCACATAGACCTGCTGTCTTTGATCAACACAATGTTTTATAACAAAATTGTACTTTAAACATTAGGAGATCTGGATTTATAGCATCCCTTGAAAAATCAGAGAAGCTGGCGCACGATCCTAATTTTCTGCCTAACACTGACTCTCTGGCACCTGCAGCCGGGAGCATGCATCTCGGCTCACCCTACTTACTATCACTCACCCAATATGCATGCGCTTCTCCCTCTGGCCTTAGTTACGCCACCTGCCGTGCTCCCATGGGCATGTGGGTTTGTGACCCTCTTCTGTCACCTAGATGGGGTCCTTCCTCCCTGCCAGTCAAGGAGGAGATACTTCAAGGAGAGCCCCTTCTTGCTCCTCTGGCTCAGTTCTCCTAATGTCTGGGGCCTTGTTTTTTCCCAAGGCCTGACATGGGGTATCCAGGAAGCAAATAAACCTTGCCCTCTGCTTCCAATAACACCAACCTGGAGATGAACACTCTGCACATGAGCTTACAGGATTTCTCAGGGCACATTTGCCAAAGTCCAAAAACTTACAGGAGTATGGATGGTCCAATGCAAGCTTCTGCCCTCCCCCCCTCATACTCATTGAAGAATTTGTGTCCCAAGGATATCCCAATCCGACCAGCTGGGATTAGAGAGGCAGTCACATGTCTACCAGGAGTGTCGGGGTATAGACTGCACATATAGCTGTGATTCTGGTTATGGCCATGGTCATGTGACCGACTGCCTGGGAAGAACTCTCCCATAGCAGGAACAATCAGACGGCCCTGCGTCCATCCCAGTGCACCCTTTTCTAGCCATGTGTCCTAAGACGTGAGATTTGACCTTTCAGAGTCTGTTTCCACTTCTGTGAAATCGAGAGAATGCTACTTCACAGAGCTGTTGGGAGGATTAAAGCAAACACTAAGGTTTCCAGCCCAGTGCCTGCCTGGCGCACAGTAGGTGCACGATAGATGTTAGTGCTCTTCTTGCTAACATTTTAGCCTAATGAACCAATCTGGAAAGAGACCAGCATGCAGGAAGTAAAGAAAGAAACAGATTTCGGCCTGGGGAGAGGGACTGAGAAGGTTTGTGGGCTCAGGGAGTCACTAGAGGGATACTTTTTCCAAGAAAGATCCAGCCCGATGGTGAGGGTCACAGCCAGCCGTCAGGCAAGTGGACATATGTCTTGGCCTCAGAAGAGACTGCTCCGGGGGGTGCGGGGGGAGCAGCCAGAGGAGACAGGACCAGGGTCCCTTGGGGCCGAGGGGATGGCCACTCACTTCTCAGCACATTGTGCCCAGTCTGGTAGGACAGTAGATGAACCAACAGAGCTGGTGATAGGCCGGACCAGGCAAAAAAGATAGTGAAATGGATGTGTGCAGTGATTTGGATGTGTGCAGTGATTTCTTAGTACATGTACAATACATGTTAACCATAATAATAATTATAATAAATATATATATAATAATAGTAAAATAGTTAACATGTATTTAAGTGCCAGGCACTCTTCAAAGTGTATTATGTGGATTAACACATAAACTCTTCAGAACCATTCCTCCAAAGCAGGTACTATTATTAGCAACACTTTATAGATGAGGAAACTGAGACACAGAGGTTAAGTAACTTGCCCAAAGACACACAGCTGGAAAATGACAGTGCTGGGATTCCAAATCCAAGGTCCCAGGCAGTCTGGGTCCACAGCCAACACTCTCAGCTACCGTCCTTCTTTCATTCTTGTTCCATGCTCTCATCCCACTGGAATGTGACCAAGGCTGCCAGCTATCTGCACTCCTGAGCCCCTCCACCCCACTGGATTGGCTAAGCTTGGGGCTTATGCTTACAGTGCCCCCTTTCCAGAGGCCCCCAAGTGCCTGCCACACCCACTGCAGGCTGCCCACCTCAGTGCTACATGATGCATGCCCCTAGCCTTAGCTTATCAGTCCCTGAACAGCCATCCCAGGCCTAACAGAGGCCTTGAGATGGTCTAGCACAAGAGTACTGCCCAGACGGAGCGTCCTGGGCCCACTGGTGACTGGTCCTATGAGATGCAGAGAGGGTGATGCAGAGGGGCAGAGACCCCTCTGAGATAAGAAAGCATCCTCCAGACCAGAGAACGAGAGTGGGCATGTCAGGGCCTGAGGGAGAACGAGTGTGGGTGGCAGCAGGGGCAATGTGTGAGATAAGGCAGGTGTGAGGGGGCCACGTACAGACAGAGACTGGGCTCTGGGGTGTGAGCCGGACCTGGGTCCACTCCTGCCCCTCCACCTTTTACTGCTTGTCTCTTATAAATCAGAACTAAGACCAGAGGGAAATGGTAGAGCAGTTAAAGATGGGGTTCTGGAGCCAGATTGCGTGGGCCTGAATCCTGATTCCACTAATTACTAGTGTATGACTTAACCTCTTTTTGGTGTAGAATGGGGGTGATAATAGTTGCTACCATATATGGTTGATAGGAGGATTAAGCGTCTACATGGTACAAATTACAACTCGAACATGATAGAACTCATAGTAAGTGAGCTCTATTTAGAACAGTGCTTACACCTAGTAAGCACAGTATCTGTTAAATATATCTCACAGGATCGTTGTGGGGTTTTGAAGAAACGGCATCTGAAAATGGTACATTGTGCTTAATGAATGACCATTCTCTCTGCTTGCGATGAATATACTTTTCAAAATTGGAATCCTGCATCTCTGGGTCATTCGTCATACACTGCCCTCCCTGCAGCCTTGCACTCCCCCCGACTCTGACTCAGTCCATGCTGGGTACCCCACGCACAGCCCTCCCCTGTTCTGGCTCAGGCCCAGAGTGTCTCATGTGTGGGCAGTGCATGGTATGCTTTCCAAAGCACTTTCTTATTCATGAGCATGGACGTTGAGAACAACAGAGGGCGTGATGATGGGGGTGGGAGGCGAGCTTTGGTCACTGTGTGACCTTGGTCAGGCCCCTGCACTTCTCTGGGCTTATCTGCTCATCTGTAAAAGGGGATGATACCCCTGCCCACTGGCCTCACAAAGCTACTGTGAGCAGGAAATGAATTTATGCATGCAGGGAGGCACCTGTGAAGTTATGAGACATTACAAATAGGTAGCCAAAGGAGGGGGTCTATGGGCCCTAAAACCAGCAGGAAGGCCAGATCCAGGCCAGCTGGTGCGGGAGGCCTTCCCAGAAGGGTGTTCTGCTCTGAGGAGTGTGTCCCTGAGACCAGAGCCTTCTGTGTAATCATTCACCAACCTGGCCCTGGTCGGGAGAAGGAGGGTGAGCAGGCCTGAATGCTGCAGGGAGGCCAAATTTGGACATGAGTGAAGAGCTTGGCCAACACGCAGGAGGTGGACTGTGGCCAGGGGTGGGGGAGGGAGGGCCTGCACTCCCCATGACGGCTTGGCAGTGACTGTGATGGCTGGGAGTGGGGGGGATCCAGAAGGTCCCCCCCGAAGCCTGGGGACCCTCCCGGTCAGCATAGACAGTGTACCTCGTTCATCGCCAGGGAAGGGGAAGCCCACCCAGAGGAGCCAGGCTGCAGGCAAAAGGGAGGACTGCAGACTGACAGCAGACAGACAAATGGGGGGAAGGGCTCAGTCAGGGCGAGGATGCAGGATGGGGCGATTGCTCCACAGGCAGCCCTGGGAGCAGAAATGACGACAGGAGAGGAGCCACGCCAATAGGATTTCCTCTAGGTAAAGCACTTCTGGGGTGAGAAAGGGCTTCCCCTTTCATTATTCATTATTCATTCTTTCCTTTCTCTTACTAGGGTTCTGAGCTTGGTCTGGGTAGGGGCGCCATGAAGGCTGGTCAACTGTGTGGTCCCGCAGGGAGGTGTTGGGAGCTGGGGGTGTGGTCAGAGAAGGTGGAGGAAAACCTGGTTCAGGCTGAGTGGACGCCAGAGGAGACAAGACCCCTGAGAACAGAGGCAGGGGCTCCAAGGTGACCTTTCTTGCATTTCATTGTGCACTGGACAGCTCCAGAGGGTGCTCAGCCCTCAGGGGGCCCTGTGCCAGGCAAGGGGTGCTGGGGCGGGCGTGGCTGCTTAAAGCACAGGGTGCCTGTTTTCCCTCTGACAGCAATGTATCCTCCCTCCCCTCAGCCAAGGGGCTATTTACAGAGTGAATGGTGCTCCCTGGAGGTCTGCAGCCTCAGCCCAGGGCCCTCAGCCAGGCTGCTAGTCCGAGCCATGCAGATGAACCACTGGCCTGGCCTGCCCAGAGCCAAGGTTTCAGAGGAAGCGTGGAGGCCCCCAATTGGTGCCCTCGTTCTCCTCCTGGAAACACCTTGATAAAGCTCATTTCTGAAGGCAACTGTGGGAAGCTGGTCAGAACAGGTCAAAGCAACGCGTTAGGAAAAGAGCACAGCTCGAGTGTCACCTCCCACTCCTGCTACCCCCTTTGGGGCACACTTCTTTCCAGGCCAAGGGCCCATTCAGCGATTCCTCCTCGAAAAACCCAAAATCTCACACCCAGGAATGTGTCTGTGTGTGTGTGCACATTGCTATGGACACATGCCTGCATTCTGTGAGTTTCTACTCCTTGGAACTTGCAGGTGTCACATGCACTTCTGGTGTGCATGTGTCCAGGAGCACATGGGCACATGGGCGTCTGGGAACAGGTAGATCCAGGAGCTTGTGAAACTGAAAGGGAATGTCTGCTGGATGGCCAGGGACCAGCCGATGCTATGATTGCCGGAGGCCTGGGATGCAGCCAGATCTCCGGGGGAGAAAGGGAATGACAGGTAACAGAGGCTGAGAGTGAACCCACAGGGTGGGTGGGGAGGTGGGCTCCCACACTCCTGCCCTCTGGTCCTTCTCCCTCCGTATGGCTCCAAACACACACACCCAGCTGACCCCAGCTCTGGCTCCACCCAGAGGGGCGTCGCAGAGAAGCAGACAGGGCACAGTCATCACCTCCTGGAGTAGTCCATTCATCACCATGAAAAGACCTTCCTGTGGGAGGTCTCAATCTGATAGGGGAGCAGGCTCCCCTGCTCAAGGTAGCCTCAATCTGATGATGGAGGTACCATCCCCAACATGCTAAATTTCCCGCATCCTGTGCCCAAAGCAAGGGTAGTATCCCTGGACCGATGGGCGATGCCTCTGCCCCCAGTGGCCGCCTGCCTGCCGGCCCAGGCTGTAATAGAGAGCGAAGGCCGAGGAGAGCCGCCAGGCCCGGGCCGGGGCGCGGGGAGGGGGTGGGGGGCGGGAAGAGCTGGATTACAAATAGTCTGGGCACCAGTCTTCCGGGGAGAGGCGGGGTGCCCTGCAGTAAAACGCTTTGCAGCACACAACCCGGAAAGGCCTCTTTTAAGAGATCCTGAGAGTGCGAGGAAAGATGCTGGCCCCGTCTTCCAGGCCCCTATTAGCCCCAACCCGGGCTCAGCTTCCAGGCCTCTCAGCCACCTCTCCCTCTTGCCTCAATTTCCCTCTGAGTCGCCTGTCTCCGAGGGTGTGTGTTTTTGCAACACTCAAAGTCAATCTGGTCTGGGCGAGGAGTCTGGCCTCTCACGTCCCGGTGCTCTCCGGGATGGAGAGCCGCGGCGTCTCCTCTCCGACCCCATCCTCCCCTCCCGGGAGGGATCGCGGGCCCCTCCTACCTGCGAACACCGCAGAGCAGTAGGCATCGCTGATGTCGGAGTCCGGGGTGCGGACGTTCTCGGCGTAGAGGATGAAGACCCTCAGCATGACTGGCGGGGAGTCAGGGCCCAGTGCGCCCAGGGCGCGGAGAGGGCTGGGGAAGGTCGGGGACGGTCGAGGCGCAGCTCGTGGGTTCCCTCACTGGAGAGAGCTGGCGGAGGGAGAACCGCTTGGATCACTGGCTCCCGGCTCAGAGCAGCGGCTCTTAAAGAGGAACAGGCCAGTCCCGGGCTGCTTCAGTGGGCTCCACTCGGTCCGCGCCCCGGCTGCGCTCAGCCCGCTTGTCAGCGGGTGCTCCGAGAACAGGGGCTTCTGCTCACCTTCCACCCCCGCCGCCCTACCCGGGCTCGGCTAAGCTGTAATTCAATGCTCCGGCCGCAGACTCTCCCAATGACACGGCATTTTGCACCTGGCGGTGGAACAGCGGACTGGGCGGCGGCCGCGAGGGCTGAGGGCTGGACCAGGGCTCCGGGCGCCCAGCGCAGTTCAGATCTCGCTCCTGCATAGGAGAAAGGCTTGGTCCCTCCCCTGACCTTCCACCTCCGGCAGTGCGCGACGCCTAGCCCGTCGCCTCCTCCTGCCGCGGGGATTCCAGCACTCCCCCTCGGAGCCAGACGGCCGGACCGCCCCGGGGACGCGCTGGGGAGCAGGCGCGGGGCCGGCGCTTTCGCGAAAGACCAGAGCTGAGGAATTTCATTGACTGGCAGCGCCGGCTGTCTTAAAAACTTTGTACCCCTCTTCTCTGGTTGTAAAAACAACACATGCCACTTTTAACACAAAATCATAAAAGAAAGAAATCACTGAGTCTGAAAAATACAGTATTAACATTTGTTTATTTACCAGCCCAGACTTTTTCCTGTGAATTGCATGCATATATGCATGTAAATTAGTCTTTATTGTACACCTGAGCTCAGAGTGTCTGTGCAGTTCTGTGTCCTGCTTTTTCATGTACCATTTTCTTGCATCATTAAAAATTCTTTATAAACAATTTTTTTCAATAGCTACCTTATTTTCTATCATATGAATGTCTTACATTCTCAAAGCTTTCTCCCATTGCTGCACATTTAGGCTCTTCCCAGTTTCTTATCAACAGAGTAGTGAGAAATCGTTTTTTATATAAAAACTGGGATATAAACCCATCTTGAGCCCCCCTCTGCTTGTTCCTCAGATGGGATTCCTAGCTTTGGAATTATAAGGGCACAGGACATGCCTTTTTTTAGGCCCTAGTACCTGTTGCTAAACTGCTTTCCGGGAGCTGTGTGGACCCACTCCCAGCAGATGGCTGACTCACCTTCTAAAGTGGGCCACTTGGATGGGTGTGGGTGTGCAGCTGTCAGCAAAACTTCTCCCCCAGCAGCCCATGGGGGTAGCACACACTCCCAGGGCAGGAAGGGTCAGCTGCTGACAGGGGCCTGGCTTTGCCTTATATGAAGGTACCAGGAGGTAGCAACACTCCCCCAAAGGTCTGTGATTTTAAGATCAGAATAGCAGACACTGTGGTCACTTATAGTCCTCCTGCTGCAATCTGTGCCTCTTTTTTGCCTCTAGCACAATGCGTGGTTGGGGGAAAAGTAAAATGAGGGGGCTTAAATTTAATCATTCATTTAACAGGTATGTATGGAGCCCTACAACATGCCAAGCACTGTCCTGGGTGACAGGAACACAACGGTGAACATAAGTGACATGGTCCCTGTTATGGGCTGAATTGTGTTCTCCCAAAATCTGTACATTGAAGCACTAACCCCAGTTAAGAAGGTGATTAAGTTAAAATGAGACTGTTAGACTCTAATCTAATACAACCTGACAGGTTCTTGTAAGAAGAGGAAATTTGGATACATGAAGAGACACCAGGGAGGCACGCACACAGAGGAAAGACCACGCAAGGACACCACAGGGAGGGGGCCGTCAGCAAGCCCAGGAGAGAGGTCTCAACAGAAACCAGACCTGCTGACTGACAGGTTGATCTTGGACTTCTAGCCTCCAGAACTGTGAGAAAACAAATTTCTGTCATTTAAGTCACCCAGTTTGTGGTATTTTGTTACGGCAGCCTGAGAAAATTAATATAGTCCTTGACCTCACAGAGTTTCCACTTCAGTGGGGGAAACTGACACTTATCGAGTAATCAAGCTAATCTTACACCATTACAATAAGTGCAATAAAGGATAGAAAATGGTGGTGTGTGAGAGCAGATAGTAGGAAGCCCTCATCTCATCCCCAGACAGTGACAGGTATTTGAGATGAGATCTGAAGGCCAGTTAGGAGTTTACTGGGCAAGACTGAGGTTGGGGCAGAGGACAAGAGGATTCTCAAGAGAAGGAAGGAAATGCTCTGGGTCACGGTCCTGGGAAGAGTCCAGGAAGAAAGAACATCCTGACTGGAGTGCAGATTCGGGGGAGGGAGTGTTGGAGGAGGTGAGGCTGAAGAGAACCACACAGGGCCTGTGGGAAGCTGCCTAGGGCCCGCCAGGTCCAGAGGGATGAGAGGATCTGGCTTACTTTTCAGCATCTCTGGCTGCTTTGAGGGGAATGGGGTGCAAGGGGCCAGAGTGGAGGTGAAGAGGCCAGTTAGAAGCTATAGCAGAGGGTCAAAGTGAGACACGGTGGTGACTTGGCCCAAGGTGGTGAAAGTGGAGATGGAATGAAGGAAAGCTGGGAGGAATTGGGAGGGACGTTCTGTAAGCAGGTGGAGTAGATCGAGCTTCTTGCTGCTGAACTTGGCCTTTATGTGTTGCTGGAGAAAAAACCTTTGGATGAAGTAATTGGCTGATTCATTCATTAATTCATTCATTCAACCGTTTATAGGGTGCCTCATCTGTGGCAGGAGTTTGCCAGATTCCAGTTTTAGAGAAGGGTACCAAATAGGGAGTAAAACTTAATTTCATTGAGAAGAAGGGCAAGAGGCCCTGTTGATCTAGGGAAAGTCCAAATTATGTTCTATTTTTAAAGAAGTACAGTTTGGCTCTATTCAAATGCATAAAGTAACATGAACCTGCTGTAAGACAGAGCTAAAATTGGACCCAAGAAGCACTTAGCTGCTTGGAAATACAATGTGACTAAAGTGATTTGACAAGAACCAGTTTTCTTTAAAGGTTAAACATCCCCTTTGCAACTTCTCTTCACTGTTTATTCATGCAGCAAGTCCTCTTCAAACTTTTTATGCATAGCCACATCTGTACAGATATGAACCCCTAGTGGGAATGCCCCCCAACTTTATTCTTCAATATATAGGACATGTTTGGGGTGTCTTCTCTATTTAAAATAACCATGTTCTTGGGCTTCCCTGGTGGCGCAGTGGTTGAGAGTCTGCCTGCCGATTCAGGGGACATAGGTTCATGCCCCGGTCCAGGAAGATCCCACATGCTGTGGAGCGGCTGGGCCCGTGAGCCATGGCCGCTGGGCCTGCGCGTCCGGAGCCTGTGCTCCGCAACGGGAGAGGCCACAACAGTGAGAAGTCCGCGTACCTCAAACAAAACAAAACAAAAAACAAAATAAACTCCCCAGTTATTCTTATATGGACCAAAGACCAGGAAACACTGACCTAGGTAGTGTCAAAGCACAGGCTTTGGCTCTTTGGATCATAACCTTAAATGCCAGGTGAATGCACTCTTGAATACAGAGGGTGTACATTTCAGAAGGACTGAGAAGACTATGTTTGTCTGGAGATTGGTCTGAAGTGGCAAAAGAGAGCATTTGGGGGAGGGAGAGAAGGTGAGGGAGATAATATTCAGCTAAAAACTGTAAAACCAGTAGGACAAGAAAAGGACAATGGCACCAGTGTAAAAGGATGTCTCTGGAGTCAGACTACCTGGATTCAAACCTTCGCTCTTCACCTTCTAGCTGTATAGCCTTGGGCATGATAGCCTACTTTCCTGAGACCTTGGTTTCCTTGTCTGTAAAATGGATACTATAGGAACATCTACCTCATGGGACAAGTGCTTGTGATGATTAACTGTTATGTGTCAACTTGACTGGGCTAAGAGATGCCCAGATAGCTGGTAAAACATTATTTCTGGGTGTCTGTGAGGGTGTTTCTGGAAGAGATTAGCCTTTGAATCGGTAGGCTAAGTAAAGATCACCCTCACCAATGCAGGTGGGTATCATCCAATCCACTGAGGGACTGAGCAGGCTGATGAGAACAGTAAGGCAGAGGAAGGGCAGATATGTTCTCTGCTTGAGCTGGGACATCCATCTCCTCCTGCCCTCAGACACTGGCACTCCTGGCTCTTGGGCCTTCTCCGATCAGGACTTAACACCATCAGCAACCTCCACTCCCACCCCGCCCCACTCCTTCCTGGTTCTTGGGCCTTAGGGTTAGGACTGGAACTGCACCACTGGCTTTTATGGGCCGCCAGCTTGCAGACAGCAGGTCATGGGACTTCTCAGCCTCCATTAAGTGCCAATCTTTCATAATAAATTTCTATGTATTTATATTTATATCCTACTGGTTCTGTTTCTCCAGAGAACTCTAATACAGTGCTTCACAAACATTATATCTGCCTGATGTATAGTGAGCATTCAGTAAATATTAGCTAGTTATTATTATTGTTTTATTATTATTACTATTGGAATGTGTAGCTATTATTTAATTTCATAAAATTAAAACTTTAGAAATGAAGCCACAAATAATATTTATGGTCTCTAACACCTGTAAAAATGTTATAAGCTGTCTTAGTTCATTCAGGCTGCTATAACAAAATAACATAGACTGGGTGGTTCATAAACAGAAATTTTTACTCACAGTCTGGAGGCTGGAAGTCTCACATCAGGGCGCCCGCATGGTTGAGTAAGGTCTCTTCTCCGGGTCACAGACTTCTCATTGTGTCCTCGTGTGATAGAAGGAGGCTAGGAATATCTCTGGAGCCTCTTTAAAAAGCACTAATCCTATTCATGAGGGCTCCACTCTCATGATTTAAACACCTCCCAAAGGTCCCACCTACTAATAGCATCACCTTTAGGGGTTAGGATTTCAGCATATGAATTTTGGGGGCCACAAACATTCAGACCATAGCAGAAGCATTTATGGTTTTAACAGTAGAAGTATTTACATAAACCCAACAAAGTGGTGAAAGATAGTCCTTGATCAAAGCAGCATAACTACCAGAAGGCAGAAGAGAGAGTCCTGCAGATCAAGAAGATGTACCTCTGCATGGAAATCCTCACCAAGACTCATGCAAGAGAGGCTCTAGGTGAGGATTATAGGAGAAGGGAAACTGGAACATATGATTACTGGAGATGATGATTCTAGTGCAAGGGCTAGCCCAGGTGGTGAGGAGAGACTTCCACTCTCTGGACATTTGGGGGAAGTTACAGTAGCTCAGCGATATGCATCTAGTAATATCTCGATTTACCTTAGGGACCATTCCATTGCTTAGAAGATGAGCTGGAAAAGAAGGAACCCACTACATGGAACATAATCCTGGCCAACGAGAAAGAACTGGTTGGAAAAGCAGGCACAGAAGGAAGCCTGGGGAGAGTCAGCTTTGGGATGAATGCCATCCAGGGCGGTGACTGGTTTTCAAGGCTCATACCCTGTGATTTCAGTAGGACTCTGTCTTTCCACAACACTCTCTATTAACCAGGCTCCCTCAAACCCAGGGAACCCACTTAACTCCTTGATCCTGGCAAATCCCCACCCTTCCCAAGAGCTTTCTTTTTATAGAGTCAGCTTAGGAATATAGTTGGCTTGAGAAAAACAGAACTGAGCCAAAGGTCCTACTGAGACAACAGAACAAACCTCGCTGCAGTACTTCCCATCCAGTCACAGTACTTCACAGTTGCTCTTCTCTCTTGCCCAATCATTGTCCAATATCTGATCCAGAGATCATGTTCTATTAGCACCCCTAACATTTGAGGACACTTTATCCTCCAAGATGGATAAGCCTAGGCTCTGAGATCAATCTTTACTAATATTCAAGTCCCTTAGTGGTTTTAGAATTGGGTACTTATCAGAGCATCTTTAGTTTGTTACACACAGCATATAAAATAATAGGAGAAATAGAGATTTAAAAAAAAGAATCATCTGCTATAATCTCCACCTCTGTATCTGGTAACAAGGCCTATGTTGATAATCAAGTTTAATTTCCCCATTACTCATTCCATCTTCTGCATAACCCTCTGCCAGCAGGAACGCTGGGCAGATTTGAGTCCTTGCTGGTCCTGTCTTTATCAGATTGCCACAGTTTTCCATTGACCAGGGCTTTGGGCAAGTGAGTCATAAGAGGCACACTCCCATGAAACTGTTTCCCCCAGTAAACAGGACCAATTACCCCATCAGGTACAATGATCTCCTTCCCTTCCTGTTCGTCCAGTGGCATGAGGAACCCCAAAAGGTGAAAGGGCAGTCTCAGCTTCCAATTCATTCTGGTGTATGCATTCTTCTCTTAGGTACTTCCAAAAAGACTGAGGCCAAGGTCACAAAGATGGGAAATAAAAATCCTTCAAGTGGGTTAGTGGATATAATAGTGAGAGGGAACACACACACCTCCACTCCTTAGTTCCCAAACCTATGCATTCGGGCCATGGGGGAGACGGTACCACATATTGGCCTCTGTCTAAAGTACATAAGGTGGGCTTCCCTGGTGATGCAGTGGTTAAGAATCCACCTGCTAATGCAGGGGACATGGGTTTGAGCCCTGGACTGGGAAGATCCCACATGCTGTGGAGCAACTAAGCCTGTGCACCACAACTACTGAACCCGTGCTCTAGAGCCCGTGAGCCACAACTACTGAAGCCCGCGCGCCTAGAGCCCGTGCTTCACAACAAGAGAAGCCACTGCAATGAGACGCCTGAGCGCTGTAACGAAGAGTAGCCCTGCTCACTGCAACTAGAGAAAGCCTGCGTGCAGCAAAAAAGACCCAATGCAGCCAAAAGTAAAAAATAAATAAAAGGTTACAAACTGCAAAAAAAAAAAAAAGAAAAAAAATAAAGTATATAAAGCATCTGCAGGACAACACCCATACTTTCCAAGATGTTGTCTCCAATTTGTGCCATAACTACTCTAGCAGGTCATTCCACCTATCAGCCACCTGCTTCTGGGTTATGGAGCACACAGTAAAACTTGTGAAGTCTGTGGTCTTGAGCCCATGGCCCACATGTCAATTTACCAAAAAATGTATCTCCTTGTCAAAATGAGGTTGAATGCTATTCCATGGTGATCGATAAATCCATCCATAAGTCCACAAATGTGGTACTATCAGAAGCCCTGAGTTCAGACAAATCCAGACCCAAAACGTGTATATCCCTGGTGAGGACAAAGCAATGTACCCTCCATGACGCGAGGGGCTGAATATAGTCAACCAGCTACCAAGTGGCTGGCAGGATCTGAGGGGAATGTGTCATATCAAGGTTCCTCACCCTTACCTTCTCTATGACACCAGATGGGGAACTACTTCAAAGCTGCCATAGAGGTCTTCTGGCTCTCCATGCCTGTTTTTTTTGTTGTTCTTGCTGTTTGGTTTTTTTTGGCCATGCCCCATGGCATGTGGGATCTTAGTTCCCTGATCAGGGATCAAATTCGTGCCCCCTGCAGTGAAAGCCTGGAATCTTTACTACTGGACAGCCAGGGAAGTCCCTCCATGCTTGTTTTAATTGTATGCTTATAACTTTTCTCTTTTTCTCTAAATATGCTAACTGGAGTCATAGGAAACCAGGTAAATCCAGAATCTTTATAAGCACTATTGTTGTCACAGTGACTTAAGTGCCACAGATACTTCGTCTTCCAAAGCCTGCCCTTAAACTTCATTCCTTGATACCACTGGTGATAATTGGAATAATTGTGATGATAATGCATACCAGATTACCATGTTCTATTCAGCCCTGGCAAAGAGGTTACGCATTACTTGAATATATGACCAATGCAAGCCCAGAATCCAATTTTAAAAAATTTTCACTTTGAAATAATTATGGATTCACAGGAAGTTGCAAAGAAATGTACAGGGAAGTTCTGTGCACCCTTCCACCAACTCCCCCAATGTTAATATTTTAAGCGACCACAGAACTATATGAAAATCAACAAGTGGTTTAGTACAACCCATAAAACTTTTTCAATTTCACCAGTTATATATGCACTCACTTGTATGTGCATATAGCACTATACAATTTTATGTGTAGCCTTGCATAACCACCACCATGATCAAGATAATCAATTGTACTATCAAAGACTATTTCATGTTACCCCTTTATAGTTACACCCATCCTCTCTCCCATTCTTAATCCCTGTCAATAACTAATCTGTTCTCCATCTTTATTAACTGTTATTTATGAATGCTACATAAATGGAACCATGTGGTATGTATCCTTTTTAGACTGGCTTTTTTCACTAAGCATAATTTCCTTGAGGTTCATCCAAGTCGTTCTGAGTATCAATGGCTTGTTTTTAGTTGTTAAAGAGTATTTCAGGGCTTCCCTGGTGGCGCAGTGGTTGAGAGTCTGCCTGCCAATGCAAGGGACGAGAGTTCGTGTCCCGGTCCAGGAAGATCCCACATGCCGCAGAGCGGCTGGGCCCGTGAGCCATGGCCGCTGGGCCTGCGCGTCCGGAGCCTGTGCCGCGCAATGGGAGGGGCCACAGCAGTGAGAGGCCCGCGTACCGCAAAAAAAAAAAAAAAAAGAGTATTTCATAGTATGGATTGACCACAGTTTGTTTAACTATTCACCCACTGAAGGGTATTTCGGCAGCTTCCCTTTTGGGACTATTACAAATAAAGCTACTATGAATATTTGTGTACCAGTTCTTGTGTAAAAAATAAATCTTCGTTTCTCTGGGATAAATGCCCAAGAGTACAAATGCTGGGTCATACGGTAAGTTCATTTTTAGTTTCAAAAGAATCTACTATTTTCCAGAGTGGTTGTGCTGGTGGGCAATGTATGAGTAACCAAGTTTGTCCGATTCCTTGGCAGCATTTGGTATTATCACTGTTTTTCATTTTAACCATTCGGATACTTGTGTAATGATACCTTGTGATTTTAATTTGCATTTCACTAACAGCTAATGATGTTGAATATCTTTTCATGTTTATTTGTCATCTGTATATCCTCTTTGGTGAAATGTCCTTTTGCTGATTTTCGATTGGATTTTTTTTAATCTTAAGTTTTGAGACTTTATTTTTTAAAATTTTTTGGCCACACCGTGCGGCATGTAGGATCTTAGTTCCCTGACCAGGGATCGAACCTGCCCCCTGCAGTGGAAGAGCAGAGTCTTAAACTCTGGACAGCCAGGCAAGTCCAAGACTTTATATATTTTAGGTATAAGGCCTTTGTTGGATATGTGATTTGTAAATATTTTCTGCTAGTCTATAATTTGTCTTTATCATCCTTTTAGGTCTTATGCAAAACAAAAGTTTTCACTTTGATGAAATCCAATTTATCCATTTTTCCTATTTTGGATTTTACTTTTGGTGTCAAGTCTAAGAACTCTGGCCAAATACTAGATCTTTAAGACTTTCCTTACACTCTTCTCTGAAAGTTTTATAGTTTTGTGTTTTACATTTAAATCCATGATCGTTTTTGTGTTTTTCATATAAGGTGTGAAGTTTAGGTTGAGGTTCAATTTTTTGCTGATGGATGTCCAATTGCTCCAACACCATTTAATGTAAAGTCTACTCCTATTCCATTGAATTGCCTTTGCTTCTTTGTAAATAATTAATTGGGTATATTTGTGTGGATCTATTTCCAGGTTTTCTATTCTGTTCCATTGATCTATGTGTATTTCCTTCTGCTAGTACCATACTCTCTTGAATACTGCATCTGAATGGTAAGAATTAACATTAGAAAGTGATTTCTTTCCCTTTATTCTTCTTTTTCAAAATTGTCTTGGCTATTCTAGGGCTCTTCCCTTCCCATATAAACTTTATTTATTTATTGATATATAGTTGATGTACAATATTATATAAGTTTCAGGTACACAGTGTAGTGATTCACAATATTTAAAGGTTATATTCCATTTATAGTTATGATAAAAATATTGGCTATATTCCCTGTGATGTACAATACATCGTTGTAGCTTATTTATTTTATACATAGTAGTTTGTACCTCTGAATCCCCTACCCCTACTTTACCCCTCCTCACTTCCCTCTCCCCACTGGTAACCACTAGTTTGTTTTCTCTGTGAGTCTGTTTCTTTTTTCGTTACATTCACTCGTTTACTTTATAGATTCTACATAGAAGTGACATCATATAGTATTTGTCTCTCTGTGTCTGACTTACTTCGCTCAGCATCGTGCCCTCCAGGTCCATCCCTGCTGTGGCAAATGGTAAAATTGCAATCTTTTTTTTATGGATGAGTAATATTCCATTCCTATATATATTACATACATGGCATAATATATATACACCACATCATCTTTATCCATTCATTGGTTGATGGGCATTACGTTGCTTCCATATCTTGGCTATTGTTAATGATTTTGCTATGAACATTGGGGTGCATGTATCTTTTCGAATCAGTGTTTTCATTTTTTTTTCTAATATATACTCAGGAGTGGAATCGCTGGATCATATGGTAGTTCCAATTTTTAGTTTTTTTGAGAAACCTCCCTACTCTTTTCCACAGTGGCTGCACGAATTTATATTCCCACCAACAGTGTAAGAGGGTTCCCTTTTCTCCACATCCTCTCCAACATTTGCTATTTGTAGACTTTTTAATGATAGCTATTCTGACAGATGTGATGTGCTCTCTCATTGTGGTTTTGATTTGCATTTCTCTAATAAGTAGCGAAGTTGAGCATATTTTGATATGCCTTTTGGCCATCTGTATGTCTTCTTTGGGAAAATGTCTATTCAGGTCTTCTGTCCATTTTTTAATCAGGTTGTTCGTTTTTCTTTTGATATTGAGCTGTATGAGTTGTTATATATATTGGATATTAACCGCTTATTGGTCATATCATTTGCAAAAATTTTCTCCTGTTCAGGTTGCCTTTTTGTTGATGGTTTCCTTTGCTATGCAAAAGCTTTTAAGTTTAATTAGGTCCCATTTGTTTAATTTACTGTTTTTCCCTTTGCCTTAGGAGACAGATCCAAAAAAATATTTCTATGACTAATGTCAAAGAGTGTTCTGCCTGTTTTCTTCTAGGAGTTTTATGGTTGCAGTCTTACATTTAGGTCTTTAATCCATTTTGAGTTTTATTTTGTATATGGTGCTAGAGAATGTTGATTTCATTTTTTTACATGTAGGTATCCAGATTTCCCAGTACCACTTACTGAAGAGACTGTCTTTTCTCCATTGTATATTGTCCCCTCTGTCATAGATTGACCATAACCCAGTGTGTGGATTTACTTCTGGGCTCTCTATTCTGTTCCATTGATCTATGTGTCTGTTTTTTTTTTTTTTTCTCCCAATACCATACTTTTTTTCTTTTTAAGATTTTTTAAATTTATTTATTTATTTATTTATATTTTGGCTGCATTGGGTCTTTGTTGCTGTGCGCGGGCTTTCTCTAGTTGAGGCGAGCGGGGGCTATTCTTCATTGTGGTGTGTGGGCTTCTCATTGCAGTGGCTTCTCTTGTTGCAGAGCATGAGCTCTAGGCATGCAGGCTTCAGTAGTTGTGGCTCGCGGGCTCAGTAGTTGTAGCTTGTGGGCTTGAGTGTAGGCTTAGTAGTTGTGGCGCATAGGCTTAGTTGCTCCGTGGCATGTGGGATCTTCCTGGAACAGGGCTTGAACCCGTGTCCCCTGCATTGGCAAGCAGATTCTTAACCACTGGGCCACCAGGGAAGCCCCTATCCACTCTTTTTTAGACTCCTTTCCCATATAATCCATTACAGTGTATTCAGTTCCCTGTGCTACACAGTAGGCCTTTATTAGTTATCTATTTTACATATAGTAGTGTATATGTCAATCCCAATCTCTCAATTTATCTCTCCTCCTCATTTCCTGTTAACCGTTTTTCTACATCTGTAACTGTTTTGTAGATAAGTTCATTTGTACCTTTTTAGATTCCACATATCAGCAATATCTTGTGTCTTTTTTGTGTCTGACTTCACTCAGTATGACAATCTCTAGGTCCATCCATGTTGCTGCAAATGACATTATTTCATTCTTTTTTTTTTACAGCTGAGTAATATTCCATTGTATACATATATACCACATCTTCTTTATCCATTCCTCTGTTGATGGACATTTATGTTGCTTCCATGTCCTGGCTATTGTAAATAGTGCTGCAATGAACACTGGGGTACACATATCCTTTCGAATTATAGTTTTCTCTGGATATATGCCCAGGAGTGGGATTACTGGATTGTATGGTAGCTCTATTTTTAGTTTTTAAAGGAACCTCCATACTGTTCTCCATAGTGGCTACACCAATTTACATTCCCACCAACAGTGTAGGAGGGTTCCCTTTTCTCCACACCCTCTCCAGCATTTATTGTTTGTAGATTCTTTCATGATGACCATTCTGATGGGTGTGAGGTGATATACCTCATTGTAGTTTTGAGTTGCATTTCCCTAATAATTAGTGATGTTGAGCATCTTTTCGGCCATCTGTATGTCTTCTTTGGAGAAACGTCTATTTAGGTCTTCTGCCCATTTTTGGATTGGGTTGCTTGTTTTTTTGATATTGAGCTGCATGAGCTGTTTGTGTATTTTAGAGATTAATCCCTTGTCGATTCCTTTGTTTGCAAATATTTTCTCCCATTCTGAGGGTTGTCTTTTCGTTTTGTTTATGGTTTCCTTTGGTGTGGAAAAGCTTTCAAGTTTAAAATTTTCTGTTTTTAATAATCACATTGTTGGTTGTGGTCTTGGTATTGTTATTCTGACTGATGTCCTTGAGAATGAGGATTCCTGACATAGGACAAAGAAGATCTAGAGTTAAGATGAAAGAGCCAAATAAAAACTTGTAAGTCCTGAATTTGAACCAGAAGAATCAGTATGATCGTGATGCATTTTACCTTAAAAACAAAACATATACTTCCAAGTTCCAGCCACTGAAGAGCAATAACCAAACAGAAGCAATGAACACTCTAAGTAGACACTGTTCCTTAAGGACATGGCTGACTTCAAATTTGGAGAAGGAGGTATACAAGGTGAGCCTGCAACATCTTCATATACAGATAGGAAGGAACCTATTAAAATTAGTTGTGTCATGTTAAAAGGAATGAGTAGTCAAATCAAAAAGGCCAAAAATGGAACAATTTGAGTATCAACAGGCTGATACTGCAAAGGTTTGTAACATCAAATATGTTAAAATTCATGAATTCAAATCAATATTTAAATAAAAAGAATTTATCACGATCAGTGAATGCCAACAAAACAACTTATTTTTTTGGGGAAAAAGGTAAATAAAGGAAAAGCATCAAATATGTATCATGTCTTTTTTTTTTTTTTTTTTTTTTTTTTGGGGTACGCGGGCCTCTCACTGTTGTGGCCTCTCCCGTTGCGGAGCACAGGCTCCAGACGCGCAGTCTCAGCGGCCATGGCTCACAGCCCCAGCTGCTCCGCGGCATGTGGGATCTTCCCGGACCGGGGCACGAACTCGTGTCCCCTGCATCGGCAGGCGGACTCTCAACCACTGCGCCACCAGGGAAGACCCATATCATGTCTTTTTTACATAAACCATACCCACTGAGTAACCAAACAGCAGATGAGGGGAAGTTCTCTTTTCAGACAAGTATCCTAGTTTATACAAGAAAAAATACAGAATTATAATGTTAATGTTTCCCAATCCCTAATGACCAAGTGCATCAAAGCTCTAAGCATCAACTGCTACCAAAATCCCAAAGAAAACAGGTATTTTGTGCCTCCTGATCAGGAAGACCACAACACGTTCTGAAGCAGTCTTGCCAAAAAGAAAGAAAATTCTGATCAATGTTCTGTACTCAACTATCAATTTATAAGAGGAATGTTAGAATTCCACTGTACAGCTGCAATCAACAAAATCCAGGTTGTGTGAAACCCTTCACCAGTGCTTCTCAAACTATGTGAGAGATCAGTTTATTTTTCACCCCCTAATTTCCAGTCTATCACAGACTAATACTTGTAAACATTTTTTTAAAAATAAAAAATGCAAAAACATGCAAGCCCAACTTTTAAAATTATTAGATTCAACAGACAAAGTCTCTGTCAAACAGCGATAAGGTTTCTAAACACTTTCAACTTCTATACTAGTACCAGACAGTTCGTGGACTGGCACTAGATCCAAAGACTACATTTTGAGTAGCATGGCTTCGCAGAACTGAATATCTCGTCTCTTCATTAAATAAATTACCAGGGGACGGAGGAAGATGGCGGAAGAATAAGACGCGGAGATCACCTTCCTCCCCACGGATACATCAGAAATTCATCTACACGCGGAACAACTCCTACAGAACACCTACTGAACGCTGACAGAAGACCTCAGACCCCCCAAAAGGCAAGAAACTTCCCACATACCTGGGTAGGGCAAAAGAAAAAAGAATAAACAGAGACAAAAGGATAGGGACGGGACCTGCACCAGTGGGAGGGAGCCGTGAAGGAGGAAAAGTTTCCACACACTAGAAGCCCCTTCGCGGGCGGAGACTGTGGGTGGCGGAGGGGGAAGCTTCGGAGTAGCGGAGGAGAGCACAGCAACAGGGGTGTGGAGGGCAAAGCGGAGAGATTCCCACACAGAGGATCGGTGCCCTCAGGCACACACCAGCCCGAGAGGCTTCTCTGCTCGGCCGCCGGGGTGGACAGGGCTGGGAGCTGAGGCTCGGGTATCGGGTTTCAGTCGGAGCGCAGGGAGAGGACTGGGGCTGGCGGCAGGAAGAGAGCCTGAAGGGGTTAGAGCACCACGGCTAGCCCGGAGGGAGTCCGGAGAAAAAGTCTGGAGCTGCCAAAGAGGCAAGAGACTTTTTCTTCCCTCTTGTTTCCTGGTGCGCGAGGAGAGGGCATTAAGAGCGCTGCTTAAAGAAGCTCCAGAGACGGGCGCGAGCCACGGCTAAAGGCGCGGACCCTGGAGACGGGCGTGGGACGCTGGGGCTGCTGCTGAGCCTCAACCACCAGAACACAGGCACTAGTCCCCCCCACCAGGAAGCCTACACAACCTACTGAAACCGTAGCCACCGGGGACAGACACCAAAAACACGGGAACTACGAATCTGCAGCCTGCAAAAAGGAGACCTCAAACACAGTAAGATAAGCAAAATGAGAAGGCAGAAAAACACACAGCAGGTGAAGGAGCAAGATAAAAACCTACCAGACCTAACAAATGAAGAGGTAATAGGCAGTCTACCTGAAAAAGAATTCAGAATAATGATAGTAAAGATGATCCAAGATTCTATTTCCAAGATCCAAAATCTTGGAAATAGAATAGACAAAATGCAAGAAACAGTTAACAAGGACCTAGAAGAACTAAAGAAGAATCAAGCATCAATTAAAAACACAATAAATGAAATGAAAAATACTCTAGATGGGATCAATAGCAGAATAACTGAGGCAGAAGAACGGATAAGTGAGGTGGAAGATAAAATAGTGGAAATAACTGATGCAGAGCAAAATAAAGAAAAAAGAATGAAAAGAACAGAGGACAGTCTCAGAGACCTCTGGGACAACATTAAACGCACCAACATTCGAATTATAGGGGTTCCAGAAGAAGAAGAGAAAAAGAAAGGGACTGAGAAGAGATTATAGTTGAAAACTTCCCTGATATAGGAAAGGAAATAGTTAATCAAGTCCAGGAGGCACAGAGAGTCCCATACAGAATAAATCCAAGGAGAAATACGCCAAGACACATATTAATCAAACTGTCAAAAATTAAACACAAAGAAATCATATTAAAAGCAGCAAGGGAAAAGCAACAAATAACACACAAGGGAATCCCCATCAGGTTAACAGCTGATCTCTCAGCAGAAACTCTACAAGCCAGAAGGGAGTGGCAGGACATAATTAAAGTGATGAAGGAGAAAAACCTGCAACCAAGATTACTCTCTACCCAGCAAGGATCTCATTCAGATTTGATGGAGAAATTAAAACGTTTACAGACAAGCAAAAGCTGAGAGAGTTCAGCACCACCAAACCAGCTTTACAACAAATGCTAAAGGAACTTCTCTAGGCAAGAAACACAACAGAAGGAAAATACCTACAATAACGAACCCAAAACAATTAAGGAAATGGGAATAGGAACATACATATCGATAATTACCTTAAACGTAAATGGACTAAATGCTCCCACCAAAAGACACAGAGTGGCTGAATGGATACAAAAACAAGACCCATATATATGCTGTCTACAAGAGACCCACTTCAGACCTAGAGACACATACAGATTGAAAGTAAGGGGATGGAAAAAGATATTCCATGCAAATGGAAATCAAAAGAAAGCTGGAGTAGCAATTCTTATATCAGACAAAATAGACTTTAAAATAAAGACTATTAGAAGAGACAAAGAAGGACACTACATAATGATCAAGGGATCGATCCAAGAAGAAGATATAACAATTGTAAATATTTATGCACCCAACATAGGAGCACCTCAATACATAAGGCAAATACTAACAGCCATAAAAGGGGAAATCGACAGTAACACACTCATAGTAGGGGACTTTAACACCCCACTTTCACCAATGGACAGATCATCCAAAATGAAAATAAGGAAACACAAGCTTTAAATGATACATTAAACAAGATGGACTTAATTGATATTTATAGGACATTCCATCCAAAAACAACAGAATACACATTTTTCTCAAGTGCTCATGGAACATTCTCCAGGATAGATCATATCTTGGGTCACAAATCAAGCCTTGGTAAATTTAAGAAAATTGAAATTGTATCAAGTATCTTTTCTGAGCACAATGCTATGAGGCTAGACATCAATTACAGGAAAAGAGCTGTAAAAAATACAAACACATGGAGGCTAAACAATACACTACTCAATAACGAAGGGATCACTGAAGAAATCAAAGAGGAAATAAAAAAATACCTAGAAACAAATGACAATGGAGACACCACGACCCAAAACCTATGGGATGCAGCAAAAGCAGTTCTAAGGGGGAAGTTTATAGCAATACAATCCCACCTTAAGAAACAGGAAACATCTCGAGGAAACAACCTGACCCTGCACCTAAAGCAATTAGAGAAAGAAGAACAAAAAACCCCCAAAGTTAGCAGAAGGAAAGAAATCATCAAGATCAGATCAGAAATAAATGAAAAAGAAATGAAGGAAACGATAGCAAACATCAATAAAACTAAAAGCTGGTTCTTTGAGAAGATAAACAAAATTGATAAACCATTAGCCAGATTCATCAAGAATAAAAGGGGAAGACTCAAATCAATAGAATTAGAAATGAAAAAGGAGAAGTAACAACTGACACTGCAGAAATACAAAAGATCATGAGAGATTACTACAAGAAACTCTATGCCAATAAAATGGACAACCTGTAAGAAATGGACAAATTCTTAGAAATGCACAACCTGCCAAGACTGAATCAGGAAGAAATAGAAAATATGAACAGACCAATCACAAACACTGAAATTGAAACTGTGATTAAAAATCTTCCAACAAACAAAAGCCCAGGACCAGATGGCTTCACAGGCGAATTCTATCAAACATTTAGAGAAGAGTTAACACCTATCCTTTTCAAATACAGCAGAGGGAGGAGCACTCCCAAATTCATTCTACGAGGCCACCATCACCTTGATACCAAAACCAGGCAAGGATGTCACAAAGAAAGAAAACTACAGGCCAATATCACTGATGAACATAGATGCAAAAATCCTCAACAAAATACTAGCAAACAGAATCCAACAGCACATTAAAAGGATCATACACCATGATCAAGTGGGGTTTATTCCAGGAATGCAAGGATTCTTCAATATATGCAAATCAATCAATGTGATACACCATATTAACAGATTGAAGAAGAAAAACCATATCATCATCTCAACAGATGCAGAGAAAGCTTTGGACAAAATTCAACACCCATTTATGATAAAAACCCTGCAGAAGGTAGGCACAGAGGGAACTTTCCTCAACATAATAAAGGCCATATATGACAAAGCCACAGCCAACGTCGTCCTCAATGGTGAAAAGCTGAAACCATTTCCACTAAGATCAGGAACAAGACAAGGCTGCCCACTCTCACCACTCTTATTCAACTTAGTTTTGGAAGTTTTAGCCACAGCAATCAGAGAAGAAAAGGAAATAAAAGGAATCCAAATTGGAAAAGAAGTAAAGCTGTCACTGTTTGCAGATGACATGATACTATACATAGAGAATCCTAAAGATGCTACCAGAAAACTACTAGAGCTAATCAATGAATTTGGTAAAGTAGCAGGATACAAAATTAATGCACAGAAATCTCTGGCATTCCTGTACACTAAGGATGAAAAATCTGAAAGTGAAATCAAGAAAACACTCCCATTTACCACTGCAACAAAAAGAATAAAATATCTAGGAATAAACCTACCTAAGGAGACAAAAGACCTGTATGCAGAAAATTATAAGACACTGATGAAAGAAATTAAAGATGATACAAATAGATGGAGAGATATACCATGCTCCTGGATTGGAAGAATCAATATTGTGAAAATGGCTCTACTACCCAAAACAATCTACAGATTCAATGCAATCCCTATCAAACTACCACTGGCATTTTTCACAGAACTAGAACAAAAAATTTCAAAATTTGTTTGGAAAAACAAAAGACCCCGAATAGCCAAAGCAATCTTGAGAACGAAAACCGGAGCTGGAGGAATCAGGCTCCCTGACTTCAGACTATACTACAAAGCTACAGTAATCAAGACAGTGTGGTACTGGCACAAAAACAGAAAGATAGACCAATGGAACAGGATAGAAAGCCCAGAGATAAACCCACGCACATATGGTCAACTTATCTTTGATAAAGGAGGCAGCAATGTACAGTGGAGAAAGGACAGTCTCTTCAATAAGTGGTGCTGGGAAAACTGGACAGGGACATGTAAAAGTATGAGATTAGATCATTCCCTAACACCATACACAAAAATAAGCTCAAAATGGATTAAAGACCTAAATGTAAGGCCAGAAACTATCAAACTCTTAGGGGAAAACATAGGCAGAACACTCTATGACATAAATCACAGCAAGATCCTTTTGGACCCACCCCCTAGAGAAATGGAAATAAAAACAAAGATAAACAAATGGGACCTAATGAAACTTCAAAGCTTTTGCACAGCAAAGGAAACCATAAACAAGACCAAAAGACAACCCTCAGAATGGGAGAAAATATTTGCAAATGAAGCAACTGACAAAGGATTAATCTCCAAAATTTATAAGCAGCTCATGCAGCTCAATAGCAAAAAAACAAACAACCCAATCCAAAAATGGGCCAAAGACTTAAATAGGCATTTCTCCAAAGAAGATATACAGACTGCCAACAAACACATGAAAGAATGCTCAACATCATTAATCATTAGAGAAATGCAAATCAAAACTACAATGAGATATCATCTCACACCAGTCAGAATGGCCATCATCAAGAAATCTAGAAACAATAAATGCTGGAGAGGGTGTGGAGAAAAGGGAACCCTCTTGCACTGCTGGTGGGAATGTGAATTGGTACAGCCACTATGGAGAACAGTATGGAGGTTCCTTAAAAAACTAAAAATAGAACTACCATATGACCCAGCAATCCCACTACTAGGCATATACCCTGAGAAAACCATAATTCAAAAAGAGACATGTACCAAAATGTTCATTGCAGCTCTATTCACAATAGCCCGGAGCTGGAAACAACCTAAGTGTCCATCATCGGATGAATGGATAAAGATGTGGCACATATATACAGTGGAATATTACTCAGCCATAAAAAGAAACGAAACTGAGCTATTTGTAATGAGGTGGATAGACCTAGAGTCTGTCATACAGAGTGAAGTAAGTCAGAAAGAGAAAGACAAATACTGTATGCTAACACATATATATGGAATTTAAGAAAAAAAATGTCATGAACAACCTAGGGGTAAAACAGGAATAAAGACACAGACCTACTTGAGAATGGACTTGAGGATATGGGGAGGGGGAAGGGTAAGCTGTGACAAAGCGAGAGAGAGGCATGGACATATATACAGTACCAAACGTAAGATAGACAGAGTGGGAAGCAACCACATAGCACAGGGAGATCAGCTCGGTGCTTTGTGACCGCCTGGAGGGGTGGGAGGGAGGGAGATGCAAGAGGGAAGGGATGTGGGGACAGATGTGTATGTATGACTGATTCACTTTGTTATAAAGCAGGAACTAATAAAAAATGTAAAAAAAAAAAGAAACTGAAAAAAAAATAAATTACCAGAAGAGAGTCTATATATTAAAAATAATTTAAAAGACCTACCAAGCCAGCAACAATGTATGGATCTTATTTTGATCTTGATGCAAACATAGTAAAAGAAAACAAAAATCATTTATGAGAGAGTGGAAAATCTGAATTGGATTTTTATTTTTTATTTATTTTGGCTGCACTGGGTCTTCATTGCTGCGTGCGGGCTTTCTCTAGTTGTGGTGTGACGAGCAGGGGCTACTCTTTGTTGCGGTGCACGGGCTTCTCATTATGGTGGCTTCTCTTGTTGCAGAGCACGGGCTCTAGGTGCGCGGGCATCAGTAGTTGTGGCACACGGGCTCAGCAGTTGTGGCTTGTGGGCTCTAGAGTGCAGGCTCATTAGTTGTAGCGCATGGGCTTAGTTGCTCCACAGTATGTGGGATCTTCCCAGACCACTGCTTGAACCCGTGTACCCTGCACTGGCAGGCGGATTCTTAACAACTGCACCACCAGGAAAATCCCTGGATTTTTATTTAAATAAGGAATATTTTAATGATATTACTGGTTATTTTAAGAATCCTTATCTTTTAGAAATACATAATGAAACATTTATGGGTAAAATGACATGCTGAGATTTACTTTAAAATAATATGAGGAGTGATGGGGCTTCCCTGCTGGCACAGTGGTTGAGAGTCCGCCTGCCGATGCAGGGGACACGGGTTCGTGCCCTGGTCTGGGAAGATCCCACATGCCGCAGAGCGACTGGGCCCATGTGCCATGGCTGCGGAGCCTGCGCATCCGGAGCCTGTGCTCCGCAAAGGGAGAGGCCCGCATACCACAAAAAAAAAAAAAAAAAAAAAGAGAGGTGAAAAAAGTAAATATATAAATTGATAATTACTCAAACTAGATAATTAATATATATAAATTACCCTATTCTTTTTCAAATGCTTAATATTTTCTACAATCAAACAATAAAATATTAAAATAAAAATTTAAAGTTTTAAAACCTCTCAACACATTTTTTTTTCTTTTTAAAGAATTCAGAAGGAGCAGTTTTAGAGAGGCAAACTTCTACAGCATTCTATGCCAGAAAGGGTAAAAGAATCTAAATACCTTTATGGAGGTGTTGAACACAACCTTTTCTTGCTTTGGTGTCTAGATAATGATAAAAGTATGCTGAAATGATAAAAGTAAGCTGTGATCCAATTATATACCTAAACCAACTAGTAAGCAGAAACTGTTATGTAAATGACATTCCATATCTGTAGTGTGAATAAAGGGAGGGAGGTATTTCAAGGTTTTCTGGAAAAGTCTAGAACACTTCTAAGATTATATGCAAAAAAGGTATGTTTATTAAAAAAAAAAAAACAGGGCTTCCCTGGTGGTGCAGTGGTTGAGAGTCCACCTGCTGATGCAGGGGACACAGGTTCGTGCCCCGGTCCGGGAAGATCCCACATGCCGCGGAGCGGCTGGGCCCGTGAGCCATGGCCACTGAGCCTGCGCTCTGCAACGGGAGAGGCCACAACAGTGAGAGACCCGCATACCGCAGGAAAAAAAAAATGATAATAATAATAATAAAACAAAACAAACCTAAAAATCTTTTGTATTTGGAGTCCTAAGATAAAAATTCCCAGTCTTAAGTGCAAGCAGCAGCAGAGAGGAACATTATTTACTACGTATAGTGAACCATCAACATCTGTCACTAGGATAAAACACACAAATCACCTCTACTATACTTTTATGTTTTAGCAGTTCCTTTTAATTTAGAATCCCAATGTCCAGATAACTAATTTGAAGGAAATAAGAGTTTCACATTTAAATTCTTAAGATTAGGGAGTTCCCAGGTGGTCTAGTGGTTAGGATTCGGTGCTTTCACTGCCGTGGTTTGGGTTCAATCCCTGGCTGGGGAACTGAGATCCCACAAGCCACACGGTGTGGCCAAAAACAAAAAAATAAATAAAAATAAATTCTTAAGATTAAATACCAAGGTTGATCCAGGCAAGATTAAAGAAGTTCCTAATTTCTCTGGTTTTAAAAGCTTCAGAAGCAGCCCCAGGAAAAGATTCTTTAAGAGTCTTATTTACTCTACTGGTGTTTTGTTTTTTTGGGGAGGGAGCGGGCTGCACTGCACAGCTTGCAGGATCTCAGTTCCCAGATGAGGGACTGAACCCAGGCCTTGGCAGTGAAAGAGCCAAATCCTAACCACCAGACCATCATGGAACTCCCCTACTCTGCCACCTCAACTTGCCAGCACCTTATACGCCAACCTTTTAATAGCTCTTCTCCCTCTTAGTACCTCATTCACCTATATGGTTTTAATTACAACAGACTCTTGGCATTCACAAGCCATCCCTCTCCCCACCCTATTCCTTACTCTGTGGCGCGTAGTATTTTATCATTTTGCTCAGGCTGTAGCTAAGTGTGAACTGAGTGTGCAGTGAGTTTAGTGAGCAACAACAAAAAGATGTTGTGTTCTTCACTCCACTCTTGCTGACTGTGAGCTAACTCTTGTGCTGTGATGGGAGTAAGAGATCTAAAAAAGTAGTTGTTTTTTGTTTCCCTCCATTCACCCTCTATTGTTAATTGGTGCATTCTAATCTAAAGAGATAAAGAATCAGATACTAAAAATTCTCAGTCAGTAGGCTTATGTCTGAAGCATGGCCTCATCTAAAACTTTACAGTACAGGGCTATGTCCAGCACCTAACAATCCAGTGAATTATTTTTTTGTACCTTTACAACTCCCCACAAACATATTAAATAATAATTCAAGTGGTTTAAAAAGCAATTCTTGTGGTCTACAGAAAGTAAAGGCTACTTTGTCTTTGTAGTTTCAAGTTAATATTAAATGACTTGCTAGGAGCTACCTTAAATGGGTCCTGGCAAAAATAGCAGATGTTACCAGACGCAGAAAAAATATCTTTCTAACCCATTAAAAAAGTCAAGCAAGGTTTTACGCAAACCTACCTGAGCCAAACATGCTGTACTTGAATTTTATCCAGAAAAATTGAGAGTTTTAAGAAATCTTTGACCTGTACCAGGTGAAGCAAAGCCAAACACTGTCATGCCTATGACTTCCAGTAACACAAGAAGAATCCCCAAACTTCCCAAGTCTCAGTGGTTGTAGAGAAGCCTGTCTGCAGAGGCCAGCAAGTCTTTAATAAATCAGCCACAAACACATGGTATTTTAAATATACAGTAGGAACATTTATTTTAACACTTCTAAAAGATATTTCTCCATGCCTGATGATTTGATATAAAAATCAAACCCATCATACTTTCCCCTTCAGTCTCTCTACATCAAGGGCAATCAGAACTTTGTACAACATGAATATTTGCTTCTGAAACAAAAATTACAAATTAAGTGATAACAAAAATACACAAATCAACTGGACCCTAAACGAATTTCTAATGAATATTTTCCCCTTTCCCCCAATCACCTAGAGCTTCTTTCTTCAGCCTCATTCTGCTCCTTTTCCTTTCTTTGCTTGGCCATGAACTTCTGTTAAAAGCAATTCATAATATATTTATTAGATGTTGCTTTGCTGTGTTACAAATGTATCTAATATATTTCATTGTATTTACAATTTAAAGAGCTTGATCCTACAGAATAAAGATTAGAAACACAGTGCCTTACATTAACATTCCTTCCTTCCATTTGTGAATCATCTGATATTTATGATATACTTATGCATTATCTTGATGCTTGGGGACTCAGTGGTCAACAAGATAGATAAGGCCCCTTACCTCATGGAGCTGACATTCTAGTGGGGGAAGAGAAACAATAAAAGAATAAACAAGATAATTTAGGGGGTGGTGGTAAGTATTATAAAGGAAAGAAAGACTGTAAAGCAAATGAGATTGACTGCTTTTTGGGGTGGGACGAGTGTTCTACTTTAGCTAGGTCTTTCTTTGTCAAAGGCCTTTCAGGGAAGCTGTTATTTGAGTCGAGACCTAAAAGATGAGGAAGAACCAGCTATCCAAGGGGGGTTGGGAGAGGGCAAAGGAACAGCAATATAAAGGTGCAAAGGCAGCAAAGGGGCCTTTCATGTATGAACAAAAAGAGAGCCAAAAAAGCTGAAACACAGTGAGCAATAACAGTGAGGTCAGAGAAGCAGGAAAAAAAACAGATCATGTAGGGCCTTACAGACCCACAATAAGTTTGGATATTAGTCCAAGTGTAATATGAAAGCAGTGGAAGATTTCAAGTGGAAAAGTGACATGTTAAGAGCATAGGTAGCACAGCACAATGTTTCAGGGCATAAGCTTAGAATAAAACAAAGATAGGTTCAAATCCTAAATCTGCCACTAACTAGCTATGTGATCTTGGGGATTAGGTACTCTTTAATCCTGTTTCCTCATCTTCAAAATTGGAACTGATAGCATCTACCTCATAAACTTGATTGGGGGATTGAATAAGCTTCCAGCAAATAACAGCTCAATGAATGTTAGATGAGTGTCTGTGCCACAAATTCAATACAGAGGATATATAAAGCAACTCTCAAATATTCAGGAGGAATCAGAACCACTGTTTCAACTATGGCTAATGATGATTCTCTAGAGTTCTAATCTAAATGTGTCCCAAAGACATGTACAACTAAAAAGAGGGGTGGTAGTAGTAAGGAAATGGATTAAATAAAGTTAAGTGGATTCTTTGGCTAGACAAGTCTGAAACTTTAACATGTTATGTGTCCATGACTCTGCAAGAGGGCATCAGAATATACAGTTTCCCACACTTTAATGGAGTGTCACATGGGACTAGTGATATGCAAAATCTACTCTGGCAAACGCTGCCAGAGGAAAAGGAATAAAAACTAGGAGTTACTGGCAAGATACAGTGAAGGACATGAATAGTACTTTGAACTTGAGAGGAATAAACTTAAGAGGAATAAACAAACCTTAAAAAGTTCTTCCAAAAGGAAAGAATGTACATTTTGTGTGGACACTTTTTGATGAGTTAAAAATAAAAAATATCTACCTCTGTATTTTGCTTATGACGTGTACTCCTGCAGTGATTTGTCATTGCTTTTTCACCTGAGTAGAAGAGGGAACAAATTGGACAGAAGAATCCAGCCTTCGGTACAAGAAAGTCTATATCTAGAGGACAGGAAGAGAGAGGGGGAAGAGGAAGGAAAAAAATTAACGATAATTTATCTAGAGCTGTGTTAACTTATCTAAACATGATAAACATACTAAGCACAGTATACACTTATGTACAAACATAATACACACTGTTATATATCTAGGGATTAAGAGCAATTAAGCCTCTAATCACAAAACAGAAGTCTTTATTTTTATACAAATTCTGTAATATTCCAGAGCCTCCAGGAATGGCAGGGAATTCCTTCTATTCTTTTCACTGGAAAAGAATCTGGTAGTCTTTGAAATAAACCTCTTAGGAATCCACTGTTAAAATAAAACAGGGAGAAGAGGCAAAATGATAGTCAACTGTCTGCTTGAGGAATACAATGGGTAAAATAAGGTGCCCCTTAGCTCATCTGAGCTGGCCATGAACAAAGTTTGCTAGCTAAGCTTTTCCAGCATGTCGTACTCAACTGGAATTTCTGCCTGGGCAGGTATAACTCAATTCTTACCAGAGCAACAAACAGAGTACATATCCCAGACTTCAAGAGTGCAATAAAAATATCTTTGCCAGGTAAAAACACAGCTTAATAAACTGTTCTCAGAAATGCCAGTGTGCAAAGCTTGCTGATTTCCACTCTAATCATCTAAGCAAGGTCCTCGCATTGCTCATCTAAACAACAGAACACTTATTACGGTTCTGCATTTTTATTTCACATGGATAAGGAAAAAATGTCATTTTTACTTTACCTTCAGGGAGATCAGGTGCCACTGATTTCCCCAAAGAAAAGTCCTCAATCTTCTGGCGTTTTCGTTCTGGTTCTGAATCCATTAATCCAGATTCTTCATCAACTAAAGTCATTAAATTTTTCAAGGAAAAAAAAAGTTATTCAAAATAGATTTATAGATTTTATACTAAGTGATGTTATCTGAAGCTAACATCAGATAACCTCTGCCTTCAAAGATTAATCTATGAAAAAAAAAGATTAATTTATGGATCATCTCTCTAAGTAAACCATTCTTGCTTGGTTAATCCCACCCGACTATTCTTCCAAGAGTCTTTATATAAGGAATAAATGGGTAAATCTGTTCAACCTTATTAAATAGATTCAAGGATATGAGACTAAAGCTTAGCAGCATATTTTATTTACACATTGTTCAGGAAAAAATTTAAAAGGTAATGGAAGAAGTTCAAGTTCTATATTACTGGCAAGAGTTAACGTGTGTATGCAAAAGTGCTGGGGTGGGAGAAGAGTGTGGATTGAGGGGAAAAGGACACGAGCAGAGAATACTTCTGCTGTCCTGTATTGAAACCCTTCCAACCAAGAAAAACAAAGCCTAAACTGATGGACTAAGACCCTTGTTACACTGAATCACAAGTGAAACTACAAACATTCAAACCCAGCAAAGTGAATTAACATGTAAGAAGCACTCAATGTTATCAGCAAAATGCCTAACAGGATCTTGGGGGAAGACAAAAACAAAAACTGGTTCCAAGCAATTCTGGTTACCCTAAGTAGCTGAAATACCTAACTGTTGTAAAGCACTGGACAAATCTTTCTCACATATATATCATTCATTTAGCTTTTACCTCATGTGAGACAGGCAGGTCAAATCATTATTATCCCTATTTCTTCACAGATGGAGAAAGCAAAACCAAAAGAGGTAAGAAACTGATTATGTCCAAGGATACATAGCCAATAAGTGACAGAGACTTGTGACTTCAAGTTCAGTGCTCTCCCCATGTAACCGGGCTACTCTTTCCCAAATCTGAGGGGATGGTTAGAAACTATGAAATCGTTATTTACTGTTCTCTTACTCCTTGCATTTTACCAGTCATCAAGTCCCAAAGAGTCGATTAAAAAGGCTGTCTCGCTTTTCTTGACTTGATGCTTAAAATAGCCTTCAGTGTCTTGCTACAACCCTCAACAGAGTAATACTTTCTCAAACACATTTGCTGCTACCACTCCAAAGGCACCTTTATCTAATAATAACAACAACAATAATACATATTATATATAATTACATCTTTTAAGAGATTAAAACAAATATTTTAAGTTTTAAATTATTTAAAAAATGACTTTTTCTTAAGCTAGGTTCTTTCATCAAATATATTGTCTATTAATGAAAATAAATGGTTACAAAAGCAGTAAAGAAATGATTCGTTTTCTATTCTTCTGTTGAGATGAGGCAGTTCTAAGCAAGCTGGTAGCTGAAGTTGCCCTATCACAACAGAAATCCCGAGGCGGGAAAGCCCTCATGAAATTATGCTAGAAGCATTTGTCAGTTAGTGAAACCACTGACTATGGCTTGGTATCAAGAAGAGGTTAATGGAGAAGAATAAACAAAGGAGGAGCACCCACTTAGCCAAGGGAGAGATCATCAAGGAAGAGGACATAACCAACAGTAACAAATGATGCAGAGAAGTCAAATAAGACTGAATTAAGAAGAAAAAAACTTAATCTAGTATGACAACAAGCAGAAGGGTTTTAGGTTTTTATTACACCTGGTTAGGAAATGGGAAAGGAAGGAGGCCCAAATAAATTGTGGAGCAGCACTGAGGACCCAGCTGAGAGCTAGGTGAATGAGATTCGACTGAATCACAGTTGGTAGTTTTTCCTTAGAGAACATAGGATACAAAAGCAGGAGGGCAATGAGGGTGCTGTTTTCAAAGAGAATGGTACAAGGGATTTAGGATTTTGCTATGAATATGTGGACACAATGACAAATACTTGTTAACTGGAGTATTCTAGACACTGTTCCCTATTTGTCTCAACATAAACTGTATTAATGTTATTAAGACATCTTATTTAATTCACTGGCTGCCTGCTTGGCAGCATCCAGAAAGCAAGGGACCTGGTGCACAAATAAAAGCTAGTTAATAAATAATTTTTACTTGATGCTGCAACATGGTCAGAATAACCTTTCGTGGATCATTTCCACGAAAATTTGTCCCATTCTATTATAATAGGACCACATATTATTCTCTATTATCCCATTCCACTATGTTCCATTATCTCTATAATTGCAAAGATAAAAATCTTTATCCAGATCTAATCATTAATGGGCTGCCTTCCCTCACTCCCTCAACTCCCATCCCTGCTCTGTTGACTCTTCTTCTACTTTTCTTCTTAGACAGTAGATCTGTGGAACTTTAACCACCTCCTCATATTGTGTTACTCTCTCCCCCACTTCTATCAATCCTGCTTTACCTTCACTAATTTGGAAGGCCTCTTCATCTTTTGCTGGTTCTGCCGTAACAGCTTTTTCTGATGGTGGCGTTTTCCCAATTCTAACTCTCTTGGCTGGCACTTTAGCTTTAAAGAGAAAGTCTAATTTACTGCTACAGTAACAGTGTTTAAATTGCTTTTAACTCTGAATAACAACTTTAACCTTTTTTGCAAACAAGATAGATATTACTCAAATTTGGGAAGGAAACCTATTTCTAATATAAAATAGGAGAATTCTGTTTTTAAAAATTCAGCACTAGTCTAAGCATTCTCCTTTTATTTTCCCATTTATCCTGATCAAAACTCCACCTTCCCACCTACTTTTCTCAAGGAGCCTACACACATTTTTCTATTTTGTTCAAGACTGTGGGACCTTGCTAGTATTTTTTATTCTTAGTTTGGTTAAATCTTTCAAGATTTTTGTATTTGAAATTATTTTGATCTCCCTAAAGTACTGAAAGTGAGCTGACCTATTATTCTATACCATCAAAATATTACTTAAAAGTGAAATGGTACCTTCACAAATTTTCCCAAATCCTAAGTCTAAGCAAAAACTAGGAGGCAGGCTGGTATAAACAGCCTTCTACTTATCAAAAGCTGTATTTTCTCAATAATGCAAATATATCATTTTCATTCCAATTCTAATCTGGGTATTCTAGTTTGCTTTCTGGTTTTGTTATCTTTTCTTGAGATATAGTAACTTGGGGTAGGGTCTGAACTAAGAGAAATTTGTGAAACTTGAACATATTTCTTTGGAAAATATCACTTGGCCCTAACTATCTGTTGGCTTATGTCAATACACAGTGAAATTATTGGTAATGTTGTAACATATATTTTAAAAAATTTTAAATGTAGTCCCCTCATAAAACAAAAGCTACCACTTCTGAGTATCTACCTGCTAAGTGTCTTTCAATCATGGTTTTCAGATCTTCTTCCATAACATTCTCATTTTCTGGACCCACTTGGGACAAAGCTTCAAGTTTTGTCTTCTTTGTGTCCACAGCTCTCTTTTTTCTATCCCCTCTTTTATCGGTGGGATGGTCATGTTTGCTTTGTGTTAATTCAACTTTTAAATCATTGTCTCCATCTTCCTCCTCTCCAACTTCATCAACAGTAACAAAATTAAGCTCTTCTTTAAGGTTGTTAAAATCTGCCAGAGAGTCTTCATCCTCTTCAGTTACTTCATCTAATGTCACTAAATGCAGATCACTGCTGTCATCCTGTATTTCATCTACAGTAACTAAAGCAGAAGGGTCTTCAGGCATGTGAGAAGAAATGAACCCAATGGAATCCCTTCCAGTATTTTCCTCATCTCCTTTAGTATTTAAAGCAGCAAAACTTATGTCTGCCGACTCATTTAAAGGTAGCTCTTCTACTTCTCCAATTTCATCCACAGTCACCAAGCGTTCCTGTTTGAGAAGATCTTGTTCTTCAGCCACGGACAGTACAGTAACATCTTTAGGTTCACTGTGGGAAATGCAATCATCTTGATCGATTAACTCATCTAATGTAAGAAGTGAATTTGAATTTTTTACCATTTCTTCCATATTTATTTCTTCTTCATCAATTACTTCATCCACAGTGACTAGAGCTTGTGCTATATGTGCAGCTGCATCTTCTTCTTCCCCAATCTCATCCAATGTTACAAAAGATAATTCTCCCTCAACAACACGAGGAGCAGAGATTTTCCCCTTCTTCTTCTTCAAGTTAAGTTCAGAGGAAGGGGTATTTTTGAGAGCTTCTTTCCTTTTTCCCTTCAGTGGATTCTGCTTGGCTTGAAAAGGATTCACTTCTTCTATAACTTCATCCACAGTAACAAATTCATCCAAATTAAATGTAAATAAGGGTTCCTGTTGGAAAGGTGAAAAAACTCACAGAATTGTGAACAACTACTGATAACTGGCTAGGTTCCATACAGTCTCAATAAATGTGCATGACATATCTATCATTTGTGAGAATTTCAGTATAGAGATGTTTCCTAAAGCTGAAATTAGTTATTTTTCAAAGCCCCACAAACAATCCAAAGAGTAAACAATGCCAATGGTAAAATCCTAACAATATCAATCTAATTCCACCTTTACTTAATTTCAGTAAGATTACAATTATTTCCTAAATGATGTGCGAATTGGAAATATGATGTACAAAAATACTACATTAAGAGCATTTGTCAAACAATTAATATAATATAAAGAATTTACCATTCCATATGTTAAATGATATCTAGCAAGTGTTTTGGAGACTTCAAGGACTACTAAAAGAACCTCAAATGCAACTAGAAAGTTAATAGCTAACTAGATTGTTCCATCAATCAATTTATATACATATTTTAAGCTATGTAATACTAAGATACAGGCACACTTTGCTTTATTGCACTTTGCTTTATTGTACTTTGCAGATACTACTTTTTACAAATTGAAGATTTGTGGAAACCCTGTGATAAACAAGTCTATTGGCTCCATTTTTCCAACAGCACTTGCTAAACTTCATGTCTCTGTGTCACATCTCAGTAATTCTCACAATATGCAAACTTCTTCATTATTATTATATTTGTTATGGTGATCTCTGGTCAGTGACCTTTGATGTCACTACTGCAGAAAGATTACGATTCACTGAAGACTCAGATGACGGTTAGCATTTTTTAGCAATAAGGTACTTAATTAAGGTATGCACATTCTTTTAAAGACACAATGCTACTGTATACTTAATAGAGTACAGTATAGTATAAACATAACTTTTACATGTACTGGGAAACCAAAAAATATGTGTGACTCACTTTTATGAGATATTTACTTTACTATTCTGGTCTGGAACAGAACTTATAATATCTCTGAGGTATGCCTATATAAGATTTATATTTTGAGAAAGTTATATGTAAAATTTATTACTAAGACTTAATGACAAATATAACTGCACTTGAAAAAAAATAGTATTTGTAATTTGAAAAATGGTGCCAATTACTAAAGAAAATAAATTCCTGGCAGGCCTCCTACACATTTAGTACACTATCAATGGTCAATTACTAGTAAATATAATAATGGCATTACAATACATACCCAGTAAATTTAGGGCAGGAGGGGGAATCTGTAAGCAACTGTACTATCAATTTATTAAGCCACGGAAGAACCATAATCCTTACTTCTGCTTCTTAAACTACTATCATTTCTCCTTGCCCTAATAAAATAGACCCAAATTTATGCCCTACCAGGGGAAAAAAGTAAAATAACTGAAATAATATTCTATGAATAACAGAAATCTAAAATACCAAACAGCCAAATATAAATTGTAACATGTTTATCTGGCAGTAGAAGTCAGTACCAAGAAAGTAAATCTTAAAGCCCGTCTAGTTAGGTTAAATTGAGCCATACCAAAAGGAAAACAAAAGGGAGAGGACTCCAGTCAAATGTCAACCTCCTTTACATAGATGATTTTATTCTGTGTTACAACCCATTCCTACTGATGTGAGACTGGACGTGTCTTCCTACTCTAATCCCCTTTCCATCCCTGTGTAACTTTTTGTCCCACACCAAGAACAAACTATTTAGCCTAGCTCAAGGTAAGAAAACAAACTGGTGGTGGGGTCAAAAATATACTCTCTCATTCCTGTCCCTTGCTCTATATCAAACTAATTATTACAGGAGAGACACAAGTTACAAGGTGGACGAACTCTTTTATGGAATGATGGAACAGATGGGTCTGTGTTAGTAGATTGTTTCTTACCTCTTTGGGTTTGGAACTTCTACCAGTGGTGCTTTTAGAAGTCTTAGTGTTTTGCCCAGTCAAAGTCTGAAATATTAAATAAGAAATACAGAAAAACAGAATTTACAACTAGGTTATTAATGCTCTTTAAAACACAAAAAGAATTCAAAAAGCAAGTATTACCCAAACACATTCAATTATACAAATATTTAACAGGTATACCAAGCTAAGTCAACAATCATTTAACAGTATAGGCATCATCTCCATAAGTTGCAGTTAAATTCAGTTTTACTGTCTAAGATGGGCCATCAGTAAGCTGATAAAGGGAGCTTTAATTTAAAAGAGAAAACGGTTTCCCATTTCAGGAGCAGAGTGCTAAATCACCTCAGGAGATTCAATGCAGATTTTTTTTTTTTAATGCAAAGTTTTATTTCTGACCACACTTTATCCAAATAATGCTTTCACACCTATTAATAAATTACAGACTTGAGCTTATTATTCTAAGTGTCTACTGGCTTAAATCAATGGAGTCATTTAAGAAAGGGAAAAGGGAGCTTGGGGGCGAAGGGAGTGAGGAGATGAAAGCATAAAACAAGATTACATCTACTACTCCTTAGCTACAACAGAGAGCTAATCACTTCAAAGATTCTCTGAACATTCTTCCTACCCTCCTCACCTTATTGTTGCTGTCATCCCGTTTCATGACTGAAGGTTTAGCCTCTGTTTCCTGAGACTGTTTTGTAATATCCCTGTAATCCAGTTTAGAATCTTTGCCTTGCAGGGCTGAGATCCTTCCACTGCCTCCTCTGGTAACACTGCTCTGAGTCGGCTTCAATTTACTGCTGTTTTCAGCCAAGCCTGATCTGGCACTTGGAGGTTTAAGGAGACCCAATTCCTTGACTGAAAGTTTCTTTTCAGCATTTATTTGATCTCTGAGTACAGATTTTAGAAAACTTTTCTGGTTTTCAGATTTTGAAGCTGTAGCTTTTGCCTTTAGAGAAGAGACCATACCAGCCTTGATGCTTGATTTACTACTAGATGCATTTGATGCAGGCAGCATACTAATTTTACTAGTTTCATCAGACTTATTGGCCTGAACCACTCCTTTATTTGGGCATGCCTTGGTCACTGAGTTTTCTGCAGGCTTTTCTTTCACTGCAGCCACAATCTTTTCCAACTTCTCTGCAACCATCTTATCATCATTCTTTTCAGCCTTCTCTATTCGTATTTGCAGATCTATTCTGGTTTCCTTGGTGTTTAATTCATTCTCCTCCTTTTCATCCATATTACTTTTTGCAGAAATTCCCTTTGTGCTCACTGCCTGCTCATCCCCAGTGGAAATTCCAGGTACTAAGGCCACAACACAAGTAGATGGTACTATTTCTGAAACAGTTTCATGTTTGTCTACTTCAGCTACAGCTTCTATCATAGACTGTGTAATCGCAGAAAAGAAATCTTCTGCTTCAGATGGAGAGTCTTCTAGAATTCCTTTGATGTTCCTTTCTTCTATAAATGCACTATCAGATGATGATAATTCTGTTTCAGGGTTAATAATTTCTGCCTCTTCCTTCTCGAAGTCACTGGTATACACCTGCTGATTTAAAACAGACTGCTCTCCATTTTCAGTGAATAAGTCAATACTGGCTGGAGTGGATGCTACAAGAGGAATTTCCACTTTGACCTCCTCTCCTTGAGTTTCAACTTCAAATGTTTCAATAGCAAAGTCAGAGACACATAGTGCTTTTTCTGGTTCTTCCTCACAAGGCTCTTCCTGTTGTATAAAAGTTTCTATTTGAATGCTGGGAATAGATTCTTCTTCAACTTCACTAGGTTTAACAGAGGGACTATCAGCTGCTCTTTGCACCTCACTTTCATCAACTGGACGGTTTTTCAAGTCAGGGCTAAAAGTATTTAAAAACAAAAAGAACACAAACAAAAACACAAACAAAAATCAAACTACGATGAGAATTCAATCATCATAAATAATCCTGTTGATGCTAATTGTTAAGACTTCCTGATACAAGAGCAATAAGCATTGGGAAATCCAGCCAATCAGCATTATAATGGTTAAGAAGTTTTGATGTAAATATACAAATAACATAAAATTTAAAAAAGATCCTCCACTGCACTAAAGATTTCTTTTTAGTTCAAAGGAAATTATGGCAATATTATGACCACTGATACGATCATTTTACTCATATGAGTAATAACCATATCTTTTTCCTTCTGTGTCAAGTTTGCCTCTGAGACCAGAAGGCTGAATGTGAATTTGAGACATCTCAAATTATTATTAGGTCCTATCTCCCCAACAGTGGTAACTGAAATAATAAAATATGTTTATGGTTCGTGAAACTAATGATCCATGCTTTAAAATTTACAATTTTATAAGTGAGCCTTACCTAAAAGGAACAGAAACAGAAACTGATAGGCCACACTTATCTTAACCACGTCACCTCTTTCTTTTGGATGTGTAACAGATTTGTTTTCAATTTCCCAAGAACTGTATTTATTAGTAATACTTAAAAGAAAACTTTCTTTGGAAATATCTTTTAAATACTCTGTTGGAGATTTAAAGTTAGAGGCAAAGCTGATACAATCACCTTAACATAAACATGTATTCTTATTACAAAGTATGTGCCTTTGGCTATATCACAAGAAGAAATTTGTTAAAAGAAATCCTTCCAGTTACAGAGACTAATTTAAGATTCTAATACATAGCTTAAAATTTTAAGTAAAATTATTTAGAAGAAATGGAGGAAATACATGGCAAATATATGCAACTGATCTAATTCATCAAGGTCCTCCCAAATCCAACATAAAAATAAAAGTGTGCAATACAACTATTTTCACTGAGACAGAGACAGAATAAACTGTTTTTATATTAATGCTCCATAGATAAGAGATTATCCTGAATAGTAATAAGGAAAATCTTAGCTTCTGAAGACAACATCCAGCACGCTGTCAACACAATAACGTTTAACAAATACATCTGCTTAATTACATGAGAAGGTACAGGTTGGAAAAAGACTCCAGAAAGTGATCCTGCCATATCAATATCTCAGTGTTGACTTTTTCCTCCTACTCTTCAAGGAAGGAGGGGATGAGACATCCCTTTTGATATGCTTCTCAAAGGGTGGCTACATACTCTTTAGTTACTGCAAGATGGTGTCCGTGTCCTGAGACATTAATAATATTTCAGAAGTTTGGAAGAAGTAAGTGCTACCACATCAGGGTCTAATCATATGAGCCAATAAACTATTCCTCGCTCCTCCAATGATGGTAAGTTTAAACTTTCAGAGGAGAAAACTTTTCTAAGAGATCAGAGAAACACCTCTTAAAGAAAAGCCATTAAGGCAAAGAGTTTGAGGAATTTATTTAAGTTAAAAAGTCAGTAACCATAGACCTTTATCAAATAATATTCTATTCAACTGTATAAGCTATCCTTTGTATGCTGAAAGGGTTTAAAGGTTTGTATTTGAAATGGTTCACATCCCTTATATTAAAAAATACCAATGGCTGATTTTTGGTGTTCCAAATTCTTAGGAAAAGTAAAAAAAAAAAACAAAAAAAAAACTTGCTGCCAAGCACAAGTATAACAAAGAAAAAGTTGTGATATTCAGTTAAAGCAGTTATGTAAATATTATTTCTCAAGAAATAAGCTTTCATTTTTAAGTTACAAGACTCATTTCCAATAATGAACATTAAATCCAAACTCCTGCCTCATTACAGAACTGCATATTAACCCTAAAGGCTTCACAAACTAGAGCTATACAAAAACACCAATTTACTGGGCTTTAGAAGGAGAACAATGGAGATTTTGATTCCTGGCTCTAGGATATAGCAAGTCCTCCCCCTTCACCACATTTAAGGTTTGTCAGTAAATTTAAAAAGCTGTTATCTTTTATACAAAATGAATCACTATGCAGTTTCACACTTGAAACAGACAGCATGAACCTACTCAGGAAAATGGCTTAATTCCATATTTGTTCTTGTGTGCCAGTCTTTAAAATTATAGTGCTTTCTTCATAGGATTTATTTTCCAAAAATTAGTATCTAGTTTTCTGGCTGATATGGTAAAAACCTTCAGTGTTCATCAAGTTAGCTTGGAAAGTCAGTTTGAAATGTCAAAGAAATGAAATTATTAACACCAGAGTATAAAAAACAGTCTTTTAAAAGAACAAAGAAAACAAAATCATATTCTGGAAACTGGACCAAAAAAGGATTCCAGGAAGGCTGGGCTCAGGATAGGGGTATCTAATTTCCCACTCCCCTGTCCTACCCCATCCCTCCATAAAACCAGGGTTTCAAAATCTTCAGAGAAGGTATACAATAAAAGCTGGCCATGAGAACAAAGGTTAACACCATACCATACACTTTCTGAGAAACTTTAGACGGAGACATAACACTGAAGATCAGTATTTATTTCAGAGGGCCACTGAGTACTGCCCAACATTATTAATGAACTGGTGAACATTTCCTCTTGCACCCTTATTTGGAGCCTTAATCATATGATAAATAAATAATGTTCACATGGGGATTGGTTAAAACAGGGAAAATGTAGAATTTTATTAAATTATTAATATATCCATGTGAGATTTCTTTTAAAAAGGAAACAAATACTTTACATTAACTATAAACAAGAGGATCATATTAACGAATTAGCATCCACAAGTGCTTAAAAAAAATTACAAGGACCAGTATTTTCTCAGGATCAGCTTACTCCAATAATGAAATGTGAAGAATTCAGCCACATCCCATGTCTTTTTTCTCTAATGTCATACAAGTCAGAAAAAAACAACTGCAAAGTGGGAATTAAGAAATTATTAGTGCTAGAACTTTAAAAATTAGTAAGATTAGACAACTATTTGTAAATTCATTAAGACATATCTGATTTTAAAAGATAAGTGAAAACAATGAAAGAGAAAATGACCAAATGCATACAATAACTATTCTTTTGGACGTGAAAGAAACTGTCAAATGAAATATATAAAATGGATTTTTGGAAGAGCCTACTTACTTACCAGCCAGAGTTACTACAGCCAAACTGCAGGTCTATCTATACTACTACATGCAACATTGTTACTTATTCAGCCCTTTGCGGGCTTTTGTAGCAAACACTGCTTGCTGTTGGTTATTACTTCTTAGGCATGTAAATATAATTGGTATGCTGATGTGCAACTTAAAAAAGTCTGTGTGGATACGTATAGCCAACCTATTGCTTAAAGTTGCCAATATATTTTAATGTACTCATAATCATCTTTATCATTTAAAAGTCTCATTTTATAAAAATTAATTACTGAGAAGAAAAATCTATAAGACATCCTGTTTTTCAGGCATCTTATAATTAGGCAGTGTATCAAATAAAATAAACTTTCCATATTTAAACACTCAAACTCCTCTTTCAAACTGATAAGCTCTTACTACACTGACTAAGAAATAAGGGTAAATCACTTAGTATGAAAGAGAGAAAGAATTCTCTATCAGTGATTCCCAATGAAGAGCAGTAAATTCATTGGTGGGACAAGGGTGTGATGAGTGTGGTATTCATCAGGATGAGGAAGTCACTACGAAGAGGATATACTATATGTGGTCAAAAAAAGTTGTGAGTTTCCAGTTTGTATAGACTCTGAAGAACAACCTTTCAACCTCTGAAAATATAAAGCAGTGTACATAGTATTTTGTTTTATACCAAAATACACACTAAATATTATCTTTCTGGTTTTAAAAACTCAATGAAAATTTAAAAGAATTATACAAACTTAAAATTTACTACTGTGCCTAACTATTTTGGAATAGAAAAATCTAACAAGAATATAATACTGATGACAGAGTTGAGCTGTTCAAGAGTCTTAGCAAAACATTTCATAAAGAAGGCAAATTTATATCTTTAATTCAAACTGTGTGTACACATTCACTTCTCCTAAAAAAAAAAAATCAGTAAATATCTGAAAGAGACCAAAAATAGTAACAAAAAAAGCCCCTAGGTCAAACAGAGCCCTCCAAAAACCCCAAAACAAAAAACACCCTCATAACACTCATAAAAGATACAAACTTTTTGTTACTAGTGAACAATTACCATAAAATACAGCAATAATATTCAGTAATTAACTACGTACTATAAAAACTGTTAGCAAACTTAAAGCAACATACCTTTTTTTCCCTAGTTCTGGGTTTTTCTCAGCTTCAGCCTGTAATATAATTCCACATTTTATTAGAGGCTATTCTACTGGATTTAAAATATTTAACTCATCAATGCAGTGTTTTCAGTTCTTAAAATCTAAGCTAAAAAAAACCCCCATACCTTAAAAATGTATCAAATGTATCAAAACAGATAGTTTTCAGTGTCCACATAACCATCAGGTTCTAGAATTTTTTCCCCATTTTCAGATAAAGATCTCTAAATAAGATTATACAGAATAAATGACACACAGAAATTAATGAGAAAAATAAGTTTCCATAATGTTTATAATAAATAAGAAAATTTTAACTTTAAAAGCCTGGAAATACCACCTTTTGCTAAGAATAAAAACAATCAACCTGAAATATCAACATATTTTTGTGCAATTATTATTTTAAAAGACTTCTATTTATGAGAGACTAGTTGACTTAGAAAGCTTTCTACTCAAAACACATAGAAGTGCTGGACAAAATTTAACAATAATCCTTTTAAACATGTATCTGAACCACCAAGAAAGCAATGTCCTGGGGCCCAAAATGAAAGGAGGAATTAAAATTCAGTGCTTATGTACCAAGCACTGATCCAGGCACTTAGGATACATCACTGAACAAAACAGCAAAAATATCTGCCCTTTAGAACTTACATATACTAGCTGAAGGCTTTTTCTGTGGGGAATTGTGTGCTGAGTTGAGAATTATCTTTCTCTAGATTTTCTCAGATTAAAAGTCGAGAATTATATTGTATAGAAACTGAATAATATTTCTAGAGAGGTTCCCGGTGTGGGTGTTGGAGTCCCAGAGTAAAGGCCTTCTTTACTAGGGTATCTGGTAAGGTATCCAGTCTACATTGTAATGGTATATAAAGAAAATTAAAGATGGCAGTTGATAAGTCCCATCCACAGTGCTTACAAGCCGTCTTCTCATTCATGGGAGAAACTTGTTAGAGGAAACGGAAACGGAAACCAAAACCAAAACCAAAACCAAAACCAACCTATATGATAGTAGAGAAAATCTATACCAGATACCTGTATTAGCTAACTTGCTTCGTTATTCATAAATTAATAGAAAAGAAAAACAAATGCACAAGAGAGAACAAATTAAGCATACAAAACTGACTGAAGATATTTCAGAGAACTGCTTTAAAAACAACTCTAAAGAATACTCTCTAAAAAATTTTTCTAAAAAAAAATTCAATAGGATATAGCATCCATAATATCAGTACAGGTGCTACTTCCAGAAAGACAGAACATTAAAATTTGAAGAGAAGAAATATTCGAAGACATAAGAGGAAAATTTTCCTCAGGTGAAGGAACACACTAATTTTTAGATTTCATAAATTCAATGAACGATCTAAGCAGGATATAGAAAATAAGTCCCAAACCAAGTAAAAATCTTGCTCACTGCACTAGCCATACTGATCCTCCTTGGAATTCCCGATTCACCAAATATGTCCCTTAAGGCCTAGGCTCTTGTTCTCTCTAAAAACCTCTTCTCTTTGATATGTCAGTAGAGTTCGCTCTCTTACTTCTTTCTTTCAGGTCTCTCAAATAACTCTTTCTCAGAAGGGCCTGACCACTCTAAAATACACATATCCCCCTGCACACCCCGCCATCCAGCACACTCTATCATTTTTTCTTGATTTTTCTCCACGGCACTTCATAGCACTTTTTACCACCTCACACTATGTGTATATATACGTGTGTGTGTGTGCGTATTTGTGTGTGTATGTGTATATATATATATATATATAAAATAAGCTCCTTGAAGATTGGGCCATTATCTCCCCTGTTTACCAATGTATTCCAAAGTCTAAAACAGTGCTGGCATAGAGAAGGAATTAGATAACTATTTGCTAAATGAATTAGGAATAAATGCTAAAAAGTTTCAAAGAGGAAAAAAAATTACATAAAGGTAGGATTGGAATCAGCCTTCTCCTTAACAACACTGGTTAAGAAAAACAAAACAATAAAAGCAAGAACAATCTGAGCACAGAATTCTCCACCTGGACACACCATCAATGAAACATGTAAGAGAAAAATAAAGTCATTTCCAAATATGCAGGGATTTAGAAAGTTTACTGGCCATACATACTTTCTGGGAAAATTAATTGACAATATATTCTGGCAAACAGAAAGTAATCCAAGAGAGTCGGAGATACAGAGTCCAAGAAATAACAGAAATAACTCAGAAGAGCAATAAAAAGAAAATCAAAGGTATGTAGATGCTTTACAAAGCAAATGGCCATAAATTTAGAACAGGGTGTCAGAAGGATAGCTCTAAGAAGAGAACATATTCTATTCAACAAATGGTAATTGAGTTATGTGACCCGAGTAACATGAAGACAGTCTTCTTTTTTCCTTTCAACAACAAAAAACAACCCCTAAACTGTACAGGAAAGCCATAACCCAAATACTGAACAAAACCACAACATCATTTTGAGAAAAGACTGGGAGTATAAGAGAGTCACTTCCAAGTGTGCAAATTACACGTATTTCTTTCTTTATAGAACTACTCTCATTACTAAATTCTGCAGTAAATATTTCATAATCAAGATATCAAAAATGCAGGTACTGGGTTTCAGTACTTAGAATTAAGCCTTCATACTCTGTATGCAAGGTAACTATAGTTATAGAATTAAAGGTTGGAACGGATTACATGTGGAAGTAACATTACAGGTAACAAAAATGGGGGGAGAATATTGAACACAGGGTAACATAGGATACTAATTAACTCATTATAAACATGGTAAATTAAAAACTGTTATTAAAAAAATCTGGGGGCGGGATTTATTTCCACCTCATAGTCTAGCTTAGGTTTTCATTACCTCTCATATAGACTATTACAACACCTTGAAATTAGTCCACCTGATCCAATTTATGATTTGTTAAATGGATATAATGGACATTATGTGACATGCTCAAGATTACAAGGCTAGCTTATCAGTGGTTGAGCTAATAAGTCTTTTACAATAAGTTAAATGTGCTCTTCAATTTAATAAGCTGTAAGAATGAGGTTGAGTTAGGATGTGGGAAATAAAGCATTAATTTTAGGCAGAAGTTTCATATAATTTCCACTTGTTTCATTTTCTTTAAGTCTAAGAATTTGGGACCACAATTCTGGAAGAAAAATTTCTGTGTAGTCTGTGTTTACTGTAATTCTGAACATAGTTGAAAGCAGTAACTTGAAACATACCACAACACAAAGTTTTAAAAATACAATGCTCTGTTGAGAAAAAAAAAAAAGTTAAAAACTTAAAAAACTTTTGTTCTGAAATCAGGTTAAACAAGCCACACAAATTTGTGCTTAAGGACTTCCCTGGTGGCCCAGCGGTTACGAATCCGCCTGCCAATGCAGGGGACACGGGTTCGAGCCCTGGTCTGGGAAGATCCCACATGCCACAGAGCAACTAAGCAACTAAGCCTGTGCATCACAACTACTGAGCCTGCGCTCTAGAGCTTGCGAGCCACAACTACGGAGCCCGTGTGCCACAACTACTGAAGCCTGTGTGCCTAGAGCCTGTGCTCCACAACAAGAGAAGCCACCACAATGAGAAGCCTGCATACCACAATGAAGAGTAGCCCCCGCTCGCTGCAACTAGAGAAAGCCTGCACGCAGCAACGAAGACCCAATGCAGCCAAAAATAAATAAATAAATTAATTTTTTAAAAAAATTGCACTTAAATCAGTATCATGATGCATTCATTTACTTATAGGTGCTCTATTTAATTTGGATTTAGATGGTGGAATTTTCTCTTTCTTGAGCTAGCACAAGAGTTTGGCAGATTAACAAAAACCTGTAGATACCAAATATAAGGCCCTATTTACCTCTTGCTATTGAGATACAATGAAACTATTAGAAAGAGAAAACATCTGAGTTTCAATTTAATTCTTTCAAAGGTAAACTATTCATAGTTTTCAAAGATTATTACTGTGCAAGCCAAGAACCTGTAAAATCTTCTTTCTTATAAAAGAAGAGAGTATAATAATTTAAACAAGTAAAAGAAAAAAACAAACTTCTATCAGGAGGAAGTCAAAATGGACTCAATGTAGACTGCATTCTGGAGATAATCATGCTATGTATATGGCATCACTCTGCACACATGTCCATAGTAAGCATCAGAATGAATATGCTACATTTTCTAAAATTACCTCAATTTATTCTCATTTATGCAAATTTATACTGTTCCATAAACCATGAAAATTGGAATAATGATTGCAAAATAAAATTTTAAAAGAAACAGTATCTAAACTCAGAATGAGTTTGACTACTGTCCAAGAATAATTCTCGAATCAGCTTCAGAGTGTATCTTCTAGCTTTGGGAGAATGACCTTTATGCTTTCCTCATTTTCTAAAAGCACAAAAGTTGATACAAAATAATCTTACCTCTGATGAGTCTATCTTTGGAGATAATGTGCAGATCAATACATGGTTACCTATGCTCTGTGGATTTTGTTTCAGAAAGCTGTACATTGACTGAGCAGATTCAGGACTATCTAACTGAAGAATTGCCTTTGGAAAAGACAGAAAAGTATTAATTACTAGTTCCTAAAAAAATTAAAAGTAGAATTACCATAAGATCCAGCAATTTCATTTTTTAGTATATACCTAAAAGAATTGAAAGCCAGAACTGGAACAAGTATTTCTACACCCATATTCATACCAGTATTATTCACACAGTCAAAAGGTGGAAGCAACCCAAGTGTCGATCAACAGACGAGTAGATAAACACATGTGGTACATGCATACAATGGAATATTATTCAGCCTCAAGAAGGAAAATTCTGACATATGCTGCAACACATGCTGGAAGACATGCTAAGTGAAATAAGCCAGACACAAAAGGACAAAAATTGTATGATTCCACTTATATGAGGTACCTAAAGTAGTTAAATTCAGAGACAGAAATTTAAATTGTAGAATGATGGTTGCCAGGGGCTAGGAAAAGGGGGGATGGAGAGTTGTTGTTCAATGGACAGGGAGTTTTAGTTTGTGAAAATGAAAAAGTTCTGGAGATGGATAGTGGTGATGGCTGCACAACAACGTGAATATACTTAAATGCCACTGAACTGACACTTAAACATGGTTAAAGAAATTTCTTAAACATGTCAAAGAAATTGGTATCTACTACTTGGTCAATTAGGTATTTTTTATGAAGCAAATACTGTCAACTTTGCTATAAAACCCTTTCTACCTTTGTAGGTAATACATGGTTGACCAAAATCTAATTTTTATGGACACGTCCGAATTAAATAGAGAAGACAGAGGGCACAGAAAACGTAAAGGGACTTTAGAAATACCTGGTTGACACCCTTTCATTTTATAAACAAGAACTAAAAGTGTAAACCAACTTAGCTAAGGTCACAGAGGTAGTTAAGGCTAGATGAACGAAAGTCTGCACTTCCCCAAAAGATAATGCTCTTTGCACGTATTACCTTTCTCCCTTGTGCAAGTTTTTATTTCCCCTTCAAACTAAGAGTTCTTCCTCCTTCCTGCCACAGCCCAGGAGAAAATATGATGGTATATCATAATTCTGCTAAGAGGCTGAATAATGTTTATAGGTGCTTCAGTTCAGAAGCTGAATTAAAAGTTACAGACCATAAGAATATAGGGTTCAATTATATATTCTCTACAGAACATACAGCGAAAATAGAAGGGACCTTGTTACCTTGTTTTTATTACTCATGTATACGTGGTGATCCACTTTTCCAAACTGAAGTCCAACACAAAGTACACACTGAAGTCCATCTTCTGGTAAGTTATCAAGATGTACAAATCGATCATAAATTTTATCTACATTTGCCTGTAGTTTTTTTTGTTTTTTTAAGAGACAGCATAGAAAAAGAGAAAAACAGCTAAAGTATCAAAGTGTAAAACACAGATTAACAATTTATTTTTCAGACGTCAGGTGATGTCCTCTCCCAAGAGTAAGAAAATGACCATATGGGTAAAGATAGTGAGGTCTTAGTACTATATGTGAATATCAGTGAAACAATATACTAAAAAAGGAAGCATAATCTTTCTTCTATCAACATAATACGTACCTGAAACACTTAATATACCGAATATTTACCCAAGTCAGTTAATATGGCTCGAGAATCTAAAAACTATTGCACATTAGGACTCCTTTACCCTCTATTTCTTATTTTTACCAAGAGAAGACTCATCTGACATCTCCATCACCTCAATATTTTAAAACTAGTGCTAAGATTTTCTTTAATTCTTGACAGGTGAACAATAAAACAACCAATGTTTCTATCAACTAAACAAGTGTACAAAAGCACTTAAATGCAAAACTCACCTCTGGGTCATTTTCTCTAATCAAGGTTGTAAATAGAGCTTCCTAGAAAGGCAAACAGAGGAAGATTGAAGGTGTAAGCTCTTTCTTATTTGTATATTTAATTAGTCAAGATTTACTGATATAATAATCTATATGAATACGCATTAAGAACTATTTCATAAAACGAGTAAGCAAAATTTGTTCCTTCCAAAAATCCTTCCCTCTTTCTAAAACAAGTTATCTAAGTCCCACCCTACCCACAGACTTTAATTCTTCCTAATCCCCTAAGTACATTAAAGACTAATAAGGTGGTACCATTTAGGGGAAGACACTCAAATTCATATACAAGGAGTAAGAGATTTAATTTAGCAGAAAGAGAATTCAAATTACACAACAAAAAGTCAGCTAAGCAAAATAGGGGATGAGGAAGAACAGAGATGTAGGCTAGTAAAAAAAATATCACAGGGTATTAAGTGTATAGTGATTTGGTGCTGCTGAATTATATAAAGAGGCCAAGACTGGCACAAGACAGGGATGTCAAAGCTGGGAGAAGCTAGCTGATAAAAGGCTTAAGTGTATAGAAAAGGAACTTTATCTTATGATACTATGGTTCTTCAATTTTTTTTTCTCTTCGACACTACTGATATATATAAAACCACCTCAGCAATTACATCACCTTAGAATGATTCTCAATGGAAGGCTTTTACAAAATACATGCATTTTCAATGTTCATTACAGCACTATTTACAATAGCCAGGAAATGGAAGCAACCTAAATTGTCCATCGACAGAGGAATGGATAAAGAAGATGTGGTATATGTATACAATGAAATATTACTCAGCCATAAAAAGGAACGAAATAGTGACATTTGCAGAGATGAGGATGACCTAAGATTGTTATACAGAGTGAAAGTCAAAAAGAGAAAAACAAATATCGTATAATATCACTTATATGTGGAATCTAGAAAAATTGTACAGATCAACTTATTTGCAAAGCAGGAACAGAGTCACAGAGGTAGAGAACATAGTTACCAAGCAGGGGTGGCGGGGTGGGACGAACTGGGAGACTGGGATTGACATATATACACTACTATGTATAAAACAGATAACTAATGAGAACCTACAGTATAGCACAGTGAACTCTACTCAATGATTTGTGGTGACTTAAATGGGAAGGAAATCTTAAAAAGAGTGGATATATGTATACATATACCTAATTCACTTTGCTGTGCAGCAGAAACTAACATAATATTGTAAAGCAACTATACTCCAATAAGTATTAATTTAAAAAAATACATGCATTTCCACCTTCCTCTAGAGATTCTAGTATCTCTGTTTCATGCCTCTTAGCAGTAAATGTTTGTAGGCCACACAGAAACAATGAAGGTTTCTAAATCAGTTGAATTTGAAGAGATTTGAATTGTACGCCAGTCTCATGACTTTGGGAAAAAGGTTTTGAGGGAGATAAGACTGAAGGTAGAGGATATAAAGAATAACTATTTTAGCCGGCGTTTTAAAGAGGTGAAGCAATGGTGAATGGGATGAAGAGGGAACAAATTCCAAAAATATGCAGGAGTTAAAACAGACCAGACCTAGTGACCAGCTGGTTATGAGAAATGAGAGGAAAAAATGATAAAGGTAACCTCTGGAATTCCAGTTTGGATGACAGATAATGGCAGTGAGATAAGAATAGGGTTCTTTACAGACTACCGTTTTCAACTTTTTTTTTCCATTCCAACATACATGAGGGATTGGATTCCCTCAATATGGAGGTAACTCTCAAACAATGAGATGGGCAACTATGGAGAAATAAGAAGATGCTTTCTCAGTGTTTGAGAGAAAATATGTGACCCAAAGAAGAAAACTAGAAAACATAATGGACTATAATAAATCTGATTTAAAAATTTAGTAATATTCTAGTAAATATAATGGTAAGTCTATTATTTACCTTGTCTTTTAAATTCATGTTGTCAGGAGCCATACTTATTGAGAGTTGATTCCCATCCAGTGATATTGGAAAGCAGGTATAAAATTTTACCATAGAATCTGCAGATTTTCTATTTATTTCTATAAATGCCTTTTAAAATACAAATTACAAGAATGAAAAAATAAATCTTAAGTTACTTTTTCTTAAAAAAATTTAATATTTAAGAGTCAAATGAATTGAATAACTTAGTAAATGTTTTTAAGATTAAAAAAGCATTCCTTAGAACATTACTACCATAACCAAGAAATAATGAATGACTGAACTCATAGGCAATACTAAAGAGAAATAAGAAGGGACACTGTAGTAAATGACACTAGGGAAATCTTATTTATCTTATTCATCACTATACCCTTAGTACCTAGAGCAGTATCTAGCATGTAGCAAACATTTAATGAACATTTACTGAGTAAATAAATTTAATGATTGACAAAATATGAGAAATATGAGGAATGAAAGAATCAAAGAAACATGTAATGGTTACCAAGTTATTTTTTATTTTGTTGTTTTCATAAGTGTAAAATTGTAACTCCATACATTTTGGGTTTAATTTTCATACCTGGGTAAGTAAAGAGATTGAACATTCTTCCATATGTCTGATCGTTAATGAGGTGGAAATAGTCCATATTTTTATTTATAGTTGTAATTTTTAAAAATAAATTCTCTTTATGTCATTTGCCAATTTATTTATTAAACTTTTAATATTTTACAGCATGTTTATATGAACCATGTTTCTCATTTTACATAAATATTTAAAATTTTTTATTTCCATTTTGCTTTATGTTAATTTTGGTTTCACAAATGTTTAAAATGTTTATATGACTGAATCTGATATTTTTCCATATAACATCTAGAAAAATATTAAATCTCCAAATAATTAAATTAAATTAAATCTCCAAATAATTCTACTCAACTCTAATCAAAACTGGGCATAAATAATCTAGATTTTCTGTATTTGGATTCTATATTTATCTACATACACATCCACTTTGGTATATGATGCAAAGTATGAACTTGAATTATTCATTCCCAGGTTCCCACAATTTCCCCCTATTTTAATGTATCATCACATAAAATTCTTACATTAAAAAATGTATTCTTTCTTATTCTTGTCCATCTCTAAACATTACAAATAATGTGTTTTAGAAAACAGCTTTACTGAAATACAGTTTACATATCATAAAATTCACCTGTTTAAGTGTACAATTTAATGGCTTTTAATACATTTATAGAGTTGTGCAACCATTCAAATAATCTACTTTTAACATAAGGTAAAACTGCATATGACTACTTACACTTACTCTCCCCTCCTACTTTGTTTTCTTAAGCACACTTGCTTGACTCTCAAAAATCTCTAGTGATCATTAACTCCTTCCTATAGTAAGAACACTACTTCCCACCACTCTAACGGTGTTGTTTCCGTTATTTAAACTTCCCTGAAATTCACTTTCTATAAAATACCTTCCACAAGTTGTTCATTATTAACAATATTTTGGTTTTTAAATTACAAAAGCAATATATACTCATTATAGAAAACTGAAGACATACAGATAAATCTAGGTTGCTCTAAATGCTGATGACTTCACTAGTCTGAGTCTGAAAATGGTTATTTCCCATTTGAGTATAACTGGTAAAAAAAAAAAAAAAAAAACAGAAATACCAGTAAAGAGTGCTCAACAAAATTTTATAAGTTGTTAAAAAAACTTTGTATTAACATATTACAGATGTAAAGTATTTTCTGTTAAACTAAACGTTTGAGCAAAACTTCAATGGGGAAATCCATCCTTCCTATCGTAAAACTACATCTGATTAGAATAATATATTTTTAAAATAAAGGATTATCTGTGTTTTATATTTTAAAAATGCCTTAACTTGAGACAGCTTATTCTGAGGTGCTGCTCTTAAACCCTTTCGTCCTAGTTTTGTGAAGTTAATGTTTTTCAAAATGTGCTTGCAGACAACATGAATTCACAACTATTTTCAACTCTTACCTTTTTATGAGATGATAAAATCAAAATATCCTTTAAACCACCAAATGGTTTTACTAGGTTGTAAACTTCTTCAATAGAATATCCTTTATTAGGCAAATCAGAAATAAGTACCACACACATTTCTTCTGTTTCCTTCAAAACCAATTTAAGAATTGACATTAAAACTTAACTGCTGTTATATTTACTTAAATTTACACTGCAGATCATATGTTATGTTAGTATTTAAATTGTATTTAATACTAAATCTGATTAATTCAGAAGGCTGGTCTAAACCACAAATTAAAAACAAAACAAAATGCACTTTTCCACTCTTCAAGTACACAGAATAATTCAGTCATACCATCTGTCATCTAGTCAAGGTCTTCAGTTCTCTTCTGCAACCACTACTTAAAAATAAATTTAAAAACACAGGTTTGCCTGTCTCTGACTACAGGTGTTTCCTTTCGTGTACTGTTGCCATTCCTATGCCTTGTGATGCTAAGATCCCCATGCTCCAAATCGGTGCATACTCTTTTATCTTACTGAGTAAAATAATCCTTTGTTGGCGATATAAAAAAGCTTACCTAGTCTCTTAGGATCCTTACCCCATAACCCAATCCCCACTACAAAGTAAATACTTTCATTTCTGTCTTCTCTTCTCTCAGATCTATTTTATTCTTCAAGATCACTCTCATAAATGCCAACTTTTCCTTTAGTGGATGTTGGCGAAATCCCCAAAGGCATAAATTTAGCAACTTGTGACTTCTTTTGGTGGGGGAAGGTGGGAAATTATAATTTTCATAAGCTAGCTGAGAATGATTTTTAACTAGCAAGTAAATTATGTTCAAAAATGGTTCCTGGGCTTCACTGGTGGCACAATGGTTAAGAATCCGCCTGCCAATGCAGGGTACACGGGTTCGAGCCCTGGTCCGGGAAGATCCCATATGCCGCGGAGCAACTAAGCCTGTGTGCCACAACTACTGAGCCTGCACGCCACAACTACTGAGGCTGTGTGCCACAACTACTGAAGCCTGCGTGCCTAGAGCCCGTGCTCTGCAACAAGAGAAGCCACTGCAATGAGAAGCCCGCACACTGCGACAAAGAGGAGCCCCCACTCGCCACAGCTAAAGAAAGCCCGCGTGCAACAACGAAGACCCAACGCAGCCAAAAATAAAATAATAAATAAGATGAATAAGTTTATATATATATATATATATATATATATATATATATATATATAAAAGATTCCTTCTGAAGTGCAGTAAGTAAATCTAAGATACCCTACTGGTGTTTTACAATATTCTTCTTAAAACAAAACAGTAAGTTAACACATACTACTTACTTAGTTACTACTCGAAGAATGGAGCAACCAGTCTAAAATAAACTTATCCTGAGCACCTGAAGGATCTCAAGATCTTAACCAGTAAAGTCTAAATTAATGAAATCTTAATATATTCATAATAACAGATATAAGCACATGAAAACAATAAAGTGAACTTTATGCCCTTCAAATAGAACCACAAACCCCACTTGCTCCTCTAAAAACACAAAAAATAAATGGTATTCTAAATACTAACATATCTAAATACTAACATATCTCCAATCTGCTTCTAAGAAAAAAGAAATTTCACAAAATTCCATTGGTTCTAATTTGACAACCTGTTATCTATTCAAAAACCCAACTGGCCTAACATTTTCTTCTCAGTGAAAAGTAATCCTCAATAACATGTACATTTATTGATAATCTGCACCTAAATTTTTGTAACTCAAGATTTTTTTTAACTCAAACCATATTTTAAAAGTCTCCAATGACCAGGATTTTTCACCATACCAAATCTGTGTATTTTTTACCTAGGTTTATTGTGTCAAAATTTCTTAAGCTTTAAAAAAATAAGTAAAATATAAAAGCTGACCTTGTTAACTGGTTCATTTTCTGTGGCCTCCAAAGCAGCTTCTTAAGATACAAAATAAAATAAGAATTCATGCAGATATACTTTATTTATCAAGATCCCACTTTATTCCACAATGGATTAAACAGTAGCTACATGAAAATGTATACAGTGGGCAAAAGACTAGAGAATTTAAGTAGGATATAGCTACATAAGTAACACTGGCTTTTCAATAATACATTGTTTTATTCTTTATGGGAGCAAAATTTCAGACTAATAAGGAGACAAGGTGAAGATCTGAATCATAATATTCTTAATTTCACTTAGGTATGACTCTGGTATTGAAAAAAAATATATATATATATGAGACACAAAATTATTTTCCTAAAATTTATTTTTCTATCTTTAAACATAAGAGAACAAAATAAAATTTCTATTGACCTACCTGAAATAGTTTCTTTAGCACCATTTTCAGTGGCTTTGACTTCCACACTCGTCTTTATTTCAGAGTTTTCTGCATGAAATAGTCTGCTTTAATAGTCTAGAAAAACACACTAATATAATTAAACTAATGAATCTAAACAGGAACTTAAGCCAGTTTATTTTGTTACTTCACTTCAAGTCTCCTTAGGCTGACCTGATTTAAGCCAAAGCTAATACATGTTTTCCTTTGAAACACCAAATAATCCTTTTGAAGATTTTTAAGCAACGTTTTCAAAATATACCTAGAATGTATACTAATAGGATTTAATGAAAAGAAAGCACTGCATGACAGCATTTCAAGCTTACCTGGTACAATCACAGGTTTACCGGCGTCTTTGTTTCTGACAATTCCAGCCTTTTTGACTTCTAGAGACTTCTTTCCACTAGATTTTGCTTTTAAAAGTAGAGTTGAACCATTATTCTAAGGGTCTATTCAGTCATTTAGCATGTTTCATACTAATATATTAGTAAATAAGTAGTTCAACTTTATTATAAAAGCAGCTCTTTTCCACATATTTATTTCCATTTATTTTCAGTATCTGTTTACCAATAAGATTAAAAGCAAATTTAAACTGAGATACAACTTTTGTTGAGGGCTATTAATGATTCACAAATTATTAAATCCTCATGTGGCAAAAGCACATCATAATCACACACACACAAATCATTATTTTATAACTTCCACAAAGATTCTTTAAAATTACATTAGTCAATTGGAAAAATATATAAATAAACGGTTCATGTTATTTTCAACATGTTACAATTTAGTGTTCCATTTCTTTATGGAGGATACATCCTTGTAACATGGCAAGAAAATCTTTAAAGTAACAAGTATCAGAGGAAATTTACAAGCTGGGGAAGGTAATATGAAGTGACAGCTCTAAAAAAATGAGTAAAAAAAAGATTAAACGGGGGGGAAGTGGCAGAGCAACCTATGATTATACGGCTGTCAGAAATGTTTCCTAAACAAAAATGTAATTGCAATGGCAGATACTGTCAAAGACCAAAGCATCAAAAAACAAAAGTCCTATGTGCGTCAGGTTCTAAATATCAAAGAATTATTTACTAAACTTTTCAAGATGTTATTACATACTACAAATTAAAACTTGCTTTTGATATCATATTTATTACATTCTTTAATGCAGAATCAAGAATAAACTTAATATAACCTCTCTTTTCCAACAGTCTTACCTGTTTTAATTGAAGCTTTATTACCTTTAGCAGCTACTGTTACCACAGATTTTACAGAACCCGCTGATTTCCCTAAATCACAAAAGCTTAGTCAAAACTGATTTATTTAACTAGTATCAACAATTCCCAAAGAACCTCACAAAGAATATAAGAGCAACAAACTATATTTTATTCAAAATAAAATGCTATCATCTTTAGGGACACAGGTCATTTGCTAAATTAGAAACGATAATTTCTTTAGGAAGAAAAATATCATTGAAATAAGAATTCACCTCCCCTTTGGGGTACTTAAAAACAGCATTCAGCCAAGTTACACAGATCTCTAAATGTGTGAATCAACTTAGTAATTAGAAGCAAAATTACTAACCTCAAGGATATAAACACAATCCCATGATGCCTTTAATGGCTCCAAAAGCAGTTATATTGAGGACCTCCCAGCTCATGCTTCCTTGGCTCCCAGTTGATTAAAAAGCACTTAAGAATACCTACATCATGGTCAGGCTACATAAAGACTATTTTGACTCATTCCTAATGGGCCCTATCTGAACAGGATTATTTAAACTGTCTGACCCTTCTTTGTACATATGTATATTACTGTTGCTTATATTCCAAAATGATGTTGTTTATAAAGACTGTGATCATCTAAGTGGCACTAAAAAGATTACCAGAGTCAAAAGCCTTTTCATTCAGAGAGCAACAGGAGCTTTAGCTCTGAAAATTAGGATGCCCAACGAGCAAGGTAGTATAAGGAAAAAGCCCAGGATCACAAGTCAGTGAGTTCAAGTTGAATTCCAAGTCAAGGTGTGAAGTCTGGGGGAATTTACTGATTTCTGTGCACGTTTCCCCATTTATAAACCAGGGTGGTAACTGCCTTAACTACCTAACAGGACATTCTGTGAGAATATGATCATGCTTTTGAAGTTATTAAACAAACAAAAAGAATTACTGACATCTGCAAAATTTAATCAGAATAGTTTACAAATCCACACTTTATATCCAAAGACAGACCTTAATTTTTGCTCAAAAAGAGAAATACCAATCTTTATAGATTGTCACTCAACCAGTCATTTCTTAGTCATTCCCAAGTTTTGTCACACTGCAGTAACCTTAGCCCCATTGAGATCTTAAAGTGTTTCTCTCACTATCCTATGTTACTACCACAAGTCAATTCACTTTACTACTTCTAGTTGGGTACCAGAACTTAAGGAAGAAATATCCAGAATTAATTTCCAACACTCAAGGGGGAAGCTACTGGTTTTAGCACCCACTCCCCCAGATTTCCACCAATGACTCCTATAAACTTACTAGTAGTATCAAACTGTTTGCTAAATAAGTGCATCTTCAAAACATGTTTTCTAGCCACAACTGACTCCCTCAGGTCACTGTTTCTAAGAAACTACTATATGATAATTATGGATCTGCCACCAACAGTGGCTCAAGACCGCTTCCTTTCCTTCCTACCATTATAAAGACAATTTAATACATTGATCTCTATCCTCTTAAAAAGATGACTCTGAATTAACCAGCATTTAGCAGAAATGGGAGGAAAAACAGAAATGGGGATAATGCTAGTGGAAGGAGAAAAAAATTAATAATTACTTTAAAATCCACTATAGCCCATAAAAAATGCAAAGAGAACATAATTTGCTATTAGTTTGTTTATAAAAGAAAGTAAACAGAGAAGACCTCAATAAAAGAGAAAGACGGAAATATCGTCAATATTCATCATGAGAAACAGTTTACCAGTTAAACTATTTTATTTTGATAATCACTGCAAGGAAAGAGCATTATCTACTAAACCTGCTTTCTCAAAACTTCTAGATGACTACAAATTTCACAGATTGGTATATACTCAGCACATACTGTGTCACATGAGATTCAAGACTACTGATAAAAACTGCTTAAATAATTTAAAGTTAACATGTCTAGGATCCTAATATAGAAAACATACCTGAAGATTTATTTACTTTGGCTGCAGATGTCTTGGTTTGTCCAGGTTTGGCTAAAATAACAAGAAAAATATATCAGTAACACATTACAAAAAACATCACTTAGATTTAGGAAAGAGTTAAATTAGCATAATTTCGGTAAAAACACTGCAAGAAACATCCTTATACTCATCTTTGTATGCCCATGGAACTATAACTATAGGCAAGTTCTTAGCCATGGACTTGCTGAGACAAAGGGATAGATTTAAATTTTAACAAACATGAAATTGTCCTCCAGAAAGGCTGTACCAATTAATATTGCCATCAATAGTATACAAGAGTGGGGCTTCCCATTTCCACACAAACACAGTATGTAAAAGAAGTTATTAATCACTCCAATCTGAGCTAGAAACTAGTATGATTTAATCTTTGTTTCTTAAATTTTAAGGAAAGCTGTGTCAATTTTCATATGTGTAAATTTATCTCTATTTCTTCGTGATCTGTCTATTCTTAATATTTGCCAATTTATCTTTTGGGTTTTGAGGATTTTCTTATTAGAGTTCTTTATACATTAAAATTAATTTGTATCATATAGGTAACAACTTTTTAAAAAGTTATGAGAAATACTTATACAAAAATATTTTTGTGTAATCAACGTCTTCCTGATAGGGGAGGACTTTCTCATTCTGAAATTAAAAACAAACCAAAAAACCCTCCAAATTTTCTTTCAATACTTTTAACTGCTGTCTGTGTATCATGTTAAATCTCTGATCCAGCTGTAATTTATTTGTTTGTTTATTTATTTATTTATTTGGCTGCGTTGAGTCTTTGTTGCTGTGCGCGGGCTTTCTCTAGTCGTGGCGAGCGGGGGCTACTCTTCGTTGAGGTGCGCAGGCTTCTCATTACGGTGGCTTCTCTTGTTGCAGAGCACAGGCTCTAAGCGTGCGGGCTTCAGCAGTTGTGGCACGTGGGCCGCAGAGCGCAGGCTCAGCAGTTGTGGCGCACGGGCTTAGCTGCTCCGCGGCAATGTGGCATCTTCCCGGAGCAGGGCTCGAACCCGTGTACCCTGCAGTGGCAGGCGGATTCTTAACCACTGCACCACCAGGGAAGTCCCTGTAATTTATTTTGATACTATAAACTATATACCTTACAAAGAGGCTATAGTCAATTTAATGAATAATTGATCTTTTCCCTGCTAATGTGAAATATTACCATAATGATTTACTGATATTCCATATGTTTGGGGGAGTATTCATGGAATCTATTCCGTCCTACTGATCTTTTGTCTATTTATGCAATTATATGAAACTATATAAATCTTTTAACTTTGTAATATATTTTAATATCTGTTAGTGCTGGTCTGTCCTAATTACTCTTCCTTTGCAGAATTTTCTTGTCTATTCTATGTATAAACTTTATTATCAGCTTATATAGATTCAAAAAATCTTTACTGGTATTAGGTGCCTAATATTTATCTTTTAATATAAGAAAAAAAGGCATATTATAATGGTGAGAGGCTTTCTATCCAAAAATGAGCTGTTTTCTCATTTAAGCCTTATTTTATGCCTCTTAGTATTTAAAAGTTTTCTTTTCATAGCTTCTATCTTTTTATTATAAATGGAATATTTTATTAGTATATTAATATTTTATTAGTATATTAGTATGAATGATTCTTTTTTATGTAATAAAGCAATTAAAATGTTATAGTAATTTAGAGAATTAAGATGGCTAATTATTTAATAGCATTTCAATAGATTCTATTGGGTTTTCCATCATACATATATATTTGCAAACAATAATGTTTTTTATCATACGTTCCAATTTTTATGCCTCTTGACTTGTAGTAGTGCACCAGCTAATGGCTATTAGTTTTAGAACAATATTTATTTTAACTCACAGAAGTGATGATAAGTATCCTTTGTTTTGGTCCCAACTTTAATGGGAATGCTTCTACTGTTTAACTTAAGCATATGCTGGCTTTTGACCTGATATATGCATATTTGTTATGTATATAAATAAAGTACGTATACACAAACACCCTATCATATTAAGGAAGTAGTCACCTACTTTAAGAACTTCTCAGCATTTATCTCCCTCTATTTAATATAGTAAATGGAATTGACAGATTTCCTAATTTTGAACCATCTTTATACTTTTGACATGACCCCCCTCCCCATCTTGGGCATACTATGTTATTCATTTAATATACTTCCAGACACTAAAATTTTACTTAAAAACTTCACATCAAATATTCAGAAGTGAAATTGTTCTATAATTCTAATTTACTATGATAGCTTTATCAGCATTTTACAACATTTCTCTAACTTTTAATTTTGAGATTACTGTATATTCACATGGAGTTGTAAGAAATAATAGGGAGAGATCCCATATACCCTTCACGGAGTTTCCTCTAATGGTAATATTTTGCATAACTAAGTACTATATCATAAACAGGGAACTGACATTGATGTAATTTACAAACATTCCAATTTCCCCAGATTGCATGCGCGTAATGTATATTTAGTTCTATGAAATTCTATCATATATGTGTAGATTACGGTGACCATCAGTCAAGACAAAGAGGAGTTCCACCACAAGGATCTTTCCTACTACCCATTATAGAAAGCACCATCTCATTCCTCCCCCAGAATCCCTGACAACCACTGATCTGTTCTCTATCTCTTTAATTTTATCATTTCAGGAATGTTATGTAAATAGAAGCTTACAATACATAATTTTTTTAGATTTAGTTTTTAAAATCACCACAATTCCTCTGTAATCCATCCAAGTTGTTGCATGTATCAATAATTCATTCCTTTTTATTGCTAAGTGGCAGGTATTCCATGCGACAGACATAACACGGTTTGTTTAGCCATTCACCTACTGAAGGACATTAGGGTTGTTCCCAGCTTTTGGCTATTAATACAGAGGCTATAAGTATTTGTGTACTGGTTTTGTGTGAAGAGGTTTTGTGTGAAATGTAATTCACTTGCCTGAAATAAATGCCCAAGAGTGTAACTGCTGGGTCCTATGGTGAGCACATGTTTAGCTTTGTTAAAAAACTACAGTACTTTTTTTGAGAATGGCCATACTATTTTACATTCCCACCAGCAATGTACAAGTTTCTCCACATCTTCAATAGCATTTGGTATTACTATTTTCTTATTTTAGCCACTGTGCTAAGTGTGCAGTGTCTTTGTCAGCATTCGATGTTGGTATTAGCCTGTTTTTTCCTTCCTGTTTCCCCTCCCTCCATACTCCCTTTTAAAGAATGTCTTCCTTTCCTCTGCATGCTATGGAATAGTTGAAATCAGAACTAGAGTTATTACTTCCTTTAAGGTTTGCTGGAACTCACATGTGGGAACTATTTGGGCAGAGTGCTTTTATTGGGGAAATAACTGACTTAAACAAAAAAAGTCATTTTCATCTGGGAATTGAAAAGAAAAAGACATGCACTTAAAAAAAAAAGGAAACCAATAAAATCTTACAGAAGAAAAAAATCATTAAATCAAGAATGACTAATCAGAAAATTTTGGTTCACTATGTGTTTTTCCATGGGTTCAGTTATTTTTTTTATTGAAGTATAGCTGATTTACAATGTTGTGTTAATTACCACTATATAGCAAAGTGACTCAGTTATGCAAATATATACATTTTTTTTATATTCTTTTCCATTATGGTTTATCACAGGATACTGAATACAGTTTCCTGTGCCATACAGTAGGACCTTGTTGTTTATCCATTCTATGTATACCAGCTCGCCTCTGCTAATCCCAAACTCCCAATCCATCCCTCTCCTGCCCCCCTCCCCCTTGGCAACCACATATTCTCTATGTCCGTGATTCTGTTTCTGTTTCATAAATAGGTTCATTTGTGTCATTTTTTTGACTCCACATAAGTGATATTATATGGTATTTATTTTTCTATTTCTGACTTACTTCACTTAGTATAATCTCTAGTTGCCTTCCATGGGTTCAGTTATGACACTAATACAAATGTAATTTGAGTATCCCTATACTCTTCCTCCAGCAAATATTTATTCACTAACCCTTACACCACATTAGGTATTAAGGTACAGAAAAATAAAACTACAAATATTCCCTTACCCAGCCAAGTGAAAGAGACAGACTTATTAACAACCTGTTAATACCAAGTGATTTAATGTACACAATACAGTATTTCTAAGAGGGAGTTGGGAGCATTTAACTGCCTAAGAGTCAGGGAAGGTATCACAAAGAAGCTTCATCCGAGATGGGCCTTAAAAAGTAAATTAGAATTTGCCCCACCTCGACCCTCCAAAAGGAGTCTTAATTGACTTTGTATTTTCAATACCTTGCACGAGGCCTGGCACCTACTAAATAGCTACTTCATAAGTGCTTACTAAGTGAAGTTAACTGGAATTTAGACAATGCTTCCACACAAATGGATAGCATAAAGACCCGAGAAATGAAATACCACAGCTGGAAAATAAACTATTCTGAGTAGCTTAAACATAATATACAGTTGCGTGACAAGAGATTGAAAAAGTCATCTGGGCCAAAGGGGAAGGGGTCGTTATGAAGAATTTGGGCTTTCCTCTGTGGGTCACTAGGAGTGGAATGATCAGATCTGCTTTAAAGTGACCTCAGGGCAAGGGTGTTAATACCGGAGCAGAGTAGAATAAAAATCGCCAGTCGGGAGGCTATCTTCAAAAATTCAAATGTGAGTCTAAACTAAAACATTTACAGCTGTGATGGAGTAAAGGTGAGATAATTTGAGGTATATTCAAGAGAGAACTAATTTGAATCAGCCACCTATTGGATGAAAAGAGGAAGGATGTTATTTAAGTTTGAACTGGGTGGGACAAAAAAGAAGACAAGACAGGGTAAAGGATTACTAATAGATTCCTACACTGGATAACTAGTGGTGTTGTTAGATAATATAAGAAAATGAGGCATAAACTTGAGGGGGCAGAAGAGGTTTATGTCTGTATGGGAGATGTCATTGGTCCTTAAAGATATGGAAAGGAAAGAAATCAACCAGCAAGAAAAGTAGGACATGAGAAGAGGAACAGACATTTAGGGAAACAATGAAGGGAAGATAAAAGAAGAGCAATCAAAGGAGATATAGAACCAAATTTTCATTCTCAGAGAGGTACTTTAGTGTAGGTGAAAAGCTTGGGAAGCATACAGTTTTTGGGTTTGAATCCTAACTCTTCCATGTGACCTTGAGTAAGTCATTTAACCTCTCTGAATCTGTCTCCTCATCTATCAAACGAGAACAGTATGAACTATACTCATAGGGTGGTCTGAAATATTAAGTGAAATAACAAATTGCCTACTATAAATAGTGTAACCATGACAGGTTTCTTTCCCTTGTTTTCTGTCTTCTGGCACAAGTTAAACTATAAGCTACTTAGAAATAACTCTCTGATGTATCCTAACCACTTTATAAAACGTATCTAATTATGGGCATATAGCCGAGTGCTCAGTAAGTAATTAGCACTGGGTAAAAGTTCTAAAGTTTCCCTTTCTGATAAAATTAGGTTTTTGCTCCCTCCCTGTACTTTCCTACATCCTTTTAGATTTGTGCTTATAACCAAAGTTGTTTTTTTTTTAAATAAATTTATTTATTTATTCATTTATTTAATTTTTGGCTGCATTGGGTCTTCGCTGGTGCACGCAGGCCCTCTCTAGTTGCAGCGAGCAGGGGCCACTCCCCGCTGCGGGGCGCAGGCCCCTCACCGTGGCGGCCTCTCCCGCTGCAGAGCATAGGCTCCAGGCACACGGGCCTCGGCAGCCACAGCACACGGGCTTCAGCAGCTGTGGCTTGCGGGCCCCAGAGCGCAGGCTCAGCAGCCGTGGCGCACGGGCCTAGCTGCTCCACGGCATGTGCGATCCTCCCGGACCAGGGCTTGAACCCGTGTCCCCCGCACCGGCAGGCGGATCCCCAACCACTGCGCTACCAGGGAAGCCCCCCACCAAAGTTCTCTTTAAAACTACCCTGACTTCCTATCCCTCTTCAATCTGACATTGCTGATCTCAAAAAGCTATCTTATCTTTCTCACCTGACACTTTCTCAGCCTTGGGCTCCTCTCTTTCTTTCTACATTTATATTAGAAGGGAGGAAGTACTTAACTTGAAGCACTTCTCCCCCTACGCATTACTTTTATTATGTTAGGGCCAGTCCCAAAATTCAGACCTTAAACTTAACAAAAAATTTTCCTAAGTATCCCACTTTCAATGCCATGTGATTGACTAAATGATATCTCCCATAGATATTCCTTGATACCTGATATTTAGCAATGTTCTCCCCCAGTTCAAAGAAATCACTACAGCTAAATTTTATTATCATCAACATTACCACATTCATCTAGAAAACTCCATCCGGCCTGAAACCTTGAAATTTTTAAATTATTTTTTTTATTTTATCCACTAAAAAATTCTGTATAATAAAAATTAAGATTTTAGCATCCCAGATCATTTTAATTAACCTTTTAATATCAGGTCCTAATTACCTGAAAGTGAATCCCAAATGTTTTCTCAATAGGATTTTTCAATCACTCCATGTATCCAATCTACATGAGAATCCTAAACAACTAGTGGTTCTTTATTCTCTAAGGAAATTTCCCAGAGTTTGTACCAATTATTACTAGGTCTTACACAGAAAAAATGGGGTGCACTTATCCAAGCTTTGGAAACAGTGGGTTAAACAAAGTTAAACGGGTTTCTTTCCTGCAGGATTTCATAAAGTGAATGTGTTTGTGGATTATTTTTTAAAGGAAAAAAAAAAGGTATAACACATACCCTAAACTTTACCTGATCCAAAACATGTTCTATGAATAAGTCTTTCAAGCAACACATTTTGAGAAATGCTGTTAATGGGGTCAAATTAAAAAACACCCCAGCACTACTCTTCAAGGCCTTTCTGTTACCTTTTTTATGTCATCTCCCTAACTGAAGTAATCTTCTGCCTCTAAATATTATCCATTTACAGGTTCACATTTAAAACTTTAGTAAAAATTTATTGCATTCCAGAAGCCACTCATAGTCACCTGCACTAACTTCCAATAACTTCAGGACACTATCCAACTAAACATTATGGAAAATTGAGATATTCTACACAATCCAATTTTCCAGTCACTTGAATATTAGTTCTAATACCAAAAACTCTTTATCTATTCTGAATATAAATCTATAAACTACCTACCTTTCGAAAAGATAACATACAAAACACAATTTAAGTTTCCTAATATATTGTTTATTTCGGCCTTTCTGTCTTGTCCTTCACTATCACACTGTTTACTAGATTCAAGAGTGTATGTTTTGGCAATAACTTTTTTCTCTCGACATTTCCAATCCTAAATGGACTGAGAAAAAAAATAATAAACTGGGTTTAAAATTGTATGCAAAATTCATTTAGCTAGATTCATAATAAAGACCTGAAGTACTTGCCTGTGTGTAAAGAAATAACACATGAGTGTAATATCATCTATTTCTGTTTAGTCTTTTTTGTTTACTTTTTGGTTCTTAGCAGACTTTCAAAATCAAAGGGGACCACCCAAGCAATCTTAACATACCTTTATGTTTTGTCTTGTCAGTTTACTGGGAGGGAATGGGGACAGATACTGTAAAATTAACCTAAATAGCTATTTACTATGGAACTATGATAGGTACTTTGCATACATTATCTCATTGAGTCCTTATACTTACTCCACAAGAGATTTCACAATTAAACACTTAATATTAACCATTAGCTTAATACAGGAGCCAGTGTGGGTCCCCCTTCTCCTAAAGCACAATGAATAATGTTTTCCTAGCATCATCTTACAAGAAGTTTCCAATCATCTGACAAAACATACTCATTTGGAGGAGTACTGAAAGTAACAACTTACTAGCAGAAGCTGAAGTTTCAACAGCCTTGGAAGCATCTGTATCTTTTCTGTTAAAAGGAGAAAAAAATTTAGCAAAGAATAAAATTCTAACTTCTAAAACTTCTAAAGATGCAAAGCTTAAATCTAAAAAAGTTTAAAATAATTCAGTTTGAATGATGTCCCATTTAACTGGAGTCAGGATGATAAAATATATTAAAAATGTCACTGTAAAAATTAAAAAATTTTAATTCATATGCATAGTCATTCTCACATAGGAGATGATGGAATTACTTACTTTAAAGTAGATGCAGATGTTTTCTTTGAATCTGATATCTTTTTCTTCACCTCTTTGTTCTATGAAAGAAAAATATTTTGAAAAATTTAGTTTCTTCCCCAATTATAAAAAACCATTTAGAAAACACACAAAAGCATAAGAAACACACACACACACGTACATCAATCTAAAATATTCCTACCCTAAAGTATAAATGCTAATCACCATTTTCTATTTATAGATATTCTTCAATTTGTGATCATACAGTGTAATTTTACATCTTGCCTTTTATCACTTATCTACATTTTCTTATCACTACCTTTCAAAAACATTATTTCAAATAGTGCTATAATATTTCTGATGTCTAACTGCTATCACTCTGGTCCAATCTACCACCATCTTTTCCTTTAATTACCATAATAGACTCATAATGGTCTCTGCTTCTGTCTTTGCCTTTTCACCCACCCTCACTCCATTTTAAACATAGAACCAGATTGATCTTGCCATTCCTAAACTCAAAACCTTTCATCACACTCAGAGAAAAAGCTAATACTTAAGCATTTACACCACACATTCCATGCACTCTTTACCCCCAGACTACCATATACTTCTCCCCATCCTTCTCTACTTCCAATCCTAAGCATCCTTTATACTTCTCAAACAAAACAAACTACATAGGCATGGACCTGAGAAGCCTTTTGCAGTTGCTGTTCCTTCTCTCTGGAATGCTCTCAATCCAAGGAACAGTTTGCTCCTTCACCTCCTTTAGGTGTCTGTTCAAATATCACCTATTCAATGAGAGCTTCTATAACTACCTTATTGAAAGTTGCACGGCTCCTCTTTCCCCAAAAAGAGCGCTTCTATTTCCCTTTTCTGTTATTTTCCTCCACAGCACTTGTTGTTAATAGACATAGTGTATATATATGTGTATATATATATATATATATATATATATATATATATTTAATTTCCTTGTGGTCTTTCTCCTCTTCACTATCACTGGTGTCTAAAATCATGCTTGGCAATTAGTGAACATTCAATAAATGTGTTAAACTGATCTGAACTTAACAAAAATTGTTGTCATGTTATTTTATGTTTTCTATTCTTTTGGGGCAACCTTGCCATTTCCTTTTGTTCTATATGGGATTTTATCCCAAACATCTTCCTCACCCCAATGGTTTATTCTACTTTTATTCTACTAATGGGTATCTTCAGTTTTAAAAGAAATGTGAATCCACTGATTTCTTCTGTATAAATTTAAAAGCCCTTACACCTTGGCTTACATGGCACTTTAAAAAAATTTATTTATTTATTTATTTTAGGCTGCGTGGGGTCTTTGTTGCTGCACGCGGGCCTTCTCTAGTTGTGGCGAGCAGGGGCTACTCTTTGTTGCGGTGTGCAGGCTTCTCATTGCAGTGGCTTTTTTTGTTGTGAAGCACAGGCTCTAGGCGTGCGGGCTTCAGTAGTTGTGGCTTGCGGGCTCTAGAGTGCAGGCTCAGTAGTTGTGGCACACGGGCTTAGTTGCTCCGCAGCACGTGGGATCTTCCTGGACCAGGGCTTGAACCCGTGTCCCCTGCATTGGTAGGTGGATTCTTAACCAATGCACCACCAGGGAAGTCCCCATGCCAATTTCTGATGACATATTTTAGACCAAAATTATTATTGTTTTTAATTTTAAGTAATTTGTTTTTTACAATTTATGTTATTTTATAAAGACACGAACGACTATTTGGATCTTACTCTGCTTAAGTGGTTTCATTACTCATCACCAATCATTTTATATCATAACTTCTCCATTTCTTAAGTTGTTCATTTTGATAGTAATATTTTCAGAAAGATAGACAGATGAAATGTTCTTCGAGCCCATACATGTCTGAGAATACCGCCCTAGCATACAACTTGGGATTTGACCTGAAATGCATGTACTGCATTACAATCAATCTTTTTTTCCACTCAACCTTGAGAATGTGTTGCTTGGCTATCTAAGGCTAGTCTACTTTTTACATTTATACTGTTTCTGCCTGGATCACTATAGCTTGCACCTTTATAACTATGAAAAGTAACATCTTCACCAGTTTTTAAGTGATGTTCTCTTTCTGGAATTCCAGTTATATGCAGATTGGGTCTCCTAGATGTATCCACCATGCCTTTGCTCTTAATCATTTTAGGCTTTTTAACCTTCCTTAATAGACAATAAGTTCTAAGAAGAATGGAAGCACATCTGCCTCGCTCATCACTGCATCTTCTGCATGTACCATAATGCCAGACACATAACAGATGTTCAAGAAATAGTTTCTGAATTAAAGTAAAACTAAACTCTCTTCTGAATTGCTTGTATCTCTGCAGTTTTATCTCTTTGTTATTCATTAGATTTTCCATAAAACTCAAACCACTGTTCACTGCTTCCCAGCACTGCTTTTGTTTCCATTCAGTCTTCTTAAATATAAGCTGGCTGCTTGCTCTAGGTTTTAGATGTAATGTCCCCGTGAATCTTGCTGAAAACAGTAAATTAAAAATGTTTAAGTCTTGTTTGTTTTGTTTTTGCAAAGGGTTAACCTGCAGCACTATTTTACAATTTCAAGGGTTCTGTTTGTTGGAAAATCTGATTCTACTTTTTTATCAAGGGCTCCTGCTCCTTTAAGGAAAATTTTCAGTATCAACATGTGTCCATTTCTCTGGAAAAGAATGCTTGCTTTCAGGAGATGAGTTAAGAATCATTGTTAAGGATTGAGGTCTATGCTGGCTTATGATTAAAAACAAGGTTACTGAGCTTGGCAGAGTTGTGCAGACCCATATTTTAATCTTTCAGGCTTAAATACAGGGATGTAGAAAATTTTAACCTTTTCTCTAACATTTCATTATTGACTCCAAGAAGTAGCAAAATGAAGAGAATGTTCTATGAATCCACAACCAGAGTCCAAGGCTATCCTAACATGAAATATCAAACGTGGGCAGAAAAGTTTCATCGTAGTTTTGACTATTCATGCCAAAATTAAGACGTGGATCAAGAAACCTTTAGGGCTGCCCTTTCTTTTCTAGTTTGAGTTTCAAGCCTATTTTGGGCTTGCTCTATTAGGAAAACTTAATGTCTTCCCCTGTGATAACAGGTCAGAAAGATTGTCCCATATACTTCTAATCTGAAGAAGCCATAACCAGAGTTCTGTTGGGGATCCCCTCTGGTGAGTCACAACAGAGAAGTCAGGAGTTAGCGTTCTAAGGCTTCATTTCAGCACCATCCAAACCATATTTAATTGAAGAACATCAACGTTTTTGACAGGTAGATGGCATGTTTTCTAGTTTCTAGTGCTGATACTTAGCCCATTCATTACTATGAAAATCAAAACAGTAAAATATGGGGACTTCCCTGATGGCGCAGTGGTTAAGAATCCGCCTGCCAATGCAGGGGACACCAGTTTGAGCCCTGTTCGGGGAAGATTCCACATGCCACAGAGCAAGTAAGCCTGTGCACCGCAACTACCGAGCCTGTGCTCTACAGCCCGTGAGCCACAACTACTGAGGCCGCAAGCCACAACTACTGAAGCCTGCACGCCTAGAGCCCGTACTCTGCAACAAAGAGAAGCCACCACAATGAGAAATCCACGCACTGCGACTAAGAGTAGCCCCTGCTCTCCACAACTAGAGAAAGCACATGCACAACAACAGACCCAAAGCAGTCAAAAATAAATAAATAAATAAATAAATAAATAAATATGATTGGGCTATCTGACTTACCAAACTTATCAATAAGTCATCCAAGAGAAATTTTTAAAATACTGTTTGAAATACTCTAATACCCTAAATGTATCCTTAGTCACCCATTTTCCCAGATTAAACGTTTTAGAATTAAAGAAGACTGATCTCCCCAGTTCTCCAAATTTAATGATCAGCCAGTCTTGCTTGAGAGTCACTGGTATAAGCTATTTCTCCTTTCTATTCTCAAGGTTACTAATCTACCCCAAACCGTTACTATTATTATAACAGTCTGGTTGGCTAGATGAGCACTCTAACTGGATCAGTGATCTTTTCTCTTCTTTCCTTTAATCAATTTGCTAAGCTTTCTTTGCCTTCAGAGTCATTTGCCCAGCTAATTCATTCTGCATATCACTTCCTGATGAATCTTTCTAATCCATCCATTTCACTATGTCATAGTGAAATGACGGTTAAGAATCCGCCTGCCAATGCAGGGGACAAGGGTTCAAGCCCTGGTCTGGGAAGATCCCACATGCCGCAGAGCAACTAAGCCCGTGTGCCACAACTACTGAAGCCTGCGCGCCTAGAGCCCGTTGCTCTGCAACAAGAGAAGCCACCGCAATGAGAAGCCCGTGTACTGCAACGAAGAGTAGCCCCCGCTCGCCGCTACTAGAGAAAGCCCACACGCAGCAACGGAGACCCAATGCAGCCATAAATAAATAAATAAATAAACAAACAAACAAATAAAAATTAAAAAAGAAAGAAAGAAAGGAAATCAGGACAGGACCTGTGCCTCTGGGAGGGAGCTGTGAAAGAGAAAAGGTTTCCACACACTGTGAAGTCCCCTCGCTGGCAAGTAGATCAGCCAAGCCAGAGCGTAGGCTTCAGAGGAGAGCACAGCAACAGGTGTGTGGAGCGCAAAGTGCGGAGACACCTGCACAGAGGCTCATGCCGACTGGCACTCCCCAGCCTGAGACGCCTGTCTGCTCACCTGCTGGGATGGGTGGGGGCTAGGTACTGAGGCTTGGGCTTCACAGGTCAGACTCTGGGGAGAGTACTGGGGTTGGCTGAGTGAAGACAGCCCTGAGGGGGCTACGGTGTAATGCACCACAACTGAGGAAGTCCAGGAAGAAGCCTGGGCCCACCAGAGAGGCAAGGCACCACTGTTGTTGGGGGGTATGCAAGGAGGAGGCTGGCCCACCATAGGAGCTTCTTTTTCTGTGCACTCACAGGTGGCAGGACACTGCCTACACAAGCTCCAGCGGCGGGTGTGAGCCACTGCTGATGCCAAGGGCCCTGTGAGTGGGTGCAGGTCACTGCCCCCACCTTCCCAGAAGCCTGCACAGCTCACCACTGCCAAGGGTCCCACGATCGGGGCCAACTGCCCTGGGAGCGTGCATGGCCCACCGTTGCTGCTGAGGGTCTCACGACCCAGTGCCAACCACTGCCCCCACCCCCCCGGGGCTGTGCAAACCACCACCACCACTGTGGAGTGACCCACAACCAGGAGCCAACTGCTGTCCCTGCCTTCCTGGGAGCTTGCAGGAGCTGTGCACCTGCACAACCCCTATCAAGGGGATAACAGCCAGCACATGCTAAGGAAAGAGACAGCAAGCATCCAAACCAAAAACAGCCCTCATGCCAAAAAAATATTAAACCCACACCAGCTACACAGGGACACTCCCACTTATAGATAGCCCTCCAAGACTACAGTAGATAATTGTTTCCCCTAAACTCACAAACTAAGAGATACATAAGCAAAATGAAGAAGCAGAGGAAACACTCTCAGTTAAAAGACCAAGAAAATTCCCCTGAAGGAACCAACAACGAAACAGACCACTGTAGTCTAATAGATACCAAGTTCAAAAAGGAGGTAATGAAAATACTGAAAGAGTTAAGAAAGGCTACTGACAGAAATGCATCTTACTGTGAAAACAAATGAAACTATAAGGAGGAGCCAAGAAAAATTAAAAACTTCATTTGCCAAGACAAAAGCTGAGCTCAAGGCAATGAATAGCAGAATGAATAATGCAGAAGAAAGAATAAGTGACCTGGAAAAAAGACTAACAGAAATTACACAACCAAAACAGCAGACAGAAAGCCAAATGAAAAAGAATGAAAGCAATATACGAGACCTAAGGGATAACATAAAGCAGGCCAATGTACACACAATAGGGATTCCAGAAGGAGAAGAAAGAGAGGGGGAATTCCAAATGTATTTGAAGAAATTATGGCTGAAAATTTCCCAAACTTGAAGAAGGAAACAGATATCCAGATACAGGAAACACAGAGGGCCCCAAACAATATGAACCCACAGAGACCTACTCCAAGACATAATAAAAGTGGCAAAAGTTAAAGAGAGGATTCTAAAGGCAGCAAGAGAAAAACAAACAGTTCATTACAAGGGAACCCCCATAAGGCTATGAACTGATTTCTCTCAAAAACACTGCAGGCCAGAAGGGAGTGACAAAATACATTCGAAGTCTTGAAAGAGAAAAATCTGCAACCTAAAAGACTCTACCCAGCAAGACTATCATTTAGAATAGGAGGAGAAATAAAGAATTTCTCAGACAAGCAAAAACTAAAAGAATACAGCAATACTAAACCTATGCTAAAAGAATATTGAAAGGTCATCTCTAAATGGAAAAGAGGCAAGAAGAAATAGGAGGGAGGAAATCACAATTGGAAGGTAAATCACTTAAATTAGCCAGTATACACATCAAAAAGAAAAAACCAAACCAAAACAAAACAAAACACCTTATTTGTGAAAGCAATGATAAACACAAGGAACAGCAAAAGGATAAACATGAAGATGTAAAAAGGGACATCAAAATCATAAAATGTGGGGAAGGAGAGTAAGAAAAGGCAGATTTCTTTTCTTTTTTTTTACAATGTGTTGGAGCCTATCTGACTATCAGTCTAAAGCAAGCAGACATAGGAGGGGGTTAACATACTTGAAAAACAGGGCAACCACAAATTTAAAACATACAATAGATTCACAAAAACCTAAAAGAAGAGAACACAAGCATAAAATAAAAGGAAATCATCAAACCACAAAAAGAAAAAGAAAGGAACAGAGTAGAAACAAAGAATCAACTGAAAAACAGTTTGTAATGGCAATAAATACATATGTATCAATAATTCCCTTAAATGTCAGTGGACTGAATGCTCTGATCAAAAGACATAGAGTGGCAGACTGGATAAAAAAACAAGAGCCTACAATATGATACCTTCGAGAGACCCACCTTAGGGCAAAAGACACACATAGACTGAAAGTGAGGGGATGAAAAAAGATATTTCATGCAAACGGAAATGACGAGAAAGCGGGAGTTGCGATACTCATATCAGACAAAATAGATTTTAAAGCAAAGGCTAGAAAGAAGGATAAAGGAACTTATATAATGATAAAAGGATCAATACAGGAAGAGGATTTTACACTTATCAACATATATGGACCTAATATAGAAGCACCCAAATACATAAAACAAATACTAACAGACATAAAGGGAGAAATCAATAGGAATACAATAATACTAGGAGACTTCAACACCCACTTGCATCAATGGACAGATCTTCAAGACAGGATCAATAAGGCAACAAAGGCGCTAAATGACACAATAGAAGTTAGACTTAATTGATATTTTCAGGACACTACATCCAAAAAACCAGAATATATATTCCTTTCAAGTGCACACGGAACATTCTCTAGGACTGACCACATCCTAGGTCACAAAACTAACCTCAACGAATTTAAGAGTATGGAAATTATTTTGAGCATCTTCTCTGACCACAGTGGCATGAAACTAGAAATCAACCACAGGAAAAGAAACGAGAAAAAAACTATTACGTGGAGACTAAATAACATGCTAGCAAAAAACCAATCAGTTAACAAGGAAATCAAAATGGAAATTAAAAAATGCCTTGAGACAAACAACAATGGACAGAAAACACAACCATACAAAATCTATGGGACACAGCAAAAGCAGTTCTTAGAGGGAAGTTCATAGCAATACAGGCCTTCATCAAAAACAAGAAAAATCTGAAGTAAACAACCTAACCTACCACCTGACAGCATTAGAAAAAGAAGAAGAAACAAAACCTAAAGTCAACTGAAGGAAGGAAATAATAAAGATCAGGGAGTAAATAAATAAAATAGAGATTTTAAAAAAAATCAACAAAAACAAGAGCTGGTTCTCTGAAAGGGTAAACAAAATTGACAAACCTCTGGCCAGGCTCACCAAAAAGAAAAGAGTGAGAACCCAAATAAACAAAAAAAGCAATGAAAAAGGGGACATCTCAACTGATACCGCATAAATACAAAAAACAATAAGAGAATACTATGAACAATTATATGCCAACACATCTGACAACCTATGAAGAAATGGACAACTTTCTAGAAACATACAGCCCACCAAAACTGAATCAAGAAGAAATAGATAATTTGAACAGACCGATCACTATAACTGAAATAGAATCTGTAACAAAGAAACTGCCTACAAACAAAAGTCCAGGACGAGATGGCTTCACAGGTAAATTCTACCAAACATGTAAGGAACTTATACCAACTCTTCTCAAACTCTTCCAAAAGACTGAAGAGGAGGGAACACTCCCAAAGACATTCTAAGAAGCCACCATCACCCTGATACCAAAACCAGACAAAGACACCACGAAAAAAGAAAATTACAGGCCAATATCTTTGATGAATATAGATGTAAAAGTGCTCAACAAAATATTAGGAAACCAAATTCAACAACACATAAAAAAGATCATACACAACAACCAAGTGGGATTCATCTCAGGTTCACAAGGATGGTTCAACATATGCAAATCAATCAATGTAATACACCACATTAACAAAAGAAAAGTCAAAAACCACATGATCATCTCAATAGATGCAGAAAAAGCATTTGACAAAATTCAACATCCATTCATGATAAAAGCTCTTACTGAAGTGGGACTAGAGGGAACATATCTCAACATAATAAAAGCCATTTATGACAAACCTACAGCCAACATAATGCTCAGCAGTGAAAAGCTGAAAGCCTTCCTGCTAAATCTGGAACAAGACAAAGATGCCCACTCTCACTCGCTCTTCAACATCGTATTAGAAGTCCGAGCCACAGCAATCGGACTAGAAAAAGAAATAAAACATATCTGAATTGGAAGGGAAGAGGTAAAACTGTCACTACATGCAGATGACATGATACTATACATAGAAAACCCTAAGGACTCTACACAAAAACTACTAGATCTAATAAGTGAATTCAGCAAAGTAGCAAGATACAAGATTAACATTCAGAAATCGGTTGCATTCCTTTACACCAACAATGAAGTATCAGAAAAGGAATGTAAAAAAACAATACCTTTTTAAAATTGCACACAAAAAATAAAATACCTAGGAATAAACCTGACCAAGGAGGTGAAACACTTATATGCTGAGAACCATAAAACATTAATAAAGGAAATAAAAGAGGATTCAAAGAAATGGAAAGATATACCATGCTCTTGGAATGGAAGAATTAATACTGTTAAAATGGCAATACTACCCAAAGCAATCTACAGGTTTAATGCAATCCCTATCAAACTACCCATAACATTTTCCACAGAACTAGAACAAATAATCCAAAAATTTATATGGAACCATAAAAGAGCCAGAATTGCCAGAGCAATCCTGAGGAAAAAAAAGAAAGCAGGAGGCATAACTCTCCCAAACTCAGACAATACTACAAAGCTACAGTAATCAAAACAGCGTGGTACTGGTACAAAAACAGGCATATGGATCAATGGAACAGAACAGAGAGCCCAGAAATAAACCCACACACCTACAGTCAATTAATCTTCAACAAAAGAGGCAAGAATATACAATGGGAATAAGACAGTCTCTTCAGCAAGTGGTGTTGGGGAAGTTGGACAGCTGCATGTAAATCAATGAAGTTAGAATACACCCTCACACCGTGGACAAAAATAAACTCAAATGGCTTAACAACTTAAGCATAAGACATGACACCATAAAACTAGAAGAGAGCACAAGCAAAACATTCTCTGACATAAGTCATACCAATGTTTTCTTAGGTCAGTCTCCAAAGGCAAGAGAATAAAAACAAAAAGAAACAAATGGGACCTAATTAAACTTACCAGCTTTTCCACAGCAAAGGAAACCAGAAGCAAAATAAAAAGACAACCCACAGAATACGAGAAAATATTTGCAAATGATTCGACCGACAAGGGCTTCATTTCCAAAATATACAAACAGGTCATACATCTCAACAACAAAAAAACTAACTGAAAAATGGGCAGAAGACCTAAATAGACATTTCTCCAAAGATGACATACAAATGGCCAATAGGCATTTGAAAAGATACTCAACACTGCTAATTATCAGAGAAATGCAAATCAAAACTACAATGAGGTACCACCTCACACCGGTCAGAATGGCCATCATTAAAAAGTCTACAAATAACAAATGCTGGAGAGGGTGTGGAGAAAAGGGAACCTTCCTATACTGTTGGTGGGAATGTAATTTGGTGCAGCCACTGTGGAAAACAGTATGGAGGTTCCTCAGAAAACTAAAAATAGAATTACCATATGATCCAGCAATCCCACTCCTGGGCATATATCCAGATAAAACTGTAATTCAAAAAGATACACGCACCACTTCGTTCATAGCTAACTGCTGGACAACGATCGTCAAAAAAACTCTGGAACCTACCAAAAAAGATACCCGACATCCAGAGACTGAGAAGAAGCCACAACGAGGGGGCAGGATGGGTGCAATCGCGATAAAATCAAATCCCATACCCACTGGGAGGGAGACCCACAAACTGGAATCTGAGCCCCATGTCAGGCTTCCCAGCCTGGGGGTCCAGCAACAGGTGGAGTAGTCCCCAGAGAAACTGGCTTTGAAGGCCAGCAGGGTTTGATAACAGGAATTCCACAGGGCTGGGGGAAGCAGAAACTCCACTCTTGGAGGGTGCACACAAAGTCATGTGTACACCAGGACCCAGGGGAAAAAAGCAGTGACTCTATAAAAGACTGGGTCAGACCTACCTGCCTAGTATTAGAGGATCTCCTGCGGAGGCAGGGGGCAGCTGTGGCTCATTGCGGGGACAAAGACTCTGGCAGCAGCAATTCTGGGAAGTACACACTGGCATGAGCCCTCCCAGAGGCCGCCATTAGCTCCACCAAACATCCTGTAGGCTCCAGTGCTGGGTCGCCTCAGGCCAAACAACCAACAGTGCGAAAACACAGCCCCACCCATCAGCAGACAAGTCTCCCTGAGCATGGCCCTGCCCAACAGAGAGACAAGACCCAGCTCTACCCACCACTAGGCAGGAACCAGCCCCTCCCATCAGAAAGCCTGCACAAACCTCTTAGATAGCCTCATCCACCAGAGGACAGCAGAAGCAAGAACTACAATCCTGCAGCCTGCAGAATGGAAACCGCAATCACAGAAAGTTAGAAAACATGAGATGGAAGAGGAATATGTCCCAGATGAAGGAACAAGATGAAACCCCAGAAGAACAACTAGATGAAGTGGAGATAGCCAACCTACTAGAAAAAGAATTCAGAATAATGATAGTGAAGATGATCCAAGATCTCGGAAAAAGAATGGAGGCAAGGATCAAGAAGATGCAAGAAATGTTTAACAAAGACCTAAAAGAACTAACAAAGACCTAAAGAACAAACAAACAGAGATGAACAACACAATAACTGAAATTAAAAATACACCAGAAGAAATCAGTGGCAGAAGAATGCACAAATGACCTGAAAGAAAGAATGGTGGAAATCGCTGCCGCAGAACAGAATAAAGAATAAAAAGAAATGAAGACAGTCTAAGAGACCTCTGGGACAACATTAAATGCACCAACATTCACATTATAGGGGTCCCAGTAGGAGAAGAGAGAGAGAAAGGACCTGAGAAAATGTTTGTAGAGATAATAGCTGAAAAATTCCCTAACGTGGGAAAGGAAACAGTCACCCAAGTCCAGGAAGCGCAGATAGTCCCAGGCAGGATAAACCCAAGGAGGAAAGCTGAGACAAATAGTAATCAAATGGACAAAAATTAAAGACAAAGGAAAAATATTAAAACAACAAGGGAACACCCATAAGATTATCAGATGATTTCTCTGCATAAACTCTGCAGGCCAGAAGGGAGTGGCATGATATATTTAAAGTGATGAAAAGGAAGAACCTATAACCAAGAACACTCTACCCAGCAAGGCTCTCATTCAGATTTGATGGAGAAATCAAAAGCTTAACAGACAAACAAAAGCTAAGAGAATTCGGCACCACCAGACCAGCTTTGCAACAAATGCTAAAGGAACTTCTCAAGCGGGAAAGAGACCAGCAACTTAAAACAACCTTGTACATATACAGACTGCTATATCAAAACCTCATGGGAACAGCAAACCAAAAAACTACCATAGATACACACACAAAAAAAGAAAAAACAACCCAAATCAAAACTAAAGATGATCATCAAAACTAGATACCATTTTTTACATACTGGATTTTAAAACTGCAAATATTAAGATATCATTGATAATAGAGAAACACCAGTACTCACATAAATTATTAGACTATAAATTATTAGTCATTTAACAGGCAATCTAATATTATTTATTACTGTATACCCTATAACCCAGCAATTCCACTGTAGATATCACCTTAAAAAACACTATCATAAATGCATTAAGAAAGGCCTGTGAAAGCCATAAACAAGGAAGTTAACTGAAGTCCTATTTATAGCAATTTATAGTAAACTAGAAATAACCTAAATAGCAATCCATAAGGAACTGGTGAAATAGCTGTGGTATATTCACAGGAAGTAACACCACATATAAGCTTAAAAGGATAAGGAAAATCTATAAGGTACTAACATGGTTTGATCTCCAAATCAAATTAGTAATTGAAAAATGTGTGCTCCAACGCAGGCATTCTTCAGTAAATAAGAAAATAAAATAAAAGCAACACATATACACAAAGCAAAACTTACTGGATATTTTTAAGTACTTCTATAGACATTATCTATGGATATATAAACTAAAGCAAAGAAAATGATCTACAAAGACTAAACTCATAAACGTTGATACTTCTAAGGAAGCAAAAGGCCCAGAAGAATATATACACTATGATTCTGTTTATAGAAACTTCAAAACAGGCAAAACTCAAGTACAGTATTAGAAACCAAGGTGGGGTTACACACTCCCTTCTGCCCTGAAGTAAGTATTCAAAAGAAGTACGCAAGGGGCTTCCAGGATGTTGTCAGTGTTGTAGTTTGTGACTTAGGTAGAGGTTTCACAGACTTTTGCTAATTCTGTTAAGTATTTTCCCCTAGTCTATTGCTTATCATTCAATACTGTTTACAGTGTGATATATATATGTATGCATAAAGAAGTGGCTAAGTTCAATGTATTTGAATTTATACTTAATCTGTGGAGTGAACATTTCGGCAGGCGGACTCTCAACCACTGCGCCACCAGGGAAGCCCTATGCCTTTTTCTGTATGTGCCATACTTAAACAAAAAATTAATCAATAATGAAGCACATAAGAACTAAATTCAGTTTACCTGTGACTTTTTCTTTCCTGGAACACATACTTTCACACTTTTCCCATTTATCAGAAGTGGTGTTGTTTCAATGTACTTCATGACTGCAGTAATTGCCTCTTTAAATTCCATTTCCAAGTAAGCCTAAAATGAAATGTATTCCACTTTTAGTCAAAAAAATCTTCCTTAAATTTCTCTGTATGACCTAATATAATACTTCTTTGTGGAATATAAAACTGAAATTACCCCAAGTCCTGGTTGCTTTCACCACTTTTTGTTTTGCTAAAGTGTAATTTGATGTTTAGGATGTTTTCACACATGAAATGGACACTTAACCTTATAGAAAGAATTTCTATACCATTACCAAGGTAAGAAGGAAGCATGGGTCCATGGCAGAATCATGGAACAATAAGAAATGGGAAGGAGGGCTCACTGAAAAATCGAAGAGAAGGCAGGATCTGGTCTAGCTGCTGTTAAGTCTGACCTTCTTAAGGGTTCTTGCAACAAAGAAAACAATACCAACTATGTTCCTTTGTCTTACCTCACAATTTTTTTACGTTCTGCTTAACCTAGGGTTTGTAGTTCTGGTGAACTCTACTATGTGAGTTATAGGAATACGACTCATATGTAAAAAAATACTGTACAGATAAAATCATTTTTTTTAATATGACCTTACTGGTGTACTAAAGCAATGAATGGCAAACTATGGCCTGCCACTTGTTTTTATAAATAGTTTTTTTGAACACAGCCATGCTCATTCATTTATATATTGAAGAAGCCACAACGAGGGGGCAGGATGGGTGCAATCATGATAAAATCAAATCCCATACCCACTGGAAGGGAGACCTGTACAACAACAGAGTTGTATAACAGAGTTGAATAGCTGAAATCCTATAACATGCAACGCCTAAAATATTACCTGGCCCTTCACGGAAAAAGTGTGCTCTTCTAAAAAAACAGTGTGCTGTTTGAAACGATATAAAGCAGTATTTAGGAACATTGTTCATTCGAATCCAAACATTTACATAACTCAATTAACAATTGTGTATGCAGGAAAAGCAGCTAAAAGATCCAACAACAGTCTTTATAAAATAATGACTTTATATGGATTTTAGAACAGACTAAATGACTCACTTCCTTTCTATATGGAACAATCAGGACATCATTAACTTTTCCAAATGGTTGAAATATTTTTCTAATATCTTCTTCAGTACAGCCATCCTCTGGTAATTCAGATATAAGAAGAACGGGACCATAATGTGAAGACTGATCTTTCCGAAGCTTTTTTTGGGATGAAAGAAAATTAAACCAAATTAAGTGACAAAGTACAGTAATAATAATTCCCAATATAATTTCCTCTACCACTAATCTTAGTCCTTTAAGCAGTCTTTTCAACATATTTTTAGCATATTTGAAAAAATTTTAAAGGCCAAAGAAAAGTAGTAAGAAATATGTTTTACATTTTACCACTCAAACCCAACAGTGGTCAGAGTTTATGGGTAACCAATCACAGATGCTCTTTTCTGTTTAGAAGCAATTTGTAACAAACAAGACCTATGAAATGAAATGGTCCAGAACTATTAAACAGTATTTTTCTATATGAATCTGCATGGCACATCACTAGTGAAGCTGAAATTATAGCTTTATTTACTCTGTGTTCTAATAATTAAAAATGTTATCTAGATAGGCATAATATTTTTAAAGATTTATACTACATACAATTTGAATACATTTTATCAAATTTGCCACCTATGTTAAAAACTGACTCAAAAAAAAAACTTTTTAAAAGTTCCACTGCCACCATCTAGAAGTCTAGAAACAAAATGAAAGAACGTTACAAAATAATTAAGCCTCTTCGAGATTAATTCCCTGTACTCAACATTTCTTCCTAATTAATGCTCTTCAAAATCCTGTAATTGCAGGTTGATTATTTTAAGTTTATTCTTCTAAATATAAGCTCTCTGGGGCAGGAAACTGTAGTTGTTCAAAGTTAAGACAATGTTAAAAGCAATGTATACCTAAATACTTGAAGACTTGTTATTATTACAATACAATAAACATTTGAAAATCTGGCCTATCGGGAGTTACTCTGATAGTCTCAGGATGCTTTATATATTATCTGCTATAATAGTAATTTCATTAACATATACAATAAAGCAATACCATCAAAATACACCAGTAAGTTAGTACTCAGAAAAGAGACTAGTATTCTACACTGGACAATGAAGTATTTAACTTATGAACTGTACTGCAAAAAGTACAAAACAGATTAAAAATGACCAATTCTCAGCAGAGACTCACTAATAACTTACTAACAAAGATTATAAAACCTCATTAATGCTGCTGATTACATCCATTTCCCCAATCAGGGAGGAAAACTTATCACAAGGATCTGTTTTTGTGTGGTTAGCCAAAAACACCAAACCGTCAAAATGTTCTCACTTTTGACGTATCAAATGCCAAACCTCTAGGATTTGTAATCTACAGGACTTTAATTATTGGACTTTTATTATATTCAGAAGAGAAACCAATAAATATTCCATATCAATACAACAAGTCACAATTTCAAACTTTTGGAAATATGAAAATTAAAAATTCTGAAAACTTTGTTTTCTCTTTGTCATATTAACAAATGTATGCACACACTTCCAGTAACAAAGAACCACTGACCTTACGCTGTAGAGAAACAGCTTTATCAGACACCTGTTTACTTTCTGGTGAGGTGTCATCTTCAAGATTCTTTGATTTGTAACGAGTACAATGTCCTATATTTGAATCACTCTTTGTAGAGCTCGTAGATTTAACTGGCAGCCTTGCTCCACTGACAGTTTTAAGTTTTTGTGCTGGTGAGTGTCCTTTATCAACTGCTTCAAGATGTTTCTGTTTACTGAATTCTGACCCATGCCCAGACCGTTGTACTACATCTTCTAATGCTTTTTTTCTGTCTAGTAAAAAGGACATAAATACTACTTCAACTGAAAAGAACTTAAGGTAGGAAACATCTCATCACATTATAAAAAAAAAAAAAAGAATCATCTCTCAACTGTCCAAATATTTATCACATTGAGCTACTGTTAGGCCAAACAGGTGGCAAACACACACACACACACAAAATTATTATTCTTTAATTCTTCACTCAAAAGTGAAGATGTAAAAACATGAAGATCCCTTATTCAGTGAGCTTCTCTTATACCAGTGGTACTCAAACTTCTGGTTTCAGTATCCCTTTACACTATTAAAAATAGAGGACTCCAAAGAGCTTTTGTTTGTGTTCAATTTATCAGTGTTTACCATATAAGAAACTAAAATAGAATTTTAAAAATATTAATTCATTTAATAATAATAAACTCCTATGTTAATATAATAATATATTTTTATAAAAAACTTTAACTTCAAAAAAAAATTAGTTAGATGAGTAGCACCACTGTATATTTTCCAAACACTTTAATGTTGGGCTTAAAAAAAGTCTGAATTCTCGTATCTGCTTTTGCATCCAATCTGCTGGATACATTATTTCAGCTGAAATATTTAAAGAAAAATCCAGCTTCACAAAGACATGTAGTTGGAAAAGGAAAGACCTCACAGACCTCTGCAAAGATCTCAGAAAAGAATTACATAAGAGCTATTTTCAGAAAGGTCACTAAACCAATATAAAGACACAGGTTGAAAATATGAATAATTTTTGAAATGTTTTAAATTAATTCACCGAAGACAAGTCTATAATCAATTACTAAAGCAAACTAAGATGTTTGTATATCCTTGGTTTTTAAGTTTGATGTTGGGTGGATAGATACAGTCTCCCACACTTCTTCTGATACATAATAAAGGGAAGAAGAAGGAAATAGGTTGGGATGTCGGTTGGATTTCATATAGAAATTCTAAAATTTAATAAAGTAGAACATTCCATTTCTTAAAAACCTTGAAAGTTTTAAAAAGAGCTGAGCCAAATACCTCAAAACGTCAACATTTAGGGCTTCCCTGGTGGCGCAGCGGTTGAGAGTCTGCCTGCCGATGCAGGGGACAAGGGTTCGTGCCCCGGTCTGGGAGGATCCCACATGCCGCGGAGCAACTGGGCCCGTGAGCCAGAATTACTGAGCCTGCGCGTCTGGAGCCTGTGCTCCGCAACAAGAGAGGCCGCGATAGTGAGAGGCCCGCGCACCGCGATGAAGAGTGGCCCCCGCTCTCCGCAACTAGAGAAAGCCCTCGCACAGAAACGAAGACCCAACACAGCCAAAAATAAATAAATAGATAAAGCAAACTGTCAACAAGTAAAAATAAAAACACTAAAAAAAAAAAAAAAAAAAGTCAACATTTAAAAAAATCTTGACGGTAGTATATAAGTCACCATTTCAAACTTAATAGAAATAAAAAATTCAAACAAACAAAAAAACTAAAAAAATTTGTCAAAATAAGTACTTATTATTTACAACCATAAGTGTACCTGATGATCTCACTGATCTCCTTGATGTCCTTTCGGGGCTAACTGATCGATAGCATTTTGGACTAGCTCTAAATGGATTTCTCATTCGATACGGTGAACGGGATCTGGATCTGTATCTAGGAACGAAACGATGGCAAATTCTTGGACTTCGACTTCTTGGTCTGTACATATAACGTATTGGGCTTCGGGATCGACGGAATCTGTGACTTGAGCTTGATCTCCTAGAATGTCTAGGACTGGGAGAATGAGATCGTCTTCTTGGAGTTTCGTTTTCTTTTCTATTGCCTTCATTTCTACAAAGTGCAGGAAAAAAACACAAGATTCATCAATTTAACATAAATTTAAATCTACATTAAATGACAGATTTATCTTCTTAAAAACAGACTATTAACAATGCCAAATTCTGATACCATGTATTTACGTAAAGCAAAAACCTGTTTGACATGATGCAATTCAGCCTTGTAGATGAGTAAGAAACAATCAGAGCAGATGATCACCTCTCTCATTGCTTAGATTCCTCTGTTTTGTTAATTTACAAAAGAATATCATCATCCATTTCTTGCATTTTTCCTATACCACTATTATATCCAATTGTGTTTTGAAAGTATTATATTACATGAAGAATTTAGGAAATGACTTACATAAACAAATGTTTTTCAACAATTTTTCCTGAAACATTATGCCATCCACAAATATTTCTTTGACTGTTGTACTTGTGTACCTACACATTGAACCGGGAACCCCATTCCCAGCCTTCAAATCTAAGATCCCACAAACGTAAAATAATAATAAAAGTACAAAGTATTTTCAGAACAGACTTAAAAAAAAAAAAGTTCACAGATGGGAGCTATCACACTGAAACTGGGGTAATTAAAGAAAGATTCATTGAGATGGTTGCATTTGCCTATTGTTTAAAAGTAAAAATGGTCAAAACAGGACTCTATTCAAAACAGTACCTTAAAAAAAAAAAGTACTTGTTTACTTTTAAAAGAAAATCAAATTTCAATAATACCACTATTAAAAAAAATAACTACCTTCTTGATGGGAGGATCTCAGGATTCCAATCGGGATACCTATTTTGAGAATAAACAATATTAATGAACAGTTAAAATAAGATTATAAGGCTCAATCTTTCCCTGCAATATATCAAGAGGACTGTTCAAAACCAAAGTTAAGGGAATTCCCTGGCGGACCAGTGGTTAGGACTCCGTGCTTCACTGCTAAGGGCACGGGTTCAGTCCCTCGCTAGGGAACTAAGATCCCACAAGCCATGTGGTGCAACAAATAAATAAATAAAAATTTAAAAAATTTTAAAAACAAAAAATTTTTTTAAAAATTTTAAAAATTTAAAAAATATTTTTAAAAAGATTTAAAAAAGATAAAAAACCAAAGTTAACACAGTGATTTATTAGTATATTAAAATATGAATATTTTCTTCAAAGTAAAATATTTTGAGTGTCTAATTCAATAAATAAGGTATTAGGCAATTCAGGGAAAAGAAACACATTCCCTATACTTCAAAGGCCTCGACGTTTATTTAGGTAAAACAAGCAGTACACATAGAAGTGTTGAGAGGTATAGAAGAGGTATAAACACAAGCTTAGGTAGGGGTTAAAGACAGTTCACCCACTTTGCAGAACTCCAGGGGACACCACTCTACAGAATAAGACATGAATAGTGCCCCTTACACTGTACCAAGTGCTCCTCAAGAGAGGATCTAGTGGGAGGATTCAGGGAAGAATTCAAAAAAAAAGGTTGCTTTTCAGGGGAACTAAGATCCCACAAGCCATGTGGCGAAAGGTCTGTTAATAGGCATGGATCAGGTTAGGTTTCATACAGTGGTGATACATAAAAGAAGCATTGGAGGCAAAACATGTGTTCTGTTCCAGGAACCGGTACGGCTGCAGGATGGAAGTGATGAAAAGCAATTATGAAGGGGAAAACCTGGAAAGGCAGCTCAGAGGCAAACTATGAACGTCCTTGAAATCAGGTTAAGGAGGCTGCACATAAGTAAAAGGCAATGGGGAACAATAAACATTTCTGAAATGAAGGGAACATAGAATGTTTTCAGAACAACTGGAAATAAATATCTGGGTTAAAAAAAAAGACGAGGGCTGGGATATTTAGAAATCAGGCATCAGCTATACTACTAAGAATGAGTGAGATAAACAGAGAATAGAGTTTGTGGGGAAAAAAGAGGACTGAGGATAGAATCTTATGCACACTAACACTTAAGAGTAAAGCAGACAAAGATACACCAGTGAAAGAGATTAAGGGTTAATTACAGAAAGAAAAAGTAGGAGGAAGAGTAACATCATAGAAGCCAAAAAAAAAAAAAAGACATCTTTATCCTCATCTTTTCTAGATTTTCTGGACTCTTTAAAAGTTAACTGGAAATGGTGATTAAATTAAATTATTGAATCACTGATGTTCAAAAATACAATTTCAGTAACCAAGAGGAGAGTCAGGTAAGGAAATGAAGGCAGCAGACTCAACAAGTCACCTGGCAAGAAAATAAAGTGAGGTCAAAACCTTTCTAAAAGTAAAGTGGTTTTTATTTGTTGATATTTGTCTCAGACATCGTTAGCAGGTTAACTCAAAAGCAATTCTCAACTCTCTTTTCCCATGCCTGCCTCCACAACAAAGGCTTAAAAAAGCTAAATATTTGCTTTCCCAGCCTCCTTAGAAGATAGCCAGTGATAGGTTCAAACCAATGAGACAGACATAGGTGCAAAACCACTGGCAGACTTCTGAGAAAGCTTCTGCCCACTTCTTCCTGCTTTAAGAGCAGACACGATGCATCTTACAACTATAATGTGACAAACTATGAAGTCAAAAAAACTTAACTTCAATCCAATGTATCTATCACCCAGCATCAACAATTGTTAAAACATGAACAATTTTGTTTCATCTACTACTACATTTTAAAAAACTTTTGTTACTCTGTACCATGTAAGAAGATACATTTCCGGTCTCATGTTACTGTGTTGAAAAGCAAGATCTTTGGGAATTCCCTGGTGGTCTCCTGGTTAAGATTTGGCACTTTCACTGCTGGGGCCTGGGTTCAATCCCTGGTCGGGGAACTGAGATCCCACAAGCCATGTGGTACGGCCAAAAGAAAAAAAAAAAAAAAAAAACTAAAGCAAGACCTTTCGAATCAAACACAGCTGGGTTTAAGTGTAGGTATGCCACTTAATGGCCATGTATCTGAAAGCCAGTTACTTACTATGAGTAAGCCTTAGCTTTCTCTTATGTACAATGCTGGAAATATAGCTGGTTGTCGACACACAGAAGTCGTTAAACTTCCAGAGCTTTCCAGTTCAAGAGTGGGTAACGATGTTTCAGACGTGAAATGCTGTTTCAGATCTAGGTTAACTGCTAGAATACATATTCTTGTCTCTGCTGCCCAGAGCAGAAAGATAAGCATACATACTATTCTGCAAATAGAGTTTGGACTGCCTGTACATTGCCTAACTAGTTTTTGTGGGTTTTTTAAACATCTTTATTGGAGTGTAATTGCTTTACAGCAGTGTTAGTTTCTGCTTTATAACTAAGTCCATCAGTTATACATATACATATATCCTCGTATCTCTTCCCTCTTGCGTCTCCCTCCCTCCCACCCTCCCTATCCCACCCCGCTAGGTGGTCACAAAGCACTGAGCTGATCTCCCTGTGCTATGCGGCTGCTTCCCACTAGCTAGCTATTTTACGTTTGGTACTAACTAGTTTTTTAAAATGTGTTTCAGAAGCATGATACATAAGCGATATAAACATAATGGCTAAGAACAAGGACCTAAGTAAACGACATTATCTGTATCCCAATGTGATGCAATAAGTATACACATCACCTATAAAGTTTTTCTGACAAAAATGTTCAACCTGAATTTAATGAAGAGGAAAAAAACCCAGAAAGGTGCAGAATGTGGAATATTCTAAAAGACAACTTTTGTGGACATTTCAGCAGTCAACCATTGTGAAAATATCCTCCTCAAAAGGATATTGGGATTGACATACATACACTATTGATACCATGTATAAAACAGATAACTAGTGAGAAACTACTGTATAGCACAGGGAACTCTACTCAATGCTCTGTTGTGACCTAAATGAGAAGGAAATCCAAAAAAAGACGGGATATGTCTATACATACAGCTGATTCACTTTGCTATACAGTAGAAACTAACACAATATTGTAAAGCAACTATACTCCAATAAAAAAAATTAATGCTAAAAAAAAGTGTTAGGGGCGGGGTAGGCAAAGATAGTTATAAAGGCATTTTGGAAACAAATGGGAAAATTTGAACTTCGTCTATGTATTGGAAGGCATTATGAAATCATTGTTAATCACTGTGTTATACTGTGGTAATAACAGATAACCATTGTAGAAAAATTTCCTTATCCTTAAGAGACAGAGGTTGAATTAAGGAGTAAAGTGTCATAATGTCTGTAATTTATTTTCAAAAACTATAATATTAAAAATGTGCATATAAAGATATAATAGATATGTCGAATGTTAATAATTGGTTAATAAAGACAGACTATATGAACGTTTATTATCCCTTCAACTTTTTTGCGGCTTAGAAACTTTTCAAAATAAAATGTTGAGAGAAAAAAAGGAGCGAAGATCCATGAGTTAGACAGATTAGTTGTGCCAATTATTTGCTGTTTTATAGTAGGGAAGTTGCCTCTCAGTTTCCCCACTGGTAAAATCACAAATAATCATTATACATATATCTCATCAGGTTGCTCTGAAGATTAAAGACACTGTGTAAAGTACTTAGAAGAATGCCCAGCACACAAGCATACAGCTCTTATTATTTATTATTTTTAATACTAAAACTTTAATGCACTGTATCTTTTCTCAAGTTAACCAATTACTCTTATGTCATAATCCAGAAAGATCCAAGACAAAGAGAGAGAAGAGATAATCAGCCTTAAGAAAAGGAATAAGAACCTAAATATGTATCAGCAGAGGAATGACTGAACAGATTAAGGTTTAGAAACACAACGCAGCTTAAAAAAAAAAAAAGAATGAAGTAGCATATATTTTGCCATGGAAAGATCCAAAGCACCTAATCAAATCTAACATATTTGTTAAATTTTTTTTTGCAATAGACAGAAAGCCATAAAGAAACTATTCAAGAGCACGTAACCTGAAAAAGATAAAAATGTAAAACAAGCAATGAAGTAGCAGGCATGGAAAGCACATGCTTTAAAAGCATCCTGGAGACTTCCCTGGTGGCACAGTGGTTAAGAATCCGCCTGCTAATGCAGGAGACATGGGTTCGAGTCATGGTCTGGGAAGATCCCACATGCCGCGGAGCAACTAAGCTCATGTGCCACAACTACTGAGCCTGTGCTCTAGAGCCCATGGGCCACAACTACTGAGCCTACACTCTAGAGCCCATGAGCCACAACTACTGAAGCCCACATGCATAGAGCCCGTGCTCCGCAGCAAAAGAAGCCAGCACAATGAGAAGCCCACGCACCGCCATGAAGAGCAGCCCCCCGCTCGCCACAACTAGAGAGCGCCCACACACAACAAAGACCCAACGCAGCCAAAAATAAAAATATATATTAAAAAAAAAATCAGGGTCCTGTGTGCATTTAAAAAAAAAAAAAAGGCTTATCTACACAGAAGTCTTTAAATAGGTATAAATGCCATTTGATGTAGTAAATTAATGGCAGTGCATGTAGCTAGAATCCTCTTACTAGCATTAATGCCTACCTACAGCAACTAACTAACTCCCACCTAAATACCTTACCTTCATAAAAATGAGACATCCCATTGGGTATCTGTGGGAAAATTTGTGGCTTAGGAGAGATTTTCCACTTAAGTGGCAGTAAGGCCTATCCAATTCAAGTAACAAATTATCTCCGCATGATAACCAATGTTTGTGTGCACACATCTATACAGGTAAGCAACTCTATTATTAGTCTATACAATTAAGGTAGGGCTTATATCACACTCAACACATGACATCAACCGAGGTACAGTACCCTATTCCTGCAACCATTATAACTGGTTTAGAGATAGACAACCAACCCACAGTGAACCCAAAGAGTCAAACCAAGGACTTCTGCAGAATTTATGAGGAAAGAAGTATTTTTATTTATTTTTTTACTCCTGGAATTGCTAGCTATACATATCGCTTAAGTCTGGAACTAAGGGGGTCACTTTGCTTTGTGGAGAAAAGTGTGCCTTTCTCCTGAGGCTAAAGCAGAAGAGAACAGCCAAGAAACGAAAATATTTCTGACACTCTGATTTTTGTTTGAGCATCTAATTCAGCTGTTCCTGAAACTAGAAACACTCCTTAAGCTTCCCAGTTAAATGAGCTAATAAATTTCCTTACTTTAAAAAAACTACTCTGAGTTAGGTTTATCACATATGACTAGAAGAGTCCTGAATAATCTCAAAAAATTTTGTTGATATTTTCATAAAGAACAACAAAACACCAAAACAGCTGCCACAAATCCATTTGCTCAAGAACATGTTATTATCATCAGTGTAGTGACCAGGAATTTGACACACAACTATATCAGCATATTTAATGATGTTAAAAGGAGCACAATTTAATTTTATGTAACTCCAAGTGATATTAGAGAATACTGTTAATATCACACTTTTCACCTTCATAGGTGCCCTGTCTTAAAAAAGGAAAAGGTCAACGAATTGAAGAACCAATGTTGAGGAAGCACCATATCTAGCCTGTTCATCTCCTACTTAAGGTTTTTTCTGAATATAGGTTCTAAACCAGGAGAGGTTTAGACCTGAAATTAAAGACTAGTGTTTGGTTTGGGCGGTTTTTAGTTTTTTATCCTTTGGGAAAGGGGTGGGGATGAGGGGGAAGAAGTATAGGAGAAGGGTAGACTATGTGCTCTGAAAAAGATAAACCATCCCAAGGGAAGGCAAGCCAGCAGGAATGAACCAATGACACTAAAGTTACCTACTGGGATTAAATTAGGAAGGAGTCAGAAGAAAGGATCATATTTAATTCTCTCCTTTGGGAAAAAGATTAAATATATTTTTATATTAGTATTTCAAATAGACAATAGCTTTCTAAAAAAAATTTTTCTCCAAAGTACCACACTAAAGGTATTAAGCAGTCATACCTGAAACATTATTTATTTTGTAAATTTGCTACTTATAAAAAAGGAAAAAATTGTTCTTACTGTTGACGTAACTGTCGGCAGCTCTCTATATGAGTAGATGTATTTTGATGCTGAATCCAATCCTATTGTAAAAGGAGAAAAGTGCACAAATTAGAACATCCCTTATTTGACTAATGAAATTAGGCTTTTTAACGTGACACAGTATACTTTGTTTTATCAAAAATTAACCAAATCTAGTTATAAATACCATTTGGCTACAATAAAATTTTCACAAACAAAAATAAAAGGCCTCCAAACAAAAGCACTTAATACCAACTCACTGATACCATTTTAAAACATTTTAGTATAGAAAACATTTTTAAAATCATACCCACGGATACTCGTTTTGAAGACAAATATACATGTAAACTTGGAGAAAATAAAAGCATGGATCAGAAATAGCTCATCTCAAATATAAAACACTACTACAGAGAACACCAAAAACTCTATAAATAGAATGGTATCATTCTATAAAATATAGTCTAAAACACAGTCTCTAAAATACAGTCTCAATGCCTTACAACTCTAAAATTGAAGCTAACAACATTAACAACAAAAAATCCTACCTCTTAGGCCAATACTATTCCAAACAAGGTACTCACTATGTATTGGCAAAGGATAAGACTAGTAAAAATATGAAAAAATGCTGCTGATCAAATCTAATTTATTTTCAGGATATAATGGAAAGTAACATCATTTCAAAGACATAATATCCCTTACATATAGAGCTTTACAATGAACAAAATGCTTTCTTATACATAACTTCATGTGTCACAAAGCTGCCCTAAAGTTACATTCCGTATCCATAAAAAGCTCCTGGAAGATACATCTGATTTTTTTTTTTAAAGGCAATACAGTTTTCAAAGATACAGTCTCCCAAATGAAACAGTTAGTTAAAAGCAATGTGTATATTACCCAATGTTTTATTGTTTCTCCAACATTTGGAAAGGCAGAAAACTTACTGAACAGTTCCATATTTTAATGCTTTCCTTGAGGAAAATGTTATTCATTTCCATTTCAAAAACATTTTAGTTTGTCATTGCCAAAGACGAACTAGAAATATCCAGAGTTAAAAACAACAGTTGACACTAATTTTGGAATCTGCCTTGTCGAGAACTATTTGAAAATAAGTGCATGCTATTTGCAATGCTCAGCAGCAGGTTATGACAAACCCTAAATTATTTCATTAAGCCATGAAACTCATTGTAGATTGCAAAAAAGAAATGGCTGTATATCCTGCTCAGTGATACAAATATTTAGAAAGCTAGAAGAGATTGGCAGTTAAGAGTCTTTAGTACTGTTAAACCCATGTCTTTGACATTAACTGGATATTGTTTACATCAGACACACTGGCAGGTATCAAGTTGGGCATGATTTATTTGGACCATAAAGTGTTTTATTTGAATAAGTTGCCGGTATTTAAAAATCCAGAGATTTCCAGCTTTTCTTGAAAAAATATGAAGATGTAATTAATACTAGACATGTATTTGATATAGCAACCATCAGGTGATGCTGACAGCTAACTTACTTAAGGCATACTCTCTCCAGTTCTACACACACACACACATACACACACACACACACACCCTTTTAACAGGCCCGCTTTACTCACTGACATCACTCGCTTTTAAGCTCAATAAATATATGTACACCACCCCCAATTTCTAGACTCTCCAGTAAGACAAGGGTCCAAGAGCAGTACTCCTCTCCAGAGAAAAAGTGATAATTATCTACTAAGCAGGAGATGCTACAAGGACTGGAGTGGGCCCAGAATCAAACTGTGAAAATGCCTACCCATATCAGAGCTCACTCTCTACCCACCAACTATTTCAAAAATCTTTTGTCAGTATTTTCTCAAACTGAATTATTTCAGTCAAAAAGACATGGCTTCTAAACCAACTGTGACAGTCAAAAAGACGTAACTTCTAAACTAAGGTCGGCTCCTCCTCTGTCTGAAACCCAATTTAGAAAAAAAATAATTTCACAGTTTCTTGTTGTCTTTTTCAGGCTATAGTTTTAAAGACTCAGAGATGGGGAACATACTGTCAGATATTACTTAGCAAGAAAAAATTTGCAGTTGGTAATTTATATTTATTGGTTACATATTTATAATGTCAAATACAAGGCAGCAAGATATATCACAGAAACAAGAGAGGTAGTTTGTACTACCTAAGTCCGTGTTCACAAATCCCTATCATTTGTCATCCAGTAGTGAAGAATTCATTAGTTAGGTCCATTGTGTTGTTCTGACTATTAAAAGGTATCTGTTCATTTAAAATGGCAATCAATCTCTGTGAATTCTAATAATCATTAAATGATTTCTTTTCCTCTCTAATTTTTACTTTTATCATAGTAATCCATACTTTCACCAACTTATACTTGAATAACCAGGGAACTCTCTGCCCTACCTTATCTCTTCTCATTTCTATTCATCTTGTACACATGTCAGATTTATCTCCCTGAAATAAATTTTTAATGTGTTACTTCACGTATCAAGAACCTTAATTAGCTTCCTAATGCCTCTCACCTCAAGTCTAAACTCCTTAGGCTAGCTTTTCAAGGCCCCTCAAACTTACTGTTGCTGCTCCTATCTGAAATGTCATCCCTCCTTCCCTGGGTATATCTAAGCCTACTCATCATTCAAGACCCATCTTCAACCTACTCCATGAAGTTTTCCCTCCCAGACCACTCTAATCCAGACAGACTTAGTGCAGTAGTCACTCAATTAGTCTTCTTTAACTAGAATACAGAAGTCTTCTGATGTCAGGAAGTACATTATACTTTCTAATTACATACTGCTAAATACACAAGTGTCAGTAAATTGATAATGCTAGCCTCAACTGATATAAGTCTGCAATCAAGATAGAAATATTAAACATCTCTCCCCCTACAGCATATCTAAACAAGTTAATTATGAACCATTTGTTACCCTCCAATTTTTAAAAAATTCTTTAGGTGTATAATTTTTCTCCTCAGTAAGACTGTAAAAACTGCTTAGGAACAACATGTAAACTTTATATAGTTCTTTATTTCCATCCCAGCACCTAATATAGTCATGTACAAAACTAGTAATCAGTAAATAGTTACTGAATAAATGTATACCTTTTCTATTCACCAGATAAAAAATTAAAACATTTAAGATATTCTTCTTGGATTTATCATGACTAACTGAAAGTTCAAAATAAATGGAATACAGGGGACCTAACACTCAATTCAGTACTTAGGCCAGGACTACTTACAGATTTTAACTAAGTGCTATGAATTATTCGGAGATTTTTCAAGACTTTGCTATTGCTATCCCCTGTGATAGGGCAAGGCAATTATTATTTTATTAGAACTCAGCAAATATGGCTAAAATGAGGTAGAATGCTGATTTCCTTTGTTGGTGTTAATCTTTATGACAAAAGCATCAGTTTTAGGTATCAGATTCTTGTTGGCTGAAACCTGGTGAGTGGGTAATAGAAAGACAATAAAAGGGCAGCACTGGAAGGAGAAAAAACAAGAGAATTAACACCGAAAGACTTTTAAGCCTATTCAAAGTATACAACCAATGCTATGGCCTTGAATCAAAGGCCAATCATGGGCCTTTTCCCCATGGGAACTACATTCCTTCCTGACCACTTGTACTGAATAATATACATCTTCAAATCACATTAGTAAATAGAAGATACAGTGGTTTCCAAACATATGTAAGTAAATAAAACATACTTGGAAATCTCTACTCAAATCCACCAATGATTACTATCAAACAGTACAGTCTACATTACTCTTCGGCACCTCTGTAAAACACTTCATTCTAACTATACTAACCATGAAGACACCCAAGGCTTCTTTGTTTTTTAAAGACTCTTCTCTCTAAAGTTCTATCATTCTATAATCTATGCTCTGAGCCCACAGCTGGTCCGAATAATTCATCTTGACTCAACTTTGCTATGGATTAAGTTATTTTAGGAAGCTCCTTCTCATGAAATGCTAAAAATCCTATTTCAGACAGAATCAGAAAATATTTAAGTCAACATTAACTGTCTTTAGCTCAAGACCGATAGATACATGCAAGGCTATGATAGACTGTCTCTTGAAAGTGTGCAGTACAAATGTTTTATTCCAAGTTTTTATTTTTATACTAACAGATTCTCTTATTTAGATAAAGGTAACTCATGTGACATTGTCTTATTATAAGTACGGTTTACGTCATATCAATTTTATGTTGCATTTTCTGGGATAACTTCTCAGAAGCTCAAAATAAATGGACAGACCCATGTGGTGTGCCCAGTCACAGGAATACAGAAAGCCTAACACCCAATTCAGTACTTAGGCCAGGCTACTTAAGATTACAACTAAGTGTTGATGTTGCAATCAAAATTTCTGCCTTTTCCTTAATGACTAGTTAACACCAGCATACATGAGAATTTAGAGGAAACTTGGGCGCTGAGTATCATGATACAGTGATCTTTAAAAACACTCACCTTCAAATGACTACATTCTACGTTACACAGAGAACACAAATGTGGAAATATTCTTGGAGACGCTGCATAATAATCATTCATCATAGAAGGAGTTGGAAGTCTCTTCATCTTCTGGGCATCAGCATGTGAAAACTTTGGTAGCCATGATGCTTTCACAATCCCAAAGGGAGACTGAATGGGGATGTCAGCCTCTGACTGGTAATTCTTTTTACTTCCTCCCGATCCATGTACATTAGATGAGTTAATGACAGGTTCACGTGGGATCCGATCTTGTTGGCTTACAGCTGAAATTAATTCCGATGAAAACGGTTGCTGGTTCATAGAAGGAGGAATCAGAGACTGACTCATTGTCTGGTTAACTGGCTGGCTAATGGATTGGCTGACAGATTTTACAGGTTCAAGGACTGACTGTCCTCCTGAAATGTGTAAGCCTGACATCTTGCTTCCACTCTCAACTGGGAAAAAGGACTGATTATTGGAGGACTCACTGGGGAAGTCCATCTGTCGAAACACATCTTCAACAGGAAACATAGAATTACATATCACATTTGGAGTGGGAACAGATGCAGAAATGCTTGGCTGTGACCGAAATTCATTCTTGACCTCATCAGTTGGAATTTCAGGATCGTAAATACGTACTTCAAGTGGATCTTCTGTGTAGCCATATTTGCTTGCATGCCCATAATCAATCACATTACTCGCAACTGCCTCACTACCAAGTGTTTCTTTATTTCTGCTCTGAGAAGGTAAATTAGGTAATCGGCGCCCCATTTTTCGCATTCTTATATCCCTCAAAATTAATGGCATATTTTCAGGAGTTAGTTGTTCATCAGGATAGCGACTGAGCTCTTCTAAGTCTTCGTTCGATAATCCAAAACTTGCTAAGATACTTGAGGCACTCTCTTTTGTATAGCGGCTCTGTACTTTAGGACTCTGCTCTGTAACCTGCGTTACAGAACTCTGTTTCACTCCCACTGATGCAGACATATGAGGCTCATCATCCCACCGGCTACCATGAGGCTTCCCCTTCTTTTGTTGTGCTTCATGAAAATCCAATTTTTCTTTGGTCAATCTTGGATCAGTTCGGTGTTGAGTTACCTGAACATTCATTCTCTGTGGTCCCATGTTCTGGTAAGATTCATGGCCAGCAAATCTGTGTGGTATCCCACGGGCTCTCCCTGCTGGGTAAAATCTTGGAAGACCCATAGATCCAGGCCTCATAAATGGTCCTGGAGGCCTCATCCCAGAAGGGTTAGGTGCTCGTGGCCTCTGAAGTGGAAAGTTTCCTCGAGGATTAAACCTGGGTCTCGACATGGCTATTTTCAAGAAAGCCTGATTTAATAAAGTATAAGGTGGTGTTGAACTATGTGAGGCAACGGCATTCAGCTGCTGAAGCGCCAACTGAGTCTTAATCTGAGCAAAGTGCAAAGGAGGTGGGCCCAACAGAAGTGGGTTTGCAATGCCCAGGTTCAAGGAATTCACAAGTGGTGCGAAATTTTCCAAGAATAACACAAAGCTGAAAGTTAAAACACAAATATTAGATCATTTTAACTCAAACTACTTCATGAAGTGGGTTCTACAGCCAGTGTAAAACATTTTGAAACAAAGCCATGAAACCATTCTGCATTTCATACACTTTTAGGGTGTTTACGAGGATATTAAACTTTCCCCAAAACTTTCTCTTCTTTTCTTTCCCGAATCCAGAACACAAACCCCAAACCTCAAGCCAGAGTTCATGTACACTGTGTTGCACTGGGTGCTGTCCTAGGTGCTGAGCGGCAATTACAACTCCTTTTAAAACTTCTTAGAAGTGTCCAAATCCTGCATGCCATTGGGGGATGGGGTGAGAATATACATTCAGTTGCTGTGGTCAGTAAGTTCTCAGAAGTTGTTTCTTTATCATCATAGATCTTTTTCCCCCTTCTTTTTGATTTTAGTGGAAAGGAACGAGTTCAGAATCATTCAATTTATTAAACATTTTTTGTCTAATGTGACAGTCATTATGGAGTTTTCAAGCCAAATAAAACATGATTCCTGCCAAAGTGCAAGCAATCTAACAAGAAAAACAAAATAGAATTTTTCATTATTACAACAATGCTAAAAAGCATCATAAAAGGATTTATTTCTGGAAGAGGTCATGAATGTTTGAGTTGAGTTTTATGAGTATCTTCTAGAGTTTTGAGGGAACTGGGATAAGAAAGATTTCAGATAACAAGGTCTTACTAAACATGTGTTTATCAAATTTTTAAAAATGTAGAATAGCCTAGGTTAAGGCTTCTGAATAAAACACTGTAATAAGATGAAACAGCTTGCTAGGATGATTTAAAATTTTAAAACTAATTAAACTTATTAACTGCGTGTTTCTGACAAAGTTATAAAATTCTGGACCAAGACAAAATATAGTTTCAGTTAAGACATGTGATTCTTCATTAACCCCAGGACTATTTAATAAAATTATCTATGAAGACAGAAAAAAAAAATTGCCAGAACCTCTCTCCCTTATGCCAACTTTTAGCTACTGTTTTTACTGACTTTGGAACTTTCTCCCAAAACTATCCATTTTCAACCCTCTGTTCTCTACACCAATTCCTTTAGTTAATGAGGCTCAAAAACATTTTATTCTCCATTTCTAACTAATCATAAAATTCTGCGTATTCCTGTCAATGTCTCTAATATATACTGTCCTTTTTCCTTTCACCACCACCACCACCCTACTGCAAGCTCTCATCACTCTATACCACAGCTGGCCTCCACCCCAATTCATTCGGTCGTTACTGATTAATATCCCTAAAACACTTTTTATTATCACTCCTCTACATAAAAATCTTCACCACTTTACTGCTTCTCGTAAGATAGTGTCCAAACTTGTCAACCTGGCACTTAGTATATAACCTAATCCAATCTTTCACACTTTCCTAGCCAATAATACTTAATGAAAAACTTTTGCTACAGCCAAATTGGTCTATTTGCAATCTCCTGACCACTTTCAACACATGCCATACTTTATTCATACCTCACTACCTAAAATACTCCTAGGTCTCTGAATCAAACTCAATCTTCAAGATTGTTTCCAAGTCCCACCCCACAAGAATCTCTTTGATCATCTCCTATGGCACACATTAAGCTATTAATCTAATAAATGCAGTAATACATGCAATGTTCAAATTCATTTCTAAGCTAGTAATGTATCTCTATATGTCAGATGAGAAGGGTTTGAATTCTACCAGATTCACCATTTACTATTAAGATTTTGGGCAAGCTACTTAATCTCCAGAGCATCAGTTTCCTCATCTGTAAAAAAGGAAAGTATCTTCCTCTATGGATTACTGTTAAGGACTAAGATGAAATACAAATATGTACAGTGTCTAACAAATGAGCTGCTCACTAAATGTTAGTTTCACTCTCCCTCCCCTCATTCCACTGAGCAGGGGTCTTTCAGGCAGACAAACCTCACTCCTAAGCATCAGTATCTTTTAATCTCTGCCTCTGCAAAGCAGAGGGTAGCTAAATTTAGGGGGGCAAAAAGGGTAAGAGATGAGTAAAAGCAGAAATCATAAAAATAATTTCTATCTCTATTCACATACAACCTCTTTCTATCTTAACAGATTCAGAAGAATAGAGTTAAACCTCTTGAACACAAAACCTATCCTGGAAGAACTACAATATAATAGGTGCTCTGTAAGCCCCAAAGTAAAAGCAATCCAAAAAGTCAGCTGTGCTTTATAAAAGTGTTTTGAAGCAATTAATTCCTGCTAATGTCAATGTCTCAAAAAAAAAAAAAAAAAAACTCAAAATGCAAAAAGATCAGAAAAAGGGAAGCTTCCCAGCTACACAATAGTATGCTCCAGTCTAAAGTTAACACTTTTTCCTTGGCTGTTATAAACTGAAAATCTACAGTTATCCACATAGATTTGCTGATGCACTGGCATTTAAAGAATCAAATGTTGACTCAAGTATCTAGCAAGTGAAATGATGAATTTGGGATTTTCATTAAAATAATCTAGAAAACAAAGGGTGCATGTCGGCGGGAGTGAGGGGCGGGGTTTGGTGAGTGAGAAGTTAGATGAAGCACAACTGGCAAAAATATTTGTTGTGGAAGCTGAGTGACGGGTCCAAAAGGATTTATCACCTTTCCTCTCTACTTTTTTACATGTTTGAACATTACCAAAATAAAAAATTAAAGTGCTAAATATTAAGTATGACATTTTTAACAAAACAAAAAAGGAGGGTGGGAGAGTATAAAACCAACGTAACTTCATACTTCTCAATCTAATCTAATATTATCACACCAAAGTCTAACAAAAGCCAAAATGAGGGCTTCCCTTGTGGTGCAGTGGTTGAGAGTCCGCCTGCCGATGCAGGGGACACGGGTTCATGCCCCGGTCTGGGAGGATCCCACATGCCGCGGAGCGGCTGGGCCCGTGAGCCATGGCCGCTGAGCCTGCGCGTCCGGAGCCTGTGCTCCGCAACGGGAGAGGCCACAACAGTGAGAGGCCCACGTACCGAAAAAAAAAAAAAAAAAAAGCCAAAATGAGCTAATTTGCTATGATTAACAGGCAATGTATAAATAACATGCAGATTTAAAAATCTCATTTTAGTTCATTTTCCCCTACATCATTCCTTCCCACCTGACTCAACTGACTTACTAGTTATTATTAAACAGTTTCATATTTCACTCTTTCTCTGTGTGGAAAAAAAACTATTTGTGAGATGAAAAAAGTAAAATTAAGCAAAACAAGCAAAGGACTCTTGATATGAAACCCCTGATTAAGAATTAGGTTATGCCACACCAAAGAAAATAAACCCTCAGTCTTTGGAGAATGAAACTGATATAACCTAAAAACAATGTGATAGGAAACAAGAACCAGGAAGACAAGGGTAAATTTGGCATTAACACCTGGAAAACAACTGAACAAATAAAGACAACAATTATAAAGCCTTCTTAACTCTAGGAGTTCTGGCCATAAAGAGGTTCATTCACCTAATGGAATTTACAGAGAGCCAACACATCAAATCATTAAACTAACTTAGAAAAATCTGAGTTGAGATCTGAGTTCTTAATTATTAACTCCTCTGAACACAACTGCAATTAAATAATACTTACCCTTTAAAATAAATTTTTATTCCTGATGATATAACAGATGTTTGTTAAAGAAAACAATAAAAAGTAGTAAATGAAATGCTTATCAGGAAAACCATTACCAACACTGAACTAATATTTTGATGTAATTTCTTCTAGTTTTGTGCATGTGCATACGTACATGGGTGGGACGGGGATGAGGGTACACCAAACGTTACTGTGTGAACTACGCTATTTGCTATTTTCAATCAACATTTTATTTTCCTAAATTTAATGGTTTTCAAAAACAGGATATTTAATGGTCACAAAACATTCTGAACTCCTGAAGGATTATTATTTTGACAAGTAGCAGTTAAAAACTCTTTTCTATGTCCTATCAAGAACTAAAATATGCCACTCTGAAAAGAAATGAAATATTCAATAAAATGTCAACCATAAAAATTCTTTTAGAAGCATCTAGTAGAAACTGAGTTCTTGAGGCAGACATGAAGAAATGGCTTAACAGATTTTTTTAAAATCGCCGTGATATCCCATAACATATTTCTGAGATGTCCACTATCTGCTATTTTGATACAGTCTTTCAGATAGAAGGGAATCCTTAATTTTCTTTACAGATATTCATAAAGAAATCTGAAATCTAAAAATATAAAAGCATCATCAAAAATTAGTCAGCCAGATCATAATGGCTCCATTAGATTCATAATGAAAAGACTTATCAAACCCCATACTTGAACTTTATAGAACTTCACTGTTTAAAAAGCAATTTGATATCCGTTATCTCATCTGAGCCTTGCAACAACCCAGTGAGCAAGTGAATCCAAGTTTACAGGTTAAGTAAAGCCTTAGAACTAAGTGGCAAGGTCACAAGCAGAACCTGTGACTCCTCTCGGTGTTCTTACCATGCTGTATTCTAGATATATAAAATTTAAATTTTATAGCTTTGTTTTTTCTAATTATTAAAAAAGACAATACATGTTCATTAACACCCTCCTCCAAAAGAAAGAAAAGAAGAAAAATCATCCTCTTGACAAGCAGGAAAGAATTAAAAAAGTCTTCTATAAGAAATCTTACCATGAAGGGAAAACTACAATTAACATTATTTTCTAGGTATATACCCACATACTTCATTTGATACCCTGTGTTAGAGCAACTGTTTGTCTCAAAATATATAAAATCTACTTTCACACCTAAGAATGCAAGTATTACACTGGCCAGTTGATACAAGAGTACACGTCATTCCGTGCTTTTCTCAGTTTGACTGGTACTCAATCTTCTAATCTCCTCTAGTATATAGGTAGACCCACTCAGCCAACTCTTTTCTACCTTTAGTTTTGTCCCCTCATGTCTCACGAAAGGTACACAAGTCATAATTCTGAAGGTGCCATGAGTACCATGCTGGATGTTAAAAATGCCAAAACGTGGTACACCTCAACGAAACTGTCAAAGAAACAGAAAGAAAAAAGTAAGCAGAAAACTGCAACATTGTTTTTATCATGAAGGGCATCATCAAACTTCACTGCTACCTGGAAGAATTGGTAACCATCATGATTTCAGATCTGAAAGAAAACGGAAGATCAACTTGCTAATAAGGCACAATACCAGGAACAGATCACCATTAACAAACTTATACAGCAATGATTTAATAGTTATTATTTCCAGGAAAACAACTTTTTTGATAAACAGGATATGTGAGTATAATCAGATGCTTTTTTCTTTTTCAGGAATATGTATACTGCATACATAAATGGGTCTCTACAGACAACACTGTATTCCCACAGAAAATGATGCCCCCCTGAGATGTTCATTTGTGGTCCTGCTTATTACTTTGCTACCCTCAACAAATACAACACATTAGTCCAAGAGAAACCACTAGATCCAACTTGGAATAAAGAAATCTTTTCTGGGATTTTTTTTTAAACTAGAAATGATAAAAAATGGTGAATACTGATAAAATTCTGTTGTCAAAATGCTGTTGATGGCATACTCACTGCCTTAGTGAGAAAGCACGAACACTGAAAAAAGGAAAGCCAGTATAATAGGTAAGCAGGACCAAGAGGTAAATATAGTACTGAAGACATTCACTACCCAGTTCCAATTGTTCTTGAAGTCAAACTGCATTCCTACTCTTCCTGCCATTTGGTTGTTCACTTCTTTCATGAAGTGCATGAGCCAGAAAATGTTCCCGTCTGCCTAAAATGGGTTTCCAAAATCTTCAATTAAGCGTACCAAAATTATCTGGCCAAATGCCTTAAAATGCCAAACACCTTAAAGTCTTTACAAAGTACAAAAGAGCATATATAATGTTACTTTATATAAAAAATGGAAATGAGAAAACACATGTATCTGCTTATGGTTACAAAAAGAAATATAGGTAGGATAACACAGAAAACAGGACTGAAAGGAAATAAATGGGAAACATATTTCATGGAGTATGTCTTACTATATAATTTTGACTTTCAGAAGCATGTCAACAAACTAAATTTTTAAAAAAATTAAATCAAGGATGGGAAGAAGGAAAAAAGCTAAAACTGAAAGCAAACTAATTCATTTTTCAAATGAATACCATAACTCACTGAAGGGGAGAAAGAAAACTAAACTAAAAACAAGTAATTTGTGAACCCACTATTTGATTTATACATCCTCAGTTTTGGTGGAGCTAGGAGAAAACTGAGAACTACAGACGAATTCTTACCCTTTTTAGTAGTTTGTTTTGTCTTTTGCTTTTTTTTGCAGTGGTATGGATGAAACAATTCTTAAATTACTTTAGATATATCATGGGATTGAGCATATAAGTAAATGTTTTGATAGTGCTGGGAACCAGGGTTCTCACTGTGGAAAACAAGATATATATATATCTAATAAGATAAAGCAAGAAAGAACTGGACAGTAACCACTGTGAAAACCAGGAGTCCATAACACCATACCAATCAATCACTGTAAATGTAGAGGAAATGCTAAGTTGGAAAATCATTTCATAACCATCACAGTAATGTAAAGATTGGTTCAGGCAAGAATCATCCGTGCATGTTAAATCCTGAGTGAAATTTTGATGAGGAATAGGACATTTGCATGGTCTTAAAATATCTCTCCACAGATCAATTAGTTCAAGGCAGAAAAAACCTCAAACATTTTGACCAAACATGTTATCAAACATCATATTATCCATGAGGGGCAGATGGACTTCCTGCACCTCCAGATCTGATACCATGGGGGAACAAAGCAATTTGATTTTTCTCTCCAGGGATGCATAATCTGAATCTATTCAAGAGGAAACATCAAAAAAATCCAAAATGAAAAATGTTCTATTAAAAAAAAAGAAAGCAAATAGTATTCTTCGAAAATGGCAATTTCACAAAAAGATTAAAAGACTATAGAAATATTCCAAAGCAAGGAAGACTAAACAAACATGACAACTAAATGCAATTACTGATCCTGTACTGGAGGGGAGAAAAAACTGCTGTAAGAAACATTATTGGGCCAACTGACAAAATCAGAATATGGTAAAAAATTTTATCAATATTAAATTTACTGAGATTGATGACGGCACTATGACTACAAAAGAAAACATCCTATTCTTAGGAAATAAACCATTACACTAATTAATAAACTAATAAAGGGTAAAGGAACACAATACATGCAACTTACTCTCAAGATAGTTCAGGAAAAAAATAAGGGTGCCTGTGTGTGCATGCAAGCACGCAAAACGATGGATAAAGGGAAGGGAAATAGGGAATTTCCCTGTCGGCCAGCACTTTAATTCATTCAAATAGTAAATGACCCGATACCAGGCTATCTAACACCTTAGTACTAGGTCAAAAAGGGACTATAAGCAAGTATGGCAACAGGCAGAAAGCTGGCAATGATAAAGAGCATCAGTCCTAAGCACATTTTTGGATTTGGCTATTCTTCTTCTGCAACAGTTCACTCCCTAACTATTGACTTAGTCAGCCCATTATGCAATCCATAATAATCTCATCTTTGGGGAAATTTCCACTTATCTGAAGATATCCACCCTGCTACAAGGGGTGCCAGCAAGTGACTTCATGCAAAATTGGGTAACTCCCATAAGTAAAATTTAACACTAACATAGCATAGCGTTTTTTAAGAACTTAGACCCTGGACTCAGTGCTTTAATTCTGATCCTGTTGCTTGCTAAAAGTGTGAGCCTCAGCAAGCTGATTAACCCAAGACTCAGTATAACAGCACAGAATGTTGATGTGAAGAATGATTAAAATTATACCCCGTGACATGCAACAGATGCTCAAAAAATGTTAAGACAGTAAACAAAATGCTTAACCTAAGAAGCAGATAGTTTTTTGTTCCTTTTATTAAGACGTGGGTAATTTCTGAAAATTTCAATATGGTAATAGAAATAGAAATTAAATTAATACATGTACACACAGACACGTGTGTGGTGTATAAGAAACAATTGGGGAGATTTGAATACTGACTGAATTTCTGATATTAAGGAACTATTATTACTTTAGGTGTGATATGCATGTTTTTTCCTAAATATTTTGGAGAAAAATTCTCAACTATAAATTGATGAATGATATGTTATGGGATTTGCTTAAAAATAACAGCATGGAGGGTAGAGACAAGACTGACCATTAGCTTATCATTGTTGAAGCTGGGTGACAGGTGAATCATTATAAAATACTCTCTGCTTTTGTGTATCTTTAAAATTTTCCCCAACAAAAAAAAATTTTCTTTAAAGAAGTGAAGAAATTCAAAAGAATAGAAAGTTGGCAACATTCACTCATTAGCAAGAACAACAGGGAAATCAGTTGCAAGATTAATAAAATGAAGACTGTGGAAATAAGGCAAGAAAAAAGTATGAAAACTTAAGAATGACTGTAACAATAAATATACTTGTTATTTAAGGGGCTCAAAAGAGTAGAAAAATAATCCAAAATGTACGTACCCCAAGGTAGGCACTAAGAAAACATCAAAATATATGCACATTAAAACCCCTTCTCCTATACTCCCTGAACATTTCTCTTTTCAATACAAAGCCCGTTACTCTTGATCCTCACTGATCATAAGAGCTGTGTTTTATTTCTGTACCTCACCTTTTCCCTACCATTATTTCTTCCTTTCTATTATTCTCTTATTTTCCATATACCTATCTTCCTTCCATTTTCATTTCAATCACAAATTTCAGACTACAGTAAATAAAGTTGAAGCAATGAAAGAGTAAGTAAAGTTGGATACAAAGAGGGCTTATTGGCTTTAGCCACAAGTATAATTACTTTCAGTTTGGAGGATCTCTAAAACCACATTTCAACATTCAGTAACTTGTTTCCTTGCACAACAGCCCAAAATATATTACTGGGTACCCATACTGGAAGCACTGTTTCTCAGAATATAAAGCATTTTACTAATTATTTGGACAGATATTTTCCGAACCTTGACCAGTATACATTAAGTCACAGTAGAAAGAGCACGATTTGCACTCCCAAGGGCCTGTGTTCTTATCCAGACTCTGGCAACCACCACCTGAGTTCGTTCACTCAACGTGTGAGCATCTAATACATACCAGGCACTGGGACAGATACAAAGATGAACATAACAATCATATAAATAAATGGATACAATATTATTTTGATAAGTTTATATCAATAGATGAACAAAATATTTTAATGAAAGATTATATGATCTTTCAGCTCCAAAATTCTATCAATTTAACCTAAATTCCTTTAAGCCTCTTCTTTTTAATTAAGAGGTAGTATCCACAGGTTGCAATTTTCTATTAAAAGATGCTGCCTAAGCACTTAAAAATTTGCAACATAGTAACAGCTAACATTTATTAAGTACCTACTATGTGCCAAAGGCTAGGGGCTTTTTATACCTTTTCTAACTTAATCCTCACAATAATCCCAAGCAGGAAGTAGTATTATCACCATTTTACAGATACGGAAACAAAAGTTCAGAAAGACTAAAATAACCTACCCCAAATCTCACTCATGCAGTAAGAGGAAAACAGGGATTCGAAGGCAGATCTTCTGATTCCAAAGCCTATATTCTCTTTCCACTAAACTATTTGTCTCGCATTTTCTTTCACTACATAAAAAAAACTTCCAGAGATCACCTTCCTAAGAGCACCCAAGAGAAAAATTTTAAGTCAGCCATGAAGTACAAAGTGATCGCTGATTGTAAGAAGTATTTTTTTTAAACCTGAGTATATGCTGTATACACCCTCCATAACAAAATACAAGAGATTACAAAACTAAAATACAACCACTACTCAAGGTAATAGATATGTGTGACATGAAAACTAGTTAATAAAAACGAACGAGATTCTGTGGTTTCTTCCAGCTGTTTTATCTTTACCCTCACTTGGTTCCAACACAATCAAGAAGGCCCAGCATTATTTCTGTGTATTAACATGTTAATTTCACATGATTATTTAACTGTATATTACCGAGTATGAGAATATAAAGTGTATATGAAATGCTGTCAAATGGAAAAAGAATGCAACATAAGCCCACTAAGTCTAGAACACCTAATCATCAACAATATTTAAAGCTATGTTGAAATAATGTAAATTATGCGTTCATTTTTCTGTATAAGCTTCATTAAACTCACTTTTTTTGTAAACTGTTTTTCAGGTTATCAATTTTAATTGCAAATCTGAGCCAGCAAACATCCTTGAAAAATGAGTTAACCCTTTACAACAAATAAAGAAGAAAAAATTTTTGTGCACAATTCCAAAGCTGGTTAGAAATAAGAATTTGAATCAACAGAAGTCGCCGGATCCTGCTAACAAATTTTTCTTCAGAACTCCTCCAGATTAAAATATTACTTTCCCCCCAAATTTTGCCTCAGAGCAAATTTTAAAATTAAGAGAAAATAGCTTGAGGCAGCCTTCGTTGTCTACTTCAACTAAAGATCTTGTAATAATATAAGTCTCCCTTATTCACAGTTATCCCAAACAACAAAAGATCTGTTTCAGATGTCCTCCAGGATTCTTGTGTGTGGTACACATTCTCCCCCCACCTTGAACAGAACGGGGCCCAAGCTAGGAATCACGCAAAACTAACGATCCACATTCTGGATTCCTCTGAGTAATATGGATATAAGTATCAGAGCAGTTCACGAGCCCTCGGTATCCCGCACAGAGGTGACACTCTCTTTGCTTTCAGGCCCGCACAAGGCTGGCAGAGGAACCCCCGACCAGCAAAAGCCGCTAGATCGTAGATTTCCTCTTCACCCCAACTCCCCCTTCCCCAGCCCCAAACACAAACACGCTCTTCTCTCCACGCTTCTTGCACAATATTGCTCGCCAAAGGGCTCAGCTCGAGCTCCACCGCCTCTCTTCCAGGCCCGACGGGAATGGTTACTCCCTTCGCGATGCTCCCTCACCACCGCTTCCTCCGGCTGTCAGGCCTGGTGCGCTCTCGGCAGGCCCTGCGCGGATGGGGAAGGGGCCGCCACGGCCTTGCCAAAGGGCTGTTTTCGTTCCTCCGCCCAGTGCAAACGGCGTCAGGCGGCTCTTCCTGAAGTAGGGTCCTAGCACAGGCCCCGACCCGGCCCTCCGGGGGCAGTGCGGTGAAACGACGCGATGGCGAGGCAGCCGAGCTCTCTTCCCATCCCGGGGGTCCCCCAACCTCCTCCCGCCCCCGCCGTCAGCCCGCCGCCATTTTGTGCGCAGCCGCTGCGACACAGATACAATAGTCGGCCCGGATTGCAAAGGAAAGGCTCAGGACCCCCACGCTACGGACTCCCGCCTTCCAGCCCCCTGCTCCCCACAAGGCAGCCGTCCTACCTATGCCTACCCGACTAACAGCCGGATCCAATTTGCGCCCCACACAGTTTAGACTCGGCCTCCAGTCTCGACGCCGAAAAAGCTACCGCCTCCAAAGAGCCGCACGCATGCGCGCCTGTCGAGCCTTTGCGAGCCCTCAGCTGCTTGCGGCGCCTGCGTACCGCCGGCACCGCGCTCGCCCGGAGGCACGAGAAAGGGGCAGGAGGAACTCAGTTCCGGAAGGGGGCGCTCTCTCATGTGGCGTTCCAGGCCTCCCCGGCAAAATTCGAGCACCGGTATCAGTGCCTCTGCCTGTTCTGTGCCTCTCCTGTATTGTCCTGTTCAAATCATGCGCATATGTGAGACCTGCATTGTCTCACCTCCATTAAGTCTTCCCTGATCTTTTTTTTTTTTTTTTTTTTTTTGCGGTACGCGGGCCTCTCACTGCCGTGGCCTCTCCCGCTGCGGAGCACAGGCTCCGGACGCGCAGACTCAGCAGCCATGGCTCACGGGCCCAGCCGCTCCGCGGCACGCGGGATCCTCCCGGACCGGGGCACGAACCCGTGTCCCCTGCATTGGCAGGCGGACTCTCAACCACTGCGCCACCAGGGAAGCCCTTCCCTGATCATTTTTGCCTTCAATAATACATTAAAATACATACTAGTCATCTGGCATTGGATATCGTAATGCTTTGTATGATTAAAATTTCACCCGGGGCTTCCCTGGTGGCGCAGTGGTTGAGAGTCCACCTGCCGATGCAGGGGACACGGGTTCGTGCCCCAGGCCGGGAAGATCCCACATGCCGTGGAGCAGCTGGGCCCGTGAGCCATGGCCGCTGAGCCTGCGCGTCCGGAGCCTGTGCTCCGCAACGGGAGAGGCCACAACAGTGAGAGGCCCGCGTACCGCAAAAAAAAAAAAAAAAAAAAAAATTTCACCTGCCTTTATCCTCTAAACATAGATATAGAAATACTTCATATTTCAATATCAAATCAATAGATATAAATTTGCAATGATGCGAGGTATATCAAAGCCACTGAAAACGTCAGGAAATTTGAATTCAATTAAAGCTAACTGAGCTAAAAGCTTAACAACTGGAAAATCCTTTGGGTCGTTTCATAATAAAAATACCTACCTAATGTGGTAGATATTTTTTACCTTTATTTTACCGATTAAAAACCTTGAGTTGAGAGACTTTGAGTAACGTCTCAAAGTACCTCTACTACACCAACAAAAAAATTCAATCATTGGGCAAAATCTGGTAGAATTCACAAGTTCTACCCCTTGGATACCATGCAATTCACATCACCTACGAGCAACTGCTAGTACCTGAGTAGATGCATTTCTTTTATTCACATTAAGCATAGAAAAGGCTGAAAGAAAAGTCTTTTGTAAAATATATCTTACCGGATTTTCTTTTCAAACTTAAAGTCCTGATAGAGGCAACAAGCCAAAAACAACAAAGAAAAAGCCAAGAAGCTCTCCCCAAACTCCAAGTAACCAATGTTAAAGTGTGATTATTTCCTTCCATATATTTCTTTATATTCATACAAACATACCCAAACGTGTTAATTGCATGTAATGGGAAATGTTCTTCATTCTTTTTTTTCCAAAGATTTACACATTGGCCTGCTATTTACTTTCCTGATTACTGACATTTCTCCAAGTAAACCCTATAAATCCTCTTTTTTTAATAGTTGCGTAAGATTCACAGTATGACTCTATCATCAATTATTCAACCTGCTGAACACTATAAAGTTGTTTTCAGTCTTTTTGATACTTACATTGTTTTATACAAACAGCCTTACCAACTAATATTTTTATTTCCAAAGGCAAGTGAGACAGCTAGATTAAAGGACATGGATAGATAGATAGATACTTAATTTTACTAGATATTGACAGAATACTTTCCAAAAAGCTTATACAAATTCCCACTGTCACTAAATATGTAAAAGAATGACCATTTCTTCACAACCTCACTTCTTTTTCTAAAGTGACGTAGTTTAAAAATCAATGGACCTGTCTGCTTTCTAAGTTTGGTAGAATTCATCTTTGAAATATCTCTTCTAGTGCTTTTTCTAGGGGCTGCTCTTGAACAACTTTCTCTAGATATTTTATGATACATAATTTGATTACAATTTTTCTCTCTCCTCCATAATCATTCCTATAATTTACATTCTCCCAGAAAAGCATCCATTTCATCTGGGTTTTCTAATTCATTTCCCTAGAGCTGGGCAAACTAACTTCTTAGATTCATTTCCTTTATGTTGCCCCCTTACATGGCTTTATTTCTATAGCACATATCACCTTCTAACATACCATATAGTTTGTCTCATTATTTCTTATCTATCTCCCTCCACTAGAACATGAGCTCTATGTTAGGGATATTTGTCTGTTTTCTTCACTGCTTTATTTCTAATACCTAGAACGATACCTGGCACACAGTAGAAAATCAGTGTATATTTGATGAAAGGGTGAATGACCTTGATGGGTAAAAAAAAAAACCTTTAATATTCTTTGCTGGTATTCCTAATGAGCTGATTGTCTCTTTTTTTATCAGGAGATGGTGCTGGTAGATAAGGAATATAACCCTTTGTCAAATATGTTGCAATTGGTTTCTCCGCATTGATATTTTTTGTTTCTGAGTGTCCTTTGCCATTATAAAATTTAAATGCAATCAAATTTGTCATCTATTCCTTTATGACTTCTAAATGGTGTGGGTTTTTGTTTTGTTTCTGGTCTAAGAAGGCTCATCTCACCCCCCGCCCCCAGAAGCATATACACCCGGAAATTATACAAAAATTCTTCTAAAATTTCAATATTTTTGCTTACAATTTTATAACTTTAGTTTTTACAGTTAGATGTTCAATTAATTTAAGATATATTCTTTTTGTGGCATGAAGTAGCAACCTAACTTTGTTTTCTTCCAAATGTATTTGATCCATCATGAAGTTTCCAGATACTAAGTAAACCACCATTTTCCCCTTCACTGAAATGCTCTTTCCCCTTAAAAAACAACCACAAATTATTAAATTCCTGTATATAAAAATGGATTTATGGACTCTCTAGTCTATCCTACCAATCTGTTTGTCTACCTATGGGCCAGTACCATTTGTTCATTCATTAACTGATCCAACAAATATTACTCGAGGGCCTACTCTATGCCAGGAACCCTTCTGGGTACCAAAGGGTCAGTGGCAAACCAGACAGCAACGCTAACTCCTGCCCTTATGACACCTACAGCCTTGATTGGGGTGACAGACAGTAAACAAGTAAGTATGTAGTGTGTCAGATGGTGTTAAGTGCTATGGATAAAAACAAGCATAGGGATCAGGACATAGGGAACCAGGAGGTGACAGAAGCTATAATTTAAATAGGATGGTCAGGAAAGGCATCACTAAGAAGGCAGCATGTGAGCAGAAATCTGAATGAAGTGTGGGAATAAGCAGTAGAGATATCCAGGAGGAAGGGTATTACAGGCAGAGTAAATGTAAAACACAAAAGCACTGAGGTGAAAGCCAGTTTGGCATATTTGAGAAACAGCAAGAAAGCTAATAAGGCTGCAACAGCATAAGTAAGAGGAGACAGAGGAGATGAGTGGAGGGGAACAGGGAATACTTACAGGCTGTATTAGTCAGCTTGAGCTGCCATAACAAAATACCACTGGCTGGGTGGCTTAAACCACAGGAACTTATTTTCTTACAGTTTTGGGGGCTGAAAGTCCAAATCAAGGTGTGGACAGGTTTAGGTTTCTCCTCAGCCTTCTCTCCTTGGCAGCTGGCCACATTCTTGCCATGTCCTCATGTGGGCTTTTCTGTATGCCTACACATCCCAGGTGTCTCTCCCTCTTCTTATAAGGACACCAGTCATATTGCATTAGGGCCCACCCATATGATCTCATTTAACTGTAATCACTTCTTCAAAGGAAAATAAAGCAAGTAAGGGAAAATGATGAAGCAGGGGCTGGGTAATGCTTTCAATAAGGTAATCAGAGAAGTCCTCCCTGGTGAGGTGACAGCTGAGCAGAGATATAAAGGAAGGGAGGAGGAAAGTCCCACAGAGATCTGGAAGAAGAGCTTTCCAATAGAGGACACATCAAGTGCAAAAGCCCTGGGACCAGAGCATGTTGGGTGTGTTTGAGGAATAACATGAAAGCCAGTTCAGCTGAGGTGAAGTGATGTAAAGAAAGGACAAGTTGAGGTAGCAAGGAACCAGATAATGCAAAGCCTTATAAACCCCTTATGGCAATATAGAACAATGAATAAAAACCTAGATTAGGAATCAAAAGAGTTACCTTTCTAGTCCCTGCTCTGATACTAATCTCACTGGATTTCAATTTCTTATAAGGGAGGGGACTAGATTAGCTTGCCTATAAGATGTGAGCCTGGAAATCTCCTGTAAACTGAAAGATGCTCACCAATATTCATGGCATTCCAAAGCAAAATATATTTTTACCCTTAGAGTCCACTGTATTCATGCTTTTATGCCAGGCTTTTATGTCATCTAGTCTTTTTGGACCACTTACAGAAATTCTCATTCCCATCTAAAAATGTCAATATTCTTAACAGAAAAAAAGGTATCCTACCCCACATCTTCTTCTCACCATTACTCTATTTTACAATTCCACATCCTCTACTTTTACCCACTCTGTTTTCTGATTGGCCAGACAAGTCCTGGGCAGCTCTATCTAAAGCTCAGCTTCTGCCTGTTCAGCATAGCCACAGCTCAATGCCTGAACGTATTAGAAAAAGAATAGTCATCACAAACTGTTTCCTGTGATTTGTTAACATAAATGGGGTTTTGTTTCAATGACATAAAGAATCTCATCACCATTTCATCTCAATTGCAACTGTCCTAATAAATAGGATTTGGGGACAACCATTGCCTTCCTTCTGTCTTTAGAATCCAAATCTAATGACTGGGATAGTAGACACAGGGCCATGATGAAAGTTTGAGAAATCCCACAATATTTCATGTCCTGCAATAGAACATAAACATCGAGAATACTTAGTTCTGATACTTGAATTTTGCAGCATTCATGCCAGACTATAAGGTGTGTACCCAGGTGTAACATATATAGAATTTTAGAAACTAACTCAAGAAAACAAGCAGTTGGGACTTCCCTGGTGGCACATTGGATAAGACTCCATGCTCCCAATGCAGGGGGCCTGGGTTCGATCCCTGGTCAGGGAACTAGATCCCACATGCATGCTGCAACAAAGGATCTGGCAAGCCACAACTAAGGAGCCCTCCTGCCACAACTAAGACCTGGTGCAACCAAATAAATACATAAATATTAAAAAAAAAAAACCAAGCTGTTATTTTTCTGAGTTTTTGTCAAAGCTAGTGCAATGGTGACCAGAAATCTGTTTGCCTCTTCTTGTTAAGGTGGTTTCTAAACCTGTCCACAAATTCTTTGATACTTTTCACTTCACAAGGTGGAGCCTAATTCCACTTCCTCTGAATGTAGGTCAGACTTAGCAGATTGTTTCTAATAAATAGAATGTGGTGCAAGTGATGCTATGTGACTTCCAAGGCTAGGTCATGAAAAGGGTAGCGTCTGACTGACCCTCCCTTCTCTCCCTTGGATTACTCACACCAGGAAACGCCAGCTGCTGTCATGAGGACATCCAAACAGCCTTTGAGAAGCCCATAAGGAGAGAAATTAAAGCCTCCAGCCAACAACTACCACCAAATTGGCAGCCATTTCATTGAGCCACTTGGGAGACAGAACCTCCAGCCTCAGTGAAGCATAAATGACTGCAGCTTAAATCAACATCCTGAAAGCAATCTCATGACAGACCCTAAGGAGGAACTACCCAGTTATGAATTCCTTATCCATGGAAATGGTAAGGATAAAAAAGTATAGTTTTGGGGACTTCCCTGGTGGTCCAGTGGGTAAGACTAAAAGCTCCCTATGCAGGGATCCCTGGTTTGATCCCTGGTCAGAGAACTGGATCCCATATGCATGCCGCAACTAAGAGTTCGCATGCTGCAACTAAGAAGTCCGCATGTCGCAACACATGCCACAACTAAGCCTGCATGCTGCAACTAAGATCCTGTGTGCTGCAACGAAGATCCATGCAGCCAAAAATAAATAAATAAAATATTTTTTAAAAAGTATATTTTTGTTTTGCGCCATTAGGTTTTAGGGTAATTTTTCATGTAGCCGTACATAACTAATGCATTTGTTATCTGAAGATTAGGGTCTCAATTCATTAAAAATACAAGTCAAAAGCATGATATATCAATCAGTGAACAAAGACCTGGGATTTAGAAACAATAGAATTTTGACTTGAATCTAATTTAAGCAATAATAATAGTTTCCACAAGCATAAAATGAGAATAATCCTTTACCTTCAGGAATTTCATCTTATGAATTCCTTACCCCTATACATTCTGTGTAGAGTCTACATACCAGCTACAAAAGCAATTCAAGAAAAAGATCCACTTCAAGAGTGGAAGCATGAAGAAGACATACTCCCCAGTGAACCAAACATACTGGTGAAAATTATTTTTAAAAAACAATCATTTAATGTGTCTGTAAATTGTCCTAAGTTTAGACGGCAAATGAAGAAATAGTTATTTAAGAAAATCTACTAAATCTTGATAAGAAGTGAGCGTTTGTGGCAGTTTACCCATGGCCCGCTCACTTGCCACTCCCACCAATCTCAGTGTGATGGAAGCTCTACTCCAGTTGCTACTGATAAGAGGATGGGGCTCCCTCTTCCCCTAACTCCCAAGGGATATGGCATCCCCACCCCCCCATCAAGAAGGATGGGCCACCAACATTTCTGTTCCTTCCTAGCTCTGTTATAGACGCTAAATTTCAGGCAAGCACAGCACAGAGGTTTAGGCCTCCCTTCTTAAGCCCAGACCACACTCATAAATCGGAGGCTCAATCCCAGATGAAGCAGGCCAAAAATACTGTGGCCCTAATTGCCCTTGTCCCAATCTGTTGGTAGGACAGAGATTTTACTCCAGGAGAGGCAAGCCAAGAAGACCAGAGGCTACTGCCCCCACCCAAAGTCCTGTTCATAAGCAGAGTTGTCATTCCAAAAGAAGTGGGCCACTGTCCCCAACACCTGCTCTGGAGCAGTGGCTCAGAGATTTTGCCTAGGGAGGAAGGCAGTCATAACAACAGAGAGCTCTTAAGCTCTCCTCAGAGGAAATGACTTTATTTAAAACAGTGTAGGGAAGTTCAAACCTACACTGGCAATCTCAGAAATAATGGAGAAATTGGGTAAGAAATTAAGAGGAAGGCTGATAGCTTCATAATATCAGCAAGCTAAACTGGTAGATCAGCAAGTTTAACAGAGAGAATCAGGGAAAGAAAAAGTTAAAATAGCCTCCTGGGGACAGAAGACATGTCAGAGACTAGTCTCAAAAAGTACACCAGCCAAGGAGCCCAAATTGAATTGGATCAGATTATAAAGAAATTTATGTCCGAAACAATAGAGAAATCAGCCTAAAAGCTGGATGTGATACCAACAGAAGCAGACAGCTTAACAGAGAGATCAGGGAAAGAGACAGTCAAAGAGAGCACTGCTAAAACACTGTCATCCCAGAGCAACTTGTGCACATTGAAGGCTATAATCTCTAAGGAGCAAGTACAGAGTCTGCACACTGCAGGGGCAACAGACTTCACTAAAATAGTTAAGTCACTAAACAAATAAATAAACAACAACAAACAAGTCCCAGGGGAGAGGGATAATCAGTATCAGATTTGCTACAATATATTACCTTAAGTGTCCAGTTTTCAACAACAAAAAATTACAAGGCATACAAAGAAACAGGATGTGTGACTGACTCATACATAGGAAAATAGATAGGCAACAGAAACTGGCTGTGAGAGGGCCCAGATATTGGATTTAACAGACAAAGATTTCATAATAACCATTATAAATGTATTGAAAGAGCTAAAGAAAACCATGCTAGAAGAAGTAGACAAAGGTATGACAACATTGCAATAAATAGAGAATGTCTGTAAAGAGAGAGAAGTAATTTTTAAAAAGAACTACATGAACATTGTGGAGATAAAAACGTACAATAACTAAAATAACAAGTTCACTAGAAGGGCTTAACAATAGGTTTGAACTAACAAAAGAAAGAATCAGCTCTCTTGAAGATAGACCAATGGTAATTATGCAACCCAAAGAACAGAGGGAAAAAAAGAATGAAGAAAAGTTAACAGAGCCTCAGAGAAATGTTGGATACCAGTAAGTGCACCAACATATGCATAATGTAAGTACCAGAAGAGGAAAGAGGAGACAGAGAAAAGAGCAGAAAAAAAAAAATTGAAGACATAATGTCCAAGTGCTTTCCAAATTTGATGAAAAACATTATTCTACACGTACATGAAGCTCGACCAAGTCATGTAAACACAAATATATCCACACACAAACATATCATAGTAAAAATGTTGAAAGACAAAGACAAAAAGAATTTTGAAAGCAGCAGTACAAAAACAACTCATCGCATACTGATTTCTCATCAGAAACAATGGGGGCCAAAAGGCACTGGAATGACATATTCAAAGTATTAAAGGAAAAAAATTGTCAACCAAGAATCTTCTATCCAGCAAATCTTTCAAAAATGAAAGTGAAATAAAGACATTGCAAACAAACAAAAACTGAGAATTTGTTGCAAGAAGACCTATCTTACAAGAAATGCGAAAGGAAGTTATTAAGGTGGAAAACAAGAGACTGCAGACAGTAGTTCAAATCCTTATGAAAAAGCAAAGATACCAGTAAAGGTAATTATGAAAGACAATATAAATGCCTATTTATTCTTCTTTCTTCTCTTAAGTGATTTAAAAATCAACTTTTAAAACAACAGGTATATAATTGTTTTGTTGGCCTACAACACATAGAAATGTAATCTATTTGACAATAATAGAAGGAAGTGAATGGAAGCAAATTTGTATTTCAGTAAGGTAATGACACCAGGTGGTAACTTGAAAACACAGGAACAAATGAGGAGAACCAAAAATGGTAAATAAGAAGATTACTATAACAAACTCTATAAATATACACTTGCTGTCCTTTCTTCTCTCAGCTTCCCTAAAAGACATAAAATTATATAAAGTAATACTTATAACAATATATTTTGGGGTTTGTAACATATATAAAGTAATGTTATTTTAAAAGCACCAAAAAGGGGAAGAGGTACTAGAGCTACACAAGAGTAATGCTTTTAAATATCACTACAAATAAGTCAGTATAAATCTGAATGGATTCTGAAAAGTTAAAATGTACATGGTAAACTCTAGAGCAACAACTAAGAAAATAATTCAAAAATATCTATATAATAAAAAAATTATTAAAAGAATTAAGATATTACAGTAGGAAAACATCCACATAATACAAAAGAAAGCAATAAAGGAGGGAAATAGTTATGAGACTAACAGAAAATTAAAAGTAAAACAGCAGACATAAATCCAATCACATAAATAATAACATTGTATGTGAATGGATTAAAGAATCCAATCAAAAGGCAGAGCTCATCAAAATAGATAAAAATATATCTCCAAATATATTTTGTCTATGGGACACTTTAGACTCAAAGATACAAATAGGTTGAAAGTAAAAGGATGGAAAAACATATACCAAGCAAATAGCAATAATAAAAAGCTGAAGTGGATATATTAGTATTAGATAAAATAGACTTTCTACCAATTCAGTGTTGATTATATTAAAAAACTCTGCTTGTTTACAGCTCTACCCTCCTTATGTTGCTACTGTCACCAACTATATCTTTATACAGTGTGTGCCCATTAATATAGATTTATTGTTATTGCTTTACACCATATATTTGCTTTTTAAATTATATAGGAAGAAATGTTACAAACCAAACTTGCAATAATGTTGACTTTTACATTCACCTATGTAGATACTTCTACTATTTTTCTTTATTTCTTCATATAGCGTTAAGTTACTGTCTAGTGCTCTTTCATTTCACCCTGAAGGACTTCCATTAGCATTTCTTATGGGGCAGGTCTACTAATAACTAATTCCCTTGGTTTTTGTTTATCTGGGAATATCTTCATTTCTCCTTCATTTGTTTTTTTTTTTAACCTTTAATAAAATAACTTTGGAAATAATGTACATTTCCATGACACCAACACTATAGTTTTCAGAGTCACAGTAAGATACACAGAATTCCATCTGTAATTAATACAAATGACAACTTTTTTTTTTTTTTTTTTTGCGGTACGCGGGCCTCTCACTGTTATGGCCTCTCCCATTGCGGAGCACAGGCTCAGCGGCCATGGCTCATGGGCCTAGCTGCTCCGCAGCATGTGAGATCTTCCCGGACTGGGGCACGAACCCATGTCCCCTGCATCAGCAGGAGTACTCTCAACCACTGCACCACCAGGGAAGCCCACAAATGACAACATTTTAAGCAGTAGTTTCTGTTACAAGGCAAACAAAATCAAGAAAGCAACCACCAAACAAAAGAGAACCAACGCTTCAGAGAAGGAAAATCCAAGAATAGCATATGAGAACAGTTATTGTTTCATGAAGGGTTTCTGACATAACCAATGATAAGGTCACCAAGGACTGTTCCAATACCAGCACCAGACCAGTATTCCTACTGTTGCAGCACCTGCATCGATAAATTTGGCTGCAGTATCAATGTCTCTGCTTATTGTACTGGTTGGAAACTCCCACTGGATTAGTTGAGACACCATTCTGGGCCCCATTAAATACTGTAGAGCTCTCTCCAGTCAAAGAGAATATCGATGATGCAGAAATTCCTCTGGATGCAATCCTGGATCCAGCTTAGATCAGAGTTGGGGTGCAGACAAGCTTGGCATAGGTGAACTATATCTTTGGGGTGACATAGTTGGAGGACTTGGGTGACAGGTGACATGGGCTCCTCTCCCACTTTCCCTCTTCCTGGAGGTGGCAGCAGTGGCAGTTGAAGGAGTGAGGCTCTCTTTCATTTTTCAAGGATAGTTTTACCAGATATAGAACTCTTGGTTGACAATTTTTTCTTTTAGCAGTTTAAGTCATCCCATTGCCTGCTAGCCAACATGGTTTCTGAAGAGAAACTGGTTGCCAGTGTTGCCGAGGCTTCCTTGTACAAGATAGGTCCTTTCTCTCATTCTGCTTTCAAGAGTCTCCCTTTGTCTTTTCTAACAATTTGGCTATATTGTGTCTTCATGTGGATCTCTTTGAATTTATCCTGTTTGGAGTTCATTAAACTTTTTAGATATGTAATTTCATGTCTTTCACCAGATCTGGGAAGTCTTTGTATATTATTTCTTCTAAACGTCTTTCTGCCCTATTTTCTCTCTCCTCTCTCTCTAGGACTCCTATAATACATTGGTACGTGTGATGATGTCCCACACACTTCTTAGGCTTTGTTCATTTTTTAAATTTTTATTTTTTCTTTCCTGCCCCTCAGACTGGAAAATCTCAATTAACTATTTTAAAGTGTGTTGACCAAATTAGCTATTGGGCACTTTGTTTTAATTTCCTCCTTAATCACCCATTAGTGAGGGTGGGACACCCATTCTAGGATTAAGGGCATGCCTGAACACATGACAACCAAAACGGGACAAATGAGATTGAGAGCAGTTTGTTACACATATACTTACAGCCTGGGGGAGAAGGACATCACACACCACACAGGACCCCACGGGAGTTGTACTCAAGAACTCCCATGTGGGAGGTAGGCTTTGTAATTTCAAGAAGGTGGGTTGATACCTGGTTCCTGCAGTGAGTTGTGATTGTCTTGTTTGAATACTTTCACAGACTTGCAAGAAAAGGAAAACTGTTACTCAGGGATAAGCAGGAACTGTGCCTGGTCCCTATAATAAGAAAGGTTGTTTGGCTATGGGTATGGAGTTTCTTTTTGGAGTGATGAAAATGTTTCTAATATTGATTGTGGTTATGGCTGTATAGCTCTATGAATATACTGAAAAACAGTGAATACTTTCAATGGATGAATTTTATGGTATATTAATTATATCTCAATAAAGCTTTTATATTAAAGGTTCCTTTCATAACTAATGAGAGTCTATCTTAAGGCTACACAGAAAAGAAAAAAAAAGTATAAGTTTTCAGCTCAGCTACCAGAAGGCCAGTTTTCAAGGAACAATGGGCTATGAACTTTTCATCATTCATGATCCGACAGCAGCTCTGCTGACTTCTCTCTTCATTCCCTCTGAAACAGGCAATTGTTGTCCCCTACTTTAATAAGTCTACTTAATAAGTGACTCAGTATTTCTAGATTTCTCCTTCACTTCGAATCTTGGCTTTTGCCTCTCTTCTTTTTGAGAGTCTCTGATTCAATTTTTTCGGATATTCTTGTCCCCTTTTCTGCAGAGTTCTCATGCTAGTCCACTCATAAGTCACTGGTCTGGCTAATGTAATACACCTTTTAGCTAAGGCAATTACCCCTGATTTAATTAGCTGTGGCAAGGGCAGTAGGTAATATGATACATTGCTGGTGGGAATGGATATTTGGATATTCTGCCAAAGCCCAAACTAAGACAGGTATTAACAAGCTGGTGGGAATGCAAAATGATACAGCCACTCTAGGAAATGGTTTACTCCTTTCTTGTAATGCTAAATGCATTTACTCTATAACCCAGTAATCCCACTCCTGAGTATCTACCCTAGAGAAATAAAATCTTATGTTCACACAAAAACTGTACACAAATGTCCATAGCAGATTTATTTGTAATGGTCCCAAACTGAAAACAACCCAAATGTCCTTCAAAGGGTGAATGGATAAAGAAATTGTGGTACATCTATACAGTTAACACTACTCAGCAGTAAAAAGGAACAAATTACTGATACATGCAACAACTTGAAAGAATCTCAAAACATTATGCTGGGTGAAAGAATCCAGCCTTAAGAGGTTACATACTATACAATTTCATTTATTTGACATCCTCAAAACTACAACACTATAGTTATGGAGCTTAGATCAGTAGTTGTCAGAAGTTATGGGTCGAGGGAAAGTATGACTACAAAGGGTTAGCACAGGGGAGGTTTTTGGAATGATGAAACCATTCTTTATTCTGATTATGTTAAAATGCAAAAAAAAAAAAAAAAGAGTACACCAAAAGAAAAAAATCAATTTTTCTATATAGTAAATCAAAAAAACTAAAACCTAATGGGCTTAGAATATTGTTATGGACTGAATGTTTATGCTTTCCTCCCACCAAAATTTCATAAACTTAAATCCTAATCCCAAATGTGATGGTACCAGGAGGTGGGGCTTTTGAGAGGTAATTAGGTCATGAGCATGGAGCCCTCATGAGCGGGATTAGTGCCCGTAGAAAAGAGGCCCCAGAGAGCTCTATAGCTCTTTTTCTGCCATGTGAAGATACAACAAGAAGATACAACCTAGAAGATGGTTCTCACTAGACCCGACTATGCTGGCACCCTGATCTTGGGCTTCCAGACTCCAGACTCCAGAACTGTGAGAAATAAATTTTTGTTGTTTATAAGCCACTCATTCTATGATATTCTGCCAAAGCCCAAACTAAGACAGGTATTAACAAGCAAGATATAGAAGAAATGCAAATAGCCAACAAAGAAAAGATGTTCAGGTGTATTAAAAGTCAAAGGAACGCAAATTAAAACAGCAACAAGATATTGTACATTTTTCAGACTGGCAAAAATGAGAAAGACTGATAGTGTCTATAGTGGTGATGAGCATGTGGGGAACTAAGCAGCCTCACATGCTGGTGAATATGTAAACTGGTAGGGCCGTTTTTAGAGGGCATTCTAATGGCATCTTTAAAAATATGCATATAGCCTTTAAACCAGGGAGTATAATTCATTTAAGCAATTCCAGTACTTACCATGGTACTTACCTGGTATATAAGGAAACCGTTCTTTATTCTGATTATGGTGGTAGTTACATAAATCTACACGTGTTAAAATGCAAAAAAAAAAAAAAAAGAGTACACTTTATATACCAGTACCTGGTATATAAGGAAGCATTAAGCATGTGAAAATTGAGATTATCAGGTAAGATTTCCTGGAAAAGATGAAAGTTTGAGCTGAACCTTCAAGGATGGCTAGGGTTTGAAGCAGTGAAGAGAAAAAGAAGGATATTCTAGGAGAAAGAAAAGATGAGTCACAGTGGCTCAAAGAGGCAGGATAAATATGGTAAATTGGCATCAGCCAGGCTTCAGTGAAAAAGAAAAGTAGGAAGTTAGAGAGTACGAGATGGAAATTTCCTCACACATGAGGTTCACCTCCTACTTTAGGACCCAAATAGATTCCCCTAAGAAATCCCCCCATACCCAGAATTAATTGCTAGCTCCATTGCACTTCCATAGCCCCTGAGGGAAACCTCTTTATCACTGGATCTCAAATTTTATCCTGTATCAGAATCACCTGGTGGGTTTATTAAACACAGATTGCTGAGTTTCTGATTCAGTAGGTCTGGAGACCACAATTTGAGAGCCACTGCTCTAGCCAAATTGACCTCCTTCGAATTGCTAAAATACCATTATAGTGAGCAGCTGTTATTTTTGCCTTCCCAGCATTCATCCTGCCTTCTTCCAGTAACCAAACCCTTTTCCAGAAGGGAGCCACTTCTAAATAGTTTAGGTGTGGCTGATTTGCCTCCCCTGACCATAGTAGACACATGACCAGTCAGAATATTCCATTCCCGTGGTCAGGAATGGGAATGATTGATTGATTCAGGAATGAGGACATAGCCAATCAGAATCTTCTCTGGGATTTTTCTGCCAGACTTATCAGAGAAGATGCTCTCTTTCTGCCAAGGTTGCTAAACTGATAACATGTGAGTCTTGAGCTTCTGGTGACCCTCATGACTACCAAATGGAGGAAACCTATTAGAGAAAAAAGGAGGACGTAGATGACATCACTTGAGCCCTTATATCCAGGCATGCCCAAATCCAGGCTATTCCACAGCCCTGTCAGTTCCATGTGTAAATAAATTCCCAGTTTCTTTAAGCCAGTTTGAGATGGGTATTTGTCACTTGCAAACCAGAGTCCAAACTAATATATAAATTGATATGGAAAAGGGGAGGGGTGGCAATGATAGACCTTACAGTATGGAATGCCATGAGGATTCTTCTGTCTCTGGCTGGGAAGTAACAAGTCTTATTCTGTGGTTACAAAGGAGCTCATTAAAACTGCTGTAACTTGGAACACTGACTTTGTGCCTATCACACCTAAAGCTTTAGAGGATTTTAGAAAATTTTAGATGTGAACACATGACTTAGGTTGTTCCAATCAGACTAAGGGAAAAGATTTATTTCATTTTAGTTGAAAGACCCTCCCTGCCTCTATTCCAAGAAATCACCAAGGAAGTCTCTGGTGCTCTCCACAGTTACTGGCAGCTTCCCTGCCACCACAAGAAGCCAGTCTTAGGATGACGCCTCTACTGTAGGACGAAGCCTCTACTGATAATAGCAGATGAAGAGAGGAATAAACCTGGGTCTATAATGACATAAATGAGCCATTGCTGATGTTTAGCAGTTTGAAGCCCACCCTACTGCTGAACTTTCGGTTACATAAGACAATAAATTTGTTTGAATTGTTTTTTTCTGTATCTCAAAGTCAAAAACTATTCTAAGTCATATAATTGGCTACTTCTGGTATATAATTCTTGCAGGAAAGAACAAGCTTCAGTCAAACTGGTCCATCTGAAAGCAAATAGGAAATACGATAGATAACCTTGCAAAGAGGTACCTTTATTGCCTAGACAGAAATTCCAAAATGGTGTGAGTCAGATATAATAACTTTACTAGGGTGCAAAAGCCAAAACTTCTATGGCATGCTAAAGTAAAGAAGGAGACACAATGGGAGATCTGATCAGGATCCAGGAAGAGCCAAAGAACCAGGACAGCTGAAGGGCCAAGGTCCTTCCTGCCTCCTCCAGCCCACCCCAAATGGCTCTAGGTGGGACGAAGGTAAATACCACATAGGTGAGCCAGTCTCTGGGATGCAGACTGGGGACAAGTGGAAGACAAGCTGTGCCTCCCCACCTCAAAGCTGCCTGAAGACAGAGGCCAAGACTGAAACAGTCAAATTGACTGAAGGAGCTTAACAGAGAAAGAGGCCTATTCCTAAGGAACAGAAATGAGCTTTCCCATTCAATATCGATGGGGATGCAGTCTTTCTAGAAGGCAATTTAGCATAACAAAAACCTTTTTAAAAGAAATATTGTGGCCATGCCTTGTGTCTTGAGGGATTTTAGTTCCCCAACCAGGGATGGAACCCGGAACCCCAAAGTAAAAGCACTGAGCTCTAACCACTGGACCACCAGGGTATTTCCAAAAACAAATCTTTTTAAAAAATGTATCCCACCCCTTGGACCTAGAGTCTGTCATACAGAGTGCAGTAAGTTAGAAAGAGATAAACAAATACCATATGCTAACACATATATATGGAATCTAAAAAAAAAAAAAAAGGTTCTGAAGAACTTAGGAGCAGGACAGGAATAAAGATGCAGACGTAGAGAATGGACTTGAGGACACGGGGAGGGGGAAGGGTAAGCTGGGACGAAGTGAAAGAGTAGCATTGACATATATACACTACCAAATGTAAAACAGATAGCTAGTGGGAAGCAGCCGCATAGCACAGGGAGGTCAGCTCCGTGCTTTGTGACCACCTAGAGGGGTGGGATAGGGAGGGTGGGAGGGAAATGCAAGAGAGAGGAGATATGGGGATATATGTATATGTATAACTGATTCACTTTGTTATAAAGCAGAAACTAACACACCATTGCAAAGCAATTATACCCCAATAAAAATTTTTAAAAAATGTATCCACCCGGGATATAGCAATTTTATATATAGGAATTGATCCTAAAGAAATGAAGACTTACAAATAACAAATGCTGGAGAGGGTGTGGAGAAAAGGGAACCCTCCTACCCTGTTGGTGGGAATGTAAATTGGTGTAGCCACTATGGAGAACAGTATGGAGGTTCCTTAAAAAACTGAAAATAGAGCTGCCATATGATCCAGCAATTCTAATCCTGTGCATATATCCAGAGAAAACCATAATTTGAAAAGATACATGCACCCCAATGTTCATTGCAGCACTATTTACAATAGCCAAACATGGAAGCAACCTAAGTGTCCATCGACAGATGAATGGATAAAGAAGATGTGGTACATATGTACAATGCAATATTAGTCATAAAAGAGAGTGAAATAATGCCATCTGCAGCAACATCGATGGACCTACGGATTGTCATACTGAGTGAAGTAAGTCAGACACAGAAAGACAAATATCGTATGATATAGCTTATATGTGGAATCTAAAATATGGTACAAATGAACTTATTTACAAAACAGAAATAGAGTCACAGATGCAGAAAACAAACTTATGGTTGCCAGGGTTATTATTATTTTTTTTTTTTAGTTTATTTATTTATTTATTTATTTATTTTGGCTGTGCTGCGTGGCCTGAGGGATCTTAGTTCCCCACTAGGGATTGAACCCAGGCCCCCTGCAGTGGAAGCACGGAGTCCTAACCACTGGACAGCCAGGGAACACCCGTATTTTTTATTTTATTTTATTTTTATTGGAGTATAGTTGATTTACAATGTTGTGTTAGTTTCAGGGGTACAGCAAAGTGAATCAGTTATACATATACATATATCCACTCTTTTTTACATTCTTTTTCCATATAGGTCATTACAGAGAATTGAGTAGAGTTCCCTGTGCTATACAGTAGGTCCTTATTAGTTACCTATTTTATATACAGTAGTGTGTACAATATATGTCAATCCCAACCTCCCAATTTACCAAGTCAGAAGGAGAAATACAAATACCATATGATATCACTTATATGTGGAATCTAAAATATGACACAAATGAACTTATCTACGCAACAGAAACAGATTCACAGACACAGAACAGACCTGTGGTTGCCAAGGGGGAAGGGAGTCGGGGGAGGGTTGGATTGGGAGTTTGGGACTAGCAGATGCAAACTACTATATATAGAATGGGAAATATATTCAGTATCCTGTAATAAACCATAATGGAAAAGAATATGAACAAGTATATATATGTGTATATATATATATGTGTGTGTATATATATATATATATATATGTATAACTGAATCACTTTGCTGTACACCAGAAACTAACACAACATTGTAAATCAACTATACTTCAATTAAAAAAAAAAGAAATGAAGATTTAACTATACTATGAGAACATTCTCATAGTATTCAAAATGGCCAATCACTGGAAACAACTTAAATGTCCCCAAATTGCCAAAGTTATATCTTTTGTTTCACAAATACTTATTAATTTATTTATTCTATATGTCTTCTATATGCCAGGCATTTTGCTAAGCACTGGGGATGCAACACATCAAGTTACGTGCAAACATCAAGAGTGTTCAGAAACTTTTATACCAATTTGACAGAGCAGTTTTATGTCTGTTAAATCTAATAAAATGTGAGGCTTGTACTTTATCTTTGTTAATTATTTCATTTTTTCCAGTAACTTATTTTTATTGTATCTTACAAAAAATACATGATTGGGTCCAGGAAACCAGCTGGTCTGGCCAAAGATCATAGCAGAGACTAAGACGCTGGCACTGAAAACAGTAAGACAAGAAAAGACTTGAGATATTTAAGAGGAAAAATTGGTATGGTTTGGTAATACAGTAGATAGAGGGGAGAGGTGATATATGCAGCAATGGTGATTCCTAAGTTTATGGCTTATTCAGTGGGACAGATGATCTTGCTATTCACTTAGACAGGGAACACTGGAAGACTGCCAGGTTTGGGGGAGAGGGGATTCCTTAGTTCTGTCTAGCTTGGATACGCAGAGTTTGAGGTGTCTTTGACACATTTAGAAGTGCTAAATAGGCAGTTAGATACCTAGGCTGGGGCTCAGAAGAGGCTTAGGAGATGTAAGTTTGGAAGTCACTGGCATGTATCTAATAATTGAAGCTGAAAACCATGGATGAGATTACCTGGGGAGATAATATTGAGTGAGAAGAGCAGATGGCCAAGGCCAAGTGTTGAGAATAGGCAATAATGAATAACTACGAAGAAGAGGATGAGCATGAAGCGATAATTGAGGACAGACCACATAACTGTTTTATATTCATATAATAGAATATTATTAACCTATTACATTTTTTTAGATTTGTACGATTAGCTGAAAAAGTTTAAAGTATCTATAGTATGTTCCATTTTTAAACAACAAAATATATATGCAATCATATATCCAAAAGTATATGTCATAAAAAGCCTGGTGTTAACAGTGGAAGAGATTGAGAGGGTTTTTTTCCTGCTTTTTTTTTTTTTTTTTTTTTTTTTTTTTTTTGCGGTAGGCGGGCCTCTCACTGTTGTGGCCTCTCCCCTTGCGGACCACAGGCTCCGGACCACAGGCTCAGTGGCCATGGCTCATGGGCCCAGCCGCTCTGCGGCATGTGGGATCTTCCCAGACCGGGGCACGAACCCGTGTCCCCTGCATCGGCAGGCGGACTCTCAACCACTGCGCCACCAGGGAAGCCCCCTGCTTATTTTTATATCTACTTTTTTTCTTTTTTTTTTAAATGACCACAGTTTTTCCCTCGTGCCAAAGCAAACTTTGCAAAACTTATGTGTCCATCAAGATACAGTTCTCAGATTTAAAATTTTACCTGAAACACAGAATAAGAGCCCTCAAGTTTTGACTAAAGATTGCCAAAGTCACATAAGGATTCTCTGAAAATACAATCTCTCAGGCATGCTAAATTTATATTTTTTTTCTGGCTTGACACCTATCACAGCTACATACTAGCACCAAGGGAAAAAACCCAATTTACAAAAAAAATTCACAAAATCCGAAAGTGTGGAAAACATTATTTAAGAGTAAATTATCAAGGAAAATATTTGTAAAGCATATTTCGAACAAAGGACTAGTTTCCCAACACAGCACCTATAGATCAAAAAGGAAAAAATAACTCATTGTTATTGTTATCAAATTAGCATAGATCAAAAAGTATGACTTACATTGGTTAGAGTGTGGGTGATCAGCACCCCCACATATATATATTTTTTCTTCAGCTAAGATAGCAAGAGAGACAATCTATTGTACACGTGTTACATTCAGTCACAACTGAGAACAGAACTAGTCCAGAATGTCCCAGGTCCAGGGCAAAGGACCAAAAGAGGCTGTTTTGATAAGAGCAAGGTGGGTCTCTCAAAGGTGGTCAAGGCCATCAGAATGGCCATATATGTTTCAGATCCATTGAGACAAGTTCTAGGCAGTAGGCATGCAGTCCAACAATTTGTACCAGCGTCCCTGGCCTCTGGCTTCCCTTGTTTCTGCCCCTGTGGATTCCATGGGTGTAAGAGTTTACTGTGACATCCGCTTCATCTTTCTTTTGCACTTCGGCATGCGCATTCGCATCTTCCTCCACTCCGGTCCTATGGCGCGGAGGTTTATCAGAAGATGGCGCTAAGGCCGAGAGCAGCGCCCCCATATACTTCTATTTGGAGTGTAAACTGTTGTGATCTCTATGGAGGACAATTTGGCGATATCTATCAAAATTACAAAAGCACATGCTCTTTGAAACAGCAATTCCTAGGAATTACTAGGAATTCTACTACTAGGAATTTATCCTGGTGATGTACTCATAGTTGTACAAACATATAAGATTATTCACTGAGCAATATTTGTAATTGCAAAAAAATTGAGAACATCCTAAATATCCACCAGTAAGGAATTAGTTTAAAAACTATGGTACATTCAACAAATAAAAATACTGTGAAATTGTAGAAATGACCAAGGAATCTGTAGAATAATCAAGAATAATCACTGAGCTATATTTAGTGACAAGCAAAAAATAAGAGGCAGAACAGTGCGTGCGGTGGGTGGCTGGAGTATAGCCTTTTATACCTTTTAAATTTGAACCATTTAAATACATTGCCTATTCAAAATAATTTTTTAAAAGAATGTAATTTTTAAAATTTCTCTGATTTAAAACTAACGCACACACGCGCGCACACGCACACACACACACACACACACACACACACACACACAGAAATTAAATAAATAAATACAGTAGTAATGCCAGAAAAAAGATAAAGATGCCCATTGCACTAGTTTCCTGAGCTGTATTAATAAATCACAAAATGGGTGGCTTAAAACACAGAAATGGGGCTTCCCAGGTGGCGCAGTGGTTGACAGTCCGCCTGCCGATGCAGGGAACACGGGTTGGTGCCCAGGTCCGGGAAGATCCCACATGCCGTGGAGCGGCTGGGCCCGTGAGCCATGGCTGCTGAGCCTGCGCGTCCAGAGCCTGTGCTCCGCAACGGGAGAGGCCACAACAGTGAGGGGCCTGCATACCGCAAAAAAAAACCCCAAAAAAACACAGAAATGTATTCTCACATTTCAGGAGACCAGAAATCGAAAAGCAAGGTATTGGCAGGGTTGGTTTCTCCTGAAAGCTCTGAGGGAGAAACAGGGACATGACCCTCTTTCCTAACTTCCAGTGGTCGCTGGCAATCCTTGACTTGTAAATACATCACTACAACCTCTGCCTTCATCTTCACATCACCTTCTTTTCTTTGTGGCTGTGTGTGTCCTTTCTGCCCTTATCAGAATGCTTTCATTGGAATTTGGGCCCACCCTAATCCAGTATTATCTCATCTGGATCCTTGGTTACAGCTGCAAAGACTCAATTTCCAAATGAGTTCACATTCTAAGTTTCCAGGCAGACGTGAATTTTGAGGAATGCCGTTCAATCATTATAACCATTTTCCCTGCTTTTTTTGGCATTACATTGCAGGTCCTAGCTAGTGAGGTAAGACAAGAAAAAAAACAACAACAGTATAAATCGTAGCAATTTCTTTTTTTTTGGATCTCTCTCCTAAGGCAAAGAAAACAAAAGCGAAAATAAACAAATGGGACCTATTTAAACTTGAAAGCTTTTGCACAGCAAAAGAACCATTGACAAAATGAAAAGACAACCTACTGAATGGGAGAAGATATTTGCAATATATCATCAGAAAATGCAAATCAAAACCACAATGAGATAGCACCTCACACCTGTCACAAAGGCTGTCATCAAAAAGACCACAATAACAAATGTTGGTGAGGATTTGGAGAAAAGGGAACCCTTGTATACTGTTGGTGGGAATGTAAATTGGTGCAGCTACTGTGGGAAACAGTATGGAGGTTCTTCAAAAAACTAAAAATAGAACTACCATATGATCCAGCAATTCCACTCCAGGGTATATATCTGAAGAAAACAAAAACATTAATTTGAAAAGATACATGCACCCCAATGTTCTCAGCAGCATTATTTTTTTTTAACATCTTTATTGGAGTATAACTGCTTTACAATGGTGTGTTAGTTTCTACTGTATAACAAAGTGACTCAGCTATACATAAACATATATCCCCATATCTCCTCCCTCTTGCGTCTCCTTCCCACCCTCCCTATCCCACCCCTCTAGGTGGTCACAAAGCACGGAGCTGATCTCCCTGTGCTATGCGGCTGCTTCCCACTAGCTATCTATTTTACATTTGGTAGTGTATATATGTCCACGCCACTCTCTCAATTCATCCCAGCTTACACTTCTCCTTCCCTGTGTCCTCAAGTCCATTCTCTACATCTGCATCTTTATTCCTGTCCCACAGCGCATTATTAACGATAGCTAAGACAAGGAAGCAACCTAAGTGTCCATCAATAGATGAATGGATAAAGAAGATATATATGTACACAATGGTATGCTACTCAGCCATAAAAAAGAATGAAATTTTGCCATTTGCAACAACATGGATGGACCTGGAAGGTATGTTTAGTAAAATGAGTCAGAGAAAGACAAATACTGGATGTTTTCACTTATATGTGGAATCTAAAAAAGAAAACAAACAAATGAATTTAACAAAAAAGAAACAGATTCACAGATATAGAAAACAAACTAGTGGTTACCAGAGGGGAGGGGGAAGGGGAAGGGGCAAGATAGGGGTATGGGATTAAGAGGTACAAACTACTCTGTATAAAATAAGGGGACTTCCCTGGTGGCACAGTGGTTAAGAATCCGGGTTTGAGCCCTGGTCCGGGAAGATCCCACATGCCGTGGAGCAACTAAGCCCGTGCGCCACAACTACTGAGCCTGCGCTCTAGAGCCCGTGAGCCACAACTAGTGAGCCTGTGTGCCACAACTACTGAAGCCCACGCGCCTACAGCCCGTGTTCTGCAACAAGAGAAGCCACCGCAATGAGAAGCCTGCTTACTGCAACGAAGAGTAGCCTCCACTCACTGCAACTAGAGAAAGCCTGCACACAGTAACAAAGACCCAACGCAGCCAAAAATAAATTTTAAAAAAAGTAAAATAAAATAAATAAGCTACAAGGATGATATATTGTACAGCATAGGGAATATAGCCAATATTTTATAACAACTATAAGTGGAGTCTAATCTATAAAAATTTTAAATCACTATGTATTTCAATTTAAAAAAACCCTAAAAAAATATTATCCTGAAATGGTTAAATAAGTAAGCATAGTATCCTTTAAAAAAAAAAAAACCTTCTGGATTACTGAAAAGGTCTTTCTTCTATACAGATAGCAAATATCTATAAAATAAAAATCTATTCTGTTTTAATCTGTCTTTTTATTTTCTTGTTTCACTTTCTGGAATATAACAACCCTAAACCCTTTAATAAAAGACTTCCATATAAATAAACAAAATTCATGCCATCGTCTCTTCAGTGACTTATCTAAGAGTGGAAAATAGGGAAACATGACTGACAGAAAAAAAAAAAGCTATTAAATGCCACTTACACCAAAAGCAACTATTTGATTTAAAAGTTTGGTTTTTGGTTTGTTTTTGTTTTTGTTTTTGCCACACCACGTGACTTGGAGGATCTTAGTTCCCCGATCAGGGATCCAACCGATGCTTCCTGAAGTGGAAGTGTAGAGTGCTAACCAGTGGACCACCAGGGAATTCCCTAAAAGTTTTTTTGTTTTTTGTTTTTAATGAGAAAATCCTCAAACAGTTAACTCATCTGCTTAATAAATTAAAACAATGTAACTCTATAAATGAGTAGAAAATTTGAAACCTTAATTCCATAAAGATTTAACATTTTTCTATGCCAGGCATTGTTTTAAGTACTTTTACACATATCAATTCATTTAATCCTGAGAATAAGCCAATGAAGTGGGCACTATTATTATCCCTATTTTACAGACAAAGGAACCAAGGCACAGAGTTAAGCAATTTGCTGAATGTCACACAGTTAATAACTGGTGGTCTCTAATTGAACTCAAGCAGTAGGGCTCCATAACCCACGCCCTTCACCACTTTGTTATATTGTTTTCCTCTGGTAACGTCTTGGTGGAAGCAGAGAAAGGGTCAGAGGTCAGAAAAGAAAGAAAAAGAGGGCAGAAAGCTAAGGAGGCAATACTGACACCTGTTAAAGTCTGAGAAACAAATATCTAACTCATTTAACAATATTGCTTTTTTTTTTCTCAGCTTTGTTGAGGTAACTTGACAAATAAAATTGTAAGACTTTTAAAGTGTACATCATGATGATTTGACATAGATATAATTGTGAGGCTTCCTCCCACCTAGTTAATTAACACATCCATCACCATATAACATCCATCATCACATATGTGTGTATATATACATATATATTGATATATTTAAATTAACGCAACAAAGTTTATTTTTTGCTTGTGCTACCTGTCCAATGCAGTTTGGTAGAGGGTTCTGTTCCAAGTAGTCACACAGTGTCCATGTCCATGGAACCAAGAAATGGTTCCATCTTCTTGTGACACTGCCATCTCAACATGTGGCTTTACATATATATTTTTTACTAAGATCCTTATATATATATATATTTTTTAATATATATTATACTCTATATAGTGATGGATATATTAATTAACTCTATATATTGTATATATCTATATAAATGATATATATACTAGATTCACACACATATATATTATGAAAATATTTGTTTCACTCTCTTGGTAAATTTCAATTATACAATACAGTGTTATCAACTATAGTTATGTTTTGTATTAGATCCTTAGAACTTATTCCTCTTATAGCTAAAAGTTTGTACCCTTTTACCAACCTCTCCCTATTTCCGTCACCCCCCAGTCCCTGGAAACTACTTTTCTACTCTCTGTTTCTATGAGTTTGAGGTGTTTTTTTTCGATTCATATATAAGTGATACTACAATATTGTTCTTTAACATGTATGAAATCCTTTGCCTAAACAATAAGCAAGCACTGCAAAAATTTACCACAGCAAGTATTTTGATCATTTCATAAGTTTTAAAATATAGACATTCTTTTTTTGAACTTTATTTTATTTATTTTTTTATACAGCAGGTTCTTATTCGTCATCAGTTTTATACGCATCAGTGTATACATGTCAATCCCAATCGCCCAATTCATCACACCACCTAAAATATAGACATTCTTAAACTCTTTTTCTTGTTTTCATCAAGGAACATCTGATCTGATAATCGCCTCTACCAAATCTAGCTTTAAAAAAGAAAGAAAGAAAGAAAAGTGGTATGTTAGAGTTCTTTTGTTGCCATCTCGTGGTCTTTTATAGTATCGCTACTGAAAACTTTAAACCTTTGGACTGGGCTCTGATCACCTTTCCACCGGCTCCTGAATTTATCTACATCATTTTAAAAGTGTAGAAACCAAAACTGGGCATTATCCAGTCTATCACTGAAGTGCTAGATGAAGGATGGCCATGCCCAAAACCAGAAAGGAAAGTCCCACCAAGCCCCTTCTGAGGGGAACTCCGTGTGACTTTTCACAGTTGTAACAGTCTCAAGACAGTTCTTTATGCAGAATTCATTCTGGGTTTCCTTAGTTAACTCCAGTAACACATTGTATCAAATTAGAAATCTTAAATTAGTCTCCCCCTCAAGGATATTTCCCCTTCCCTTCCTCTGGGAGGGAGGAGGGACCGGCTGGCACTGGGGAGACAAGGCAAGTGCAGGTCTCAGGGGAACACTTCTCAGTGAGGGTCAGAGGGGAAGACTGATGAGTCCCTTAGGCACAAGTCCATTTCCTGGCAGCTCCCTGGTGTTGGCAACTGAGAGCCCAACTTAAGCCCCAGAGAGAACTTGAAAGAACCCACCTTACCTGCTTTTCTGCCTTGCTTATGATCGAAATAATCTCTGAAAATTGCTTATTCAAATACAGCATTCACAGTTTTGTGCAACCAATCCTAAAGACCAGGTGGTCAGTTCCTCTAATTCTTCTTCACTCAGCTTTCTTTCTCTATGACCTTGTATTCTTTCTTCTTTTGTTCTCCTAGTGTTCTCAACCTGAGACAGTATGCTCCTAACCCCTGCCCCACCCACTAATGTTTGAAGATCTGTAAGGGTGGTTCTTTGACCCAATAACTCAGGAAGTACTGGCACTTAATGGTTGAGGGTCAGATGTACTAAAAATCCTGCAATGAAAGAATGTATATATATGTATAACTGAATCACTTTGCTGAACAGTAGAAATTAACACAACATTGTAAATCAACTACACTTCAATTAAAAAAATAAATAAAAATCCTGCAATGTGCGAGACACTCTCTTAAAATTAATAATCCAGCACGATAGTTAAGAAAACCACTACCGTTCATTTCTCTGGCCTCTCAAATCATGCATAACTCTTCTTTATAAATGGTTAGTAAAACCCTTAAAATTATTCACACACTATTTCCAGAGACTGTTATACAGTGGACTATATATTCAAAAAGTGGGAAAAAGGCAATGGCGGTCTCCTTGGCCCTCTCTAATAATATATTATTTCTCTTTCTTTCACCTCCAGGAATTGGTTGATTTTGAGTAACTTAAATGAATTTTGATGAAATTCCACTATATCAACACTTTTTTTTTTTGCGGTACATGGGCCTCTCACTGTTGTGACCTCTCCCGTTGCGGAGCACAGGCTCCGGACGCACAGGCTCAGCGGCCATGGCCCACGGGCCCAGCCACTCTGCGGCACGTGGGATCCTCCCAGACCGAGGCACAAACTCGCGTCCCCTGCATTGGCAGGCGGACTCTCAACCACTGAGCCACCAAGGAAGCCCCTGACTTAATTCTTTGAAATTATTCTATATTAATACAAAGGGCTGTACCTCATCCTTTTTAATGACTGCAGAATATTTCATTTTATGGAGCTATCCTAGAATATACTTAACCAGTCTTTGTGGAAGGATTTTAAGCCAAAGAGCATAATCAGATGTCTATTTTGAAACGGTCATTATTCTGACTGATAAATGCCAGATATCATTCATTGTGGAGAATGGTTTGAAGGTTTGCAGTAGTTTATGTGATGATATCTGTGAGAGGATACTACCATCATATTCCTGGTGAGCAATGATTTCTTTTTATTGTTGCTCTCTAATATTTCCCCAGCAAGGCTAAACCTTGGAAGGAAGGAAGCAAGGAAGGGAGGGAGGGAGGGAAGAAAGGAGGGAGGGGGGCTCTTTGAGAAATATGACATACATACACGAAAAAAAGACAAAACAGAAATGAATAACTTAATAATTCATGACGAAGTAAATACCCATATAACTGTTACCAAGGTCAAGAGATTAAACATTGCAAAGATGGTCCTTGCCCCCTTCTCAATAATATCCCTCCCCTCCCCTTCAGAGGCCCACTGTTATGGGCCTGGCAATTATGATAATCACTTCCTTGCTTTTCGTTATAGTTTTACCACCTAATCTGCATTCCTAAACATTTTAATTTCATTTCTTTATTTTTAAACTTTATATAATTAGAATCATGCAGCATGTATTCTCTTGTATATAGCTTCTTTCACTCAACGTTATGTTTGTGAATTTCACCTATATGGTTACATTTTCATTGTTCATTTTTATTGCTGCATAATATCTCATTATTTGAACATATTATAATTTAACTGTTCCACTGTTGGAGGGCATTTGGGTTTGTTAAAAACAAGACAACAGGCTCAAAATGGAGTTACTTAACGCTAAGCCCCACATCACCAAACCAATACTTGATTATACTTTCAGTTTTTCCGGAAACAGAATCTTAAACTGGTCAGTCTGGAATTACCTGGTCAAGGCTAGTGAGGTAATCTGTCACACAGACCCTCACCATCCCCTAAAGGAAAGCAACCTTGACACAGTCAATCCACTTTTTGCTAGTAGAACTTCCTTGTCCTGCTCTCTTCTGCCTATAAAAATCTTTCATTTTGTACAGCTTCTCGGAGCTCATTTCTATCTGCTGGATGGGATGCTGCCCGATTCATGAATCATCGAATAAAATCAATAAGGTTTTAGAAATTTACTCATTTGAATTTTGTTTTTGAACAGTTTGTTTGCAGTTTGGAACTATTCTAAATAATGATACTATGAACATCCTTTGAACGTTTCCTGGTGCACATGTGTATGCATATCTCTTGATTATACACTAGGAGACCAAATGTCCCGGGGGGCCTAGAACTCGCACAGTTTTAGCACTGAAAGTCTTATGTCCAGGGAAGTCCCCTTCATCCCAGGCAAACTGGGATGGTTGATTACCCTAATATAAACCAAGGGAGTAAAAATTCTCAGTCAACTTTAGTAGATAATGCCAAATAGTTTTTCCAAAGTACTTTCTACCAATTTACACATGATGGGTTCAGGACATGCCACACAAAATGTGGATCTTGCGCTGAAGGAGTTTGAGAAGACGGCAGAAGCAAGATCACTCTGACCACCCCCTCAGCCCCCACCCCTGCCCTTCTTCCCTGAAAGCAAGAGATAAATCTTTTTATGTGAAAGGTATCCTCCCTGTACCAGGAGGAAGGGAGAAATCCCTATCAACCAGAGTCAAGGAATATAGGGACCAGAAGGCTGCAGAAACCTTACTTCACCATTTACTGTCCCTAGCCCAAAACTCTGCCTTGTCAATTCTTCACAAATGTATTGTTTCTTTGTCTAAAATGTATAAAAGCTTCCTCCTGCTCTGGTCACTTCTTTGAGACTCATATCTTTGAGTAGCATATTGCAGAATTTCCTTTCTTTTTAAGGCTAAATAATATTTCACTGTATGTACATATCACATTTTGTTTATCCCTTCATCCGTTGATGAACAATAGGGTTGCTTCCACATTTTAGCTATTGTGCATAATTCTGCTACGAACATGTGTTTACAAATGTATCTTTGAGGCCCTGCTTTTAAAATTTTATCTATTTTATTTTTGGCTGCGTGGGGTCTTTGTTGCTGCATGCAGGCTTTCTCTAGTTGCGGCGAGTGGGGGCTACTCTCATTGTGGTGGCTTTTCTTGTTGCAGAGCACAGGCTCTAGGGCACGTGGGCTTCAGTAGTTGTGGTGCAGGGGCTCAGAAGTTGTGGCTCGTGGGCTCTAGAGTGCAGGCTCAGTAGTTGTGGCGCACCGGCTTAGTTGCTCCGCGGCATGTGGGATCTTCCTGGACCAGGGCTCAAACCCATGTCCCCTGCATTGGCAGGCAGATTCTTAACCACTGCACCGCCAGGTAAGTCCTTTGCCCAGTTTTGAACTGGGCCTTTTTTTGTTGATGAGTTTTAGTTCTGTATAGTTTCTGGATATTAATACCTTATCAAATATATAATCTGTAAATATTTTCTCACATTCTGTGGGTTGCATTTTTACTCTGCTGATAGTGTCTTTTGATGCACAGAATTCTTAAATTTTCATCAAGTCCATTTGTCTATTTTTTTCTTTTGTTACCTATGCTTTTGGTGTCATATTCAAGAAATCATCGCCAAATTCAATGTCGTGAAGATTTTGCCATATGTTTTCTTCTAAGAGCTTTATTGCTTTAGGTCTTACATTTAGATCCTTGAACCATTTTGAGTTATTTTTTTATATGGTGTTTGGTAAAGGTCAAACTTCATTCTTTTGCAATGTGGATATCCAGTTTTCCTGGCACCATTTGTTGAAAAAACTATCCTTCCTCCATTGAATGGTCGTGGCACCCTTAGCAAAAATCATTTGATCATATATGCAAGGGTTTATTTCTGAGTTCTCTATTCTATTCCATTGGTCTATATGTTTGGCTTTATGCCAATATCACACTTCTGATTACTGTAGCTTTGTACTAAATTTTGAAATCAGGAAGTCTGAATCCTCCAGTTTTGTTCTTCTTTTTCAAAATTATTTTGGCTATTTGGGGTTCCCTTGAGAGTCTATATGAATTTTAGAATGGGTTTATCTATTTCTGCAAAAAAAAAAGTCATTGGCATTTTGATATGGATTGCATTGAATGTGTAGATCATTTTGGGTAGTATTGACATTTTTAAAATAGTAAGTCTTTCAACCCATGAACATGGAATATGTACTCATTTATTTGTATCTTCTTTAATTTCTTTCAGTAATGTTTTATAGTTTTCATTGTACAAGTCTTTTGCCTCCTTGGTTAAGTTAACTCCTAAGTATTTTATTCTTTTTGATGCTTTTGTAAATGGAATTGTTTTTGAAATTTCCTTTTCAGATTGTTTATTGTTTGTGTATAGAAATGCAACTGATTTTTGTGTGTTGACTTTGGAACCTACTACTTTGCTGAATTTGTCTACAGACAATTTTTAAATTAAACTTTTCATAATTGTAGATGCATATGCAGTTGTCAGAAATAATACTGAGAGGTGCTTTGTATCCTTTATTTCATTTTCCCTAAGGTAACACCTTGTAGAACCATAGTACAATATCACAGCCAGGATACTGACATTGATAGAGCCTAGATACAGAGCATGTCCATCATGAGGATCCCTCTTATTGCCCTTTTATACCCACATCTACTTCCCTCTCACAATCACCTTCTTCCATATCAGGAACAACCACTAATTTGTTTACCATTTTTGTATTTAAGAATGTTATATAGGGGCTTCTCTGGTGGCGCAGTGGTTGGGAGTCCGCCTGCCAGGGCAGGGGACACAGGTTCGAGCCCTGGTCCAGGAGGATCCCACATGCTGCGGAGCAGCTGAGCCCGTGCGCCACAAGTGCTGAGCCTGCGCTCTAGAGCCCGCGAGCCACAACTACGGAGCCTGTGTGCCACAACTACTGGAGCCTGTGTGCCACAACTCCTGAAGCCTGTGTGCCTAGAGCCCGTGCTCTGCAACAAGAGAAGCCATTGCAATGAGAGGCCCGCACACCGCAGTGAGGAATAGCCCCCGCTCGCTGCAACTAGAGAAAGCCCGCACGCAGCAACGAAGACCCAATGCAGCCAAAAATAAATTAATTAATTAATTTAAAAATAAATAAAAATTTAAAAAAGAATGTTATATAAATGCAGTCATATGGTGTGTAACCTTTGGGGATTGAATTTTTCCATTTAGCGTAATTGTCTGGAGATCTACCTAGGTTGTTGCACGTATCAATAATTCAGTCCTTTTTATTGCCCAATAGATTTCCATAGTATGGATGTACCATAATTTAAATATTTACCCTTCAAAGAACATCTAGGTTGATTCCAATCTTTGTTTATTACGAATACAGCTGCTAGGAACACTGGTGTACAGGATTTTGTGTAAACAAAAGTTTTCAGTTCTCTAGGATAAATAAATGCCCAAGTGCTACTGCCGGGTTGTATGGTAATTGCATGATTAGTTTTATAAGAAATTGCCAAACTGTTTTCCAGAATGAGTGTACCATTTTATATTCTCACCAGCAAAGCATGAGTGATCCAGTTTCTTGCCATCCTTGCTAGTATTTGGTGTTTTCACTATTTTTTATTTCAGCCATTCTAATAATTGTATAGTGATACCTCTCTGTGTTTGTGTGTGTGTGTGTGTGGTACGCGGGCCTCTCACTGTTGTGGCCTCTCCGGACACGCAGGCTCAGCAGCCATGGCTCACGGGCCAGCCGCTCCGCGGCACGTGGAATCCTCCCGGACCGGGGCATGAACCCACGTCCCCTGCATCGGCAGGCGGACTCTCAACCACTGCGCCACCAGGGAAGCCCTCTCTGTGGTTTTAATTTGCACTTCCCTAATGGCTAATGATGTTGAACATCTTTTTCATGTTCTTACTTGCCATCTGCATATCCTCTTTGTTGAAATGTCTCCTCATGTCTTTTACCCATTTTCTAATTTGACTGATTTTTGTTTAACTATTGAGTTTTGAGAGTTCTTTATATATTCTAAATACTAGTCCTCTGTCAGACATGTGGTGTGCAAATGTTTTCTCCCACTCTGTAGCTCATTTTCATCCCCTAACAAGGTCCTCTGTCGAGCAGAAGTTTTTAATTTTGATGGATTCCAATTTATCAGTGTTTCCTTTTCTAGACTGTGCTTTTGGTATTAATTCTAAGAACTTTTTGTCTAGCCCTTGGATCTTGACATTTTCTACTATGTTTTTTTTTTCCTAAAAGTTTCAGAGTTTTACATTTTACATTTAAGTCGGTAATCCATTTTGAGTTAATTTTTGTATAAGATGTGAAATTTGGGTCAAAGTCCGTATTTTTGCCTGTGGATATCTACTTGCAGTAGCACTATTTGCTGAAAAAGCTATCTCCCCCATTAAATTGCTTTTGCATCTTGTCAAAAATCAGTTGGACATATTTGTGTAGGTCTATAACTGGGTTCTCTATTCTGTGCCATTAATCTGTTTCTCCTTCCAGCAATACCAACAGTCTTGCTTACTGTAGCTAAAGATAGTAAGTCTTAAAGTCAGGTAGCCTGACTTCTTCCGTTTTATTCTTATTCTTCAAAATTGTAGTTATTCTAGGTTCTTTGCCTTTCCATATAAACTTTAGAATAAACTTATCTAGATTTTCCAAAAAAAAAAAGCTGCTGATATTTTTATAGGAATTGCATTAAACCTGTGTAGCAATTTGGGGAGAATCAACATCTTCACTATGTAGAGCCTTCCAATGCACAGTATTTCTTTCCAAAGAAGTATTTAGATCATTTTTGATTTCTTTCATCAGTGTTGTATAGTTTTTGGCAAACAAGTCTTGTACATTTTTTGGTAGATTTACACCTAAGTATTTCAGAATTTTGGAGCAATTGTAAATGGCACTATATTTTTAATTTTGGTGTCCATGTGTTCACTGCTGGCATTTAGAAATACAATCGAGTTTTGTATGTCTTTCTTGTAACCTGCAACCTTGCTGAACTCATGCATTCGTTCTAGTTTTTCTTTTGATTCCTTGGGGTTTTCTATGAAGACAATTATGTCATCTGCAAATAGAGACAGTTTTATTTCTTCCTCTCTGATCTGTATGTCTTTTATTCTCTGCTATAACTCCCAGACCATTCTTGTTCCCAATCTTAAAGAGAAAGCATTCAGTCTTTCGCCATTAAGTATTGATATGATTTTCGCTGTAGGCTTTTTGTAGATTATCTTTACCAAGTTGAGAAAGTTCTCCTCTCTTCCTATTTTTTGAGAGTGTTTATCAAGAATGTATTTTACATTTTGTCAAATGCTTTTTCTACATCGATTAATATGACCATGTGATTTTTCTTCTTAACTTGTTAATATGATTGATTACATTGATTAATTTTCAGGTATTAAACTATCCTTGCGTCCCCAGAATAAACTCTACTTGATCATGGTGTATAATGCTTTTTATATCTTGTTGAATTCTAATGCTAATATTTTGCTAAGAATTTTGCATCTTCAATATCACGAGGGATGTTGGTCTGTACTTTTCTTTTTTTAAATTCTTTGTCTAGTTTTGATATCAGGGTAATACTAGCTTCATAAAATGAATTCGAGGGGGAAAAACCACATGATCAACTCAATTGACACAGAAAAAGCACTTGACAAAATTCAACATCCTTTTACAATAAAAATACTCAACAAATAAACGTAGTGAAAGACTTAAAACTGTTAAAATCTCAATAATACCCAAAGGGATCTACACATTCGATGCACAGGTAATAAAAGATAAAAACATATAAACTGGACTTCATCAAAATTTAAATTTTGCGCATCAAAGGACAGTATAAAAAGTAAAAAGGCAACCGACAGGATGGAAGAAAATATTTGCAAAATGTATATCTGATAAAGTATTAATATCCAGAATATATAAAGAACTCCTACAACTCAAAAACAAATGAACAAAAAAATAACCCAATTAAAATAATGGGCAAAAGACTTGAAGAAACATTTCTCCATAGAAGATATCCAGATGACCAATAAGCACATGAAATCAATATTACTAATCATTAGGGAAATACAATCCAAACCACAATAAGGTACCATTTCACACACATTAGGGGGGCCATTATAAAAAAAAGAAAAAAGAAAAAAGAAAATATTTGGAAAAACTGGAACCTTTGTGTCTTGCTGGTGGGAATGTAAAATAGTGCAGTCACTATGGAGTACAATGTGGCAGTCCCTCAAAAACTAAACATAGAATTACCATATGATCTAACAATTCCACTTCTATGTAAATACTCAAAAGAACCAAAAGCAGGGGCTTGAACAGGTATTTGTACACTAATTTTCATAGCAGCATTATTCACAAGAGCCAAAAGGTAGAAACAACCCAAATGTTTACCCACAGGTGAATGGATAAACACAATGTGGTATATACATACAATGGAATTCAGCCTTTAAAAAGTATGAAATTCTGACATGCTACTGTACATGAAAGAACCTTGGAGACATTATGCTAAGTAAAATAAGCCAGACACAAAAGTACAAAAATTGTATGATTCCCCTTATATAAGGAACTTAGAATAGTGAAATTCATAGGAAAGAAAGTAGAATAGTGGTTACCTGGGGCTCCAGGGAGGGAGGAATGGGTAGTTATTGCTTAATAGGTACTGAATTTCAGTTTGGGATGATGGAAAAGTCTTGGAGATGGATAGTGATGATAGGTGCACAACAATGTGAATGTGCTTAATGCCACTGAACTGTACATTTTAAAATGATTAAAATGGTAAATTTCATGTTATGTATATTTTACCACAATAAAAAGAAATTAAACACACGATTTTGCATGCAAAGTCATATACTCAGACTTTCTTTTTTCTCTAGTGAATTACATACACTAACTAATCAAGATGAGAATAATTGCTCTTGGCCATGTCTCAAAACTAGGTTCCCTTCTGATCAATAGTTCCTGGGATGCCAGACTTAACTGACTTCTGGAAGTACCCATGGCATCTCTGTCTCATCCATTACCTCACCAATCAGTTTTATCATTCAAGGCAGTTCACTGAATGCAGGGACCACAAAGTCCCAGCCAGCTAGCATAAAGGTCCCCGGCTTACCACAATATATATACTTTATCTCAGACTCCCAAAGCAATGAAAGGAAAGCACAAAGACACTAAAGGAGTTTGTAAACTTTTCTAGGTTTCCATGTACAAAGCTAACAGAGGTATAATTCAAGTCATATAGCACGGTGGTTCTCAAACTTTAGTGTAAGCCACAATCACCACACATTGCTGCCCACATACACCCCAACAGTTTTTCATTCTGTAGGTTTGGGATGGCGCCCAAGATTTTGCATTTTCAGTAAGTTCCCAGGTGGTACGGGGAACTATTCACACAGGGACCACACTTGAGAACCACTGAAGAACAGATTCAAAAACATAACTCCCGTTATTCCTATCTGACCCCAAAGAAGGATCAAAAGGGAGCGAGGAGAAATGTGAAGAGCGGAGAGTTGCCATTGTACCTCTTGATATTGTCATTTCTTTAAATAAATGTATTTTTTCTAATCAGTCAGCAAAGTTAAAATTTAAACACCCAAATAGACACTGAACTTTAGGGAAGAACAAAGGAAATATGCATAGTGACAATTCAGTGCCTGCAAATTACATAAGATTTAGAAAAACTTTTTCCATCGTCCTCTTTTTCTGTTTTCCTTGGACCAGTTTAGAAACTAGACAAAACCTTTTTCTTCTGTGGTCAAAAGTTTTACTACACTCTTTAAAGTCTATAATTCTATGAAAAGGCAACACACAGCAAGCAATTGAGAAGGCAGAGCCATAGCTGCATTGGAGCCAAGGCAAGGATAGTGCTACCAGGGAGACAGGAGTACCAGGCAGCTTCTCACAGACAGCATACGACTGATCCCATACCAAAGAATTTCAATGAGGCAACGACAGAAACTCGGGAGTTATTACAAAACGTAGCACAGCCTCTGGTTCCTCATCTGATCAGAATTACCCATCTAAACAGTCTGGGTGGAGTCTCTGATCCTATCACAGCTATGGGTGCTTTTTTTCAATGCTTTGCCCAGAAGTTTTCACAGGGAATTTTCATTGAAGATTCTACAGGGGGTGAGAGAAGGGTGAAGGGAAAAGCTCTTGTCCCATGATACTGAGTTGTCTAATACGTACTTATGTTTCAACTTATGTTGAAATAAATAAGCATAAATGCTCAATTTTCAGTTTCTAAAACTGCCACCATGAAACAAACCACCAGGAAAATACATTTAATGCCTAAGTTAAGGAAAAGTGGTAACAGTGTAAAATTAGAATGATGTGATCACCATATTTTCACAGGCATCTTCCCCAAGGACACAGCTAAGATTTTACCTTTCAACTATGACAAAGGTCACAAACTCAAATACCTACAGGGGACAAGCTAGTAACATAAATAATTGAAGTGATCAAGATAACAGAAAATTCAGTGCCAGAAATAGAATCAAACATTATTTTTAATGAACTATGATTTAGGCATGTAACATAATGCAAGCATTTATGATATAAGAGATCATAAATTTGAAACTCAAAAAATACAAATTAAAAAATAGGAACTTAATTATTAAATTTTTCTTGTAGCTCATATATTTTTGATATAAAACTGTACCAAGATGTCAATGTAGTTAGCATGCAATGTATAATATAGAATTCAGCCCTGAATCCTTGAACTAAGAGCAGTATGTTTTTTAAAACTGAGTTTCATAAGAGAAAAAAACTCTTCTTAAACACAGGTACTTTCAAAGATGAAGTTCTTGCATAGTTCTTTAAATTTAGGATAATTCAAAGCTATTTGCAGAGTTCTGTGCTCCGATGTTATAATATTTAGTTTTTAATACTTTCATTTGTAGCTATCCATTCACCTTATTGCTATTAATTGAAAAACGTTCATTTTCGTAAAGTGTAAAATCAGAAAGCCTGCTTGGAATTCAGTCTTAAATTCCATAATTTGGGGAATGAAGTTAAGGCCATAATTTTCATTTCTGGAAACCAACTTCAGCATATGAAAGTGATTCAGATTGTTCCTTAAAAAAATGTTTGCCAGGGACTTCCCTGGTGGTCCAGTAGATAAGACTCCGCACATCCACTGCAGGAGGTGCGGGTTCAACCCCTGGTGGGGGAACTAAGATCCCACGTGCTGCACAGAGCAGCCAAAAAAAAAAAAAGTTTGCCGAAAAGCATATATATTTACTACAAATGGGAGAACTGAATCATATATATGCTGTACTCCTTGTGAATGTCCCTGTATTTGAGGTAGTTAGATGAGCTGTAATGTCAACCAAACAAGCCAAATCATCGAGCCATTCATCACTGGTAAACTGAGGGCAAAGATTTTCCCTTGAATGACAAGTACAGATTGATTTCTTTGTTTTTTTTCCTTTTTCATCCTTGCATTTTATTTTATTTTTTATTATTATTTGGCTGCACTGTGCTGCATGCAGGATGTGGATCTTATTTTCCTGGCCAGGGATCGAACTGGTGTCCCCTGTGTTGAGAGCGCAGAGTGTTAATCACTGGACCGCTGGCAAGTCCCCAGATTGATTTCTTATAACAGTTAAAAAAGCACTATGAGTTCTAAACTACATATTGGAAACTAGAGCTGTGCATACCATAAATCCTGCAAAGTCTTGAAATATCTTAAGTTCAGGAATCAGTATCCAATTTATGGTGATAATTACTATATTGGTTGCATTTTTAAGCTTTTGATCTAAAATTATTCCTAGTAAAATCTGCAATAAACAAATTATTAAATCTATGACTTCTCTTTCCAACATGGTCCAGTATTAACCCCAACTATTCACTATTCCAGGAGCACTACCTGTAATCAAGTTAATATATTTTTACCCATTTACATGAAATTTTCTTTTTAATGTGTGGGGTTATTTTTTCTTTTTTTATAAATTTATTTATTTTATTTTATTTTTGGCTGCTTTGGGTCTTCATTGCTGCATGTGGGCTTTCTCTAGTTAGGGTGAGCAGGAGCTACTCTTTGTTGCGGAGCGTGGAATTCTCACTGTGGTGGCTTCTCTTGTTGTGGAGCACAGGCTCTAGGCACACAGGCTTCAGTAGTTGTGGCATGCGGGATCAGTAGTTGTGGCTTGCCGGCTCTAGAGCACAGGCTCAGTAGTTGTGGCGCACGGGCTTAGTTGCTCCGTGGCATATGGGATCTTCCCGGACCAGGGCTCGAACTTGTGTCCCCTGCATTAGCAGGCGGATTCTTAACCACTGTGCCACCAGGGACACCCAGTAAAAAAGATTTTTTAAACTCATAAATATTTGGAAATTAACAAACATACTACTAAGTAATGTTTCGATCAAAGAAATCAGAAGTGAAGTTTCAAACCATTTTGAAGGTGATGAAAAGAAGAAAAATTTAGACCCATGAGATACCACTCTAGGAAAGAAAACAGTCCTCAGAGGAAATTTTAGAGCCTTAAATGTCTTCATCATTAAATAGGGTTTTTAAAAAATGTAAGGAAATTATTATGCAAAGTAAGGAAAAAGGATAAAAAGCAGAATACAGTAGGAAGCAAGAATTGATACAGATAAACCTGAGTAAATTTTAAAAAATAGCAAGGATATATAAATCCAAAAGCTTATTCTTTGGAAGAACAAAAAACAAAAACCTGATTTCGGTACATAGTGGGGAAGAGGGAGAGGGCTGAACGAAAATGCATAGGATCAGAAAGAAGAAAGAAGACGTAAAAGAGCTTAAATAAACAGCAAGAGAATATCATGTGCAACTCCATGACAACAAATCTGAAAACCAAAAGAAAACAAATGACTTCTCAGCAAAATATAAATTATAAAAATTGACTCATGAAATAATAGAAAATTTGATTAGATGAATTACTTCAAAAGAGAAAAACTTGTGTTGTGTCTATGTATGATATATATACGAGCATAAAGAAAAGTGTAGCTATATACAAAATATATACATTGCTGAAATATACATATTACTTTGCTAATATAAGATTACATTGCTAAGATGTGGAACATAAGAAGGGAAAGATTAACCAAAAAGTGACTATTAAAAAATATCCAGATGATCTCATATGTGTAAAATTAAACATATGCACATGTATATACATACAGAGATGCATGAAAGGATGATAACCAGAATGTTAATGGTGGCCACCTCAAGATGAAAGGATACCCTTGCTTGCACGTCTCATTCCCGTCGTCTGTGGCCCCTGGTGCCAACAAACACTGAGCATGGAGGGTGAGGGAAGGACAGTGGTGAACTGGCTTACTTTTCAAGGGAATCTCCATTCTCTGAAGGAAGTACTGCTCAAACTTGAACACACATCAGAATCACTTAGAGAGCCTGTTAAAACAGATTACTGGGCCCCATCCTTAGGGTTTCTGATTTAGTAAGTCTGAGGTGAGGTCCAAGGATTTGCATTTCTAGTAAGTTCCCAGATGATACTGATGCTGCTGCCCCAGGGACCACACTTTGGGGATCACTGTCCTAAAAGATGCTTGAAATTATTGTGGTCTCCTGTTCCCCTCTCTTTTGCCTTTTTTATTCCCTTCTATTATCACTTTATTGAAGTTTGGGGAATTAAATTCTCAAATACTATCTTTTCAAGTTTCTGAAATGTACCTTAAAATGTTCATGAAGATCCTGTAACATGCTCCACGTACACTCTACTGCTTCAAAACTAATGGTTAAAAAACCCCAGCAAAACAAAACTACAGCAAATTAGTAATATATGCTGTGAGATAAAGCATGGTAACACCTTGGTTTAATGATTATGAACTATCACTTAGAGGGGCCCAAATTTTGAATAAAATAATGTTAATATGTATATAATTTGCAGCACTGGTAATCATAAGGTGCTTGCAAATGGCAGAAGGGTTAATAATGTTTCTGTATCATGGGTAAGCAGATCTGGGTGACATGGACTAATAGAAGAGACATTTTTTAAATTTCTAAAACAATTTTGAAAAACTGGGAGGCATTTTTGTTAGTATACAGACTAAGTTGCTGTAGTAAAGGCCCCCAAATAAAATGGGTCAAATTAGATCAGGGTAGGTTTCTTTCTCAGTTAACTGTCTAGACATAGGCTAGCAGCTTTGTTCTGTGATGATGTCTAAGCATCCAGGTTCCTTCTATCTTGCTGCTTGCATTCTCTTTTTGTCTGCCTAGTTGAAGTTAGCTCACTGCACAATTCTGCCCATGAGAAGGAAGAAAGAGAAGAAGGGGAGAACAAACCCAGCCCATGAAAGCATGCATTCTCAGAAAGGACATATTGCCCCTAAGGGGCAAAATCTGGCTCACGGGTGGTGGAAGGGCAAAAAAACTTTAGTCTTTTTATGGCTAAAGCACAGGTATTTACATACAGTGCATAAATAGATATACATCTGTGGTATTAAAATTTCACGGGGGTGGGGCTTCCCTGGTGGCTCAGCGGTTGAGAATCTGCCTGCTAATGCAGGGGACATGGGTTCGGGCCCTGGTCTGGGAGGATCCCACATGCGGCGGAGTAACTGGGCCCGTGAGCCACAACTACTGAGCCTGCGCGTCTGGAGCCTGTGCTCCGCAACAAGAAAGGCCGCGATAGTGAGAGGCCTGCGCACCGCGATGAAGAGTGGCCCCCCGCTTGCCACAACTAGAGAAAGCCCTCGCACAGAAACGAAGACCCAACACAGCAAAAGTAAATAAATAAATTAATAAACTCCTACCCCCAACATCTAAAAAAAAAAAAAATTTCATGGGGGCAATTAGGGGAAAAAAGTCTAAGAAGGCTACTTACGGAAGTGATAATGAAAAACAGATTGCAAAACTATGTTTTAAAGGCAAGTAACAGAAGTTGCACACATCTCTTCTGCTCCCAAGAACTTAGTCACAAAGATAAAACTAGATGCCAGGGAAGCTAGGAAATACTCTTTGGCTGGGTGGCTGTTGGCCGAGGGTAAACTTGGTTTCTTCCCATAGGAGCCTCTTCATAGGACTGCTTATGTGTTCCCACAACGTGACAGTTGGTTACGCTCAGAGCAAGAAAGCCAAGAGATACTCCAATAAAGATGTTAAAAAAAAAAAAAAAAAAAGAGACCACGATGGAAGCAGCAATGGATTTTATGGTCTTGGAATCCATACACTGCCACTTCCACCACTATGTCTGTAAGTATACAAAGCAATCTTGATACAATGCTGAAGGAGCCTACACAGGCTGTGACTACCCCGAGGCTAGGTCTGGGGATCATCTAGGAGATGGGCTTTTTACTTGGAAGTCCAATTGGAAGTTCTCATATATGTATGAATGGTAAAATCATTCTGGTTAAATTCTAGTTGTCCTCCAAGGCCCTGACGAAATGTTAACTCCCTAGCCAGATTTCATTGCTTCCTTGTTCGTGATTCTACATCACACTATTCCCACTTCTGGTGCAGTACCTATCACACTGTACGATGATTTGCTATGTATACGGCTGTCTCTCCAGTGAAAATATAGGACTGAGACTTACTAAGTTTGATGCCCCTCCAAGCTCCAGGCAGTGTTGAACTTAAAAAAACTGCTAGTCACTCTCAGTACTGTATCAGTAAGGAAACCTATCTGGGACCAAAGCAAGAAACCTTCTAAATTATCTGTTCAGCTCATCACTGATTTGCCTTAGAAACCTAAACAACTTGCTTAAAACAAGCAAGTAACCTAGCAAACAAAACGAACCCAGAACACAAATGTATTCAATTCAATGCTAGATGTAACTTTTCTGTTAACCAGAATTTTCATTTAGATAATTTTACATGGGCAGGCAAATTAAAATCCAAAATTTGCTGGATGAGTTTTGTAAGAGAAGATGTGTGCTTCAGTGGAAAACTATGCTGCATTTAGATCACGCCCTCCCAGGTTATCTGATTCTAGCCTCTGATTACTGTTGAGCTGTTTTACTTAGTTTCTACTGAAGAAAACTGATAGTGATGCAAAATAACTCTTGCCTTTAGGCATGGGAATTCTGTCTGGTGGAGGTTCAACTGACTTCCCTCCACAATGGAAGAGGCCAGTTCTGCCTTCGTCGGCACATTCATTTCAATAGTTCTGATCTATAAACGTGTCTGTTCTTTGGACTCTCCCTTTGAACTCTCCCTTTGAATTGGCTGTAACATATTACTGGTTCCCTCATTTTTTTTTTTTTTTTTTTTTTTTTTTTTTTTGCGGTAGGCGGGCCTCTCACTGTTGTGGCCTCCCCCGTTGCGGAGCATAGGCTCCAGACGCGCAGGCTCAGCGGTCATGGCTCACGGGCCTAGACGCTCTGAGTCACGTGGGATCTTCCTGGACCGGGGCACGAACCCGTGTCCCCTGCATCGGCAGGCGGACTCTCAACCACTGCGCCACCAGAGAAGCCCTGGTTCCCTCATTTAATCAGTGAGTTAAACAAAATGTTTAACACTTGTTCATTTTATATCTGTATAAAAAACATGATTTTACCCATTTTTGAAAGTTTTCCTCCAACAGCACATATATCTAGGACAAGAGGAGGGATTGATTGCGTGATCTTAACCAAAGTTTTTAAAAAGCACAGACTGTAGAATTACACAAACCTGGATTCAAATCCTGGCTCTCTGAGGCACTCAGGGCCCCTGCACTGCGTACCTCCAGTGGGAGCCATTCACATTGTAGTTTTTCTGAATGTGCTTCACTGCATATATGGCAACACCACCTCCACTTCACAAGCGTGCATGGGTGTGTGCACTAGGAAAGGCTGTCCTGTCCCTTTGCCTTGGTTGGTGGTGATGAAATGTTTTATGAACCAATAATATATGTATATGGGCTCAGCTATCGTAATGTAAGCAGAGCATGAGGGTAGAAAAGAATAAGGGGAAGAGATAAGAACAGCTTCTAAATGTTAACAGCTTTGATCAGCACTGTCCAACAGAACTTTTTGCAATGATGAAAATGGTCTAGATCGGTGCTGCCCAATACAGTAGCAACTACCTACATGTGGCTACTGAACACTTGAAATTTGGTTAGTATGACTGAGAAACTGAATTTTTTTATTTTATTTCATTTTAATTAACTTATATTTAAATAGCTACATGTGGCTAATGGCTACCATATTGGACACACAGGTATAGACAGACAACTAGTAAAAGGACAAATTGCTAGACTCAGAAGAATGGGAAATGTAGGTTTCTCAAGCTTTTTGGTCCAAGGACCCACGTATTTAAAAAGCATTGAGACTCCAAAGAACTTTTGCTTATGTGGGTTATATCTATCTAGATTTATTATCTTAAGAAAAACTGAGAAATTCAAATTATTTTAAATTTTTACTCCATTTATTAGTCCATTTAAAAATAATAAGCTCATGATTTTTATGAAAAAACCCCGTATTTTCCAAAACAAAAAATAAATTAGTGAGAAGAGTGGCATTGCTCATATTTCTGCATTCAGTCTATTGTAACACTATATAGCCTATAGAAAACTCCATTGTATGCTTATAAGAAAAAAGCAAACATCATGTAAGTATTATTATGAAAAGGGTCTCAGGAGCCCCCTGAGACCACACTTTGAGAACCAGTCACCTAGTTATAGGACAAGTAAACAGCAAAATGTTGGATATTCATTCACCCAGGGCCACTCTCTTACCCTGTTGCAAACAGGTGACTTTGTCACCTACAGCAGGTGAAAGGCTCCAGCCACCAGGTTACCAGTAGAGGGCAAGGATAGGGCACCAGGCAAAGATAAGGAGGTTAAGAGAAAGCCTATACAGTTGACCCTTGAACAATGTGGGGTTAGGGGCACCAACCTCCCTGATGCAGCAGAAAATCAACCTATAACTTTTGACTCCCCGAAAACTTAACTATCAATACTACTAGCTTACTGTTGACTAGAAGCCTTACCAATAACACCGTCGATTAACACATATTTTGTATGTTATATGTATTATATACTGTATTTTTACAATAAAGTAGCTAGAGAAAAGAAAACGTTATTAAGAAAATTATAAGGGAGGGAAAATACATTTACAGTACTGGACTGTATTTACTGATACTGTAAGTTTACAACTGTGTATAAGTATCTACATCATATTGTCTTATAAGATACAAAACATTGTAGATATTATATGTATTACTAACACCAGACATCAAAAATGAAAGGATAATGTGAAAAAGAAATTTGTATTTATTTACAGGTATAACGATTCATGCATTGATAATGAAGAAGCAACATGATTGTTTTATGGTAGCCTAGTGTAATCAATATGATTATTTTATGGTAAGCCTAGTCTATACACTAATAAATAAGTCATTATAAAATTTTTATGGCATACAGTAATACAGTCATATTCATAATACAGTACTGGAAACATTGTTACCTTTTTAAAGAAACCACTTACCTGTGGTGATAGGCTGATACACAATTTCTCCAATTAGGAGAGAGGAAGAAAGAGAGGCATACTGTATGGTAATGTAATTCTTTGAAATCAAAGTTATAAGACAGTAAGAAAACTAACACATTATTAATTTTATATTAAATATCAATCACCTTATGCCTAGTAGCTACATATATTTTATGCATTCATAACATACATTTTTCTTAATTTTTTCCATGTTTCTAGTCTACAGAGTTTGTCTGCAAGTTTTTCAAATTGTGATAAATCTCCAAAAATTTTTCCAATATATTTATTGCAAAAAACATGTGTACAAGTGGACCTGCGCAGTTCAAACACATATTGTTCAAGTGTCAACTGTATATTAAACTGTGGGGCCCTCAGTTTCTATTCAGGAAAGAATTCACATAGCAGGCCTAAGACTGCTCTTCTTTGAAAGGCCTGTTTGCAAGGCTAGCCTTTGGCTGGTATCTGGAGACTCTGATTTCAAGAAGGTTCCCACCATTCCCTAACTGATAGAAGCGGTTTACTGTGCCTAAACACAAACAGTGTGGTTTGTGTCGAACACCTGCTTTCCTTCTGGGAGTCTAGGATTTTGGTGCATAAAATTCAGCACAGCCTGTGTGACTCCAGTGGGAGAGGACTCTGGAAGCTGGTGCCTGCTTTCCTCTGGACTTTGCCCCACCTACCTTTTTCCTTTGCTAATTTTGTGTTGTATCCCTTCACTGTATTAAATCATAGCTGTGAGTATGACTACATGCCAAGTCCTGTGGGTCCTCTTAGTGAATCACTGAACCTGAGGGTAGTCTTAGGTAATCTCGACATATTCCACTTCATTGGCCCTGCTCCCAGAATGTCGACACCTAGGATTATATCCCACACTACGGAGGACTGGAGGCTTCCTCCTGAAGAAACTGAAAAGCCAAACAAACAGGAAAAAGGACCACAAAGGGCAGAAACAATGAAAAAAGCAAAAAAACCCTCCAAAAATAAAACTACACTTTATATCTTTAAAAAGATAAGAAAATACATTGCATCTATAAAATGCAAAGAAGCAATCAGAGAACAAGAAATGTTAAAATTTTAAATATGATAATCAAAAATAAATACTGAATAGAAGTGGAAGTGATAGAAGATAGAGTTGAAAAAAATTGCCTTGAGAAGTTGAAAAAAAAAAGGAGAAGGATAAAAAACAGAAGAGAGAAGAAAACTAAAGGATCAATCCAGGAGGTCTAAAACACTTAACTAAAGAAAAAGAACGGGAGTTCTCTGGTGGCCTAGTGGTTATTTTTGGGCTTTCACTGCTGTGGCCTGCATTCAATCCCTGTTCCAGATCATGCAAGCCACATGGTGTGGCAAAACAAAAACAAAAACAAACAAACAAAAAGAACAGGAAAGAAAAAAAGACAGGGCTTCCCTGGTGGTGCAGTGGTTAAGAATCCTCCTGCCAATGCAGGGGACACAGGTTTGAGCCCTGGTCCGGGAAGATCCCACATGCCGCAGAGCAACTAAGCCTGTACGCCACAACTACTGAGCCTGCGCTCTAGAGCCCGCGAGCCACAACTACTGAAGCCTGTGCACCTAGAGCTTGTGCTCCACAACAGAAGAAGCCACCGCAATGAGAAGCCCATGCACCACAACAAAGAGTAGCCCCCGCTCACTGCAACTAGAGAAAGCCCGCACACAGCAACAAAGACCCAATGCAGCCAAAAATAAAATAAATAAATTTATTTAAAAAAAAAAAAAGAGGGCTTCCCTGGTGGTGCAGTGTTTGAGAGTCCACCTGCCGATGCAGGGGACACGGGTTCGTGCCCCAGTCCAGGAAGATCCCACATGCCGTGGAGTGGCTGGGCCTGTGAGCTGTGGCCGCTGGGCCTGTGCATCCAGAGCCTGTGCTCCACAATGGGAGAGGCCACAACAGTGAGAGGCCCGAGTACCGCAAAAAAAAAAAAAAAAAAGAGAGAGAAAGAGAACATTTTAAATGGAAAGAAAAAAACTCATTGAAATAAATTTCACCAGACTAGGAAAAAAGAGGCCTCAGGTTGAAAGAGCCAAAACACAATAAATGGAAAAAAAGGACCACAGTAAGGTCACATAACCATAAAATTTCAGAATACCAGAGATGAGTGTACCAGAAGAAGCATGCCAGAGAAATCAAGTGTAAGGGTAGAATAAAGACATTTCTGAGACACACAAGGACTTCGAAAATTTATCCTTTCTTAGAAAGTAACTGGACCAAGTGCTTCACCAAAGTGATTGAGTAAACCAAACCAGGATCCAAATAAAGGATACAAACTAGGAGAGACGTGAAGGAAAGTCCCAGCTAAGCACCAAATTGAGAGAACTTTATCTTCTCCCTTCAGTTCAAAATTCCATCTTGGCTAACATATTTTTAATTTTATAGGGCACTTTCCCCTTCTCTGACTGTTTCTTTCCATAGTATCCAATTCTTATTTCATGGGTGCAATCTCCTTTCTTATCTCTTTAAAGATCCTAATCTTTAGGTTAGTGCAAACCTAGAACCAGACCAGATCAGAGTATGAAGAATGATATCTAACAAAAGGAAAGGCAAAAACCACATGATCATCTCAATAGACACAGAAAACACATTTGACAAAATTCAACATCCATTCATGATAAAAACTCTCATCAAAGTGGATATAGAGGGAACATATCTCAACATCATAAAGGTCATTTATGACAAACTCACAGCCAGCAAAATACTCAATGCTGAAGAGCTGAAAGCCTCCCTGCTGAATTCAGGAACAAAATAAAGATGCCCACTCTCACTGCTTTTATTTAACAAAGTACTGGAAGTCCCAGCTACAGCCATCAGACAAAAAAAAAAAAAAGAAAGAAAGAAAGAAAGAAAACGTATCCAAATTGTAAGAGAAGAGGTAAAACTCACTATCTGCAGATGACATGATACTCTATAGAGAACCCTAAAGTCTCCACACAAAACTACTAGAACTAATAAATGATTTCAGCAAGGTAGCAGGATACAAGATTAATATACAGAAATCTGTTGCATTTCTATACACCAGTGATGAAATATCAGAAGGCGAAAGTAAAAAACAATCCCATTTAAAATCACATCAAGGGAAGAGATATGGGGATATATGTATATGTATAGCTGACTCACTTTGTTATAAAGCAGAAACTAACACACCATTGTAAAGCAATTATACTCCAATAAAGATGTTAAAAATAAATTAATTAATTAACTAAATAAAATCACATAAAAAAAAACAAACCTAGGAATAAACTTAACCAAGGAGGTAAAAGACCTATACACTGAAAACTACAAAACACTGATAAAAGAAATTGAAGATGATTCAAAGAAATGGAAAAATATCTCATGCTTTTGAATTGAAAGAATTAATATTGTTAAAATGGCCATATAATCCAAAGAAATCTACAGATTTAATGCAATCCCTATAAAAATACCTATGACATTTTCCACAGAACTAGAATAAATAATCCTAAAATTTATATGGGGACTTCCCTGGTGGCACAGTGGTTAAGAATCTGCCTGCCAATGCAGGAGACACAGTTTGAGCCCTGGTCCGGGAAGATCCCACATGCCGTGGAGCAACTAAGCCCATGAGCCACAACTACTGAGCCTGCACTCTAGAGCCCGTGAGCCACAACTACTGAGCCCACATGCCACAACTACTGAAGCCCGCACACCTAGAGCCATGCTTCTCAACAAGAGAAGCCACTGCAATGAGAAGCCCATGCACCTCAATGAAGAGTAGCCCCCCCGCTCGCCGCAACTAGAGAAAGCCCATGTGCCGCAACAGAGATCCAATGCAGCCAAAAATAAATAAATAAATTTATATTAAAAAATTTATATGGAATAACAAAATACCAAGAATTGCCAAAGCAAAGCTGAGAAAAAAGAAAAAAGCTGGAGGCATAACCCTTCCAGACCTCAGACTACACACAACAAAGCTACAGTAATCAAAACAGTATGGTACTGGTACAAAAACAGAAACATAGATCAATGGAACAGAATAGAGAGCCAAGAAGTAAGCCCATGCTCAATTAATCTATGACAACTAAGGCAAGAATATACAACGGAGAAAAGAGAGTCTGTTTCACAAGTGGTGCTGGGAAAGCTGTACAGCTATACGTAAAACAATGAAATTAGAACATTTTCTCATATACAAAAATAAACTCAGAATGGTTTAAAGACCTAAATATAAGACATGACACCATAAAACTCCTAGAAAAGAACATAGGTGAAACATTTTTGACATAAATCACAGCAGTATTTTCATAGATCAGTCTCCCAAGGCAAAAGAAATAAAATAAAAAATTTAAAAATGGGATCTAATCAAACTTAAAAGCTTTTGCACAGTGAAAGAAACCATTAACAAAATGAAAAGATAAACTATGGAATGGGAGAAAATATTTGCAAATGATGCAACTAACAAGGGGTTAATATCCAAAATACATAAACACCTCATATAGCTCAATATCAAAAAAAACCAAACAATCCAATAAAAAAATGGGCAGGAGACCTAAATAGACATTTTTCCAAAGAAGATATAGAGATGGCTGACAGGCACATGAAAAGATGCTCAACATTGCTAATTATTAGAGAAATGCAAATCAAAACCACAATGAGGTATCACCTCACATGGGTCAAAATGACTACCATCAAAAAGTCTACAAAGAAATGCCAAAGAGAATGTGGAGAAAACGGAACACTTGTATACTGTTCATGGGAATGTAAATTAGTGTAGCCACTATGGAAAACGGTACAGAGGTCCTTTAAAACCTAAAAATAGAACTACCATAAGATCCAGCAGTTTCACTCCTGGGTATGTATCTGGAAAAAAAACAGTGAACACTCTAACTAAAAAAGATACATGCACCCAATGTTCACCGTAGCATTATTTACAGTAGCCAAGATATGGAAGCAATCTAAGTGCCCATCAACAGCCTACTGGCTTAAGAAGATGTGATATACATATATTGGAATATTATTCAGCCATAAAACAGAATGAAATTTTGCCATTTGCAGCAACATGGATGGACCGAGAGAATATTATGCTTAGTGAAATAAGTCAGACAGAGAAACACAAATACTATATGTTATCACTTATATGTGGAAGTAATACAAATGAATCTATATACAAAACAGAAACAGACTCACAGACATAGAAAACAAATTTATGAGTATGGGATTAACAGATACAAACTACTATACATAAAATAGATAAAAACAAGGATTTACTGTATAGCACAGGGAATTATACCCAACAGTTTGTAATAAGCTATAATGTAATGTAATCTGCTAAATAAATAAAAAACAGGAAAAATAGAATAAGGTCTAGAGAAAGGAAGTCTTAAGGAAAAATGAAATTGACAGATTCCTGCATTTGTTTAACACATCTGAGTAACTGGAAAAAATCAACCACACATTAATAGAAAATTAAGTAAATGAAAGAAACAATCTTAGTTTATCTTTTGGCTGAAAGGCTAATCATATTTACCTAGTCATAATAATATAAAACCTCACTACTGATTTAACTAAATATTGAGATAAAAATCTCAGTTGAGAGGATGGAAGAAGTCAAAATAGAATACAGAGAAAAGGAGCTAAATCCTCATCTTCATTTATTAGTTCCCAATTTATCAAAAAAGCCATTAAATGATTTAAATCAAGAAGTAGTTATGGGCTTCCCTGGTGGCGCAGTGGTTGAGAGTCCGCCTGCCGATGCAGGGGAAACGGGTTCGTGCCCCGGTCTGGGAAGATCCCACATGCCGCGGAGCGGCTGGGCCCGTGAGCCATGGCCGCTGGGCCTGTGCGTCCGGAGCCTGTGCGTCCGGAGCCTGTGCTCCGCAACGGGAGAGGCCACAACAGTGAGAGGCCCACATACCACAAAAAAAAAAAAAAAAAAAAAAAAAGAAGTAGTTATAAAGTATACTTTTTAGAAAGACAGAGGTAAATACTATTAGGAAAAGTTGCAAGAGTTGAAAGTAGTTGCCTCCCAGGAAATAAACAAGCACTCAAGAGGAATGTGTCCCACATTTCTGTAGTAAAATTTTAAGAATCGATTTATTTTTTCAATGATATATATTATTACTTTGATGTTGAAGTAACATTTAAAAAATAATTTATTGGCTAACTAAATTGGAAGGTTTTACAATTCCTTACATCAGTACTCAGAGCGATTTCCTCTTCACTAAGCAAGAGAGTCTTGTACTCAATACCCCAACAACCATGAGGAAAACTATTCTTTTAATTGTCTTTTCAATTTTTTGATAGAGGTGGGACTTCCCTGGTGGTCCAGTGGGTAAGACTCATGTTCTCAATTCAGGGGGCCCAGGTTCAATTCCTGTTTGGGGAACTAGATCCCACATGCGTGCTGCAGCTAAGGAGTCTGCATGCCGCAACTAAGAAGTTCGCATGCCTCAACTAAGTAAGCTACATGCAGCAATTATGAGCCTGTGTGCTGCAACGAAGATCCCATGTGCCGGAATTAAGACCCGGTGCAGCCTAAATAAATTAATTAATTAAATAAATGAACATTGTTAACAAAAAAACACAAAACAAAAAGAAGTTTTGATCAAGGTCCATTTTCTGTCTTTATTCTCTCTTTCTGTTCTGATCATTTTTTAGAAAAACACTTTTAGGGTCCTGAACCAAGATGGCAGAGTAGAAGGATGTGCTCTCACTCCCTCTTGCAAGAACATCAGAATCACAACTAGCTGCTGGACAGTCATCGACAGGAAGACATTGGAACTCACCAAAAAAGATACGCCACATCCAAAGACAAAGGAGAAGCCACATGAGATGGTAGAAGGTGCGCAATCACAGTAAAATCAAATCTCATAACTGCTGGGTGGGTGACTCACAGACTGGAGAACACTTATACCACAGAAGTCCACCCACTGGAGTGAAGGTTCTGAGCCCGACGTCAGGCTTCCAAACCTGGGGGTCCGGCAATGGGAGGAGGAATTCCTAGAGAATCAGACTTTGAAGGGTAGCACGATTTGATTTCAGGACTTCGACAGGACTGGGGGAAACAGAGACTCCACTCTTGGAGGGCACACACAAAGTAATATGCGCATCAGGACCCAGGGGAAGGAGCAGTGTCCCCAGGGGAGACTGAATCAGACCTACCTGCTAGTGTTGGAGGGTCTCCTGCTGAGGCGGGGTGGTGGTGGCTGTGGCTCACCATGAGAACAAGGACACTGGTAGCAGAGGTTGTGGGAAGTGCTCCTTGGCGTTAGACCTCCCAGAGTCCGCAATTAGCCCCACCAAAGACTTCAGGTAGGCTCCAGTGTTGGGTTGCCTCAGGCCAAACAACCAACAGGGAGGGAACCCAGCCCCATCCATCAGCAGTCAAGCAGATTAAAGTTTTACTGAGCTCTGCCCACCAGAGCAACAGCCAGCTCTACCCAGCACCAGTCCCTCCCATCAGGAAACTGGCACAAGCCTCTTAGAGAGCCTCATCCACCAGAGGGCAGACAGCAGAAGCAAGAAGAATTACAATCCTGCAGCCTGTGTAACAAAAACCACATTCACAGAAAGATAGATGAAAAGGCAGAGGGCTATGTACCAGATGAAGGAACAAGATAAACCCCCAGAAAAACAACTAAATGAAGTGGAGATAGACAACCTTCCAGAAAAAGAATTCAGAATAATGATAGTGAAGATGATCCAGGACCTCGGAAAAAGAATGGAGGCAAAGATCGAGAAGATGCAAGAAACATTTAACAGGTATCTAGAAGAATTAAAGAACAAACAAACAGAGATAAACAATACAATAACTGAAATGAAAACTACACTAGAAGGAATCAATAGCAGAATAACTGCGGCAGAAAAATGGATCAGTGATCTGGAAGACAGAATGGTGGAATTCACTGCTGTGGAACAGAATAAAGAAAAAAGAATGAAAAGAAATGAAAACAGGCTAAGAGCCCTCTGGGACAACATTAAACGCAACAACATTCTCATTACAGGAGTCCCAGAAGGAGAAAAGAGAGAGAAAGGACCTGAGAAAATATTTGAAGAGATTATAGTCGAAAACTTCCCTAACATGGGAAAGGACTTAAGTAGCCACCCAAGTCCAGGAAGCGCAGCAAGTCCCATACAGGATAAACCCAAGGAGAAACATGCCAAGACACATAGTAATCAAACTGGCAAAAATTAAACACAAAGAAAAATTATTGAAAGCAGCAAGGGAAAAACAACAAATAACATACAAGGGAACTCCCATAAGGTTACCAGCTGAGTTCTCAGCAGAAACTCTACAAGCCAGAAGGGAGTGGCATGATATACTTAAAGTGATGAAAAGGAAGAAACTACAACCAAGATTACTCTACCCAGCAAGGATCTCATTCAGATTCAATGGAGAAATCAAAAGCTTTACAGACAAGCAAAAGCTAAGAGAATTCATCACCACCAAACCAGACCTACAACAAATGCTAAAGGATTTTCTCTAAGTGGGAAACACAAGAGAAGAAAAGGACCTACAAAAACAAACCCAAAACAATTAAGAAAATGGTTATAGGAACATAAATATCGATAATTACCTTAAACATGAATGGACTAAATGCTCCAACCAAAAGACACAGGCTTGCTGTGAATGGATACAAAAACAAGACCCATATATATGCTGTCCCTTCAGACCTAGGGACACATACAGACTGAAAGTGAGGGGATGGAAGAAGATATTCCATGCAAATGGAAATCAAAAGAAAGCTGGAGTAGCAATACTCATATCAGATAAAATAGACTTTAAAATAAAGAATGTTACAAGAGACAAGGAAGGACACTACATAATGATCAAGGGATCAATCCAAGACGAAGATATAACAATTATAAATATATATGCACCCAACATAAGGGCACCTCAATACATAAGGCAACTGCTAACAGCTATAAAAGAGGAAATCGACAATAATACAGTAATAGTGGGGGACTTTAACACCTCACTTACACCAATGGACAGAGCATCCAAAATGAAAATAAATAAGGAAATAGAAGCTTTAAATGACACAAAAGACCAGATAGATTTAATTGATATTTATAGGACATTCCATCCAAAAACAGCAGATTACACTTTCTTCTCAAGGGTGCATGGAACACTCTCCAGGATAGGTCACATCTTGGGTCACAAATCAAGCCTCAGTAAATTTAAGAAAGTTGAAATCATATCAAGCATCTTTTCTGACCACGTTATGAGATTAGCAATCAATTACAGGGAAAAAAATGTAAAAAACACAAACACATGGAGGCTAAACAATATGTTACTAAAAAACCAAGAGATCACTGAAGAAATCAAAGAGGAAATCAAAAAATACCTAGAGACAAATGACAATGAAAACATGATGATCCAAAACCTATGGGATGCAGCAAAAGCAGTTCTAAGAGGGAAGTTTATAGCTATACAAGTCTACCTCAAGCAACAACAAAAATCTCAAGTAAACAATCTAACCTTACACCTAAAGGAACTACAGAAAGAAGAACAAACAAAACCCAAAGTTAGCAGAAGGAAAGAAATCATAAAGATCAGAGCAGAAATAAATGAAATAGAAACAAAGAAAACAGTAGCAAACATCAATAAAACTAAAAGCTGGTTCTTTGAGAAGATAAGCAAAATTGATAAACCATTAGCCAGACTCATCAAGAAAAAGAGAGAGAGGACTCAAATCAGTAAAATTAGAAATGAAAAAGAAGTTACAACAGACACTGCAGAAATACAAAGCATCCTAAGAGACTACGACAAGCAACTCTATGCCAATAAAATGGAAAACCTGGAAGAAACGGACACATTCTTAGAAAGGTTTAACCTTCCAAGACGGAACCAGGAAGAAATAGAAAATATGAACAGACCAATCACAAGTAATGAAATTGAAACTGTGATTAAAAACCTTCCAACAAACAAAAGTCCAGGACCAGATGGCTTCACAGGTGAATTCTATCAAACATTTAGAGAAGAGCTAACATCCATCCTTCTCAAACTCTTCCAAAAAATTGCAGATGAAGGAACACTCCCAAACTCATGCTATGAGGCAACCATCAGCCTGATACCAAAACCAGAAAAAGATACTACAAAAAAAGAAAATCACAGACCAATATCACTGATGAATATAGATGCAAAAATCCTCAACAAAATACTAGCAAACAGAATCCAACAACACATTAAAAGGATCATACACCATGATCAAGTGGGATTTATCCCAGGGATGCAAGCATTCTTCAATATACGCAAATCAATCAATGTGATACACCACATTAACAAACCGAAGAAAAACCATATGATCATCTCAGTAGATGCAGAAAAAGCTTTTGACAAAATTCAACACCCATTTATGATAAAAACTCTCCAGAAAGTGGGCATAGAGGGAACCTACCTCAACATAATAAAGGCCATATATGACAGACCCACAGCAAACATCATTCTCAATGGTGAAAAACTGAAAGCATTTTCTCTAAGATCAGGAACAAGACAAGGATGTCCACTCTCACCACTATTATTCAACATAGTTTTGGAAGTCCTAGCCACTGCAATCAGAGAAGAAAAATAAATAAAAGGAATACAAATTGGAAAAGAAGAAGTGAAACTGTCACTGTTTGCAGATGACATGATACTATACATAGAGAATCCTAAAGATGCCACCAGGAAACTACTAGAGCTAATCAATGAATCTGGTAAAGTTGCAGGATAAAAAATTAATGCACAGAAATCTCTTGCATTCCTATACACTAATGATGAAATATCTGAAAGAGAAATTAAGGAAACACTCCCATTTACCATTGCAACAAAAAGAATAAAATACCTAGGAATAAACCTACCTAGAGAGACAAAAGACCTGTATGCAGAAAACGATAAGACACTGATGAAAGAAATTAAAGATGACAGAAATAGATGGAGAGATATACCATGTTCTTGGATTGGAAAAATCAGTATTGTGAAAATGACTATACTACCTAAAGCAATCTACAGATTCAATGCAATCCCTATCAAATTACCAATGGCATTTTTTACAGAATTAGAACAAAAAATCTTAAAATTTGCATGGAGACACAAAAGACCCCGGATAGCCAAAGCAGTCTTGAGGGAAAAAAAACGGAGCTGGAGGAATCAGACTCCCTGACTTCAGACTATACTACAAAGCTACAGTAATCAAGACGGTATGGTACTGGCACAAAAACAGAAACATAGATCAATGGAACAAGATAGAAAGCCCAGAGATAAACCCACACACCTATGGTCAACTCATCTATGACAAAGGAAGCAAGGATATACAATGGAGAAAACACAGTCTCTTTAATAAGCAGTGCTGGGAAAACTGGACAGCTACATGTAAAAGAATGAAATTAGAACACTCCTTAACACCATACACAAAAATAAACTCAAAATGGATTAGAGATCTAAATGTAAGACTGGACACTATAAAACTCTTAGAGGAAAACATAGGAAGAACACTCTTTGACATAAATCACAGCAAGATCTTTTTTGATCCACCTCCTAGAGTAATGGAAGTAAAAACAAAAATAAACAAATGGGACTAATGAAACTTCAAAGCTTTTGCACAGCAAAGGAAACCATAAACAAGATGAAAAGACAAACCTCAGAATGGGAGAAAATATTTGCAAACGAATCAACAGACAAAGGATTAATCTCCAAAATATATAAACAGCTCATGCAGCTCAATATTAAAGAAACAAACAACCCAATCCCAAAATGGGCAGAAGACCTAAATAGACATTTCTCCAAAGAAGACATACAGATGGCCAAGAAGCACATGAAAAGCTGCTCACCATCACTAATTATTAGAGAAATGCAAATCAAAACTACAATGAGGTATCACCTAACACCAGTTAGAATGGGCATCATCAAAAAATCTACAAACAACAAGTGCTGGAGAGGGTGTGGAGAAAAGGGAACCCTCTTGCACTGTTGGTGGGAATGTAAATTGATACAGCCCCTATAGACAACAGTATGGAGGTTCCTTAAAAAACTAAAAATAGAACTACCATATGATCCAGCAATCCCACTACTGGGCATATACCCAGAGAAAACCATAATTCAAAAAGACACATGCACCCCAATGATCATTGCAGCACTATTTACAATAGCCAGGTCATGGAAGCAACCTAAATGCCCATCGACAGACGAATGGATAAAGAAGGTGTGGTACATATATACAATGGAATATTACTCAGCCATAAAAAGGAATGAAATTGAGTCATCTGTTGAGACGTGGATGGATCTAGAGACTGTCATACAGAGTGAAGTATGTTAGAAAGAGAAAAACAAATATTGTATATTAACGCATATATGTGGGACCTAGAAAGATGGTACAGGTGAACCGGTTTGCAGGGCAGAAATTGAGACACAGATGTAGAGAACAAATGTATGGACACCAAGGGGGAAAGAGGCGGGGGGGTGGGGATGAATTGGGAGACTGGGATTGACAGGTATACACTGATGTGTATAAAATTGATGACTAATAAAAACCTGCTGTATAAAAATAAAATAAAAGTCAAAAATTCAAAAAAAAAGAAAAACACTTTTATTGAGGATGCTCTGTATGTACTGATACAAAAAGGTCTCTATGATACACTGTCAAGTGGAAAAAGCAATGGAAGAAAAGTGCAAATATATCTAAGAAGGAGAAAATGTAAATCTATTTTGATATGGAAATGCATTAAATATCTCTGGAGGACAAGCAATAAACTGGTAATAATGACTACCCAGGGCAGGCAAATTGAAGGAATAGGAATTGAGGAGATGAAGAACAGGGGAAAGAGGGAGCCTTTCCATTGTATACTGTTTTTTAACCTTTTGATCTTTAACCCTGTGAAATGATTGCCTACCTGAAAAAAATTTTTAAAATTTTAAGTTATACCTCTTTATCTTGGTGTAAAATTAAAATATAATAATTTTCAATATTTGGGGAAATAATGAAAATACAGAAAACAATACCCCCAAATCTCATCTCTCCAGAGATAAAACATTTTGATGTATATACAGTGCGATCTTATCACATATTTTGAACTTGCACACTTACATGCCAACCTGAGAGCCTACTTGCCAGTCTTTTAATCCTCACAACAGTAAATCTACTAACCTATAATAAGATTATAGAGGCTCAAATAAAATAAAAAGGAGTAAACCTTGTGGATAAGCAGGGACACTTGAAAACTCCCCATTCATCTCTAGGTAGTCAATGATTATTTCAGAGAGAGAATGGTTTCAGTGCCTAGATATGTGAATATAGCCTTTCCTTTTTCCTTCTTGCAGTCTAGCACTATACTATGCAGAAGAATTTCTCTCAAAGTGGCAAGCCTGAATCAAGTATTATCTTCACTACAATTCAATCTTTTTATACTTCTTTTACCCCAAATGGGATAATATTCATAAATTTAAAGAAGTTGTTCTTTTTTACACTGATATTATGACCATTTTCTCATTTTGTCAAATTTCTTCCACAACATGATTCGTAATGGTTGTATAGATTTACAACATGATTTGTAATGGTTGCATAGATTTACAACATGATTTGTAATGGTTGTATAGATTTACATTGTATTAATATATAGTATGAATTATTATATTCTATGATTTAAATTATTTTACCATTTCCCTTTTTAGGGACAATTAGTTTTTTCAAAGTTCCATCATCATAAACAACATTGCAACAAACATCCAATAACTAGTCCTGTGTACATATCCATTCCTTAGAATAAATTCCCAGAAGTGGAATTGCTGGGTCAGATGTATCTAAAATATTAAAGAATTTTCATAAGTATGAGTGATATGCCTCCCAAAAACCTAATTAACTCTTAATGGGAAAGAAATTAAAAGGTACTTAGGGGAAATGACGAAGGATGGTTTACTAATTCGATCTGTGTAAATCCCCAAATCTAAAACTGCAAAATTTTGCTCGTGTAACATGTCAAAAATTCAAAAAGAAGTTGACAAGCCTTGACATCAAATCACAGCTCTTACATGAATGCTGCAAAGAAAATCTTGAGGCCTCAAAGAGAGATCTCTATGATAAACTCTTCTAGGAATGACACATCACTGAGAGATGACAGAAAGACTTAAGTTCTCAAAATCTTCCAACTTACTGCCATTAAAGAACTCCAGCACTGGGCTTCCCTGGTGGCGCAGTGGTTGAGAGTCCGCCTGCCGATGCAGGGGACATGGGTTCGTGCCCCGGTCCGGGAAGATCCCACATGCTGCGGAGTGGCTAGGCCCATGAGCCATGGCCGCTGAGCTGTGCGTCCAGAGCCTGTGTTCTGCAGCGGGAGAGGCCACAACAGTGAGAGGCCCACGTACCGCAAAAAAAAAAAAAAAAAAAAAAACTTCCAGCATTTAATGTTTGTTATTGTAATATTCAAAATTATTATAGCATTTTAGCATCACATCCCCTTCTTTTTTTAAATAAATTTATTTATTTTATTTTTCACTGCATTAGGTCTTCATTTCTGCACGCCAGCTTTCTCTAGTTGCAGCAAGCGGGGGCTACTCTTCGTTGCGGTGTGCGGGCTTCTCATTGCAGTGGCTTCTCTTGTTGCGGAGCACGGGCTCTAGGCATGTGGGCTTCAGAAGTTGTGGCTCGCGGGCTCTAGAGCCCAGGCTCAGTAGTTGTGGTGCATGGCCTTAGTTGCTCCAGCATGTGGGATCCTCCCAGACCAGGGATGGAACCCGTGTCCCCTGCATTGGCAGGCGGATTCTTAACCACTGCACCACCAAGGACGTCCCAACAATCCTTTCTTTAAGGAGAAAATGCTGTAATAGTCTCTGCTGATGCTGACGTTTCAATGGAGAAAAATAACATTTTTTAATAAGCCCCCAGTCTCCCAAATTGCATATTCAACACTATTAACACCATTCCCAAGTTGGAACCTGGGTATTTAGCTGTGGGTGCAACAGGCCTAAGTAAATTTAGGAGAAAAGTAATCTTTCAAAATTGATGATTCAAACAATATACATTATTTTTTCTGTATTTGGCAAAATTTCTTTATCGAAAGATAGTGGTATTACCATAAAGCAATAAAGCTTAAAACTTATTATTTAAGAAACAAGTGTCACTGCTGCATTCCGATGACTACAACTGACATCAAAAACTATTTTTGGGTGAGATACAGCATAGTATACAATTCTAGAAATCATAATGTACATAATGTAACTTTTTTCAAAAAGAGCAATCCCCAACAAATTCTTTAAACCATTCTATTCTCATAGATCAGTACTAAATAAGTTTTCCTGGTCACCACAAAATGTCCCCAGAAGCCAAAGGTAAAGGTTCACTACACTTATAGCTCCCTCAACTCCCCTCCCTAAAATACACTTAAAGTTCAGATAAGAAGTCACTCAGAATCCGGACAACTATGGGCGGCCAAACACAATCCAAGTACTTTAAGCATATGCGAAAAAAAAGATTTACAGAAAAGATAAATTAAGGGTTCTTTTTGATTTTACAAGAGAATCCACAGAAGCTTTCACAATTTTAAAGGGTGTTTAAAGGGCTTACACTTTTCCTAATTACTAAATAAAAGAGAAAGGCATTTCTATTTTCCAACTCCCTAATAAGAACAAAAATTTCAGTATTCGACAATCTCCAACATGCCCTCATTTTTAAAAATCCACAATCTGAAGCTCGGAAGGAGGCAGTCTAAATTCCAGCACCTTTTTCTCAAGCCAGCAATCCCTTTTCCTCATCCTTACGGGCTAAGAAATAAGCATTCTTTTTTGATTCAAACTAACCCACGGGGGCCTGAAAAAGGGCAAAGCCGACTGAAACAATGCCACCAGAACTTGGACCCGGAAACCAGCGCCGAGAAGCATGAGACAATACCACAGCGTTGCGTTCTGCAAAATGTGTTTCATTCTCTTCACTCCCGGCCCCCATCAACTCGCAACAAAAGCCACAGAGATTGGGAGAGGGCAGTACAGTACTGGTATTGGACTGTCAGAGCAATTAACTTAATTGCTCTAAGGACCGGAGACAGGCTCAGGCCACAAAGGTGAAAAGAAAGAGCCGATGCTGCTACGAAGTGGCCCCCAGACTGAGACTTGAGCAGTGTCGTACAACAGGTGTGCAGCTCGGCCTCCTGGGGACTCTTGGAACACGCAGACCGCTGCGATCAACAGCCGGGCGGCCGTCCGCTCCTGGGGGACAGACCCGAGTCCGCAGCCGAGGGGGGCTGCGGGGCGTGGCCGATTTCCCTCCGCTATCCAGTGGGAGCCGGGAGGGGGCGCACTCTCTTTTTACCCCATTCCAAAATCTGGAGCCTGGGTATGCGGTTGCGGGTGAAATCAAGCCTAAGCAAACTGGGGGGAAAATCCCTCAAAAATGATGGCTCCAAAAAAAAAAAAAAAAATTGATGACTCAGAACGGTACGTATGGTTTCTTTCTTTTATTTTTCTGTACTTTGAGACGCATGGTTTCTTTCCTTTATTTTTTTGTACTTTGGGAAATTCCTTTAATGAAAGAAAAGTATTACTCTAAAAAAAGAAAGCTCAAAACGTATTACTTAGAAAACAAAAGTGTCAGTGTTGCCTTCAAACGACTACCTTGATATCAAACACTATTTTTGGCTGAAATACAGCATATTATGCAATTCTACGGTGTAATTTTTTAAAAGAGAAATCTTTAGAAAGAGCTTGAATTCATCCGAGCTATTTCATTGACTTCAAGCGAAACTTAGGCTCTCTGGCGACCCCTCCTCACCCCACCCCCACTCCAATACCCCGCAGGGCAACGATTATTTACATAATCAGGGATCTCCTAAGACCCGCCCGGGCAGCGCCGCGCCCACGGAGCTTGTCCAGATCCGAGAAGAGTTACTGGGACAGCGAAGTCGAGTGACAAGTGCCCGTGAGGCGTTCCACTGCTAGCCGACCGGCTGGGCCCCTCCGCAAACACAACTTACTTAGCGCTAAAGACGAGACGACTGGAGAGTGACAGTCACCGGGTGGAGTGGGGCGCGGGGTCCAAACCCCGTGACGCGACGATGGCTCGGACCCTGCCGGCCCGCCCGCCCCTGCCTACCCACCCACTGCCAATTGCCCCTGAGCACAGAAAGGGGCGGGGAGCCCAGGAAGCGCTCACCGCTTCAGCGACTCCGCAACCGGCGGCGCCTCGGCAGTCGCGGAGACGTAGCTCGGCACCGCGGCCCCAGCTGCCGCCCGGGTTGTAGCCCCGGCAGGAACGCGGTGCCCGGGCATCGTCGGAGACGCTCCTGAAGTGTCCGCGCAGCTCTCCGCGCTCCGCGCACGCCGCCGCTTCGGCCCCAGGGCGAAAGGAACCGCGCGGTGGAGCCGCTCACCCCCGAGGGCGGCCAATGGGCGCACAGCTCAGGAAGCCAGGGGCGGGGCGGAGCGGACCAGGCTTCCCAGCGACGCCGCGGGCTCCGAGGTCCAACCCCGCCGACCATGAGGCGTCCAGGTCTCCACTTGACCCGGCTTGGAATAGTGGGTTTCAGCTGTGAATGTCTAAGAAGTGCGGGACACGTTTCTGATTTTGCGGGGTCTCTTTCTTTCCCTTTTTAGACAAACATTTCTTCGTGTGCTGTTTATAGAACACCTATCGGGCCCAGCCCCAGTGATTGCGGACGCATGGCAATGGGAAACAGCCCCTACTTTAGAGGGTCTCCCAAGCAGTCGGGTGCAAAAGGAAACAGGTAACTAGGGGAGCCCGCATGGGGTGCATTCCAATATCAAAAGTCATGTTTTGCAATGGAGGAGAGGAGAGCATGGGGGAGATTTAGGCCAGGTGACAGCTGAAGGGCATGATACCCTGGACTTCTAGTGGCCATGATTCACAGTGGAGAACAGTCCACGCACCATTTTCTTTTCCTTTATTCCTTAAAGACGACTAGATGGTATATGTGACGGTTAATTTTTCAATAGCGTCAAAAATATATGATATGCAATGAAAGGAAAGTTTCCATCATCCACTGCCCCTAGTTTGCTTTCCTCTGAGGCTACCACTGTTAACAAATTTCCTGCGTATCTTTTCAGAGACACTCTGTGCTATATATATATATATATACTCATTACTCTTCCCTCAGTCTCTCTCCCTCTCTCTCTCTCACACACACACATACACACACACACACTGTACTCTCTCTCTCTCTCTCTCTCTCTATATATATATATATATATATACTCTCTCTCGCTCTCTCTCTATATATATATACTCATTACTCTTCCCTCAGTCTCTCTCCCTCTCTCTCTCTCTCTCTCACATACACACATACACACACACACTGTACTCTACACAGTTTTGCCACCTTGCTTTTTCTTCACTTACCACTATATCTTGGACAACTTTCATTGTTTTTAATGATTGCACAGTATTCCATCAAATTGTTGTTTCAATTATGCTCCTACAGCAATTCATCAGGGCACCTGTTTCACCACATCTCTTTGTACAGTATTTATCCCACTTAATTTTTTGAAATTTCCTTTCTGTAAACATTCTGTTTGTATCCTTTGCCCATTTTTCTATTCAATAGTGTTAGTCTTTTTTCTTAATTGTTGGAAATATATATATTTGGAGATAGGGCCTTTAGAGAGGTAACTAAGGTGACATGAGGTCATGAGGGTGGGGACCTAACCTACTATGCCTGGTGTCCTTGTAACAAGAGGAGGAGACACCAGGGATATGCATGTACACAGAAAAGGTCATGTGAGGACACAGCAAGAATGTGACCATTTCCAAGCCAAAGAGAGAGACTACAGGATAAACCAAACCTGCTGATACCTTGTTCTGGGACTTCCAGCCTCCAGAACTGTGAGAAAGTAAGTGTCTGTTGTTTCAGCCACCCTGTCTGTGATATTTTGTTTTGGCAGCCCTAGTAAACTAATACAGCAAGAATGCGGAGAAACTAGAACCCTTTTATTTATTTATTTTTAAGTTTATTATTTTTTTTACACATACTGGATTTGATTTTTTTTTTTTTTTTTTTTTTGGCTGCATTGGGTCTTCGTTGCTGTGTGCGGGCTTTCTCTAGTCGTGGTGAGCAGGGGCTACTCTTCGCTGCGGTGCACAGGCTTCTCATTGTGGTGGCTTCTCTTGTTGTGGAGCATGGGCTCTATGCGCACGGGCTACAGTAGTTGTGGTACATGGGCTCAGTAGTTGTGGCTCACGGGTTCTAGAGCACAGGCTCAGTAGTTGTGGCACACGGGCTTAATTGCTCCGCAGCATGTGGGATCGTCCCGGACCAGGGCTCGAACCCGTGTCCCCTGCATTGGCAGGCGGATTCTTAACCACTGCACCACGAGGGAAGTTCCCTAGAACCTTTTTACACTGCTGGTGGGAATGTAAAATGGTGCATCCACTTTGGAAAACAGTCAAAGAGTTAAACATAGAGTTACCAGCAATTGCACCCCCACATATATACTCCCAAATAAAGTACGCACAAAAACTTGTACATGAACGCTTATAGCAACATTATTCATAGTAGACAAAAAGTAGAGACAACCCACATACCTGTCAATTGGTGAATGGGTAAAGAAATATGATATATTCATGTAATGGAATATTATTCTTCAATAAATGAAGGACTAATACATGCTACAACATGGAAACACCTTGAGAATATTATGTTAAGTGAAAGAAGCCAGTCACTAAGGACCACGTATTATATGATTCCATTTATATGAAATATCCAAAAATAGGCAAATCTATAGAAATAGAAAGATTAGTGGTTGCCCAGGGCTGGAGGTGGATGAAGGGATTGGGGGTAATGGCCAGAGGTACAGGGTTTCGTTGTGGGGTAATGAAATGTTCTAAAATTTATTGTGGTGATGGTTTCATAGCTCTATTTGAATATACTAAAATTCATTGAATTATATACTTTGAATGGATGAATTATACGGTATGTGAATTATATCTCAAAAAAAGTGTTAAAAACAGAACCAATACACAGACTTCACTAAACATGAGGTCACAGTATGTGACCAAATATTTCATACATGAAGAAACTCAGAGAAGTTAATCTTGGGGAAATGATTAGCCTTACTGCAAGGCTAATTGAAAATACAAAGGAGAATATTGGCAGAGCTAAGAAAAATGGCTAAACTCCTAAAATGATAAAATTATTTACTAGGACAACTGTTTCTGAAAGTACTGAGGCAAAACACAAGACCTATGAAATTATTCATATTTGTTCCATAATCCACATTTGGGGATACCTCAAAATAATCCAAGTGAGAAAAATCAATTTTCACTAAATGTTTATAGCAATACTATTCATGATGCAAAACAAAATGAAACTGGAAATAACTCAAATACATGGTAATTGGAAGGGTGTTTAGTAAAGTGGCAAACATGGACTGCATTAATAAATGGGAAAAAGTACATGCAAAATAATGAGAAAGTAGAATACAAATTAGTTTCTAAACTCTAATGACTGTACATAAATACATGTACACTGTTGAATATAAAGAGGAGGAAATTTAGTAATAAATGGGACCAGAATTCTTCTTAGGAAAAAAAAAAATAACTGTGTTTGGGAAAATGTCCTGATAAGCTGTTTCTGGTATAAGGTGGGACTCTGAAAACATGGGTATGAGCAGAAGCCCTAGCAACACAAGAAAAGCTGCTCTGTATGGAAACACGGGGGGAATTTATTTTTGCTCCTGTGAGAGAGCGAGAGAGGAAGGAGAAGAGATGGGCCAAGCAAGGGAGGGATGGGAGAGAGGATTTGAGAGGAGGAAAAGTCTGGGTTGCTGCATTGACTAAAGGTTGGTGGGAAGTCTCTGGTGACTGGGTGGGAAATGGGACTTTTAAAGGAATAGGAGTGTCTCATATATAAATTTTAAGTTGTTTTCTCAAATCTGAAAACCTCACTAAAGCTCCGTGTGAATGGAGTTTTGTAGAAACTGAGGAAGAGACTGAAGTTGAGACAGTTGGAATAGTGAAAGGAAAGCACCGTTGGATACAGGGCCTCGGGGCCAGGGAAGATAGAAGAAAGTGAGTCTCTCAGAAATTATCAGTAATCTTGGGAATGGCTCTACATGCCCAGATTGGATGTTTGGGAAGACCTTATTTACATTACAGAGGGAAGGGAAGCTCTACCTGACATGTGCCTTCCATAAGGATGAGAAGATAACATGAAGTAAATGTAGGTGTTTTACGTTTAGGAGAGGCTTAAATGTATGAATTTAAAAAGAAAAACTTCTCGTCTGTTCTAACAATATTGATCCTCGTCCACTGACTAAAACCGAATGAATGGCTAAGCCCCTGCCACAGCAAAATCCAGTGGAAGTGATGTTCAGGTACACTGTGGATAATGGCTGGGGGGAATGGAAAAGAATAGGTAAGATGGAAAAATTAACATCCATTCTCTCTTGGCAGCAGGACTGGAAGGAATGTAGCTGGGCTGTCCAATTTTAGAAAAATTGTTCTGTGTGTTTGTTGAAGTGTTATTAGAGCAAAAACATGATCAAATGTTCAAGAACTGGTCTGTGAGAAAAGTTCACAGAGAAAAGAATTAATATTGTAAATGACTCTCAGTAAGCACATTGAAGTTCTTAATTGCCCAACTCCAGAATTCATCGTTTCCACTGACTTAGCCAGAGGAGGGTTACTAACCAGCCCAAATTGACAGATAGACGGCAGGTCTGTGGCACAAGGCCTAGAAGTGATTTTGCCAAGGTTATAGAGCAAGCCAGAGGGTGAGCTGAAAATAGAAAAGTACCTCACGCTCCCATGCGGGCTATATGATAACTTGTGTACTGTCAGCAAAGAGTTAAGGAATGAATGTCCTGGAGGGGTTAGCATAGTTTTATGGCTAAAGGAGTCTTGCTCAACAATCGCAAATGTAACTTGACAATGGTGAATGACCTACCTAATCCTATAAACACTAACAACCTGAGCACTTAAGCAGAAGTTTCAGAAAAAAAAAATTTTTTTCTCTCTGAGGATTGCAAAATTTTTTAAATGCACAGCTCCATTATCAGGAAGCCGCTACTGGTACAATGCTTAAACTGCAGAGACCATCACCTTTGATCTTCCTCCTCTCAAGACTAAACTTCCAAATAACAACTCTCAACACTGTAATACCAGCAAGCTTACAGGATCTCGCGAAAGTGTGTAAATGTTTTCATAAGCGTAGGATTTTCTGGAGGCAGATAACTTTCTGTAAGTTTCCTTACTGAATTAACAGAACTGGAAATTAGAATGGGACAGTCAGATAGTTAGAGCTCCAGGGCTTAGCCATTAAATTTACGCCTCTAGGTACTCAGGCCATGGAGGAATTGCTCAGCTAGCTGCTATGCTCATATTTTTAGGCAAACAACAAAAGCTAGTGCCACTGGTTAGGTGACTGTTCTCTAGGGTAGATTCTTGTATTGCACTGATCTAGTCAACAGAAAACTTCAAAAATTTATGTTTCAGGAGTGTTGTTAATCCCATTCCCACTTTCCAGAAAGAGTTCTTTGTGATGATTGCTGTGTGAAGTGGGTTAATACTTTCGGTCCAGCTCTAAGTGCAAATGTCACAAACAGTCCCAGACTATGGATTTCTTGACTGTTAGTTTCTTCCCCTTCATGTAAGAGGCTGCACTATTACTGCTTCTGCTCAGTTCTTCAGTTGTGCCTTCTACAAGACCCTGACCAGAAGAAACGTAAAATCGAAGTGTACAGTAGAAGAAAGGAAGTGATAGGTCCAGCAACTATTTCTCAGAGAGCTCTCACTTAACTGGTAAGCGTGGCGGAAGCCAATCCCCTTTCAATAGCATAGCATCATATTTGAAAGCATCTTACAGAGGCTTCATAAAAAGCAGAAACAATGGAACTACATGGATAAAATATATATCAAAATATCCACCAATAAAATCAGGGTTATTAGAAATGTTACCTTTTGCAGGCAATATTTTATTAATATGTTAATAACTCACTTATTGTGAGGTGAAGAAATAATCCAAACATTCAGATTTGCATGAAGTTTTTTGCTCCTTCAGCCTCTTTTAGCATAAATGTTTTGGCTGCTACCATTTTTTCCCCTTTTAAGCAGCACAGTGACATAGATTAGGACATTTCTGAGTTAAATACATATAAATACACAGGTTAACTACATTTGGGGTGGGAAGTAGATCTAGCTTAATTCAGAATGCCTTTTGAGCATTCTTAGCCATTCTGTCTAAATTCTGGCAATATTCAGGATTTGCCTCTGTTCACCAAAACATAGGCTATGTTTCCCAAAGAAGGTAAAAAGCGTGAGAAACTGCAAGGGGTCAGCAGTGTGTCTGGGTTGCCTCTCTGCTCCCTTCCACTCCTCCCTTCCCGCTTTGACCCATGCTCTGTTTTACAGTCCTGTTTTATTTTGAACCCTGGTTCAGCAATTTCTGTCTGCACAGTTCCAACATATGGACTATTTTCATTGATTCATGTATTCATCCATCCATCTATTCACCAACAGTTTGTCACTTTAAGGAACATAAGCATTCCCTGCCCTTAATAAGGCTTCACTTGAATAAGGGAGATAGCCAAGTGACAAGGTAAGAATATATGAAATGGACTGAGCAACCAAGGGAAACTGTTGTTTGTTCTGGCTCCCCCCTGCTGCAGCAGGGGCCCCAATAAAGCCTTGCCTGAATTTCTTGTCTGGCCTCCGGTCAATTTCTATTGATTGGGGAAGGCCAAGAACCCTGGTCAGTATCAGATTTATGGTGCCTAATGTGGGGCTGTTGTCCCCTTTGGGGGAGAGGATCTGGGCATCTCCAGGACCACTGAATGCAGCTTCCCCAAGGGTGACAAGTGGCAACCCTGAACCTCTTGTTTCAGCATCACCGCGTTTGGTAAGTCTGCCTTCCTGGCCCCTGGGGGCCTCAGTACCCTCATTCAGGCAATGCTTTTCCCCTCCCCTTTGTCCTTTTCCCTCTCCTGATACGTCTCTGCTTCTCCTCTCTCTATCCTCTCCTAATTCTGTCCTCTCCTTCCGGGACAGTGGACATCGGGCAGCTACAGCATCATTCCTCTCAGCTTGTGAGACCATGCTCCCTCTGGCCAGCAATGGCTCACCTTGACGGGTGACATACCGTGCAGACCCTGGTCCAGCAGGCTCTCCCTGATAGGAGATTTATGAGAGTGATAGAGGTTTAAACCTCATATCTTGTAGTGACTGGAAGTCCTATCGTCCCAGTAGCCTCACCTTTATTTTCCTGCTGTCTCTTTCTCTTTTTCAGCCTTATCTGTCCCTTCTCCCTTTACCTCTCCCTTGATCCTTTTTTTTTTAAATTTTTATTTATTTTTTATTTTTATTTTTGGCTGTGTTGGGTCTTCGTTGCTGTGTGCGGGCTTTCTCTGGTTGCAGTGAGCGGAGCTACTCTTCATTGCGGTGTGCGGGCTTCTCATTGAAGTGGCTTCTCTTGTTGCGGAGCATGGGCTCTAGGCACGTGGGCTTCAGTAGTTATGGCACGTGGGGTCAGTAGTTGTGGCTCGCAGGCTCTAGAGCGCAGGCTCAGTAGTTGTGGCACATGGGCTTAGTTGCTCCACAGCATGTGGGATCTTCCAGGACCAGGGCTCAAACCCGTGTCCCCTGCATTGGCAGGCGGATTCTTAACCACTGAGCCACCAGGGAAGCCCTCCCCTGATCCTTATACCTGCACTGCCGTCCCCTTTATCCTGAAAACTTCTTGTTTGTGTCTTTAAGTTTTTGTGATTGGTATCTTTGTTTTACGTAGTTTTGTCTGTCCAACTGCTCCTGCGAGTCTCTGCCAAAATTGTGGGCGTGGTGGAGTATTTAAACCTTGAAATATAAATGCAGCCCACACTGCCTGAAACTCCAACCTTGAGTTACTTGGTGGGATTTTAAAGAACAAACAAAAAAAGACAGAAGCTTGCATTTTTCCCTCCTCTGCTTTTGCAATGTAACTATGCTACCTGGGTTGGAAGAGCTTGCATCTCTCTCCTCTGCTTTTGCAATGTAACTATTGTGCCTGGGTTGGAAGAGCTTGCATCTCTCTCCTCTACCTTTGCAGTGTAACTATTCTGCCTGGGCTCTCAGGAACTACCTGATTCATCTGTAGTCCCCCAGACTGAAGAAAAAAAAAAAAGAGCCATTTTAAATTCAAGCAGGAAAACTATGAGGTCTCTGGTTCTGTCTGTCTTAATATAAAAATTAACTTGTAGGGCTTCCCTGGTGGTGCAGTGATTGAGAGTCCACCTGCCGATGCAGGGGACACGGGTTCGTGCCCTGGTCCGGGAAGATCCTACATGCTGCGGAGCGGCTGGGCCCATGAGCCAAGGCGGCTGAGCTTGTGCGTCCAGAGCCTGTGCTCCACAACGGGAGAGGCCACAGCAGTGAGAGGCCCGCGTACTGCAAAAAAAATAAATAAATAAACTTGTAAATGAGCTGTATTTAATTTGCTTAAGGGAAATAAAGCACTTATATACATTCTCAGAAATATAAAAGAGGCTCACCAGAATACATTTTGGGTTCATGTGACCTGGGAAATACTCAATATTGAATTAATACCTGGTATTAAAGCTAACTTAAGCTTGTGGGTTTAATTAATACAGACCTGTCTTTAGAGCCATCAACATTAAGTATAATGCTTTTATTGTACCTAGGGTTACTGAGGTCAGTAAGTGCATATTGTTTTTGTTATGAAATTTGTCAACAAGGAAAATTACCTGATATGATTAACTTATTAAGTAAATGTAACTGGGATAAGAACTTTTTGGTAAACTCTATAGGAATACTTATGTTTTGGAAACGTCCATCTAAAACAGTCCCTCCAAATTTTTGTAACTTCAAATTACGTTAAATGATAGGAAGTCATTGAATATCCAGACCATTTCAAATTAAGATAAAATGTTGAGAACATTAATTGCTAAACAGGTCTAAATTTACCTACTTTTGTCTTCTTGTGAGAGGGAAACTAAAGCTCTTTGGTGCCACCTTGAGATGTTCTCTACCAATCTATAGAATGCTAATGAAAAAGACAGTTCATGGTTGCTTAAGGAAAGTAGGATGTGTCAGAAAAGAAGGTATGAGGAATGGAAATATGTTTTGTTGAAGGAAAAAAAAGGTGATTTTGTCCTAAAGCTGGCTCTTTCTAAATGGAAAGAATGAGGGATAAAGTATGGCTACAGAAAGTTGCAGAAAGTTCCCAGAAAAGGAACATTGAGAAAAGAATTTTGTGTGTGGTCAGGATTTTCTAAGGTTGGATTAAATTTAATTAGGTAAATGGATTTTATTAAGAGTAGGCTGATGCAAGACTGGATTTGGTTTCTCTCTCTCATAAGAGAACAAAGTTTTCCTGGAATGCCGCTTTTGATATCAGATTGTGTGAGTTTCTGTGCCTTTAAGTGATCTGTTTTTATTTTTGAAATCTTTTTTTATTTTCACCTTAGCTCAAGGAATAATTGCTTCACAGCGACTTATGATTCTATCTGACCAGGTGTTTAAAAACTTTTTGAGATTTTTGACAGACTTCCCAAATATCAAATTCTAATTGAAATTCTTTTGACTTCCAGTTAAATTTGGGGTGCTTCAAGGGGCCCCTGGAATATCCCAAAGAGAGATCCTAACCTAATTGGGTTCATTCGGTACGTTAAATTATATGGGAAACATTGTCCAAACTCAGGCTCTCCCCAATTTTATCACAGCCACCAAAAAGATAAGGGAAAGGGTTTTGGGTTCTTCTTCTGTCTAGTCTCTCAACTTGCTCTATGTCCAAAAAATCCCCTGTGGGAATACTCCCACCTCTAGGCCCTCAGGTCCTGACCCCCATGGCATTTTCCATTGCACCCAACTCCAATTCCTCCAGGAGTTCCTTTTTGCACCTCTAGGACCCTCTTCACTCCAGGCCTTGGCAGCCTATACCTTGTTACAGACTACCTATTGGGCTGGCCACTTCCAAGCAGCCCATATCCAAGCAGCCCACATCCTAGGCTTTGTAGATGTTCAGTCTCGAGTAATACACCCCAACACAGGGAAAATTGTTACAAGACATAAGTTTTATAGACAACAGATCCCCCTCAAGGAGAGCCCTGGCAATGCACTAGCACTGGTTCAAATGCCCCCTATCAGGGACCCCTTGCACGAGGGCCTGATGACAAGAGACATCTGATTAGGCAATGGGAGAGCAGAGGATGCTCAAAATCCCATTAGGTAAGAAGGGAATTCGGGGGACACTCTGACCCCCTTCCAACAAAAGCCTCCTGCTAAAATGTCTCTGAGATGCCAGGCTTCACTTCTAGGAGCGTTCTTGGTTGCAGGTTGCTCAACATGGGAGGATTCTCTTCTAAGCTAGAAGAAACACCTCTGGAATGTATCCTTAAAAATTGGAAATTTTAAAAATAGATGGGCTGAAAAGGGAAAAACTTAAACTCTACTGTCACACTGCCTGGCCTGTATATAAGTTGGGGGATGGAGAAAAATGGCCTGAAAAAGGGCCTCTAAATTACAATACCATCTTGCAATTGGATCTTTACTGTCACAGATGGGAAAATGGACTGAAGTTCATTATGTCTAAGCCTTCATGGTCCTTTACCAAAACCCCGCTCTAAGCAGCTCCTGTAATCAAAAGCCTGGGGAATCAGAAAGCACTCTTGACATTTTAGATGATCTCCTTCTAACCTTCCCCAATTCTCAGGGGGGCAAACCAAGTTTCCCCTGCTTCTCTAGAGCCACCTGCTTCTCCGGAGCCTCCTACTTCCCCGAGGCACCTACTTCTCCAGATCCCTCTGATGGCTCCCAAACTCCGCCTCCCTGTGTCCCTTTATACCCTCTGTTACCCCAGGGAGGAGAGACTAGTCCCTCCAGGGTAACTTGTAATGGAACTTCCTATCACCCAGGATCAGGAAAATTATTCCCTCTTAGGGCAGTGGCAAATGGTGAAGAGACAATCGGAGTACATGTGCCCTTCTCTTTAACTGACTTAGCCCAATGCAAAAAGAGAGTGGGCAGGTTTTCCGAAGAGCCCAGTAAGTTTGTTGAAGGGTTTGAGGCCCTAACTCTGGCCTTTGATATAACATGGAAGGATGTCCAAATAGTCCTACTACTTGCTGTACCCCTGAGGAAAAACAGAGAATTTGGGCAGCAGCCCAGGAGCACGGTGACCAGCTTGCCAGGGACCAATCCCAACATTTTGTTATGGGTGGGGATGCAGTCCCAAATCAGAAGCCCTGTTGGAATTATAATTCCTGAGAGGGAACAGAAGTCAGGAAACACATGATCTAATGTGTATTAGAAGGGATGAGAAAGTGTATCAAAAAACCAGTTAACTATGAAAAGGTTAAAGGAGTGACCCAAGAAGAAAAAGAAAATCCAACCCTCTTTCAGGGGCAGCTTGTGAAGGCTTTTAGAAAATTTACTAACATTGATCCATCCACTCCCAAGGATCAATCCCGGCTGGGACAACATTTTTTTTTTTTTTTTTTTTGCGGTACGCGGGCCTCTCACGGTTGTGGCCTCTCCTGTTGTGAGCACAGGCTCCAGGCGCGCAGGCTCAGCAGCCATGGCTCACGGGCCCAGCCGCTCTGCGGCATGTGGGATCTTCCCGTACCGGGGCACGAACCCATGTCCCCTGCATCGGCAGGCGGACTCTCAACCACTGCGCCACCAGGGAAGCCCTGGGACAACATTTTATCAGCCAGTCCACCCTTACTATTAGGCGGAAACTCCAAAAGTTACAATTAGACTTACAAACCCCAATGCACCAAGTCCTAGAGGGCCTTTGGGGTATTTAATAATCGAGATCAAGCTGAGGAGGAAGAGAGAACACGACATAAAAACAGGCAGGCCAGCGCTCAAGCTAAACTGATGGCCATAGCTGTCAGCCATGTCTTGCAACCTCAGGACAACCCAAGGGGGCCAAGGAAGTTTAACCATCCGCCTGGAGGTAAAACAGCAAGGGAGAATGCTTCAAATGTAAGTCAACTGGCCACTGGGCCCAAAAGTGCCAAAAGGAACCCCCTGGTCCATGCCCAGTCTGCAAACAAAAGGTCATTGGAAGTGGAATTATCCTCAGTCCTGAAGAGGAAGGGGGGTTCCCACTCCCGAGACAGCCATGCTGGACGACTGAGGCAGCCCGGGGATTCTGACGGCTCCCCACAACGAGATGTCTATCTCCATCAAGGAGCCCCGGGTGGTCCTTGAGAAAGGTGGCAGGTAAGAAAACCAGTTTTTTAATTGATATGGGAGCCACTTACTCTGTCCTGATCTCTCACACTGGGCCTGTTTCCTCCAAAAGTTGTACTGTGACTGGTGTTGATGGAAAGCCTTCCACCCATTTCTTCACTGGCTCACTTGTCAATTTGAACAGCATTTGATCTCACATGGCTTTTTTGTTGTGCCTGAGTGTCGTACTCCACTACTGGGAGAGATCTTCTGGGCTGCCTCGGAGCCATATTATAATTAGGAGGTCCTGAGCAGCCCTTTTTCTTGATTCTGACTAAGACAAATCAGCTGGAAGAACAAGGTCCTATTAACAGCCATATTCTACACGCAGTAAACCCTGCAGTTTGGGACAAAAGAATCCCTGGGAAGGTTAGAAACGTCCAACCTGTAAAAATTAGCCTTAAGCCAGAAGTCGCTTATCCTAACAAGAGACTGTACCCCATAAAGTTGGAAGCAAAAAAAAAGTTTGCAACCCCTCATAGACAAATTCTTAAAACATGGCCTCCCAGTGCCCTGTCCGTCTCAGTGCAATACCCCTATTCTGCCCGTTGTTAAGCCAAATGGGGAATATCGAATGGTACAAGACCTTAGAGCAGTAAATGAGGCAGTGGTCCCTATGCAACCCCTTGTGGCCAATCCTTATAATATATTAGTCCAGATCCCTGGAGATGCCAAATGGTTTACTGTGCTTGATCTCAAGGATGCCTTCTTTTGCATCCCAGTTCATCCCTCATCCCAGTATCTATTTGCCTTGGAGTGGACTAACGCCCACACAGGCCAAATGCAACAACATACCTGGACAGTATTGCCTCAGAGGTTTCGAGATAGTCCACACTTGTTCGCCCAGGCCCTAGGAAAGGAACTAAGGGAAATACACCTAAAGGAAGGGGCCATTCTGTAGTACGTAGATGATATATTAACATGTAGCCCTTCCATGGAGCCTCAGATCAAAATACCACTGAAGTCCTTAATTTCCTTGAGACCCGGCGTTACAGGGTCTCCCAAATAATGACACAAATCTCAAAACAACAGGTTAAATATCTGGGATATATTATAAGCCCTGGAAGTCGACAGTTATCTCCAGAGAGAAAACAAGCTATATTAGGCCTAAGCACCCCAAAGACAAAAAACATCTTCGTACTTTCTTAGGTGTGGCAGGATTTTGCAGAATTTGGATTCCAGAATTCGGACTAATGGCTAAGCCTCTATATGAAGCCACTAAAGACCCAGATATAAAACCATTACTTTGGATTGGGGAACAAGAAAAGACTTTTAATAATATCAAACAGGCCCTCACCAGAGCTCCTGCTCTGGGTGTCCCCAGTTTAAAAAAAGCCATTTATCTTGTACGTAGCTGAAAAACAGGAGACAGCCTGAGGGGTCCTTATACAACAGCTAGGAGAAGCTCCTCAACATATAGGCTATTTTGCCAAACAACTAGATTCTGTGGCCCGAGGTTGGCCTGGCTGCCTCCATGTGGGAACTGCCACCGTTTTATTAGCGGAAGAAGCTAACAAGCTTACCTTTGGACAGCCACTGGAAGTCCAGACCCCTCATCAAGTATAAGGGATTCTGGAGATTAAAGTCCACCAATGGCTAACTGGAGGCTGCCCTACTAGGTGCCACGCTTCACTCCTTGACTCCCCAGAACTAACATTCAAAACTTGCCACACCTTCAACCCAGCTATGCTAATGCCGGCGGAAAAGCCCAGAACTAACACATTCCTGCCTTGAAACCCTTGACCATGTTTATGCCGTAGGCCTGATCTAACAGACCAGGCCATAGAAAACCCTGAGGAAGAATGGTTTACTGATGGCATACTGTTACAGAAGCAAAACCTTTGCCACCTAACACTTCAGCCCAGAAGGCTGAGCTAATAGCCCTAACTCGAGCCTTAACCTTAGGGAAAGGAAAATTATAAACATACATACAGACTGGAAATATGCCTTCCTTGTTTTACATGCCCATGCAGCTATCTGGAAAGAAAGAGGACTTTTAAATCCAAAAAAGTCCCCTGTAAAATATAGGGCTAAGAGTTTACATCCCATAGAAGCGGCTCAAAAACCAAAACTAGTAGCAGTCATTTACTACCACGGGCATCAAAAGGAAAATTCTCAAATTACCCAAGGGAACAACAGGGCAGATTGGGAGGTAAAGAAAGCAGCCCTTATGCCCATACCAAGTAGAAACCAACATTGAGAAAATTCGACAGCAAGCCACTTGGCTTCAGCAGACAAGTAACTACCAATTCTTGCTATTCAATATGGGCGGGGAAATTGAAAACTCGTTCTCTAGTTTGTTCTCTTGGATACCACAAGGTATAAAAAACTTTCTGGCAGGAGGTTTTCATTTTCTTCTAACCCTTTTCTCTTCAGTCATACTGATTTATGCCATCTTTCACCTAGTACTCCGCTGTCTTTCATACTGTTGTAAACCTGTGAGTAAGACTTTTCAGTCCAAGAAGGAGACCTGGGACCAACAGGTCCAGACCGTCCATTCTAAAAATTGAGAAACATGTGAAACTTTAGCCCCGAGGTTAACAAAAATATACACCCAAGCAGAATGGCTTTTTGGCAGGGGCAACATCGCCCCCTGTCTGGTCAACAGTTACGGAAGCCCTCCCAAAGTTAACCTGGTTGCTTCCCTTTCTAGGCCCTTTAATAGCTATTGTTGTTGTTCTCCTTTTTAGCCCCTGTTTGTTTAACCTTTTGATTAACTTCGTGTCTTTTAGACTCCAACAGTTCGAAGTAAGGCTCATGATGGCTCAAGGAGTTCAACCCAGGTCCCTACAGGTCCTTGGAACAGTCAGCAAGGGACTTCTACACCTCCAGGGTAGGCTAGGATCTGTGGCCCCTGTCCAGCAGGAAGAAGTTTCAGAAGAGACCTTCAGCCTTTACCCCTTAAGAATAAGTGTGACGGGAATAAAGGCACAGACCTACTAGAGAATGGACTTGAGGATACGGGGAGGGGGAAGGGTAAACTGTGACAAAGTGAGAGAGTGGCATGGACATATATACACTACCAAACGTAAAATAGATAGCTAGTGGGAAGCAGCTGCATAGCACAGGGAGATCAGCTCGGTGCTTTGTGACCACCCAGAGGGGTGGGATAGGGAGGGTGGAAGGGAGGGAGATGCAAGAGGGAAGAGACATGGGGACATATGTATATGTATAACTGATTCACTTTGTTATAAAGCAGAAACTAACACACCATTGTAAAACATACTCCAATAAAGATGTTTAAAAAAAAAAGAAAGAAAGAATAAGTGTATAGGGACTTCCCTGGTGGTCCAGTGGTTAAGACTCCATGCTCCCAATGCAGGGGGCCCGGGTTCGATCCCTGGTCAGGGAGCTAGATCCCTCATGCCGCAACTAAGACCCGGTGCAGCCAAATAATAAATAAATAAATAGATAAATAAATTTTTTTTAAAAAAAGAAGAAGCGTGTAGAGCCTCTCAGCAGGGAGTGAGACAGGCTGGGACCCGGGACCCTTTGCTGCAGTGCTGCAATGCTTGCAACGTGCTGTCCTCAAGCAACAGAATACAAAGAAACTGTATGGGACTAAAAACAACTGCATGCACGTGCAGTTGGAGCAAATTCCGGACAAAAGATACAAAGAGATCAAAAACCCAACTACCGCTTTTGAAGAGCCGGGAGAAAAGGCAGGGTACTCGGTGTGCCCCCTGCACACAACACCACCTAACAGGTGGGCAAAACACCTAAGCCACCCCTCCGGCCTGACCCCTGGACACACCCCTACCCTCACCCCATGTAAGGAATAAGCTCACCCCCACCCCCCACCCCCGCCTCAGCGAGCAAGCAAGCAAGGGAACCTGTTGTTTGTTCTCGCTCCCCGCTGCTGCAGCAGGGGCTGCCTGAAAAGAAGAAGAAGAAAAAACAAGAATATATGAAATAAGTGCTAGAGGTAAGCTGTGGGGTCAGAAAGACTTAAGTTCACACCCAGCTCTGCCATTTACTAACTGAGTGGCCTTGATTATTGTTATTGAACCTCATTGGGTTTCAGTTGCATTATCTGGGAAAATGAGTGAGGCAGCTATCTTTGAAGATGGCGCTCAGTGATCCTGCTATATCACGCCCTTGTGTATCTGCTTCTCTTGAATGAAGGCTGGACCTAGTGACTTGCTTCTAACAAATAGAATACTGCAAATTTTTTTTCCATGATGGGGATTCAAAAAACAGACTTTCATCTTACTGGATTTTTCTCTATTGCCTCCTTAGCTTGCATGCTTTAATGAAGCCAAGCTTCCATGTCAGAGAGCCCCACGTGGCAGAGAACTAAGGAAGGCCTCCAGCCAAAAGCCAGTGAGGAACTAAATCCAGCCAACAACCATGTGAGTCAGCCTGGAAGCAAATCATTTCCCTCTTGAGGCTTGTGATGACGGTAGCCCCATTCGATACCTTGACTGCGGCCTGTGAAGCAGGGGACTCAGCTAAGCCAGCCCAGACTCCTAACCCACAGAAACTATGAGACAATAAATGTTGTTTAAAGTCATTAAGTTTTGGGGGTAATTTGTTACCACAAATCGTGATGATGATGATGATGATGATGACAAGAGGGGATCCAAGCTGAGCTGAAATGAAGATTCACAACCTGGCGGGAATGCTACTAATGTGAAAAAGATATTTTTAGTGCTTGAGCCCCTGAGGAGTACAAGAGAGATGAAAGGTATGGAGATCAGGGTATCATGTTTCTCATTCAGACCCAGACTATGTCTGACTCTGAGAGAAAGGCGCTTGTGAAAAAACTAAAATGGCAGGTTTGTGGGAGTGGGCAAACAAGAAATGGTGCTTGGGGGCCCAGGTGACACAGTTTAGCGAAGAATTGGGGAGAAGGTCATTCTCCCGCTTCTGCTTAGGTTGGACTGCGGCTCCAGTTGTAAAGTGAGAACTGAAGGGATAGTGCAGTTTGGTTTTTTTTTTGCGGTACGCGGGCCTCTCACTGCTGTGGCCTCTCCCATTGTGGAGCACAGGCTCCAGACGCGCAGACTCAGCGGCCATGGCTCACGGCCCAGCCGCTCCGCGGCATGTGGGATCTTCCTGGACCAGGGCATGAACCCGTGTCCCCTGCATCGGCAGGCAGACTCTCAACCACTGCGCCACCAGGGAAGCCCTAGTGCAGTTTTTTGACTCAAGGATTTCCTGCCTTGGAAGCATGGGGGAGCAGCACCCTTGGCAGGCAGGAAGGGTTCTCATGGAGGACACTGGCCACAGTGGAGGTGACAAGGCCCTCCAACCTCTGCTGAGATTGGTGCATAGCTATTTCTGTGTTTGTGAACAATAAGAAAGAGACTGGGGGGCTTCCCTGGTGGTGCAGTGGTTGAGAATCTGCCTGCCAATGCAGGGGACACGGGTTCGGGCCCTGGTCTGGGAGGATCCGACATGCTGCGGAGCAACTAGGCCTGTGAGCCACAACTACTGAGCCTGCGCGTCGGGAGCCTGTGCTCCGCAACAAGAAGGGCTGCGATAGTGAGAGGCCCGTGCACCGCGATGAAGAGTGGCCCCCACTTGCCACAACTAGAGAAAGCCCTTGCACAGAAACGAAGACCCAACACAGCAAAAATAAATAAATAAAAATTAATAAACTCCTACCCCCAACATCTTCTTAAAAAAAAAAGAGAGAGAGACTGGGGAAGGAGCATAAGCACGCTTGATTTTGGGCAGCTTCTGAGAAGGGCAGCTGAGGACCTAGATCACCTTAAGCCAGTGAAATTTGGGTTATAGATGTCTTAAAGGACGAGCAGAGTTCTGACAGGCAAAGAAAAGTAAACAGACATTATAAACTGAGAGAACAGCACAAGGAACAATTCAGAGCTCTGAACATAAATCATTTCTTTAGGGGAAAGCAAGTAGTCTTGTGTGACAGGACAGGAGTACAAACTAGTTAATATTTCCTACTCTGATTCTGATGTAGTCCCTAGAGCAATGATTCTCAAACTTTTTGTGTCAGTTCCCCTTTACACTCAAAAATTATTGGTGACCTTGGGGACTTCCCCAGCGGTCCAGTGGTTAAGACTCTGGCTTCCACTGCAGGGGGTGTGGGTTCAATCCCTGGTCAGGGAACTAAGATCCTGCATGCTGCATGGCGTGGCTAAAAAAAAAAAAAAAAAAAAAAAAATTTTTGGTGACCTCAGAGCTTTTGTCTATGTGGATAGCATCTTTTGAATATTTACTGTATTAGAAATTTAAATGGATAAATTTTTAAGTGTTTAGTTTGAAATTATCTAAAATAACAATAAAAATATGTTAACATAAGTAGCATATTTTTATGAAAATTAACTATATTTTCCACAACACAACAAAAATAAGTGAGAAGAGTGGCATTCTTTTTTATTTTTGAATATCTTTTTAATGTCTGGCTTAATAGATGACAGCTGGGTTTTCATATTTGTTTCTGCATCAATCTGTTACAATATCACACATCACATTGCCTCTGGAAAACTGTGAGAGAATGAGAGTGAAAAAGGCAAATCATGTTTTTGTATTATGAAAATAGTTTTGACCTCCCAGTCTCTTTGAAAGAGTTTGAGGGACTCACAGAGGTCCCTGGACCACACTTTGAAAATCACTACCCTAGAGCTGTTCCTGAGAGAAAAAGCCAGAATTTACAAATATAGGAATGATGATGATAATAGTAATATTACTGATAGCTAACATTTATTGGGTGCTTACTACGTGCTATTCTAAGCACTCACAAAAACCTAAGAAGTGGTTACAATGATACTTTCCAGATATGGAAACTAAGGGCAAAGAAGTTAAGTAACTTGCCCAAGTTTATATAACTAGTAAATGGTGGTGAAGCTGGGATACAAATGCAGGCAGCCCTGGCTCCAAAGCCTACCCTAACCACTGCACAATCCTGCCTCTGTAATGGACAAAGGCCTGCAGTGAAATGACAAAGGGTTGAGTCATCCCGCTCATCCACCCCTTCTCCCTCCTCCCCCTGCCATTTTCGATTTCAATGCTCTTTTCTCTTTCCCTGCCTGCTTAGGGAACTCTTGTTTCTTTTCATTCTGCAGTAAGTCCTTATCCATTGCCTGTTGTTCATTATTCCCACGACTCCGCAGAAACTGCTCTCTCTTGAGGTACCATCGACCTTATAATTACCAGATTCAGTGGCCAATTTTCAGTCTTCATCCTCCTTGCTCTTTAAGATATGGGATATTATTGACCATTTTCTTTTATATTAAAATGTTCCCCTCTATTGGTTATTCTGACACCAGACACTTCTATTTCTTTTACCACTTATCCAATAAAGAATTTTTAAAAATATTCTTGGGCTTCCCTGGTGGCGCAGTGGTTGAGAGTCCACCTGCCGATGCAGGGGACACGGGTTCGTGCCCCGGTCTGGGAAGATCCCACATGCCGCGGAGCGGCTGGGCCCGTGAGCCATGGCTGCTGAGCCTGCGTGTCCAGAGCCTGTGCTCCGCAACGGGAGAGGCCACAACAGTGAGAGGCCTGCGTACCGCAAAAAAAAAACAAAAAAAAAACAACAAAAAAAAACTCTTTACAAGGTCCTCTTTCTTGGCCTGAACTGTAAATATTTTCATTCCTCAGTGTTCGGTCCTAGGCCCTTCTTTCTTCTCGTTGTGTAACTTCTCCAACTGCCACATCATTCACCTCCATGGCTTTAATTACTAAATATATACTGTTGACACCCAAAGACATTATTTACAGCCCAGCCCTCTGTCCAAATGATGCCTAGACATTCCTCAGACATCTCAAACTTAACCCATCCAAATCCTAACCATTATCTCTCCCTTCGAACTGGCTGCTTCTCCTGTGGTCTCTGACCTGGAGAATTATACCACCATCTGTGAGCCAAATGATCTACAATGACAATAAAAGTATATTAACATAAGTAGCATATTTTTATGAAAATTAACTATACTTTCCACAACACAACAAAAATAAGTGAGAAGAGTGGCATTCTTTTTTATTTTTGAAATCTTCTTTTACCTCGCCCTTAGGATCTGCCTCAGGGTCCAGTAGGTCCTGAAACATTTCTGAAACGTTCTAGCCCAGGCCCTCCTCTTCTCCCTCCTGGATAATTATACTGACCTCATTTGTCGTTCACTTTCTTCTAGTTCTGCTGTGGGCAGTTCATCCACAGCAGCCAGAGTTGCTGCTCCACGTGGCTCTAGGCACCATCACTCCATTGCAAGCTCTATTATTGGGGCTGGCTGGAGTTGTGCAGCACTGAGGCTTTGTATGCGATACTGTTGGAATGTGCCTTCTAAATCCCAGGTGTGACCATGTTACTCAATAGCCTGAAACCACTTCCATGATTCCCTGTTGCCTTCAGATTAAAGCCCAAACACCGACAGTGTCCAGTTATTAAACTTACTGGTGTAAAACAATAACCATTTTATTAGACTTGTGGATTCTGTGGGTCGGAGATTTTGGAAAGGAGGAACAGTTTGTCTCTGCTCCTTGATGTCTAGGACCTTACCTGGGGGTGACGTTTGAACACCTAGATCCAGCCATGCTGGTTCTAATAATAATCCTGAGGCTTTTCAGTTAGATGAACCAATAAATTCCCTTTTTGCTTAAGGGAATTTCGAACTGGGTTTCTCTCAGTTGCATCTAAAGAGTCTTGACTAGCAAAGGGCACTACCCTTGATCCTTCCCTGATGTCTATATCTTGAATTCTGTGAAAGGGAGAATGCTAATTATTCACCCTTATCCAGACAAAATATAATCATTCTTCAGAGCCCTTGATCATCAATTTTAGGAGGGGGTAATGAGGGTGGAGCAATTCTCTTAATATTTCATATGGAGTATCTGAGAGTTAGAAAGAGAGATGAGGGGCCTTCTGATAATTCAGTAACTAGTCAATTCAAAATACATATTGAGTAGCTATTATATAATTAGTTTTATGCTTGCCATTATGTGAGAGTACAAGATAATCACCACCATCAAGTAAAGGATCTCAGGGTGACAAGATTTATACACATGTAATACCTAAATAGCCATCCCAGCCTTAACACAATTTACAGGCCAAAATAAAATACACCTGGTAGCATGTACTGTAAAAATTTGAGGAATTTCAGGATTTCCTGTTCAGATGATGGAAAACCTCAAAGAAAAGTCTTGGAAAGCATTAGCTTTTTTTTTTTTTTTTTCAGCATTAGCATTAGCTGAAACAGGAAATTTTGCTCCTTTGGGCAAAGGGGCAGGTGGAAATAGTGGAAACCACAGTTTATTCCATTCCTATTTGTATGTCCTCTCTATGCCCCATAGAGTCTGAAACCTGTTGTTGTTCTTATTTATATTTTGGTCTTTTCCACTCACTGTGTGCTCTTCAAAGACAAGAACCAGGTCACATTCACCAGTGAGTCCCCAGCACTAAGTTTGTTGCTGCTATAGAATAAATGGTCAGTAGGTAGATGTTGAATGGAGGGATGAATGGATGAGGCAGCATCACCTAGATCTGAGCTCTTGGAGACCCACAGACCATTCCTGTTCTTACCTCCTTCCTACATTTCCTGTTTAACTTTCCTCTCTACCATATAAGTATGCTTAATATATATGTTGTTTGCCAGGATACAAGACGCAAATAAGTGCTGGGGAAGTAACAAATTAGAGTCACTAGTCCTACCTATTTCCCTGGGCCCTGAAGTCCTGGCTCTGCCAAGGGCTCCCTGCCCAGGGCCAGAAGCTGCTCTCTCTCTTGCCAGCTTGCCGTGCTGACAGGTCTAATTGCTAAATGAACAGTCTGTGTTTCTATGTAGGCGAGAGGTTCTCAAAAGAGTATTTGGGCTCCTGCAACCCCAGGAAGGGAACACGATATTGTGTAATCAGAAACTACCACCTCAGCAGAAGAGGTCAGCCCTGGATTTTCTATTACAGGATTTTCTATTTCTATTTGGAACCTGGAGGCATTCTTGGAATTTTGGTTCACAAAGTATAGTGGAACCCTTCTGATCATTGGGAATGTGGACGAGATTTGCTTTCAGAATGCAAGTTCCTATATAAACATAAAGGCTTGTGAAAGATAAATTGGGTAGTGGTGGTGTTTATGGGCTCATATTCACAACATGAATCTTTAAAGTTCATCCATAAATAGATACTTGTTGGACATGTGCATGTGAGGTAGAGAAATCAAGAATTCTAAAACATGACCATTAAAGAGGTGGCAATTTTATTGAGGAATAAATCAGGCAGTCACAACATGTAATTAAAAATGCTAGGCAAGGGCTTCCCTGGTGGTGCAGTGGTTGAGAGTCCGCCTGCTGATGCAGGGGACATGGGTTCGTGCCCCGGTCTGGGAAGATCCCACATGCCGCGGAGTGGCTGGGCCCGTGAGCCATGGCCGCTGAGCCTGCGCATCCGGAGCCTGTGCTCTGCAACGGGAGAGACCACAACAGTGAGAAGCCCGCGTATCGCAAAAAAAAAAAAAAAAAATGCTAGGCAAAAAATAAGGAATCCATAATAGATGCAAGCACTCAGGAGAAGAAAAAAATCATTACTCCCAATGTCCTTAAAATAGATGAATTTGCAAATGAATATTTAGATCATTGAAATCAGGATAGACCTCAGAAACTTCTGGAGAAATTCAGAAACTATCAATATTTTATCAGCCAGCTCTAACCTCAAGTTTATTCTGCAAAGTCTCTTTATGTTAAAGACCTTTGGCCAAAAGTTTCTAGTCAACACTAATAATTGATAACATGTTCACCCACATAGTCTTGATTTCTCATTAGTATAATCATTTATTACATAGTTGTATTTTAGTTTCTGATTGATTCATTTATAAAAGCTAATGTTTTAGCCTTCTTCTTTTTTTTTTTTTTCCTTTTTTTGCGGTACGCAGGCATCTCACTGTTGTGGCCTCTCCCGTTGCGGAGCACAGTCTCCGGACGCGCAGGCTCAGCAGCCATGGCTCACGGGTCCAGCTGCTCCGCGGCATGCGGGATCCTCCTGGACCGGGGCATGAACCCGTGTCCCCTGCATCGTCAGGTGGACTCTCAACCACTGCGCCACCAGGGAAGCCCTAGCCTTCTCATTTTTAACTTTTATTAAGAAAAATGTTTAAACAGAAAAGTAGAAAGACTAGTACACCGAACAGTCATATTCTCATTACTTGAGTCCAAAACTAGTTAACATTCTGTTGTATTGACTTTACCAATATGTATATATGTGTATATTGCTAAACCATTTCGAAGTTAATTTCAGTTATCACGAGAGTTTATCCTTAAATATTTCATCTTGTAGCTCTAAAAAATTAAGAATATTCTCCCTATTAACCACAATACCACCATTACACCAACAAAATGAACGATAATTCCCTAATGCTAACATCTAGTACACATTCATATGTTCCCAACTATTCCAAATGTATTCTACAGCTGTTTTAACTTGTTTTTTAAATGCTCATTGAAATCATCATTACCATTAAATTACTACTGTTAGTATCACTTGTATTCTTAATTTGTGTTAGTTTGATTAATATGTGTCTCAGCCTGTTCCTCCTTGGGCTTATCCTGTACCTCTTTGTTAAACATTTCTTGTATCTTCTTGGTTTGTGCCTCCATTCTTTTTTTTTTTTTTTTTTTTTTGCGGTACGCAGGCCTTTCACTGTTGTGGCCTCTCCCATTGCGGAGCACAGGCTCCGGACATGCAGGCTCAGCAGCCATGGCTCACGGGCCTAGCCGCTACGCGGCATGTGGGATCTTCCCAGACCGGGGCATGAACCCGTGTACCCTGCATCGGCAGGTGGACTCTCAACCACTGCACCACCAGGGAAGCCCTGTGCCTCCATTCTTTTTCCGAGATTTTGGATCATCCTTCCTATCATTACTCTGAATTCTTTTTCAGGTAGGTTGCCTATCTCCTCTTCGTTTAGTTGTTCTTGTAGGTTTTTATCTTGCTCCTTTATCTGCAACATATTTCTCTGTCATCTCATTTTGTCTCACTTACTGTGTTTGTGTTCTCCTTTCCACAGGCTGCAGGATCATAGTTCCTCTTGTTTCTGGTGTCTGGCCCCTGGTGGGTCCAGGGGCTTGTGTAGGCTTCCTGGTGGGAGGGGCTGATGCCTGCCTTCTGGTGGGTGGAGCTGAGTCTTGTCCCTCTGGTGGGCAGGGCAATGTCAAGAGGTGTGTTTCAGGGTGGCTGTGAGCTTAGTACAACTTTAGGCAGCCTTTTTCTTTGCCTTTGCAGTTAGCCTTGTTTCACTTGCTCAGAGGGTGCCGCATAGAGGCCTTGCACCTGGCCTGTCCAGAAATAACACATATTGCTTCTGTTTACATTTCATTGGCCAAAGCAAATCACATGTCCATGCCTAACTTTAAAAGGGAAGGAAAAGTACAATCTGCCATGAGTCTAGAAAAAAATACTGGAGTATTTGTTAATGATCTTAACGAGAGGCCCAGGACCTATTTGCTATGGCCCATTTGGTTGTCACCCCTAGTCAAGGTCCATCCAGTGCCCCAGGCCCCTCTGTCTCTCTTTGTTCTTGGAAGAAATTTCCATTCTTTCACCCCTATTCACTCATCCTACATTGGCTCTACGACCTGGCTCCTGCTCTCTGCGTTTCCCCTAAGATGAGCTCCCAGGTATAGGATCCCTACTTTTGCCTCTCATTCTGGTCTCTACCTTTTGGCTTCAGCCCACGTAAAAATCAGAAAGACTTGCTCTGCCCACATGTCATGCCTGGAACCCACCAAAGCTAGATTAGTCCTTGTCTGTCCCCCTTCTGACAGTGGAGGTTTAGATACTCAGAGGCCCAGACTTGCAGCTAGAGGACAAATACCAAAGCTGTGTCCAAGGAAGGGTGCCAGGGCTGAGGAACTTGGCCAACTCTAGCCATCATGCAAGGAGCCAGAGCCAAGAAACAGGATCCTGAGACAAGGTCAGGGAGCCGGGGAACATGAGAGCAAAAACCAGCAGGGTGAACACTGCAAATAGAAGCTCCGTAAACAGGGTCCCATATTCACACCTTATGGTTTTCTAATTAAATCTCTTTAATCAAACTAATGCCTATCCATGTTTTACAAAATCAGTTGGTTTTCCAAGGCTTCCAATGAAAATCACCAGTCCCCTCCTCCATCCCTGAGGCAACTTTTTCAACCTTTTTACCTTTTCTTTTCTTTTTTTTTTTTTTTTTCCTGCGGTACGCGGGCCTCCCACTGCCGTGGCCCCTCCCGCTGTGGAGCACAGGCTCCGGACGCGCAGGCTCAGCAGCCACGGCTCACGGGCCTAGCCACTCCGCGGCACGTGGGATCCTCCCGGACCAGGGCACGAACCCGCACCCCCTGCATCGCCAGGCAGTCTCCCAACCACTGCACCACCAGGGAAGCCCTTACCTTTTCTTTTGATGTACCCTCGTGTATTAATAATTTGGTTATATATTTATTCTTGGATTTTTTTTTTTTTAGTTTTAGACTATCTATTTAGTCTATCTAATGCCTTTCCACTGTGAAATAAGGGGAATTAGCTCTCTTATGCCACTCACTACATACTTTCCCTCTCCCTGTCTTCCCAGTGTGAATCCATATTCAGTGCCAACATGATTCTGACTATGTAAATATTGTCATAGAGGCAACAGGGCATAATAAGAGTAAGAACTCTGGAGATAACAGTATCTGGATTTGAATCCTGTCTCTACCTCTAGCTGTGTGTGATAGGCTAAATAATGTCTCCTCAAAGATGCTGATGCTCTAATTTCCAGAACCTGTGAATATTTTACTTTACATGGTAAAAGGGACTTTGCAGTTGTGATTAAGTTAAGGATTTTGAGATGGAGCAATTATCCTAGATTACCAGGTGGGCCCAGTGTAATCACCAGGGTCTTATTAAGAGGAAGGCAGGAGAATCAGAGTCAGAGAGAGAAGAGGTGAGGATGGAGGCAGAAGTCAGTGGGAGAGACAATGCTACATTGCTGGATTTGAAGATGGAGGAAGGGGCCACGAGCCAAGGAATGTAGGTGGCCTCCAGAAGACGGAAAAAGCAAGGAAATGGGCTCTCCCTTAGAGCCTCCAGGTAGAACGCAGGCCTGCAGACACCTTGATTTTAGCTCATTGAAACTTATTTTGCACTTCTAGACTCCAGAACTGTAAGATAATAAATGTGTATTGTTTTAAACAATTAAGTTTGTGGTCATTTGTTACAGCAACAAGAGGAAATGAACACACTGTGTGACAAGGTATTTAACCTCTTTGTCAAAGATTTCTTATTGGCAAAATTAGCTACTGTGAGGGTTAAATGAGTTAATAAATGTAAAATATTTAGAATAGTGCCTGGCACATAGTAAGCGCTATGTGTGTATTTGCTATTATCCTTTGTAGCTAAGCCACCAAGAGTAGTATAATTATGTGCCTTTTCTTTTGTCTTTTTCTCACACTTATAATTCCCTCTTAGTCTTCTATGAATTTATCACTAACTAATCCGCAGCTATAAAATTGCCTGTTGATATGGCCATACATATAGCTGACATATCCATTCCATTTTTTTCTGGGAGACATCACTCCTGGAGTCCCAAGTTTTCTTCTCCATATAGCTGACATATCCATTCCATTTTTTTTCTGGGAGACATCACTCCTGGAGTCCCAAGTTCTCTTCTCCACTGCAAGCAGGTTGCTCTCTAGGCCTGTTGCACAGCTACTGACCCTTCATTGTCCTTCTGGGGATTCCCTTCATTTTTCTCTTCTGTTAGATCTCCCGCTTTCCTTGGTTCTGTGTCTTCCTCTTTCTTCTTCTTCTTATTATGTTATTTATTTATTTATTTATTTATGGCTGTGTTGGGTCTTCGTTGCTGTGCCCGGGCTTTCTCTAGTTGTGGTAAGTAGGGGCTACTCTTTGTTGCGGTGCGTGGGTTTCTCATTGTCGTGGCTTGTCTTGTTGTGGAGCACGGGCTCTAGGCGTGCAGGCTTCAGAGTAGTTTAAACCACTCTGGTTTAAAGCTTTGTCTGATTAAGTAATTTAAACAGAGCCTACAAGGAATGCTTAGCTCCTTCAGAAACAAAATTACATGTCTGCATACTAGCCTCCACCATACCCTCCAGAAACACACTTTCAAGCATTGAAAGAACACTATCAACAGAGAAAAGGCAACCCACAGAATGGAAGAAAATATTTGCAGATCATATATCTGATAAGAGATTACTGTCCAGATACATACAGAACTCGTACAATTCAAAAGCAAACAACAACAAAAAGCCAACCTAACTTTAAAATGTGCAAAGAACTTGTATAGATATTTCTCCAAAGATATACAAATGTCCAAAAAGCACATGAAAAGATGCTCAACATCACTAATAATTAGGACAGTGCAAGCCAAAACCACAGTGAGATACCACTTCACATTCATTAGGATAACTATTATATTTTTTTAAAAAACAGAAAATAGAAAGTGCTGGCAAGGATGTGGAGAAATTGGAACCCTTATGCACGGCTGGTGGGAATGTAAAATGGAGTAACCTCTGTGGAAAACAGCAGTTCCTCCAAAAATTAAACATAGAATTATCACATGATCCAACAATTCTGCTTCTGAGTATATACCCAAAAGAATTGAAAGAATGAAAGGACTTGAACAGATATTTGCACAATCATATTAGCATTACTCACAATACTCAAATTCTATTGGCAGATGAATGGATCAACAAAAGGTTGCATATCTATATATGCAATCAGATACTATTTAGTTTTAAAAAGGAATGAAATTCTGATGCATGCTATAATGCTATACAACATGGGTGAACCTTGAAGACATTATGCCTACTGAAGTAAGCCAGACACAAAAGGACAGATATTGTATGATTCCACTTACATGAGGTATCCATAGTAGTCAAATTCATAGAGCAGAAAATAGAATGGTGATTTCCAGGAAATGAGGGAAGGGGAGGATGGGAAGTTATTGGTCAATGGGTACAGAATTTCAGTTTGGGATGATGAAATCATTCTGAAGATAGACAGTGGCGATGGTTTCACAACAATGTGAATATACTTAATGCCACTGAACTGTATACTTTTTAAATTTTTATTTATTTTATTTTTGGCTGCATTGGGTCTTCGTTGCTGCATGCGGGCTTTCTTTAGTTGCGGCGAGCAGGGGATACTCTTTGTTGCGGTGCATGGGCTTTTCATTGCGGTGGCTTCTCTTGTTGCGGAGCAGGGGCTCTAGGTGCAAGGGCTTCAGTAGTTGCAGCGCGTGGGCTCAGTAATTGTGGTTCGTGGGCTCTAGAGTGCAGGCTCAGGAGTTGTGGTGCACGGGCTTAGTTGCTCTGCAGCATGAGGGATCTTCCTGGACTAGGGATCGAACCCATGTCCCCTCCGTTGGCAGGCGGATTCTTAACCACTGTGCCACCAGGGAAGTCTTAAAATGGTTAAAATAGTAAAAAAAAAATTGTTATGTGTATTTTACCACAGTAAAAATAAAAGAAATACCCTTAAAGAATGAAGATTTATCACTAGGACAGCAGTGGGATATGGGGAAGGGTTGGTGGACTCCTCTTGTCTCCCTCTCTCCAGCTGACACCATCCCCTATAACTACATGACTGGTTATTGTCTCCTTTCTGTCCCTGTGGACTCCTATCTAGTCTGTATACTACCACCAAATATCCACAAAGCTACCTCCCCCTTGTCTTTTGGCTTCCATAGTTTCTGATAAGAAGTCTGATGTAGTTCTTGTCTCCCTGTCCCCACCTCCACCATGTGATGTACCTTTTTTCTCTAACTGCTTTTAAGACTTTCTCTTTATCATTAGTGATATCCAGTCACGAAGTTATAAGAGACAGTGTCAATAGTATGGAGGGAAGCAACAAGAGCCCACCAACTCTTCCCCACCTCCCATTGCTATCCTGGCAATAAATCTTCATCCTTGAAGAGTATTTCTGATTGTGCAAGGACACCATACTGACCTGAAGACTCTGTTTTTCAAAGCTGTGGATCATGTAAGTCCCTCACTCACTATACACCTGAAGCCACCTTAGGAAAATAAGCAGTGGAGGGTATGGGGAAGTCATCTTGGAGACAGATTTTTTTTTTCTAAAAGAGATGTGTTTCTTGTAAGATCTATTTATTTAATCAGATAAAGCTTAAAACCAGAGTAGACAATCCTAAAAGGATATATACCTAATAACCCAAGTTGGAAATGCAAGAAGCAATGTGACTAGTGATTCTAGAGTTGTGCAGCATAATGGCCCTGGGGATGGTACCCTCTTCCCATTCTTCACATTATTCATGTCTCTGTTCAATGCTCCTTCCTCAAACAGCTCTTAAACTATTAAACCTAAAACAGGCATTCCCTTAACCATTTCTTAACCCTGCTTTAGTTTTCTTTGTAGTGCTTAGTCAAAGCATACTTTATTGTTTAAAAATTTTTTTTAAATTTTATATTGGAGTATAATTGATTTACAATGTCATGTTAGTTTCAGGTGTACGGCGAAGTGATTCAGTTATACATCATATACATATATCTATTCTTTTTCAAATTCTTTTCCCATTTAGGCTATTACAGAATATTGAGTAGAATTCTCTGTACTATACAGTAGGTCCTTTTTGATCATATAGTTTATATATAGTCGTGTGTACATGTTAATCCCAAACTCCTAATTTATCCCCCCCCACCTTTCCCCTTTGGTAACCATAAGTTTGTTTTCTTAATCTGTGAGTCTGTTTTGTAAATAAGTTCATTTGTACCCTTTTTTTAGATTCCACATATAGTGATATCATATGATATTTGTCTTTGTCTGACTTACTTCACTCAGTATGATAATCTCTAGGTCTATCCATGTTGCTGCAAATGGCATTATTGCACTCTTTTTTATGGCTGAGTAACATTCCATTGTATATATGTACCACATCTTCTTTATCCTTTCCTCTGTCGTTGTTGAACATTTAGGTTGCTTCCATGTCTTGGCTATTGTAAATAGTGCTGCAATGAACATTCAGGTGCATGTATCTTTTTTTTAATTTTTAAATTTATTTTTATTTTTTATTTTTTTTTGGCTGTGCTGGGTCTTCGTTTCTCTGCGAGGGCTTTCTCTAGTTACGGCAAGCAGGGGCCACTCTTCATCGCGGTGCGTGGGCCTCTCACTAGCGCAGCCTCTCCTGTTGCGGAGCACAGGCTCCAGACGCGCAGGCTCAGTCGTTGTGGCTCACGGGCCTAGTTGCTCCGCGGCTTGTGGGATCCTCCCAGACCAGGGCTCGAACCCGTGTCCCCTGCATTGGTAGGCAGATTCTCAACCACTGCGCCACCAGGTAAGCCCCCTGGCAGGAGTTCTTTAGACCCAACCAAGTTGTCAATTACTTGCCGCGTGGTCTTAGTTTGGATGTTTGGTGGTCGTCTGGGTGGATCTTTTCAAGCCAAAGAGATAGAGCAATAGGAGAATGAGAAAGACTGAGGGGGAAAAGCCTTGGCTTCAGTGCGCTTCTTCACGGCCAGAGAACTGGTCTCTGCCAGATCCTGCAGGCGACGTCAGCTGCCACTTAACGGGCTACTTGAATCTACATGGCTCAGGATAAGTCCCAGCCACCCTTCAGAGGGGAGCCATAGCCCAGTAGGCGGATCGAGATTATGGCCTTTGAGGCCCCGCATTGGGTGACAGAAAAGATGTTGCAGGAAAGAGAGTGGGGTGCGAGAGGATGGTCACATCCCAAGTCATGTCTGAGTCCCTGGGATGGCCGCCAAGTGTGGGTTCTTGGCTTTGTGCAGGCAAGAATTCAAGAGCAAGACATAGTAAAGTGAAAGAAGGTTTATTCAGGGAGATACACACTCCATAGACAGAGTGTGGGCCATCTTGGAAGGCAAGAGGCCACATGTATCTTTTTGAATTATGTTTTTCTCAGGGTATATGCCCAGGAGTGGGATTGCTGGTTCATATGGTAGCTCTATTTTCATTTTTTAAAGGAACCTCCATACTGTTCTCCATAGTGGCTGTACCAATTTACATTCCCACCAAGAGTGTAGGAGGGTTCCCTTTGCTCCACACCCTCTCCAGCATGTATTGTTTGTAGACCTTTTGATGATGGTCATTCTGACTGGGACATCTTATTATTTATTGGTTACTTGTTAATTGTCAGTTTCCTCAGCTAGAGAATAAGCACCCTGGGTGCATCTTCATTGTCTTGTTCATATCATATACCCAGAGCTTAGATCAGAGCCTGGAACGTCGTAGAATATGCTCAATAATGTTTGTTAAATGAATGAATTTATTTATTTATGTATTTACTTAATTGTTATATTTAATATATTACATATAATTTATCTAATTACTGTATTATTTAATGAGCTTACTTATCTGTTCTTGTCATTTTTATCATGTATCCACTCATTTTGCAATCACTTACTAAGCCTCTACTTTGTGTTATGTACACAGTTAACATGAGAGGTGGGGAGAGACAAAGATGTGTAAGGATTTCCATAAAGAAATCCCCACTTCCTGAAGGATAAAATTCAAAGTCCTTCGCAAGCAAAGATTGGACGCCGTAAATCCAAGGGGATAGTAAGGTTTTATATATTTTTTAACATTCAGGAAACTAGACTTGTCTCTAGGAATGTGAAGAGTGCCTCTGCTTCCCTCCAGCCCCTCCAAGGAGCCCAACTCCCCAAATTTCCTCAATGGAGGGCCGCACCATGTCCCACTCAGCCTTGCTCAAAGCTCCTCCCTTGGTAATTGACAGCTGGGGGGAAACCCACTGAGGCCCGCCTCCACGCCCCTCCGTGCTAGACTGAGTGGCGCAACCCAGTGGGAGTGGCTGTTGGCTCAGCCAATGGAAGGAAACGGGAGCAAGGGCCTGTGTAAACAAACCCAGAGGTGCTGCGCCTCGGGCTCCTCCCCCACGTGGGGGCCCGAAGGATCCTTGGCCCAATGCCTATACTGGACTAACGTAGCGTCCTTTCAGCCAATCAGAGCTGGTGTCTCTCTCAAGGAGGTGCTCCGCCCCGAGGGAAAGAACTCAGGGAGCGAAAAGACGGGCATTAACACCAATCAGAAGCTGGAACTTCTGAGGGAGTGGGCGGGAACTGCTTCACATTTAGACCAATAAGCAGCACAGTGCCCTTCTAGGTGACTGAGCGGCATCCTCTTTGGTCCAGTAGACGAATGGGGCGGTGCCCAACAACCAATGGCTTGGGTTCGGGGGCGGGGTGGGGACCAGTGTGCAGTAAGAGGTAAGCTAGCGAGTGATAGCGGCGGTCCTTGGGTGCTGTGGCTCACGCTTTGGTACTACAGGCCGAGACTGTTCCGGCGACGGCGACCTCTGCGGCGACGGCTCACGTTCTCGGAGTAACAGAGTACGGTCTGGAGGAGGGGCTTCTGGTCAGCCCAGGTGGGCTCGGGCGCTCGGGCTGCCGGGGAGGGACCTGCGGGAAGCGCCGCTCTCCCGGCTCTGGGGGCACACTGCGCCTCCCTTTCCGCTGCCGTCGGGGCTGTGAGGGGCGGGGCGCGCCTCCCCGAGCTCCTGTGAGGAGGGTGAGCCGGCGGGTCCCACATCGTGGCCCTCGGCGAGAAGGGGCATCGGCCGGCGTCAGTCCCTGCTCCTCGCGGGCGCTAGGCGGTCTTTAGTCCCTTTCTCCCCGCACCAGCGCGCTATTCTTCCCCCGCCCCCAACTTCCCTGACCCCCCCCACTCAGCCCCCTTCTAATACTCGGACTGAAGTCTCTGGCTTGCGAGTCCCTTTACTGCCCGGGTGCAACACTGCCAGGCAAATTGACCCGTGCTGCCTCCTGCCGTCCTCCTCCCGGAGATGGGAAGGGGGAGGAGTTGTGCATTTTCGTCCCTCCCCCATTCGAGGGTCCCCCTGCATTATTTGCGTTTCTTAAACTCCCTGCGTTCCCGCGTTACTCTAACCTTCATTCTTTTTTTTTTTTTTTTTTTGCTGTCTTTTTTTAAAACATCTTTATTGGAGTATAATTGCTTTACAATGGTGTGTTAGTTTCTGCTTTATAACAAAGTGAATCAGTTATACATATACATATGTTCCCATATCTCTTCCCTCTTGCGTCTCCCTCCCTCCCACCCTCCCTATCCCACCCCGCTAGGTGGTCACAAAGCACCGAGCTGATCTCCCTGTGCTATGCGGCTGCTTCCCACTAGCTATCTATTTTACGTTTGGTAGTGTATATATGTCCATGCCACTCTCACTTTGTCACAGCTTACCCTTCCCCCTCGCCATATCCTCAAGTCCATGCTCTAGTAGGTCTGTGTCTTTATTCCCGTCTTACCCCTAGGTTCTTCATGACTTTTTTTCCCTTAGATTCCATATATATGTGTTAGCATACGGTATTTGTTTTTCTCTTTCTGACTTACTTCACTCTGTATGACAGACTCTAGGTCCGTCCACCTCACTAGAAATAACTCAATTTCGTTTCTTTTTATGGCTGAGTAATATTGCATTGTATATATGTGCCACATCTTCTTTATCCATTCATCTGTTGAGGGACACTTAGGTTGCTTCCATGTCCTGGCTATTGTAAATAGAGCTGCAGTGAACATATTGGTACATGACTCGTTTTGAATTATGGTTTGCTCAGGGTATATGCCCAGTAGTGGGATTGCTGGGTCGTATGGTAGTTCTATTTGTAGTTTTTTAAGGAACCTCCATACTGTTCTCCATAGTGGCTGTATCAGTTTACATTCCCACCAACACCTGATTTGAGTTAGGGACCTTGACCACTTGTCTTCATCCTTCCCTTAAGCGAGTGAGCCCTTTACTCCCTCCCATCCCCTACATTTCATCTTCATCTCTCATGGAAAGTAACATTTTCTACTTGCCCCTTCCAGGCTGCTGGAAGGTGAATGCAAGAGAGGCAGAATACACCGTACAGGGAGCTTTTCAAGGTTGGGAACTTTAATCGGTTTTGTTAATGGTAACCCATTCTTCCCTTCCTGAAAATGGCATTGATCATTATATCCTTTCTAGAATCTGTCCCATTTAGTTGTTTTGGTGATAATTTTTTAAAATGCAAATGAGAAGGGTTTACTGGAAGCAAGAAATTTTAAAGTGTATCATTATTATTTTTTAAGTAGATAGAATTGGATTATACTTTAAACAACTAACTGGGGTGTCCGAGAGTTTGCAGTGTAGGTAAGGGCTTGACCACCCTACTTTGTCATGAAATATAGGACATGCTTTAGCTGTATGGCGCTATGTGATTTGATCACACCCAGCCTGTGGATAATATAACATTAAATCTGTTTAAAAACAGCACTCTCCAGCACTCTCCAGCACTCTCTGTTCCCCTTTCACAGAGAATTTGTATTCACCTTCATAGTATATCAGTTTGGGTTACAATAGTGTTGGTTGTAGCCATATGTTTCTAGATAAAAGTATAAATTATGTTGTGCCTAAATAAAATATGCCAAGAATTTTAAGGGGGAAAAGTAACATCATATTCAGTTTTGATTGAGACTTAGAGTTTTGAAAATATTAATTTAGATGTTGGACAGTGAGGATTTTGTTTGAGGGGATGGAGGAAATGGAAGTACTGGGATAAGCCTGATAGGTCCTTTGCCCTGTGTGCAGGGGGGGGAGGAGGGAAGAAAGAAAACACACGTGTACAAAGCCTAGTAGATTCTAACTGTGCTTAGTTTCATGACGTTACATAAATCGCAGTTGTTTTTCCTACTTCTTAGTGGGGAAATGTAAGCAGTGAGCTTAACATCACGTCCACTGTGTTTTGGCCAGAATTTTGCAAGCTTTTGTGAAAAATTCTTATTGTTTTCCTTATCCTGTTTGTGACATATATATCAATATGCCTCCTTGTATTTTACTATGTTAAGACTGTATCTTGTATATAAAGAAATAAGTCTAATAGAGTGAATTAAAAGGAGTCTTTACTCTGAAGAGGCAGCATTGTCTAAAGGACCATATGTTTGAACCCTGTTAATACAGAAAATCACACTGAAAAGAGGAAGATCTTAAAACTAACAAGTGGCCAGATGTCTAGAACAACAACAAAAAAATTATGGCAGAATTATTAGCAGTCGTCAACTAAAAGTCCTATGAGTTGGTCACTATTGTGAGTTGGTATAAGGCTGCAGTTGAAAACCAAAGTTCAATCTTTTCAGGTGTGTTTGTGCTTAGTAATTACTCGTTTGCAAATTTGGAGCACTGTAGTTATGATTTCTTCTAGAGACCTTGTCTTTAAGGAGCTCATAGTTTGATGGAAGAGAGACCTGTAAACCAAGAATTAAATGCAGAGGGAGCGCTTCTGCAGTATAAGGTGTGTACAGGGCCAAGAGAAGCACTGTGGCCTGGTGTTCTGACCTCATCTGCTACTGCTCTAGACTTTCTAAAGTGCCATTTCCCAAACTACCTGTTTATTTCACATACCTGGGCCTTTCTCTGTAGGTACTGTTCTCTCTTCTTGAAAGCCTCTTCCACGTCTTATGTGCCTGGTGAGGTTCTATTTCAAAATCTTCTTGAAGCCTCCCACTGCCTACCCTCCATCCAAATAATTATTTTCTGTACTTTTTTGTTACCTTGTTATAAGTAATTACAGTTGATTCTCATTATTCATGGTGATTATGATCTATAAAATCACGCAGAACACTAAATTAGTGAATATTGAACCACTGCTCCTAGGGAAAAATGTACATTTCTCACATAGATTTAATCTTAAATCCTAAATACAACTCATCCTGGTAGATTCTATTTCTTTATTTTACAAAAGAGAAAATGAGGTGCAGAAGTGTTAAGTGGCTTGCCTGAGGCCAACCCCTAATAGGTGCCACAGTTAGGATTCAGACCCTACTGGCCCGTGAGCCAGAGCTTCCTGCACTACACTGCAGCGCCCCCTACTGTCTGTGTCCTTAGTCATCCCCATGAGGGCTGAAGCTAAAAAGCACAGCACCGCCTAGTTCGACCTTAGCTGGGAACGTGCTCCGGAGTGACTCAAAATGTTTGACACTCTGTGCATGTCCATGAGTGACTGCAGAAGCATCATCAGTACTGATTTGGGGGCTACAAATAAATTTTAGCAAGTAGGCAAATTCGCAAATACAGGATCCACAAATAATGAGTATCAGCTGTACTTGTAAATAAGCCCTGGAATCTATTTCATGGTAACTTTCCCTGCAATCCACTGTAGAATGTGCCTTTAGCTTCTTTGAGAGTTCATTCTCTTATTCATTTGTTCAACAAATACTTATTAAGCATTTACTATAAGCCAGGCTCTGTTTTAGGCTGTGGTGAACAAACTAGAGATTAAGCTGCTGCCCGGGACTTCTCTGCTGGTCCAGTGGCTAAGACTTCACACTCCCAATGCAGGGGACCTGGGTTGGATCCCTGTTCAGGGAACTAGATCCCACATGCTACAACTAAAGATCCCACATGCCGCAACTAAAGATCCCACGTGCCGCAACTAAAGATTCCATGTGCCGCAACTAAAGATCCCGCACCGGCAACGAAGATCCCGCGTGCTGCAACTAAGACCTGACACAGCCAAATAAATAAATAAATATATATATATTTTTAAAAAGCTGCTGCCCTTACAGATGTTAAAGTTGAATAAGAAAGACAGACAGCTAACAGTCTGGAGCTCAGGAGAGAGATCTAGTTTGGAATTAGAGATTAACTTGACCAAGGTGAAACCCTTGTGGTCCCTCCCATTTCACATCCCCTAGCATACTGATTTCCAGAACATTTCTGTTCTACTCTGTGCATACACTCTTTTGAGCCTTGCTACTTGTTATTAGTTGATTTTGAGGCCATTTACCCACGTAACTGGCAGGATATTCTGGAAGAATCATACTGATCTGGTCTTTAATTTCTGCCTTTGCCACCTACCAACTGAGTGACTTTAGTCAAGCTGTTGAACTTTTAAAGCCTGTTTCCTAATTTCAAAAGTGGTGATCTGATGTGCTAGGCCCTTGTGGGTTGCAAGGAAGAGACACACATATTACTTTTGATGATGAGGGTTTAATGTAAACTAGAATGGGATATCATCTTAGCCACCATATTGTCCCTTGGCCCTAGTGCTTTTACAACCTTATAGAACAATAACTTAGCAGTATTTAGGATAGGATTTAAGCTCTGGAGACCTACCTTCTTTTACTTTGTTCACCCAACATTTGTGTTTCCTAAGAGAGAGTATCTGATTGGATTGGTTTGTCACCTTCTAAAATGGAGAACCCCTGTTGAGAAGAATTTTGAACCAGGCCATATCCTAGGTGATCTCCCTCAATTTCAACCTGTAGATTGTTCTTAGTTAGAGCTTTGAGTCTGGTCCAGGAGTTTGTGGCCAAAGAAGTAGGATTAGTTTCATGTATTATCTATGACACAGACCATAGCATATACAAAAAGAACCCATTGGAGACAGTTTCTTCAGAAAACTACTGAATATAGAGTGGTCCTTAGAGTTTTTTGTGGACTTCTGTCCAATTCAGATACCTATCTAACATGGTCATAGACAGTGTCTAATAAAGCACCTAACAAAGTACCTGACACATGTCAACTATTGCATAGATATTCCTTTTGGTATTGCATTTAACATTATTATAGTGTGGTTATTTGTTCACATGGCTGTCTTCCTTACTAGACTGTGCTCCACGAGGGAGGGTTAACATCTTCATCCCCTATCTTTGGCACTTAGTTCAGTGCCTGATACATGGTAATAAATGTACAAATGTCTAACTTGAGGAATTCCCTCACTCTTCCTAAAAGAATGGAAGGATAGGAAAGCTTCCCAGAGAAGGTATTGTTTAAGCTCATTCTTAGAGAATGAGTAGGAACGTTTTCCAGGTGAATAAAACCTTGAGGCAGCAATCCAAGTAGGGACTAGCAGGTGCAAAGGCAGAGATATAAAAAGATAATGAAGTTTACTGTATGCTCCTGGTAGATTAAGACAACAAACAAAAAGTAAACAAACAAAAATCACCTCAGGAGAAAACTATCAGTGAGCTTGGCCAGAAGACCTGTCACACCTGAATTAACTATGACCACAGCTGCTCAGTAATGGATGCAAATTTTAGGGAGAAAGTGTAATATTCTCAAGTTGTTGGCAGGGTATCAGTAACAGTTTTAAAATACAAATATTGACTTTTGGGAACTATTACACTGTAGTGAAATTGTTTACTTCATCATGAAGTTCATATGTGTACCTGCACTGTTCAAGGTGCTGAAAATGTAATCAAACTTATTCTCAAGTGGCTCACAAGCTAACAAGGAGACAGATGGATCAACTGATTTATTATGTAAGTGAAGTAATAGAGATATGAATAAAATGCTATCTAAACTAGGAGAAAGGAGTATTTCGTGATATGGAACACTGGGGGAAGATTTCCCAAATGAGGTGGTATTTTTTTTTAAGTCTTTATTGAATTTGTTACAATTTTGCTTCTGTTTTATGTTGTGGTTTTTTGGCCGCGAGGCATGTGGGATCTTAGCTCCCCGACCAGGGATCGAACCCGCATCCCCTGCATTGGAAGGCGAAGTCTTAACCACTGGCCCGCCAGGGAAGTCCCAAATGAGGTGGTATTTGAGCTGGGCCTTGGTAGGTAAAGAAGTAGGGGTGCACTGTACTGAAAATAGGGACTTTATGAAGATAATTCGTGGTAGGAAAGATTTAAGAATTATTCATATTTGCCATATCTGTTTTGGGCATTCAGGTAATAGTTACATTTATTCAAGCAGTTTCTCTGAGCATAAGATGTGAATAGTTATGCCATAGTAGAATTTTGTGTCAAAATAAACTGGGTTAAACAAAGGTTTCTGAAATGCAGGACATCTCTAGAGCCTTTATTATATTAATGTCTTTTGTGAAGCATGGCTCTCCAAAAGGGCTACGTTGTATTTAACCATGGCTTCTCTCCCCATCCCCACCCCTGCAGCATACCCAAACATCTTTTGGAACAGGATTACATGAAACATAGTTTGAGGAATGATGAATTAAAATATATTTTTACCAAACCAAGATTTACCGGTAGTCTCCATGTCCACTGTAAAATAATGTATAATTCTATCATCTTTTTTTTTTGCGGTACGCGGGCCTCTCACTGCTGTGGCCTCTCCCGTTGCGGAGCACAGGCTCCGGACGCGCAGGCTCAGTGGCCATGGCTCACGGGCCCAGCCGCTCCGCGGCATGTGGGATCTTCCAGGACCGGGACACGAACCCGTGTCCCCTGCATCGGCAGGCGGACTCTCAACCACTGTGCCACCAGGGAAGCCCATTCTATAATCTTATAGAAAAGAAGGAGAGACATTTGGAGAGAAAGAATACATTCTAGCCAAAATATCATCATCTTGGTCAATAAGTCCCAAACTAAAAAAAAAAAAAATTGTTATATGATCACACCCTCCTGGCTTATTCATATTTTGAAATTCTCTAAGGTGATCAGAGACACCCTGAGGCGTTGCAGAACTAGAGCAGGAGTCCATGGTGGTGGCAGAGGCAGAGGTCATTTTGGAAGTGGTACTCTTCCACCTTGAGAGAATGCTTCTTTTATTATGCATTCATTTTAGGCCATGTTAGACATATTTTGCCAGATGGGTAATTTATTTAAGAGGATACTGAAAATCCACACCCTCTTCTGACTCTGGAATTTTGGGGGTTGTATGCCAATGTTCTCTTTTCAATAAGATTTGGTTATATGAGCATTAATTGATGACCTTGCTGTATAATTTTAATTCATCTGTCAAATTCTGATTATGTGATTAACTCCCAAGGTATTGTTAAAATTAAGGAAACAATGATCATGTTTTTGATAGCGCACTGAATTTGAAGTCAGAAGATGTATGTTTGAGATTTGTCACTGCCAACTTTCTATTTGAATGACCTTGGGCACAGCTGTCTAAGCATCTGTGGCCTCCGTTTACATTTTTCTTCCTTTCCCATTTTGACAGAATGAAAGTACATAGGGTTAGTATAAGAATTAAATGATGCATATAAACATACCTTATGAACTCTGAGGCACTATGCAAATAAAAGACAGACTGAAGGAATGGAATGTATCCAACTTAATTTTCATTAACATTTTATTTTTAGTTTTTAATTTTGTATTATGGAAATAATACGTATTTACCATTGTAAAATTAGAAAGCATTGATAGGCAAAAGGAGGGAAAAGCTACAAAGCACTTCATAGATCTACCATACTGAGATGATTAACATTTCGATGGATATATTTGATGGATGTGTGTGTCTGCATTATTTAAAAGAAATGGGTTCATCTTGGGTGTTTTGTTTAGTCACTTTACTTTTATAAGTCCCCTAAGAGTACATTTGCTTGGTTCAAGGAATTGTTAAGTCTTTTGCTACATATTGCTGTATATAATGAGAACTATAATAAGAAAAGGAGCTGACTTCTCAGGCTGGTGAACGTAGGACCTTGTGGTAATTTAATATCCTGCACTACTTCAGAAGCTTCATGCAAGGCACATTCAGAAATGAACTTGATGTATGTACATAGTTTTGCTTGGCATTGTTTGTAATAGCATGAAAAGGATGACTCCAGTGTGTCAGCAGGAGCTGGTTAAATAAACCTTGAAACATCCAAATCATGGAATATTGTATAGTTGTGAAAAGAATGAGGAAGAGAGAAAGAAGGGTAGAATAAGAATATACATTACTTATAATTGCAAAAGAAATTCTGAAATGATATATAAGAAACCAATGAAAGAAATAGGAGTGGGAATGGGATTTTGCCATATGCCTTCATATATATTTTATATATTAAAAATTTTTTTGAGTCATGTTTTTGTATTACCTTTTCAAAAAATGAGTGAATGAATGAATGAAATGGAGTTAAGAAAAGGAAGAAAAAGGGATCTGAGGTGCTGCCCATCTCTTTGGTACCAGGTGAATACATAGCAACAGTAGAAAAGATTGGAAGAGAGGCCCCAGGAAGGAGTGGCAGCCTTGTTTTTCTTCTTTTACTCAGTTTTGTATATTTAAAAAATATTTTGAGAACAATGAAACGATTTGAAACTGTCAAATGGCAGTACCCATTGCTTCAATAGCTGCATTGCTTTCTTTTTCATGTTCACTTACAGTATTTTTTCATATGCATACATATTATTTTTAATTGTATTTACACTTTTAATATTTCTAAACTTATCTAATTGTATTTTTTCCATGTTGCTATAGGAGGACCTTTAAAAAAAAATGAAGGTAGGGCAGTTTTATCTAGTGCACATCCCCAGAGTGGTCTAATCTACCTCAAGGGGCAGGAAATTCAAGCCCTCTAGTTTATATGTGACATACATACATGAGGAAAAATAAGAAAAGGAAAAGATTTGAATATGTATCAATGAAAATAGCATTTCTCCTTGATTATAAAAGAAAGCACACTTTTTTAATAATAATTCAGAAAACAAAATATAAAGAAAAATATCTTAAAATTTCCACCCAAAACATTCTATTTTTTGCTTTTTTGGACCTTTTTTATGCATATAAACTTTAAAAAAATAGAATTATATATATATTTCTCCCAACTATTGAGATGCTCATGTAGTTTTTTTTTCCTTTGCCTGTTAATATGGTAAAATACATTTTCATATTTCTTAATTTTAGACCATCCTTGCATTTCTGGGCTGAACCCTATTTAATCAGAACTTTTTTAATTTTAAATAAATTTTTAAATAAATTGCTTGACTTTGTTTGATCCTGTTTTATTTGAAATTATGTTTGTAACATGGAAATTGGCCTGTGATTTTCTTTTGTCTTATTTTTGTTCTGTTTAATGTGTTGAGCTACCTGTATACTAATCATTAGAAGGTTCTCTTCATTTGTCTGTGTTCTGAAACAGTTGCATGGGGATTACCTGCTTTTTGAAAGTAGGTACTTTGTGGACTATAGACTGGTCTTGCCCACCCTTTAAAATGCATTACGGGAATTCTCTAGCTGTCCACTGGTTAGGACTCTGTGCTTCCACTGCAGGGGGCACAGGTTCTATCCCTGGTCGGGGAACTAAGATATCCCGAAAGCCGCGTGGCGCAGTCAAAAATAAATACGTAAAATAAAATGCATTAAAATCAGGGGGAGGGCTTCCCTGGTGGCGCAGTGGTTGAGAGTCCGCCTGCCGATGCAGGGGACATGGGTTCGTGCCCCGGTCCGGGAAGATCCCACATGCCGCGGAGCGGCTGGGCCCGTGAGCCATGGCCGCTGAGTCTGTGCGTCCGGAGCCTGTGCGTCCGGAGCCTGTGCTCCGCAACGGGAGAGGCCACAGCAGTGAGAGGCCCGCGTGCCAAAAAAAAGTAAATAAATAAAATCAGGGGAAGTGAAGTTTTAACATAGTGATTGCAGTGTAAACAGAAGCAAAACAGTGTAATTATCTAATGAGAACTTTTGTTTGATAGTGGTGTTCTCAGTGTCTTTTTGCTACCAAGGCTAGTGCTGAGGTTACACTCACCATCTGAGGGTGTACCAGATGTAACTGTCTAGTTCTGAGGTGTTGCACATATACTAAATGTGCCTACCAGGGCTCTGCTTTATCCCCACAGAAAGCAAGAAGTAATGCAGTAAAAATCTACGGAGCTAGAAGATTTTGAAGAATGGGGTATTCTGGTTTAATTCTATTAACTTTGGAAATATAAAGGTGAAAAAAATCCTGAAGTTTAACTCCCTGTTGAATGCAGTTCTAATACGTAGAAAATAATTCCACTTTTCTTCTTTAGTAAGTTTGATATCTTCAGACCTAGTTGATGTTTTATTATAGAATCACTAAAGTGTATTAGGCACATATTTGAAGATCCTTTTTTAGAACTTTAGGTGTAAGAGGATGTAAATGGTATTGCATGAAGTCAGGCTGGGTGGGAACTGATGCCTGGTTAGTATCTATTTCAGACTAAATCTCTGATTGCTGCTTGTGTTGTTATCTAACTCATTTAAAATAAAACACATTGGGTTGAGGGTGGGAGTTGTGAGGAGAGTATGTCTTTTAATCGGATGTCTTTATTTCATATCAAGATAGGATATACAGTACCCCTGGCTTTGGACCTATAGAAGGAAACACGTTTTTCTACTTGCTGTAGACCAGTGGTGCTTCACAATCACATTGCTGGGCCCCACCCAGAGTTTCTGATTCCACAGGTCTGGGCTGGGGCCTGATAATTTGCATTTCTAACAAGTTGCCAGGTGATAATTGATGCTGCTAGGCCAGGGACTAAATTTTGTGACCAGTTGCTTATACTAACTGTAAATTCTAGAAATCTGGTTCTAAAAGAAAGCTAAATTTGGTCTGGGAGTATAAGAAGTGCATAGGTTATGGGGCAGATCATGAAAGATTCAACTCTCTGCTGCAGCTCAGCATAGTGTTTGAGTTCAGGTAATGAGCAGTATACAGGGATATGACACAATTCTTGTTTCATGATTGGAAGTCCTAGCCAAATATCAAGTGAGAAATTTTGTTTCATTTGCACAGCTTAGAGACCAGGGGATTCTGGTCAAATAAGATTAAGTGATTAATCCCATGAGAATGGGGGTTATTTATATGTCCCTTTTGTCTTTCCCACTTAACATTTAGCCTTGCTTTAGAAGGGCCTGATTTTTTTTTAACTGGGAAAGAACTTTGAGTGCCTATTAAATTGAAAGTTTTTGTGTTTTTAAAGATATTAGCTATATTTAGCCTTAACATTTTTTAAACAGTAATTTAAGAGAATAAGAGAAACTTTTTAAGAAAGAGAGAACTCACTGAAATTATTTTATATGTTGGAGAATATCGTCTGCTTCATAAAACATCAAGCATACTATGGATTTGATTTTATTTTTTTTAGTGATTTTCATTACATCGTTTGAGGTAATACTAGTAATTCTTTTTTTTTTTTTCTTTTTTTTTGCGGTACGCGGGCCTCTCACTGCTGTGGCCTCTCCCGTTGTGGAGCACAGGCTCCGGATGCGCAGGCTCAGCGGCCATGGCTCACTGGCCCAGCTGCCCCGCGGCATGTGGGATCCTCCCGGACCGGGGCACGAACCCGCGTCCCCTGCATCGGCAGGCGGACTCTCAACCACTGCGCCACCAGGGAAGCCCTCTAGTAATTCTTATAATCCCTCTGAAGATGAAAAATGAAGGCCAAAATCGTAGACTTGGCACAGAAGCTGGATACAGGAGACAGCTATGAAGGAATAGATAGATGTACACACACATTTACACACACACACACACACACACACATAACATACACATACATACACATATATATTTTTTAAATGGTTATTATTGTTACTATTTTAACTAAGACAAAGATACCTGTGCTGAACTTAGGCCTCAGCTCTGGAAGCCACACCTTTTCATGAAGGAGTTTTGCTTCAACAAGTTTCTCTCACTTGTCTGCTACCTAATTTCTTTTGTTCCACTGCTGACACCCTTGGTTTTAAAGTTGACCAGCTGGTTCAACATCGACTGTTGGAGGAATAACTGGTGTCATACACAGCAGGTTGGGCAGACTCCCTACTTGGAAACATTCCTGTTTTGCTCCCACCCCCACAGAGGAGAACTAGGAGGAGAAAAAGGAGAGTAGAACTAGATCCTACAGACCAGGCCAGTGGTTCTGAAGCTTGTTGCACAGCAGAAACAAGCCACTAGCGTTCTAATGCACGATATAGATTTGGGGGTCCCACCCCGAGACCTTCTGAATCATGATCTGCTAGAACGGAGCCTGGGGGCTGCATTTTTAACAACTGCCTGAAGTAATTTTACGTAGCCAGCTGGGCTCTATGCCTCAGACCAGACCAGTGCTGGTCCTAGGTGAATTTTCACCAGCCATGGTAAAAGTAAAAAAATTAGGACCACATAGTGTTTTTCATAAAATTGCATTTATTAATACAAAGAATTGTTTTTTGCATTGAATTAAGGCCTTCCTATGTTTTTGGATGTTAAAATATCCCTTTGTAAAATTATGTTGATAAGGATGTTTTCTATTACCCTTATTTAGTTAAAACAAATTGCCATCTTATGTTCTCCTCAAAATACTTGTGAAAATTTCCTAGTCTGTGAAATCCTAAAGATTGAGTATCTCTGATCTACTCATTTTTGGAAATTGTTTTTTAAAATACTTTGGAATACAGGTCCATAGAGGGTCCAAAATCTTTGGCTAGATAAGGTTATTTTTTTAATGCTTTTTAAAAAAAAACTTAATTTAATATTTTATTTATTTTTGGCTGCGTTGGGTCTTTGCTGCTGTGCTCAGGCTTTCTCTAGTTGCGGCGAGTGGGGACTACTTTTTGTTGTGGTACGCTGGCTTCTCTTGTTGCGCAGCGTGGGCTTCAGTAGTTGTGGCTCGCGGGCTCTAGAGTGCGGGCTCAGTAGTTGTAGCGCACAGGCTTAGTTGCTCTGTGGCATGTGGGATCTTCCCGGACCAGGGCTCGAACCTGTGTCCCCTGCATTGGCAGGGGATTCTTAACCACTGCGCTACCAGGGAAGCACTAGATAAGTTTTAGAATTCAGCAATTTTCAGATTTTAGAGAGATCCTTTCTCTGTATGTTATGTAATGCCTGAGGGGATCTGGTGCAGAACCCTTAGTCTCATACATTAATATTTCTGAGCAAAACAAGAGTATCACACTAAGTAAGGTAAATTAAGGCTATATATAGCTTCACATCAGTTCAGGCCCAGTTTTACTGTCAATTGAGTTTTGACATGAAGTGTTTGGAAAATTTTTAGTTTTTAGAGCTTTTTGGATTTTGGAATTGTACGTAAGGGATAGGATAGACCTATTTGAGGTCTGCTTTCTCATCCTAAAAGTGCCAGCAAGCTTCAAATTAAATGGAGCTTTGTATGTTTATGGTAGGGAATAATTTATTTTGATTTAACACACTAGTGTGTGATGTATCCTTATTTGTATTTTCCTTCCAAAGACCTAGTTCTTTTGTTGAATAGCGTTTTTCTTCAGCCTCCTTCCCCTACTCCCATTTGTAGTATTTGAGAAAAATCAGAGTTTTAGATCAGATCCATTCTAGAACTAAAGTGGGAAGAGTGAGAGTAGGGTAGTGGCTAAGAATGTGGGCTTTGGAGACAGAAAGACCTAACCTTAAGCCCCAATTCTGGCACTCAACTAGATTGTACCTTGCTTTACAAATATCTGAATGTCAGAGAATTCATCTGAAAAACCAGGATAATAATAGCATCTATATCAACAGGATTGCTGTGAAGGTTAAGAGAGAATGTCAGTGAAGTACTTGGAAGAGCTGTTATTCTATTCTCATCTTTTTCCCCTGGTATTTGGGTAGATCACTTGCTTCCTCTGTGTAACTTAATTGTCCCATGGTAGCCTCTCTTTCCCTTAGAGCAGGGGTCCCCAACCCCCGGGCGGCAGACTGGTACCGGTCCACGGCCTGTTGGGAAGCGGGCTGCACAGCAGGAGGTGAGCAGAGAGTGAGCGAGCGAAGCTTCATCTGCCGCTCCCCATTTGCTCGCATCACCGCCTGACTATCTCCCCCACCACACTCCCCAGTCCGTGAAAAAATTGTCTTCCACGAAACCCTGGTGCCAAAAAGGTTGGGGACCACTGCCTTAGAGGTTCTGGATAAGCTTGCTTCAAACATTTTCCCAATTCATGATCTGTTTCTGTTCCATTCTTTTTTTTTTTTTTTTTTTTTTTTTTGCGGTACGCGGGCCTCTCACCATTGTGGCCTCTCCCGTTGCGGAGCACAGGCTCCAGACGCGCAGGCTCAGCGGCCATGGCTCACGGGCCCAGCCGCTCCGCGGCATGTGGGATCCTCCCGGACCGGGGCACGAACCCGCGTCCCCTGCATCGGCAGGTGGACTCTCAACCACTGCGCCACCAGGGAAGCCCCAAATTAATTTTCAAGGAGTTTCTGCCACCCTGAATGGTACCTTTCCTAAAAAGACTTCCAGCGAATACAGTTTTCTCTACCTCATTACACATGTATTTGGACTACTTAGCTCCTTTTCCCCCACTTTGCTGTGGAAGACAATTCTTTTCTCTAGAAATATATCAAATAAAATGAGCATGTGGTCCTTTTTGGTGACTTTTGTTGAGATCCATGGTATGGATTTCTTCCAGTTTACGTAATCCTCTATGGCAAGATTTTATACCTAGCCTGCAGCTCCTGAAGAGAATGTTGTAGCCACCTGGTGTTATTAAACACTCAAATTGTAAATAAGAACATGTAAAGTATTTTTGAAGAATAGAATTAGGATTTTTTTTCCCCCTCAAAAGTAATTTAACCTGTCAAAAACAGATTCCTGAGTGATATTTTCACTGGCTGTTGGGAATAATTGTTGATACTCAGTGAAGAATGCTCAGCCCAAATCCAGGCCCCTGAAGGCATGGACTTCCCTTCCTAGCAAATGAGATTTAGCATACAACATTCTAGAAATGGCAGTTTGTCAACAAATTATTTATTGAAGACCTAGTGGGCACATAAAAGCATACTAGAAAGTGTAAAAGACTTGATTCTTGCCCTCGAGAAACGTCTAAGGTTATAAATAGACTGTTCCCAAAACAAATAACAAGTAATACTCACTCGAATGTAGGTATAATCAAATGTGAAATGGTGATGGAGGTGGGGTAGACCTTAGGCAGAGATTGTATTTAGGTTTCTATAGTGGCATTTCTTTTTTTTTTAATTAAAAATTTTTTAAAAAATATTTATTTATTTATTTATTTGGTTGCATTGGGTCTTAGTTGCAGCAGGCGAACTCCTTAGTTGTGGCTCAAGGGGTCCTTAATTGTGGCTTGCTGGCTCCTTTGTTGCAGCATGCATGTAGGATCTAGTTCCTGGACCAGGGATCGAACCCGGGCCCCCTGCATTGGGAGCGCGGAGTCTTAACCACTGTGCCACCAGGGAAGTCCCATGGCATTTCTAATACTATTACGCATTTAAAAAACAACCTAAACTGTCCTCAGATCAGTCTAAGACATTTAAAAGCCTTTCCTTTGTTATTCAGGAAAGTTACACATATTTCATGTGTAATAATTTGCACATAGGAATGTTTTGATTAATGTTATCTGCTAAAGATTCAGTTTGCAATATTTTCTCTGTCGATAGTATATAATATCTTGTTGGAGCTGTATATAGAAAAGTCAAGGTCCCTATGATAACCACCACTTGATGTTATCCTGGGAGGACAATTGATGGACTTTACCTGGGGAAGTAGAACTTGCCACTGACTGTAGTCAAGTGTTGATTCTACCTTTGAAAGTCCCTTTAAATGCTTTATGGAGAGCATTTTATGTCTGTTTTGTACATTTCCAGTAGGATAATAGTAATATCACAGAATATTCTAGGCATTGTTTCTAAAAGTTTGTGAGTTAGAATAAAAATGTAATGAATAGATAAATAAGGCAATTAATTAATTAGGGAAATGCTTGGTAGTTAAGACTTCTCAGAGCAGTTAATTTACTTGGCCATGGATTCTTTTTTTGGCCATGCCCATGCGGCATGTGGGATCTTAGTTCCCTGACCAGGGATAAAACCTGTGCCCGCTGCAGTGGAAGCACAGAGCCCTAACCACTGGAAACCACCGTTGTTGTTTTTTTCAATTTTTTGCAAAGGGCATTCACAAGACTGATGTTTTGTTAAAAAACCAATTTGCGAACAACTGTACTGATGTAAGAATTAGGGAAATTGGGATTTGTACTATTCCACGTAGTGTTTGCCACTGTATTAGAGGAATTGTTCTTAGTCTTTAGTCTTTCTGTATATCAGAATCACCTATAGCAGTTAATAGGCAAAAATACAGATTTTGGGCCCTGGCTCAGGCCTAACAAGTCATATTGCTTAACAAGCATGTTAACATTCTATTTGCAAGCACTTTTCTTGCATCCAATGAAAGGATGGAACATTTGTGTACTGAGGTCAATATAGGAACGCTTAGCAGAGTGATTACTTCCTTGTTTTCTGTTAAAGGCAATGCAGCTTCTCCGAGAACAAATGAAGTGGAAACAGAGGGGTTAAGGTCATTCTAATTGGAGACTGACCCAGAACTTGTTTTTAAAATCTCCATATACATATCCTACCTGTCCTCCCGATACTTTCCCCACCCCCCCCAAAAAGTTGAGCTACTCATTCTGCCTCCTTTGCACCTTGATCTTCCACCAAATGATGGAGAAAATTTGTTGGGTTTATTTACTCAGAAAAGAAGACTTTGTAAAACAAGGAGACAGATAAATTACTTTAGTGCAAAATATAACATGGCATATGAAACTATATTCTACACTGTGGAAAGAAAATCAAAATGGAGTCGGTATCGCTAAGAGAGCTCTTTAAAATGGAGCTGGGGGCTTCCCTGGTGGCGCAGTGGTTGAGAGTCCGCCTGCCGATGCAGGGGACGCGGGTTCGTGCCCCGATCTGGGAAGATCCCACATGCCGCGGGGCGGCTGGGCCCGTGAGCCATGGCCGCTGAGCCTGCGCGTCCGCAGCCTGTGCTCCACAACGGGAGAGGCCACAACAGTGAGAGGCCCGTGTACCACAGGGGAAAAAAAAAAAAAATAGAGCTGGGACGCCATTAGTGAAGTGTCGTCTCAGCCTGGATGGAATCTGACCTTTTGACCTGATGAAGTCATCCAGAACATCTGCCAGAAACTCAGGATACTTATCGGACCCTTGCCCTAAAATAACTGTAACAGTGTATCTACTTACCGGACCCCTACCCTGAAACAACTTGTGCCTTAAGGACAAATATTTTCTGATTCGTGTCAGAGTCAGTCACAGTTCTCACCAGGCAACTTTTTTTCCAAAGTGAAGCCTATAATATTCTTTTATTAATCTACAGGTAACAAATGTAATGCAGACATCGATCTTATTGGAATAGTAGAGAAATCTCTGGAACCAATAGAAGAGAACTGGGAGCTCCATTAAGTAGCAGTAACAGGGTAATTTAGCAGCAATCACCATTAAAGGCAAACATGTATGCATAATTATGGAGGTGAGCTGTTAAATAGTAAAATCGGGACTTATTAATTACAATCAAATAAAAGTTAACACTGATTACTTACGATATACAAGGCACTGTTCTGAACACTTAATTTTTTTAAATCGAGGTGTAGTTGACTTACAATATTATATTAGTTTCAGGTTTACAACATAGTGAATCAAAATTTTAATAGATTATACTCTATTTAAAGTTATTATAAAAGAGATGCTGTATTCCCTGTGTTGCAAAATATATTTTTGTAGCTTATTTATTTTATACAATTTTATACATAGTGGTTTGTACCTCTTAAATCCTCTACCCCTATCTTGCCCCTCCATCCTTCCCTCTCCCCAGTGGTAACCACTAGTTTCTTCTCTCTATCTGTGAGTCTGTTTCTATTTTGTTGTAGTCATTTGCTTTATTTTTTAGATTCCACATATATAAGTAATAACATACAGTATTCATCTTTCTCTGTCTGATTTATTTCACCAAGCATAATGCCCTCCAGCTCCATCCATGTTGTTGCAAATGGCAAAATTTCATTCTTCTTTTATGGCTGAATAGTATTCCACTATATATATCCATTATATACAGATCCAAAAGAATATTTCTACAATTTATGTTAAAGAGTGTTCTGCCAGGACTTCCCTGGAGGTCCAGTTGTTAAGACTCCGCGTTTCCATCGCAGGAGGCATGGGTTCGATCCCTGGTCGGGGAACTAATGCCGCAGCCATGTGGCGCGGCCAAAAAAACAAAAACAGCAACAAAGACTGTTCTGCCTATGTTTTCTCCTAGTAGTCTTATGGTTTCTCATCTTACATTTAGGTCTTTAATCCATTTTGAGTTTATTTTTGTATATGGTATGAGAAAATGTCCTAATTTCATTCTTTTGCATGTAGCTGTACAATTTTCCCAGCACCACTTATTGAAGAGACTGTCTTTTCCCCGTTGTATATTCACGTCTCCTTTGTCATAGATTAATTGACTATAAGTGTGTGGGTTTATTTTGGGGCTCTCCATTCTGTTCCATTGATCTATGTGTCTGTTTTTGTGCCTGTATCATACTGTTTTGATTACTGTGGCTTTGTAGTATAGTCTGAAGTTACAGAGCATGATACCTCTTGTTCTCTTCTTCTTTCTCAAGATTGTTTTGGCTAGTCGGGGTCTCTTGTGTTTCCATACAAATTTTATAATTATTTATTCTAGTTCTGTAAAAAATGATCTTGGTGTTTTCATAGGGATTGCATTGAATCTATAGATTGCCTTGGGTGGTATGGTCATTTTAACAATATTAATTCTTCTGATCTATGAACATGGAATGTGTTTCCATCTGTGTCATCTTTTTTTTTTTTTTTTTTTTTTTTTTTTTGCGGTATGCGGGCCTCTCACTGTTGTGGCCTCTCCCGTTGCGGGGCACAGGCTCCGGACGCGCAGGCTCAGCGGCCATGGCTCATGGGCCCAGCCGCTCCACGGCATGTGGGATCTTCCCAGACCGGGGCACGAACCCGTGTCCCCTGCATCGGCAGGCGGACTCTCAACCACTGCGCCACCAGGGAAGCCCCATCTGTGTCATCTTTAACTTCTTTCACTGGTGTCTTATAGTTTTCCAAGTACAAGCCTTCTACCTCTTTAGTTAGATTGATTCATAGGTATTTTATTCTTTTGGAAGCAATTGTAAATGAGATTGCTTCCTTAATTTCTCTTTCTGTTAGTTTGTTGTTAGTGTATGGAAATGGACCAGATTTCTGTATATTAATTTTGTATTCTCCAACTTTACCAAATTCATTGATGAGCTCTGGTAGTTTTTTGGTGACAACTTGAGGATTTTTTTTATGTATAGTATCATGTCATCTGCAAATAGTGACAGTTTTACTTCTTCCTTTTCAGTTTGGATTCTTTTTATCTAATTGCTATGGCTAGAACTTCCAATACTATGTTGAATAAAAGTGGCAAGAGTGGGCATCCCTGTCTTGTTCCTGATCTTAGAGGAAATGCTTTCAGCTTTTCACCATTGAATATGACGTTAACTGTGGGCTTAGTATATATGGCCTTCATTATGTTGAGGTATGTTCCCTCTATACCCACTTTGTGGAGAGTTTTTATTGAACACGTATGTTGAATTTTGTCAGAAGCTTTTTCTGCGTCTAGTGAGATGATCAGATGAGTTTTATTTTCAATTTATTAATGTGGTGTACCACATTGATTGATTTGCAGATATTGAACCATCCTTGTATCTGTGGGATAGATCCCACTTGATCATGGTGTATGATCCCTTTAATGTTTTGTTGGATTCAGTTTGCTGATATTTTATTGAGGATTTTTGCCTCTATGTTTATCAGTGATATTGGCCTGTAATTTTATTTTTTTGTGGTATCTTTGTTGGTTTCTTGGTATTAGGGTGATGCTGGTTCATAGAATGAGTTTGGAAGCATTTCTTCCTCTGCAATTTTTTGGAATAGTTTGAGAAGGAAAGGTGTTAACTCTTCTCTAAATGTGTGGTAGAATTCACCTCTGAAGTCGTCTAGACTTCTGTTGCTTGGGAGTTTTTTTGTTACTGATTTAATTTCAGTACTGGTAATTAGTCTGTTCATGTTTTCCATTTCTTCCTTGTTCAGTCTTGGGAGATTGTATATCTCTAGGAATTTGTCCATTTCTTCTAGGTTGACCATTTTATTTGCATACAGTTGCTTGTGGTAATCTCTTATGATCCTTTATATTTCTGTGGTGTTGGTAGTAAGTTCTCCTTTTCCATTTCTGATTTTATTTATTTGGGCCCTCTTTTTTTTCTTGATGAGTCTGGCTAAATGTCTATCGATTTTATTTATCTTTTCAAAGAACCAGTTCTTAGTTTCCTTGATCTTTTCTCTTTTTTTTTTGGTCTCTATTTCATTTATTTCTACTCTGATCTTTATGATGTCTTTCCTTCTACTAACTTTGGATTTTGTTCTTCTTTTTCTAGTTCCTCTAGTGTAAGTTTAGGTTGTTTATTTGAGATTTTTTTCTGATTTCCTGAGGTTGGCTTATATCACTATAAACTTACCTGTTCATGCTGCATCCCATAGATTTTGGATCATTGTGTTCTTGTTTTCATTTGTCTCCAGGTATTTTTAAAATTTCTTCTTTGATTTCTTCAGTGATCCATTGGTTGTTTAGTAGCATATTATTTATCCTCCACATGCTTGTGTTTTTTGCAGTTTTTTTCTTGTGGTTGACTTACTGGTCTCATAGCGTTGTGGTTGGAAAAATGCTTGATATAATTTCAATTTTCTTGATTTTACTGAGGCTTGTTTCGTGGCTTAGCATGTGATCTATCCTGCAGGATGTTCCCTGTGCACTTGAAAAGAATGTGTATTCTGCTGCTTTTGGATGGAATGTTCTATGTATATCTGTTAATAAGTCCATTTGATCTAATGCGTCATTTATGGCCAATGTTTCCTTATTGGTTTTCTCTCTGGGTGATCTGTGCATTGATGTAAGTGGGGTGGTAAAGTACCCTACTCTTATTGCATTACTGTTGATTTCTCCCTTTATGTCTGTTAATATTTGCTGTATGTATTTAGGTGCTCCTATGTTGGGTGCATATATATTTATATTTGTTATATCTTCTTCTTGGATTGATCCCTTGATCACTGTGTAATATCCTTCTTTGTCTCTTGTTACAGTCTTCGTTTTAAAGTCTGTTTTGTCTGATATAAGTATTACTACCCCAGCTTTCTTATTTCCATTTGCATGGAATACCTTTTTCCATCCCTTTCCTTTCAGTCTGTGTGTTTCTTTAGATGTGAAGTGAGTCTCTTGTAGGCAGCATAAATATAGGTCTTATTTTTGTATCCATTCAGCCACTCTGTGTCTTTTGATTGGCACCTATAGTCTCTTTACATTTAAAGTAATTATTGAAAAGTATGTGTTCATTGTCATTTTGTTAATTGCTTTTGTAGTTCTTTTTTATTCCTGTATTCTTTTGTTCTCTTCCCTTGTGATTTGATGACAATCTTTAGTGTTATATTTGGAGTCTTTCTCTTTCTTGTGTGTGTATCTATTATAGGTTTTTTGGGTTTTTTTGCGGTACGCGGGCCTCTCACTGTTGTGGCCTCTCCCGTTGCAGAGCACAGGCTCCGGACGCGCAGGCTCAGTGGCCATGGCTCACGGGCCCAGCCGCTCTGCGACATGTGGGATCCTCCTGAACCGGGGCATGAACCCGTGTCCCCTGCATCGGCAGGCAGACTCTCAACCACTGCACCAACAGGGAAGCCCTATTATAGGTTTTTGGGTTGTGGTTACAATGAGGTTTATCTATATAGCAATATAGATTTATTTTAAGTTATTGATATCTTAATTTCAAACGCATTTTAACAACTCTGCATTTTTACTCCCTTCCCCTCACTATTACTGTTTTTGTCATCATATTTTACATCTTTTTGTTTTGTGAATCCTTTACCTGCTTATTGCAGATATAGATACTTTTACTACTTTTGTTTTTTAATCTTCCTACTAGCTCTGTGTGTGGTTAATTTACTACCTTTACTGTATTTTTAACTTTACCAATGAGCTTTTTCCTTTCATAATTTTTATGCTTCTAGTTGTGGTCTTTTCTTTTTTGCTTAGAGAAGTCCCTTTAACATTTCTTGTGAAGCTGGTTTGGTGGTGCTGAAATCTTTTAGCTTTTGCTTCTCTGTGAAACTTTTGATCTCTCCATCAAATGAAAGCCTTGCCAGGTGGCGTATTCTTCATTGTAGGTTTTTCCCTTTCATCACTTTAAATATATTGTGCCACTCCTTTCTGACCTGTAGAGTTTCTGCTGAAAAGTCATCTGACATCCTTATGGGAGTTCCCTTGTGTGTAAGTCATTGCTTTTCCCTTGCTGCTTTTTTTTTATTTTATTTTATTTTATTTATTTATTTATTTATTTATGTCTGCCTTGGGTCTTTGTTGCTGCGCACAGGCTTTTCTCTGGTTGCAGCAAGTGGGGACTTCTCTTCATTGCAGTGCATGGGCTTCTCATTGTGGTGGCTTCTCTTGTTGCAGAGCACAGGCTCTAGGCACATGGGCTTCAGTAGTTGTGGCATGTGGGCTCAGTAGTTGTGTCTCGTGGGCTCTAGAGCACAGGCTCAGTAGTTGTGACGCATGGGCTTAGTTGCTCCGTGGCATGCGGGACCTTCCCAGACCAGGGCTTGAACCCGTGTCCCCCGCATTGGCAGGCGGATTCTTAACCACTGTGCCACCAGGGAAGCCCTCCCTTGCTGCTTTTAATATTCTCTCTTTATCTTTAATTTTTGCCATTTTAATTACAATGTGTCTTGCTGTGGCCATCTTTGGATTGATCCAGTTTGGAACTGTCTGTTTCCTGGAGCTGGATGTCTGTTTCTTTTTCCAGGTTAGGGAAGTTTTCAGCTATTATAACTTCAAATATGTTTTCTGTGCCTCTCACAAGGCAACTTTTAACAATCTCATGCCTTTTTGTGTTCATGAGCCCTTGACTTTCTTTTCCTTGGAATACTCTTTCAGGGTTTCCCAAATCTGTGACTTGTGAATTGCAATTCTTAAGTCCCAAATGAACGCTTTTCTTATTTGCAGCCTCCTGCATTATTTCTTTGTTGACAACATGTATTTGAAAGGCTTTACAAAATTATTTACTATTTTGCTTATGTAGCTTTAAAATGTGTGTGTATGTTTGTGTGTATACACACACACACATATACATGACTGTGAAAAATTAGAAGAGGAAACAAAAACAAAGTCCCAAAGTTAGAGTTTGGTAGGTTTATCCAGCAACTGTTTGGACAGGGAGACTTATATTCCTGGCACCAGGGAAGTGAAAATCTCCTGCCATGGAGTTAGAATGTTTCGTGGAGTAAGGCTTTGTAATGGATAAACTCTCTCTCCCAATGCTCTTCCTTCAGCTCTGACTTTATGCTCACCATGCAACTGTCTATTACTAATTAAGAATCCCAGGCATTTAGATTTTGACTCATGGGAATGAATTAGCTATTCAAAAGAATAAACAAGTAAAGTTGAAATAGCAACAAATCAAATAACAAAAAACAGTTTTATAGATTTTTAAAGCTTACAAACATTTTCATGTTCATTATCTAATTAATCCTCAAATCAACTCCATGAGATAGTTATTATTTTCCCATTAGAAATTACGACGTATTAAATCCTTAGTGGTTGCTCAAGAAAAGCTGAAATCTTGAGTGTTACATCTATTAATGCCAAGGTTGGGGTTTTTTCCACGGGAACATTGGATGCTAAAATCAACAGGGATTTTCAGCTCAAGATGGCAGGCTAGGAAACATTTACTTTCTGTTCCTCTTGAAACCATATTTAAATAAAAGTGTAGAAATACTAAAATTAATAAACCAATAAAAGCCAAGAGATTGTGGAAGTCATCAACCACAGAAAGATTTCAACATGTTTCGAGAAGGCAAACAATGAAATGGGGAGCAATGAATAAAATAATAAAGAAAAGACTACCCTAAGTAGGGTCTGCACAAAGCCAGTCAGCTTTTGCTGAGCTCTGGTTATAGTAAAGGGCAGAGGAAAGAAGAGGGGCTGAAAACAAGGAGACAAAAGTCATTTTAGGAAAAAAAGTTCATTTAATGAGCTCCAGGGAACACTCAGCCTGCTGCCATACTAACTCATGAATTACAATGGATTGTTGGTAAGCAAGACAAGAAAACAGGGAACAAACAAAACAAAGAAAAATCAAGAGATTGTTTCTTACTGAACTCTTCTCAAACGAGATCAAAGAATTATGGTTAAATGCCACAGCTGTAAATCATTTCTGCTCCTGGAGAGGCTGGAAAGGGCTTATAATATTTACCCCTTTTTTTTCAGACAGAATTTAGGTCTGAGCAAAACCTTTTGTGTCCTCCAACCTCAAAGATTTTTGGGGATGGAAGTCCAGATTTGCTTTGACATACCATAAAAAGAATCTCATGAGCAGAGGGTCAAACTAATTTTGTAATATATGAGTAATGCCCAGTGTTAAATAGATTTTAAACTAAAATATATAAATAAATTTTTACTGATCTGTATGATTCTGGGTTCTAAAACTTCTAGATGTCACATGCCTGATACATAACACACAATATCAGCCCCAGGAGAGAGAAAATACTCCAATGAAGCAAGCCAAAGAAACAAGATTCAAACAAGGTAAAGTGATGTGTAGACCAGGATTTTTCAAATCTTTCCTGTCATGCTGAAGCTTCCAGCTCCTGAATAACAACACATGTTTCCCTTGTCCTAGACACCCAAGAGTACGTCTCCTCTCTTGGGCATAAGAATCTCTAGAGTTACATATGTGTAGTAAAGAGTGGACCCAGCTGGCATACTCACAATGACCAAATTGTGTTGATCATATTTTTAAACCAATACATCACTCTACGATGAAGTTGCAATAAATGATATATTTGCTTTCTAGACATGAATGAGATGCCTTACAGGATATACTCCAGGAGGGCCAGAGAAACTGGCTTCTAATCCATATGGAATAATTCACTGGTGAATTTCTTTCAGGATAGCCCATGATTTATCTAGAATATAATCTTTACATATCTGGATCCTTCAAACTAGACCAAAGGAAAAATCTGGGCTGCAGGCCTCAATTAGAAATGTGGGATGTTGCTTCTTTCTAGACAAAACCAATGAATATTCTTTTCATACCACCATTTTCAAATATACCTTGGAAAAGCCTTGTCATTTAAAGTATTTTACAGTTGTCATACACTTAGATTGGTAAGAAAGGACTCATAAAACAGTATAAGTAAAGCAAATGACTGTACTAAGCCCAGAAAATTGTTGAAAGAAAAGTGGTTAGCATGTTCTAATTGGGATTCTAAATATAACTCATATTTCCTGCTGGCTTTGAGTATTTGTTGCAAAGAATGAAGTGCAGTGATAATGATTATCCTACTGGTCATACTGGGCCAGCCTCATTCTCTTCACAGATTCATATATGACTCAAGCATCTGCCTATTAACTTACCCCAGTTGCCAATATTTTAAATTGCCATGAGCCAAATATCTCTTCTGTACAGTTGATCCATTTATTTTAATGGCTGCCTTTTAATTTCCATCTTTCTTTTCTTGCTGCTACCCATCTTTCTATGTAGTCATTAGAAAACAAAATGTGGCCACACTTTTTGGTGGAAACATTTCATGTTAAAAGTGAACACTTTGAAAGCTTTTTTGATTGGTGAAAGAAATGAGCTTGGAATAATGCCACCAGAGACTGAGTGGGAGTTGCCCCTTTCAGAGGTGCCATTCTTAGGAGCTAAAAATTAGGTGTTTAAAAGTTTATCTTGGGCTTCCCTGGTGGCGCAGTGGTTGAGAGTCCGCCTGCCGATGCAGGCGACATGGGTTCGTGCCCCGGTCCGGGAAGATCCCACATGCCGCGGAGCGGCTAGGCCCGTGAGCCATGGCCGCTGAGCCTGTGCATCCAGAGCCTGTGCTCCGCAACGGGAGAGGCCACAACAGTGAGAGGCCCGCGTAACACACAAAAAAAAAAAAAAAAAAAAAAAGTTTATCTTGAGGGAATAACGTAATATAGTTTGAAATAAAGGTATAATAACCTTGTGAAGAAGAGCATTATAACTGATACCGTTGTGAAGGGGGTGAAATTGTTAAATGAATGACTTCCATAAAGCTTTCATGCACAAAATGTATTCACTAGCTTTCTACATAGTGATCTGCTTTTACTTTGTAATTTGTAGTCCCTAAAAGACTTTTTAAAAAAAATAAAGTCCGTCCTTACACTTAGGTTTATATAGGTCAATCTTCTTTTTTAATTTTTAATTTTTTTGTAATTTCCATGTTACTGCCTACTGGTAACTGTATGTTATGCATTCAGACATCTCTACTATGTAAGCATTAAATAATTGCTCTTTTCATCGAAAAAAAAAAAAAAAAAAAAGAAATGTAGGATGGTGCTATGCTGACAACTGGTGGTCCCTGACCTGTATCTTCTGAGACTAGAACCCAGTGTGGTGGATGACCAATTCATGAGTTGAACAAAAGAAGACCTCCTACAGGGCAGTAGTGTATGTGTTCATTACAGGTATGGCGCTTAGGGCTAAGTACCATAAGGACTACAAGAAAAAAAAAAAAAGTAACACATGAAGCATATATGATAAGAAGGCACCACAGTCCAGAGCATGAGCTCTGGAATCACACGGGCTTGGTTCAAATCCCGGCTAAGCCACTACCATCTGTTTACGCTGAAGAACAGTCGAAGGTTTAAATATTTTACCAAATTTCGAAAAAGAAGTGAAGAAAGAACCTCTCTGCCAGGAAGGGACATCGTGGGGTGCAGCATCCAGTCGGGTCAGGGCTCTGCATCCCCTGCTGAGAAACCTTCGCCACCTGGCTCATGGTGATGCTGGAAGCTGAGCAGCCCTGGAGAAGGCTCTCCTGTCTCCAGGCCTCGCAGAGAAGCTGAGGAGGTCCCCGGAGGAGGCTGGCCACAGCCTGGCAAGCTCTGGGTGCCTTCTGGCCTCTGGGCCCCGTTGGGGGGAAGGGCTGGCCGATACATACCCAGGGCTGAGGGGCCTGCAGAGCCGGTGCCCAGGCAGGGTGAGCTCTGGAGGAGAAGGCTTCCACAGTCCCAACAGTCTCCGCATGGTGGCCCATCCAGTGCCAAACACCCGCCACCCACAGGGAGAAGACCCAGCCACTAGAAAGTCCAGAAGGGGCCCCGCCCTTTGCCTTTGGGCTGGGGTTTCTCCACCAGCTGGGCTTGCATATGCCCCCTGCCTCACCCCCTGCCCCGCCCGCCCTCTCTCTGTGGCAGGTAAAATGGACATGTCACAGTGTCAGGCTGAGCCATCCAGCATCCAGTGCGTGCTAGACCTCGAGAGGCGTTAGAAGCTAGGAAGAAGCTCTCCCAGTTTCACACTCTATTCTCGGATTGCTTGGTGCACAACCGCTTCTACATGGGCAATTTACTTTGTAAATTTCGTACCTGGCTCCATTGCTGCGGGCCCCGGTGGGCTGTCACCCGCTGGTTTTGCCCTCCCACGAGGCTGCCATATCTGACAGGGACCACCCTGCTGCTCCAGCGCCTGCCTTCTGCCCTGGTCACAGGCTGTCCCACCAGGACCGAGTGCCTTTATCGCGTGCCTTTATCGCCTGGCTTTTACATCAGGCCAAAATGGCAGTATCCCATCCAGCAGGCCAGGTACTCCCGTCTGAGGATTCTTGGTGAACTGGAGGGACTCGCCAAAGAAGCCCGTGCTGTCTGCTCGTAATTCCATCAGGTTCGGCCACTCAGCCATCAAGATTCCTCCACTGGGGTGCAAATTTACCCTCCTGCATTCACCACCTGAGCAGGTAGTCAAGGTTAGGAAGCCATCCAGACGGCTAGGTACCATCCAGTCACCTCCCACTTCCTTGCCCAAAGGAGAGTAAGGTGAAGGTCCAAGAAGAACCCCGAAGAGGCATGGCAAAGATGGAGGATCACACAGAGACCAAAGGAGAGGACGATCGGAAGAGGGGCCACCGTAACAATGGGGATATACCATTGACATCTAGGCCCCAGGAGACCAGCGGAGTTCTCACTTCCCTCAAGTGCGATCTTGAGCCTCTGGACCTCCTTCCCGAGCACCGAGAAGACAATTTGAGTGAGAACGCCCAGATGTCTCCAGTGAGCTCCTCCTCAGAAAGCCACGTCATCAGCTCAGATGAAGATACTGGAGATGTCCTGCCTCCTTGGAAGCCTGAATCCCATGCCATGGTGTTCTCTGCCCCAACCACATGCTGCTCCCTGCTGCTGGAGAGGCCAACAAAAGAAGTGCTGGGTGAAGACCACCGGCCCAACTCACCAGGCTCACTGATGTCTGGGAAGGAGCTGCAGCTCCTTCAGACATCCCATCAAGAAGCTCCCCTTCCCTGGTATCTACCAGCAGTAGGCCCTGCAAGTGGAAGATTCCCCTGCCACTTTTTCTGCTGCTGCTGGGGTTGAGGTCGCCCCCACCAGGGCTGAGGTCGCCCCTGCCACTGACAAGGGATCGAGGTGAGTGACCTCGTCCTCCTAAGCTTCCATGCTTAGCTCTTGCCAAAAACCCAGGCACCTTGGAGAAGAACACCGAGTGTCAGTGGAACAAGATCCTGAATAATATAAGGAAGGTCCAGCCACCGTCCCATGAAAAGGAACCCCCAACACCCATTTTTTGTAGATTCTACCCCTCCTTTACTGCTAAGCTACTCCTCTTCCAGTCCCTACCATCACTCCCCCTGTTTTAACTGGGCAGCCCATGACTTCTATGGCAATCCCTTCTACCAGCATGGTCACGGCATCTGGAAGTTTGACCTTCCAGCCTACCGTAGATCCTAATGTCACTGACATGGACACTACTGCCCCTCCCCAAGCTGTCATTTTTAGGTCTCCCCCAGGTTTCAGGGTGGAGCAGAGGCGCCCTGAAGGGGTACCAGTGTCCATCACCCCACCTGTGCCGATGGTCCCCTGCGCCACCTCAATTTTTAACCATCCCTTTGGCCCCCAAACCAACCCTCAGCCCATATTTGGGACCTCTTATGGGCAGCAGAGAGCCTCTCTCCCTGGTGCTCCTGTTTTCCCCAGCCCCCCATTTATGGCTTCGGCCGTTATTGGTGCTTCAGCAGGCAAGCACGTCTGACACCAAAGCTATGGACAGCACACCTCCTTCTTAGGCTATCATTTTCCAGTCTGCGCCTGTCTCCAGGTAGAACCAATACCCATTTCACACGGCTGTTCCTACTGCGGAGAACACACCACCCAGTGGTAGCAATGCCTCAGCCCATGCCTTGACTCATTTACCTGCAGCATCGGCCAACAGACAGACCAACACTTCAAGCTTCTCTTGAACCCAGGTCTCCCGTCTCAGGCCACATTTGGGGCCAACGATGGGCAGAGGCCTAACGATTATTTTCTATTGGGAAACCCAGTAGACCCAGCACAAGATAAAGTCCTAACCTCTCCTGCAGCCCAGCCACTGCGAGTCAGCATCATGCAGTCAGCTTTGCCAGCTTCCCTATTCGCCACCACCAGCAACACACAGCCGGCCTTTGGTGACAACCCAGGCATTCTCCCCAGGGCTGTATCCATTACTACTGGCTTTGGAGTTGCCACCAGGGTGCCCAGTACTGGGGACAGTAACTCGTTCTTTGCCGATACCACACTGGGCCTACTGTTCATGGGACCTGCGGCCCCTACAGCTGGTGGGAGCCTTGGAGTCAGTGTGACAGCCCCAGGCCTCACCCATTCAGAGGCATCCAGACCACTTAACTTTGGGGCAGGACTAAGTGGGGCACCCAGCACCGCTTCTGTTCCTACGTTGGGCCAGACAACCTGCGATCTACCTGACCACGGCGCGGCTGCTGCAGTAGGAGGGGCAGGCACCATCCCAGCATTTGGGAACATACCTGATCCCACCTTAAATCCAAATACCTGGGGCCCACCTGGGCTGAATACAGGTGGTATGGTGATGTCAGGGGATAGCACCATCCCCATGACTGGAGGCCACTTTCCATCACTGAACCCAGGGCCCATCTGGATGTAGAAACTCTACATTTACAAGTTCCATCACCAAGGAGAAGAAATCTGTGTCAAGGGACGTGTCAGTTTCCACCTTCCATCAGAGCACACCACATCTGTTGGAGTTGCAAGTGTGGGTACCACCCATGGGTTTCAACACACTTCTAGTTCTACCTTATTTCCAAACACAAGGGGCCCACCTGCCCACAATCCAGGTGGTGGTCATATGGGAGGGAACAACATCATGCCCATGATTGGAGGACCTGGTATTCCCGCTGACAACTGGGGCCCACCTGGCCAATACACAGGTGGTGCGGATGGAGGGCAAAACATCTCATGGGTGCTCGGAGGCCCTGTGTCAATCGCTGCCATCAGACTTGGAACCCATCTGTGCAGAGAATGGGGTGGGCGATGGGGGACAGTACCACACCTGCTGTGACTGGATTACACTTCTGGTGCCACATTCATACAAAGCCCCTGGGCCCCCCGCAACCAAACCCCAGGTGGTGCCATGGAGGACAGCACCATCCATAGTTAGAGAGGAACCCCTACTCTCAGAACACTGGGGTCCCCAAGTCAGGACCCCCCTCCGACGTAGACGAGCCAGCATTGTGTTTAGAGGCTCCTGGTCAGGGCAGCTGTGCCTGTGCTCATAGGAGTCTGGCAGCCTCATAACCTGCCCAGGGCGTCATAGGAGCCATCAGCTAATTCCTTTCTTCTATGAAGAAACTCAACAAATGAAGAGCAGATCTTATTCTTCAGACTGTGTGTAACCATGAATGGACTTTGCCTCACTGGAAAGCGGCTCAGCCCCTTTAAGTGAAACTTACCCTCCTCTCTTCCTACAGCAAGCCAGAGGACCACACCTCGGGTGTGCGTGTGTGTGCGTGTGCATGTGCGTGTGTGTATATTGAGGGTGAGGAGTATATGAGCCCACTTCAGAACTACACCAGACTTGAGAAGTTCCAGTTAGGAGAATGGAAGGGAGCTGCCTGTATCATCCACTGTGCCATCCCTGGCTTGACTGTTAACTTGGCGGACCCAAGCCCCCTGCCAGTTTTCCCTAGATTTGGAACTGGCAGGATGCCCACTGCTGTTTTCAGATGCTTTGTCTCCCCCTATGCATTTGCCCCAATGGGCCCTTCTCTTTCCCAGCTTTATGTACATATATATATATGTCAATAAAAGCTTGTTCATGTTAATCTCCTTCTGTTTATGTGTCTTTACTCACTGACTCAGCTGTAGAGGAAGAACTGACGTATGTGAGTGTTGATGTGTGAGCCAGACTTAAGGCCCCCAAATTTTGTGTCCCAGTGACTGGGATGTGGAATTAGGCACATGTTATGGCTGCATGTGCTGACTCCTGAAATCTGTTTTCAGTGTAACGAGTGACAATCAGGAGGAACTAAGGTCCAGAGGAGTGAGAGATGGGGTGACTCACCGTCTTCTCTGTATGTCTCTCTGTCCCCTCACCAGTCAGACCAAACTGGAGGCTAGATAATCCCTAATGTGTGATAAGGAACCACACTTTAAGATTTTAGTTTTTGAAAATGTTTAAATGTCTTTCAGGGCATCTTTTTATTCAACTGAGACTTAGGCCAGTCATCTTCATACATTACCACTCCACCCAGAGAGGATGGATTTGGCATCCAGGTTCATGTGTCTGGAGAAACAAAGGAAGAGTTCATACCTGCTCTGTAATTATTGGAAATTTAAGTTTACCTCAAATGTATCATGCTGCTTAAAATAGCAGAAAAGATCCTCTTTAATAACTGGCTTGGCTCTGAGCTAAACTGCTGAAATATCAAATCACAAGAGTTATAATTGTGTCCAGTTCTGGCTGACCCTAGAGTTCTGCTGGGCCTCCACTAGGTTTAATAATGGCAAAATTCCTGAGTCTATGCAGCCTATCTTCCAGTTGGAGGGGAGAACAGAAACCCATGTGCATTATCTGGTAGGTTCGCCAGTAATAAATGCTATGGAGATTAAGCAGTATATGGTGAGTTGAGATTGTGGGCAGAGAGAAGCAAGTCTTTCAATGTAAATGGTAGACAGGATAAGTCTTACTGGGAAGGTGGAATTTGAACAGTCTAGAGGGAGGCAGATGAGTCAGACATCTGAGGGAAAAGCATTCCAGATCATGGGCATAACCTCTGCAAGCCCCAGAGGCAGGATGCCAGTGTCCTCAAGGAAGAGTTAGTAAATAATGTGGCTGGAATAGAGTCAGCAAGTGGGAGGGAGGGAAGGAGGAAAGGAGGACAGGAAAGATGTGTGTTGCATTCGCTGCATCACCATTTATTGATTGTGTGATCACAGTTAATTCAGCCTTCAAGTGTTTCAGTGAACTCAGTGCTTTTGCTACGGCCTATTTACCTCTCAAGAGTTTTGGAAGGATAAAATAATGTAGGGAAGTATCCCTTCCTACCTTCCGATGGCCTACACTATCAGTTATTCCTTCTTTCTCCTTTATTTGTAGCCTCTCTGTCTCTACTAGACTCTTTCTGTGAACATTTAAACATGTTCTAGACTGTCGAGTCTTTAAAGTTTCCAGGGATCTCTCACCCCTCCAGTTCCTGTTCATTCCTATTCCTTTCCTTGGCAGCTGGCCTCCTTGAGAGAAAGTATCTAATACTTCCTGTCACTGCAATTCATACCTCATCCATTTGACTTTCTCCCTCATTTCTCTTTATGGACACTGCTTTCATTAAGGTCATCAGAGACCTCCATGGTCCTAAATGCTGTGGACACTCTTCAGCCTTCCTTTTGACCTTGCATCAGCCTTCGACACACCTGCCTTACTGGGTGTGTCAGTCCCCTGCGTAACAGATTACCACACACTGGTGGCTTAAAACAACATAAATGTATTCTCTTGCAGTTCTGGAGGCCAGAAGTCAAAAACCAAGGTGTTAGGAGGGCTGGGCTCTCTCTCTGGAGGCTGTTGGGGAGAATCTGTTCTTTGCCTCTTCAACTTCTGGTGCCTATAGGCATTCCTTGGCTTGTGGCCACATCACTCCAATCTCTGCCTCCCTGGTCACACTGCCACCTTCTCTCTGTCTCAAATCTCCCTCTGCTTTTCTCTTATAAGGACACATCACTGGATTTAGGGCCTACTGGGATAATCCAGAGTGATCTACTTATCTCAAGGTCCTTAATTTAGTTGCATCTGCAAAGACCCCTATTCTAAACAATGTAGCCTTCACAGGTTCTAGGGATTAGGGTCTGAACATATCTTTTGGGGAGCTACCATTCAACTCACTACACTGGGGTTCTGTCCTTGATTTCTGTGATGGCACACTCTTCTGGTTTCCTTCTCTGTCTCCTTTTCTATACTATCTCCTCCTATAACTGACTTTTTAAAATGTTCACACTTGTCAGGTCTGGGTCTTGGACCCTCTTCTCATCTCACTTTGCCCTTTTCCCTTAGGCAATATCTTCTAGTCCCATGACTTCTGTTACCATTTATGTAAACAACTAGTCCAAATTTCTGTATTTAGCCATACCTCACCTACTGATGCATATAAACAACCTACCTATGTCACCATTTGAGTGGTTCAGAGACATTACACATTTAATGTGTCCAAAATAGAACTCCTCACCCTTTATACCCCGACTCCCCATCACCACCCAAGAAAAATTTGCCCTTCCCACAGAGTTCCTTAGCTCAGTGAGTAACATTGCCACCCACCCAGTTGCTTGTGCCAAAGTTATCCTTGATATTTCCCTCACCCTGTGTCCCCACATCCGGTTCCTCACCAGAACAACCTAAAATAGTTTGGGGATCTACCAACTCTCTTCTTACTGCCATTATTTTAGTCCAAGTAGCTACCTCTTTTTTTTTTTTTTTTCATCTGGATTAGTGCATTAGCTGCCTTACTGCTCTCCCATTATCCACTCTCAGTCTCTCCAATCCATTTTCCATGTGGCAGCCTGAGTGATCTCAGAATATGAATTGAGGGCTTCCCTGGTGGCGCAGTGGTTGAGAGTCCGCCTGCCGATGCAGGGGACATGGGTTCGTGCCCCGGTCCGGGAGGATCCCACATGCTGCGGAGCGGCTGGGCCCGTGAGCCATGGCCGCTGAGCCTGCGCATCCGGAGCCTGTGCTCTGCAACGGGAGAGGCCACAACAGTGAGAGGCCCGCGTACCACACACACAAAAAAATATGAATTGAGTCGTCACTATGCTACTGAGAACACTCTTTAATGTCTTTCATTGCTTTTAGGATGATATCCAAAATCCTTCATGTAGCCTCTGATGTCCTGCATGATCTGGCCCCATCTGCCTCTGCAACCTCATCTCTCTTCCTTGGCAATTCTCCCCCCTGGTTCTCCTTTGACCTTCCAACTATATACATACCTACCTACTTGTAGTTCCTGAAAGTTCCCTCCTGCCTCTGAGTCTGCACATGCTTTACCCTCTCCTCCCTATTGCTAGCTAACTTAAGTTCTTCAGGTATCAGTCTAAGTGTTGCTCGTTCAGGGAAACCTTTCCTAACCATCCCCCACTCCTGGACTAGATTGGGTCTTCCTGTTGTCTTCTCATATTCCCTTTTACTTCTCCTTTTAATTTAATAGTAATTATTCTTAATTATTTTCTTGTCTCTCTCCTGAGCGAATGTAAATACCACCAGGGAAAGGACTGTGTACCCTGTCAAAGCAGCAGTCAAGCACAGTGCCAAGGGTAGACAGGCACACAGATATTAGTGAGTGAGTGTATCTAATTACCTGAGTTGCTAAGATGTAACTGGGAAAAGACAAAACCTGAATCTAGTGGCAGCATGTCTGAAGTAAAATAAAATGTAAAATTGTTGTCCATAATGTTTAATTTTTATTAACCAGTATTAACCAGACTGAATGAAATTAACAAAACTGTAGGAAACAGAATAGTAGAGACTAGTTTTTATATCAGCTACTCAATTGACTTTTTCCCAGTAATTGAGTCAAAAGTTCCAAGTGTTCTTGACAGTCAGACTGTTATCCTGGGCACGATCTAGGTTTATAGCTTCTGAAAAAAATCTCATTTAGGTTAAAAAATATAGTCAGTTTTTGGTGTGAGCATGTTGTATCTGAAATTTGTGGTTTTTCAAAGTGTTGAACTGATGAAGTATGTGTTCTAGAAATATCCTAGATATATTAAAAGCCCTGACGTTCTTTGTGGCTGAGAACCAAGGCCTCTGTTTCAAGCCAAATATCTTAAACACAAACCCTTGACCATGGTAAAGTGCTAAACCAAATGCTTGGCAGGAGCTTAGCACTCCTGTTTTGACTGTGAACAGGGCTACATGCTTTCCCATCTTCAGCCAAATGACAATCGTTATTTTCCATTTTCAGCATGTTCGCCGTGTCTATAAGAGGGAAAGTGAGATAGAGGGGGAAGAAGTTTCAAATAGTTCTTAGATTTCATAATGCAGTGTAGACACAGACCAGACACCAACTCCTTTATGTACTGCCGAGGTCTAATTCTTTTTTTTTTTTTTTTTTTTTTTTTTTTTGCGGTACGCGGGCCTCTCACTGTTGTGGCCTCTCCCGTTGCGGAGCACAGGCTCCGGACGCGCAGGCTCAGCGGCCATGGCTCACGGGCCCAGCCGCTCCGCGGCATATGGGATCCTCCCAGACCGGGGCACGAACCCGTATCCCCTGCATCGGCAGGCGGACTCTCAACCACTGCGCCACCAGGGAGGCCCCGAGGTCTAATTCTTGAAGAACTTCTCAAGTAATGACCTACTTCAGACTGCACATTTGACTTCTTGGGGTTTTTTTGTTTTTTGTTTTGTTTTTTTTTGTTTGTTTTTTTTTTTGCGGTACGCGGGCCTCTCACTGTTGTGGCCTCTCCCGTTGCGGAGCCCAGGCTCCGGACGCGCAGGCTCGGCGGCCATGGCTCATGGGCCCAGCCGCTTCGCGGCATGTGGGATCCTCCCAGACCAGGGCATGAACCCCTGTCCCCTGCATTGGCAGGCGGACTCTCAACCACTGCGCCACCAGGGAAGCCCCTGACTTCTTGATAGATAATTGGAAAGATGTGGCAACTGGTGGTCAATGTGACAGAGATAGTTGTCAGTGTTTATTGAATACCTGTGTTAGTTATTTATTATTATATAACAACTTACCCCAAAGATTAGCAGGTTAAAACAACAAACATTTATTATCTCACAGTTCCTGTGGGTCAGGAATCTGGGAACAGCTTAGCTGGGTGCCTCCATCTCCGAGTCTCTCATGAAGTTACAGTCAAGCTGTCAACTGGAATGGCCGTCTCATCTGAGGGCTTGACTGGGGGAAGATGAACTTTGAAATTCAATCACATGGTTGTTAATAAGATCAAATTCCTTTTCACATGCGCCTCTCCGTAGTGTAGCTGACAATGTAGCAGCTATTCTGATTTGTGATCTTCTTATGTAACCAAGCATTTCCCCCCATCTCTGGAAGCTTTGTGGGTATTTTCTTTGTCTCCACTACACTAGAGTTTCACAATGATATGCTTTGGTGTGGGAGGATCAAGTGAAATAATGAACATAAAAAGTCAAAATAAGATGATTAGAGAAACACTGTGCTGTTGGAGGGCATGCATGATGGACGGTGAGCTGGAGAGGGGCTGGAAACAGAAAGAGAATGTTACCATGCAACTTCGGAAGCAGGAAGGTCAGGGAAGTCACAGGCAATGGTGGTATCTTACCTGGTGTCTTCCTCAAGTTGGAAGGCATTCCCCAAGTGTCTTACCTAGGAGTTACCATTCTCCAGCAAAATCGCCCCATTCCCACCCCACTTCTAAAGTTGAGGGGCACATTAAGCACCAATTCACTGTCACCCAGAAGGCCCACAAACCAGTGTTGTTATTGAAGTAACCCAGCAACCCAGTTTGCTTAACCCCTGAACCAGTACCTTCTTTGGTCTTACTTTAGCACTGTGTGGGTGGTTTTTTAAAAGTGAGGTTGGACAGATTATGTGCCTTAAGTTACAGCATAGATATGAAAGTACTTTATAAATTGTTAAACACTGCACAAATTAAGTTGTTGGACAGATGCTATTTAGAGAAACCAAACTTCCCAATTGTGTGGAAAACACAGGTGGAATGGTATAAAATACGAATCAATACTGTATAACCTACTGTGGAGAGAACCACTTTCCTAGTATTAACAGTCTCATATCTCAGTGTTTTCAACTTCTCTAAAGTGTTTGTGTTAAATTGGATAATCCCCATGTTGAGTTTGTGGTAATTTTCCATTCCTTTTCTCATGAAGGTGTATCCTGCAGTTTGTTCTCTGTGCTCTGCCTTGCTCTTGAATTAGCAGGGTTATTCTGTTCTTTCTTCCTCTGTCTTCCCTTTTTCCTTATGGTCATGTGCACTCAGGATTTATTTTTTGGGCAAAGGCAGATGTTTTAGAAAACTGAACTCTGATTCTCTGTGGGTGATTTCCATAATGTGGGGAGAAATCAGTGTTGGTGGTAAACAACTGGCAAATGAATCTTTGGAAATACTATATACTGAATGTAATCTGCTACCCAGCAAGGTTCAAGACCTTTAAGAGTCTCTTATTTGGGACTTCCCTGGTGGCGCAGTGGTTAAGAATCCACCTGCCAATGCAGGGTACACAGGTTTGATCCCTGGTCTGGGAAGATCCCACATGCTGCAGAGCAACTAAGCCCATGCGCCTCAACTACTGAGCCCGCACGCCACAACTACTGAAGCCTGCGTGCCCTAGAGCCCACACGCTGTAACTACTGAGCCCACGCACCACAACTACTGAAGCCCATGCTCTCTAGGGCCTGCGTGCCACAACTACTGAGCCTGCATGCTTCAACTACTGAAGCTGGTGCGCCTAGAGCCCGTGCTCTGCAACAAGAGAAGCCACTGCAATGAGAAGCCCACGCACCGTAAAGAAGAGCAACCCCCCCTGCAGCAACTAGAGAAAGCCCATGCACGGCAACGAAGACCCAACGCAGTGAAAAAGAAAAAAAAGGTCTCTGACTAGGAATACTTACTTATGCAGTTGCCCTGGCATTTAGAGCAGACTTAATTCTATCATTGTTATGCTGCAAATGGAAGTGGTGAAAGTCAAGAGCTGGTTTCCTCCCTTTTATAGCCTTATGGAATTATTATTCTGGAGCAGTATTTGGAATAATCATTGATTTCTTTTGTCTCTATCTGAAATATGTTAAACTGATATTTTTCATACTAGGTGCCCTATTTAAACCAACAGTGAATTAAATGGGTTCTGTCTTAAATTGTTTTTGAGCTGTCACTGAATTGCTTTTCCATCTATTCCTATTACTCCTCACAATTCTACTTTGTCTTTTAAGAAGATGAGATTTTCTAATGTTCATAACAGGTTAGAAAATTGCAAAAATTTTAAAGGGGAGTAAGCAATAATTTTTTTAGTGTACCCAGAGCAGAGAAGGGCTTTTTTATGAGTGTTGCCAAGATAGAAATGAGTGAGGAAATAATTTGTTAGAACTTAAAAATGCCCCAGGGATGGTTGGGAGGGAATTGAGTTGAGACTGGAAGGAGACAGGCTAGAAAGGGAAAGTTGCCTAAACACGATGATCCACAGTAGATATGGAGTTCCTAATACTGAGGTAGGTTACAAAATATAGAAACCTACATCTTGTGTTTCAGGAGTTTATAATTGGAAAGAGAAAAATTAAACATATGAAACAGAACAATTAAGTAGTATTAACACCATGCTCATTACATACAAGAGCTTAGGGGAGGTGGTATAGAGTGAGTAAAGACTGCAGTGATTTTTAAAGAATCATTAAGATTTAAATAAAGTACAGAAAAATGATATATTTCAGATGATAGCGAACACATCAAAATGGATTTGGAAGCCAAAGTAAACAATTTTTTAAAATATGTACGTATTTGAAGAGCCATAGACAGACAGATACTCACACAAACTGCAGACAAAAATTAAAGCCAGTAAAAGCTGCCACCAAAAAATTAAGCGAAAAATAATTTTTATTTATAAATTAGTTTATGAAAAATAAAAATTATGACAAATGTAATAAAAATTCTTACAAAAGGTAAGGAAATGATATATATACCCTGAGAGAAAAATGGTGAAGTACTTTAGCAGAAAAATTACAATATAAGAAATATAAATGGCTAGTAAGCTTATCTCAGAATACTTAGCCTCAGTAAAAATCAAAGAAATGTAAATGTAAACAATAACTTGCAAGTTTTCTTGTATGAAATTGGCAATGGTTTAAAAAATAATAATACTCATGAGTGCAGAGAAACAGGCATTTACATAATACCAGCGGGAATTTAAATTCTTATGGCAGCATGACAATAGATCAAGAGCCTTAAAAAAAACAAACCTTCTTTCCTATACAGCAGTTCTATTTCTAGGAGTTATCCTAAGGAAATCATTAGAAAAAATGAACACAAGAAGTTCATCCAACCTTTATAATACAGAAATGCAGGATATACACCAAATGACAGTGTGGCTGTATTAACATAGAAATGAGAAAGAGCAAATGATGGTGCATCATGTTGTTACTGTACGAATGGATCCTTGGAGAATGGTTGTGTGTATATGTACACATGTAGGGGAAGTCAAGAAGCTTATATCCACCACATTGTTAATCATTTTTAACTCTGGATGGTTAGACGACTGGTGACCTTAACTTTTCTCCTTTTTGCTTTTCAATACAATTAACATGTATTATTTTTGAAATAATGTTTTAAAGAAAAACACATCTTAAGAGTCAGAATAAGGGGCAATGGTTTACAGTGTTTATTAAGAATGCATTTTCTCTACCTAGTTAAATGTTAATAAGGAAGCTGTGTGATCTTGGTTACATTCTAGAACCTACAGAAATTTGGCTTGAAAAAATACTCCCCACCCCTAGCCCCCAACCCACTTGCCTAGAAAGGCTAACTGAGCCTAGATGTTTTTTTTTCTTTTAACTCTTAAAGCATCATACATCTGTATAGTTGGTAAGAGGATATGGCTAGTTTTGTAACAGTTATAGACTAGCAGTTTCTGTTCATCTATAGTTAATAACTTTGATCTAGAACTTCAAAAGCATCTGGAAGAATCTTTTCATTTCCTTGATCCTTGTATCATTTTATCCTTTCTTTTGCTCCTGTTTAGGTTCTATCATAATGAATGGATCCAGTGTGGCAAATACTTCACCCAATATAAAATCCAAAGAGGATCAGGGGTTAAATGGGCATGATGAGAAGGAAAACCCATTTGCAGAGTACATGTGGATGGAGAATGAAGAGGATTTCAACAGACAGGTAAAGAAGTAAAAGGCTAATGAGATGTGTAATTCAACAGCTATAGTATTTTACCGTCAGTCTGTTACAAGAGAAATGGGTTCACTGGCTTTAGAACAACTTGAAAATATGTAAAAGCCTGGTCTGGGCTGACCAAGAAGCAACCTCAGCTGCTGAGACCAGATTGAAGATACCTTGGAGGATGATACTGAAATTTTTCTACAATGCTAATTAAAAGAGGATCGAATACCATGGTGTTCTGGTGTAGACTTCTGGGAAACAGCAGCTGTGTGCAGACAGGCCAGCTTGGCATGCCCCACATAGGAACTCAGAGACTGGCAGAATGCAAGTCTGAGATAGAGAGTGTATTAGGTGGGGGAAGGCTAGACTGCTTCCACAAAGATCCAGCAATAATTCATTGTCTTATATCTCTGTGGCGTTAACAGCCCAAGGTAAGCATTCCAGGTAGACAGGTGACTCTGCAACTACACGGTGCCCTCCATGATGTTGCTCTGCCACGCCCAGGGCATTTTATCAGATGCAGGATAACTGGAAGTCAAGCCACAAGGAAAGGCAGAGAGCCAAATGTCAAGGCAAAGATCTCTTTTTAACCAAGTGATCCCAAAATGCTCACATCCCTTCTGGGGACATTACATGATTAATAGTTACATGGCCATATCCAGCATGAGAGACAGGAAATGTGATTTTAACTGAACAGCCTGGTGCTTTGGGGAGAAGGAAACAAGTTTAGGGGGGCAGCCAGGAGTTACCACCCCATGTGGCCCATTGTGGCATGATCTGTGTGAATAGTACATAGACCATGCTTCCTGTCACACCCCTGGGCCCAGGTAACAATTTTCGTGGGTTATGCCTGTGAATAAGGGTAGATTTAATACCAGGGAGCATGTTGTTATGCTCTTGGGAAGAGGAAGGGCACATCTTGAGCAGTCATGTTAAATCTTGTAGCTTGGAAATATTTTCTAGTTGTTATTTTAAGTACTTGATATTAAAAAAAGAAAAGTGTGGCTAGGGGCTTCCCTGGTGGCGCAGTGGTTGAGAGTCCGCCTGCCGATGCAGGGGACATGGGTTCGTGCCCCGGTCCAGGAGGATCCCACATGCCGTGGAGCTGCTGGGCCCGTGAGCCATGGCCGCTGAGCCTGCGCGTCTGGAGCCTGTGCTCCGCAATGAGAGAGGCCACAACAGTGAGAGGCGCGCGTACCGCAAAAAAAAAAAAAAAAAGTGTGGCTAATTGTAATGTTGAAATAGTATGTTTAAGTCTTGCTACCAGTGACTTTTCCTTTGAATTCATGAGGTTAACTATATTGGCTGGCTTGGGTGATTATTTTTGCTTGACCAGCCCTCTGGTGGTGGCTCAAGTGAACTGTGAATCTGTCACCAGGCTTCCTGCAGGAAAATGATGGCCAAACAAGAAGGGGGAAGCCTGTTAAAATCACACTTAATCTCCAGAGTGAAGCATACTCTTTATTAAGAGTTAACAGTGTCTGCAAAAAAGTGTAAAATATCCTAGCTATATATTACTTTAGATTAAGACAGTCTTTAAGAAACATGCAGTTGGGGACTTCCCTGGTGGCACAGTGGTTACTAATCCACCTGCCAGTGCAGGGGACACAGGTTTGAGCCCCGGTCTGGGAAGATCCCTCATGCTACAGAGCAGCTAAGCCCGTGTGCCACAACTACTGAACCTGCGCTCTAGAGCCCGTGAGCCACAACTACTGAGCCCCCATGCCACAACTTCTGAAGCCCGCGTACCTAGAGTCCATGCTCCACAACAAGAGCTACCGCAATGAGAAGCCCGCACTTCACAATGAAGAGTAGCCCCACTCACCTCAACTAGAGAAAGCCCGCGTGCAGCAACGAAGACCCAACTCAGCCAAAAATAAAAAATATATAAATTAATTAATTAATTTTAAAAAAGAAATATGCAGTTGTGTAAATACGCATATTATTTCTTGTTTTGAAAGTATACTACATTGATGACATCATTTTCTATTGGTATGCAAAAAAGTGTTCTTTATATCTTTCTAAGGTTATGAAAGTATTTTTTCTCATGTAGGGGCCTCAATACCAGAAAAGTGGGCCAGAAACTGGGAGTTAGTTTTCATTTAATCTACACTATCCAGGTAGTGTTCTAGTTACATAGTTCCTGTACCCTTTTCATATCTGAAAGATGGGAAATTTAAGAAGAATCGCTTCTCAACAAGATTGAGCAAAGAATTTCAAGCTTTAAAATGATTTTCTGTAAGTTCCATATGAGTGGAAAATATCTGTATCACATATTAGAAGATCTGTGAATACCTGGAATTTCTGCTATTTTGACTATTTCCTCAGCCTTATTTTTGATGGAAGTTGGTTGAAAAATTAAAAATTATATTTTCTCTAGCCTGTCATTAGAAGCATCATAATTCTTAGTAGATCTCATACAAGATCATTCTTTTTTTTAAAAATTAATTAATTAATTAATATTTATTTTTGGCTGCGTTGGGTCTTCGTTGCTGTGCGCAGGCTTTCTCTAGTTGTGGCGAGCGGGGGCTACTCTTCGTTGCGCTGTGTGGGCTTCCCACTATGGTGGCTTCCCTTGTTGCAGAGCACGGGCTCTAGGCCCGCGGGCTTCAGTAATGGCGGCCCACAGGCTTAGTAGTTGTGGCGCACGGGCTTAGTTGCTCCGTGGCATGTGGGATCTTCCCGGACCAGGGCTCGAACCCGTGACCCCTGAATTGGCAGGTGGATTCTTTTTTTTTTTTTTTTTTGGCAGGTGGATTCTTAACCACTGTGCCACCAGGGAAGTCCACAAGATCATTTTTTTTGTGTGTGTGCTGTACGCGGGCCTCTCACTGCTGTGGCCTCTCCCGTTGCGGACCACAGGCTCCGGATGCGCAGGCTCAGCGGCCATGGCTCACGGGCCCAGCAGCTCCGCGGCATGTGGGATCCTCCTGGACCGGGGCACGAACCTGTGTCCCCTGCATCGGCAGGCGGACTCTCAACCACTGCGCCACCAGGGAAGCCCCCCCACCACAAGATCATTCTTAACTGCAGAGTAACAACCTCTGAAAGAAAGAGGTAGAGAAAAACCTGGAAGGTGTGAGTCCCACTGGGACAGTACGTCTGAGCTCTTCCCCTTTGCTTGCTAGGTGGAAGAGGAGCTACAGGAGCAAGAATTCTTGGACCGCTGCTTCCAGGAGATGCTGGACGAGGAAGACCAGGACTGGTTTATTCCATCGCGAGACCTGCCTCAGGCCATGGGACAGTTGCAACAACAGTTAAATGGACTGTCAGTCAGTGATGGTCATGATTCTGAAGATATTTTGGTAAGAGCATATGTAGTTCCACATGTGACATAGTGAAAAGAATGTAGGATTTAGAGTCACAGACTCTCTTTTTGGCCCTACAACCTTGGGCAAGCTCTGGAGCCCTCTGAACCGCTGATTCTTCACTCATCACCTGGGCATTAATAAGGGGGTGCATTGAAGATGCACTGTACCTCTTAAAGCACTGTGCAAACGTGATGGTTGCAGCATCACCAACTTTCATTTTCTCCCATGGGCTTTTCAAAGCAGAACTGGGATTAAGGATTAAAATTTGAACATGGAAGAGGTTTGGCTTCAAATTATCATTTGCTGCTGTCCTTTTCTTTTGCTATCCCTCAAATCTGTATTTATAATTTTGAATGATGCTGTTATAAAAATTGCCTGTTCACTTTGGAAGGAATATACTCTTAAGGGACCCTCTTCCACTTATAATTAGAAGCCCAGATACATTAATTCCTTGCATTTCATGTTGACCTAATGTCAGAATTCTGTAAGTGATATTGTTCTCACACAACTCCCTTTCTGAATGATTGTGCCCTGCAGTTTGATGAGGTTTTAGATATTCACAAGAGAGTACATAACCAGGGAGTACAGAAAGACGAAAAAAAAAAAAAATAGGGATTGTGGAAACCAAACTAGTTTGATGGAGTACTCTGATTTTCATCAAGTTAAGGTACTAATAAATTGAAAAATTATTTTTGGAGTCACATTTAAATGAAATTTAAATGAAAGCATCATGAGGGGAACAGGAGTCTAAAGCAGGAAGGAGAAAATGAGGTTAGCAGGGCTTAGTACATCAGAACATTGAGAACAGCCCAGCAAGGAACAACCCAACAACAGCTTGAGTTGCAAGGAATTCTATTTTTTCTCTCCTTGAGGCTGAGAGGAAGGTACTGGTAATAACGGAAGCAAGGAGAAAATACGTTTTAAAGTGCGGCTCGCCTTGGGATTTATTATCTCTTGGTTCTTATTTCAGAGCAAAAGTAACCTGAACCCGGATGCCAAGGAATTTATTCCAGGAGTGAAGTACTGAGCTGACAGAAAGCTTTGAGGAGAACTTGTGCGTCCCCACATCTGGGGACAGCGCTGCACAAAAAGGCGGAGCTGAAGAGGGGGGCGGGACGGGCAAGGGGTGCACAGCGGGGAAAGGGGACAGTGGTTCAACTCGACACTGTGATTGGAGTAACTGTTGTGCTCAGTCTTTCTCTACAAGCCTCTGAGCATTTCTCTTTTGTTCTACTGACTTCCATTTGGAGCAATTTCTTATTATTATTAGCTTTTTGATTTAGGGAAATTGCAATTCCCGCCCCCCCCCCCTTTGTCAGGAATGTTCTGCTGTATGTGTTTAAACAAAATAAGCTGACCAAGAAAATCTGGGTGTTTAAGAATGCCCTTCCCGCTCTGCTGTATACTTACCAAGGGCAATGAACACCTGGAGCACTACTTACTCAGTCTGTTAAGCTGGATGGGAAGAGGGACGAGTGGAAGAAGCAGGTGTTGTAAACCAGGATGCACAGCTCCGTGATCCCTGGGAGTTTCCTGTGATGAGCTGGGATTACCAGTGGCCTGCTGAGCCCATGTCTCCCTGCCTGAACCCCATTCAAGAAAACACAGGCTTAAAGTACTGGAAACCAATAGAAGCAACTTTCATCAACCATCTGGTTGATGAAAGTTGTAAAGCAGAAGGAGAGGACTGGGATGGTGATTGTCACCTGAGTCGTTCAGTTACTGTTGGCCTACTCTTAAGCCTCTGTTTACAGCTACCATCAGACTCAAAATTTACAAGGTAAAAGAGCACTAGAGTGGATTTGCCATTTCGTCTCATGGTGTCTGGTCCCCTGTCTCCCCTCCACCCCAAACCTACTCTGTTTTTGAGAAAAGACATTGTTACCAAAGGTGTATGAGAGGCATGCGGTGCTGGCCATCAGCGTCAGCCTGGAGAAGTCATCCTTGAATCCTCCTAGTTATGTCTTAAATTTATTTTGACAGTTTTTTTCCAGCCCCATGAGGACTTGGTCCACCTGGTACCTTACTTTCCTTAGAAAGGTTTGCGCACTTTCACAAGTCAATGTATTTTTCAGGACACTAGCAAGAAGCTCAGTTCACAATTTGGATGCTTCTTCCCACCTTACAGAATTATGCAGAACTCCAAGAAAGCCTAGGAGAGCGAGTCCCGTTTGACCCTGTGACTGTGTGACCCACCAGGACAGGTGTGGCAGTTATAAAATTTGCTGTTCCCACATACCCAGGTTTTTGAGTTTTCTAGGTTGGACTTTCTGGGTATGTTCCTTTCCTGCCCACAAGTCACAGGGGGTTTTGCTGTTGTTGTTGATACTCATAAGGAACTAAACTTGGCCCAGGAGCTGCCTTTGTGTGCTAGAGAAGTCGGTGGGAGAGTCAGGTCTAAAAGAGAGCATGTCCAGTCCTGGCCGTTCTCCCAGGACAGGCAAGGACTTGCAGGGGCCTGAGGAGGACAGTGGCTTCTGTATGACTGCCACTGTCTTGTGTGATAGGCCTGTCAGGAAAAGATCATGTAACTTGAAATAAAGTCTGTGTAAATTCAGTATGTGGATGTGGGACAGAGGTTGGAAGGAACGGACTAGGGTTTGGAAAATTTAAGAATTTCTCCTTTTTCTTATGAGGTCCCTTGTTGACTTTTTGAACAGCCACAGATTTATGTCAGGTTGAAAATATGGACCCACATCTTTTCCTTGTTTGAGTTTCTAGGATGGCATCATTTGAAAAATGCCCTTCCTTGTTAGGTCACATGTCAGAGGAGAGTAGTTTAGGGAGCTCGTATTGTCAGATGTACTCATGAATTCCCAAAGTCTCTACCTCGAGAGAATGGAACTCTTAACTCGTTTTCAGGGAGGGCTACGAATAAAGAAATGTCTCGATTCCAGCTTCAGCTTTCAGCTGGAATTGTTGCCTCTAATAAGGAGAGGACCTAGGAAGAGCGGAAACAGAGGTCTCTTTCTTCCAGGGCCGCTTTTCCTCCTTCAATCTGCATTAACTTGTCCAAGCTCAGAATCCTGAAGGCTGCTGGAAATGTGTTGGGATTGCAGAAAGAGCCATTGTCTAGACCGTGGTGTCTCCATCACAAAGAGCACCATGGATTCTTGTGTGGCTCCTGGTCTGGGAAGTCCTACAGGGATCCAGATCGAGCCGTTTCTTCATCCTGAAGCAGGCTTGCCCTTCTGACACCAGGATAGGCTAAGGTATTAGGTGTAGTTCAAAGGGCCTGTTTTCCCATCTGCTGTGGGGTTTCATCTAGGATGTCAGCGTGGTTGCACAAGGCATATTTGGTCAGGACTAAGAAAGCTTCCTTCCAGCCAAGCAGTGGAACCTGAGGGCTGGCTATTCCAGTCCCACTCAGACACAGTGCGCTGACTCAAGATCAGGAAGCAGCTAGCAGTGTGACCCCCTTCTTAATGTGTAGGTTTGTGCTTCCAGCGGTTCCTCTTGCAGCGTGACCTTTTTCTCCATCTGTTTTATGTGGTGAGGTGGTAGCACAATTGTCACCCAGACCACAGGCCCAGCTATAGTCAGAGTTTGCCAACTCCTTAACAGGAAATGCGTGTGGGTCTTATTGGATCTTCACTGGGGAAAGGCTGGGAACCTCTATCTCAGACTTTTCCTCATAGGAGAGGTTCTGGGTGCAAGCCAAACTAGACACCTTTGCCTTTTAAGGATGAGGCTGGTATTATAAGTGATGATTTTGATATTGAATTTAAGCCACTACTCTAAGTTTTTTTAATTGGCAGCTAGAAGTTTAAGTATAGGAACAGAATATGTATTTTCAACAATCGCCAATTCTGGCTGGTCCCAGTGTTAGTTTATTAGTGACTGATTTTGTGATTATTGGACTCCAAAACTCCAAAATGAAAATGATTTTATCTCTTGCTCTTCAAGGGGTAAAAAACACAAGAAATGCCTTTTATTTTCTCCTGCCCTTTGAACTGCAGCAGAAAACTTGATAGATACAGCCTAGGCCTGAGCACCTGCACCTTTGGGTCTTTGGAGCAGTTTCTGGCTGCAGCAGTTGACTTTTGGGGATTACATAAGGTCAGACCCAAAAAGATTGCAAGGAAAAGGCTGGACCTTTGCAGCACCTTTAGTTTCCAAAGTCAAAACAGCTGGGGTCCCTTTAATTAAGGTTACAACGCTAATTATAACTTTAAAATGTTTTTAGAGGTAATCAGCATTTTTCAACTTGTGCATTGCTATAATGTCAAAGTTCTGTCTTGATTTTGAAGATGCTGGGGAGTAAGGAGGTGAGTCAAACACTCTGACTTCAGAGTAGAAATTAATATACGTCGGGAAAGTTGTGTGAAGAGGTAGCCAAAGGAAACAGCTTGACTGAATCTTCCTGCATTGGTGCTGCTGCAAAGCCCACGTATAAACATCAGGAGCCCAGGAATCTACACTCCTGAGATGGGAGGGGCACGTGTTCTTCAGTAAGGGTCCTGGCATCACGGGTTAGTAATGTTGCTTGGTTAGGTTATGTTGATGTATAGGTTCAGGCAGAGACCTGACAAATTTGACCAAGATTTGGAGACGTGCACCTTTTGGGAAAGACTGTGTATTCCTAGTCACTCTCCTCCGGGATGAATGTAGACCTCATTAGTTTGGGAAGTTGATGGAGAGAACAGGAGGGTTGACTGGGATCTGGTGAGCATCAGGAACCGTGGTCTCCTCCCACCTCTGCCCGCGGTTACCCATGAGAATCGTTTCCCCTCTCGGATCATTAGCTCTCCTGGCCCCTGTGTAGTACGCAGAGTACTTTTCTGCAGCCAGTGCTCCGCTGCCTTGTGAATTTCATCGCAATTTTGCAAGGTTTTTTTTTCCCCTTTGTTTTTAATCTTCTGCCTTTATTTCTCCCATCTTGAATCTGCAATTAGTGCCAAAGGACAGGGGAATAGGAGGCTGACCCAAGGAAACACTCAAGTTTCCTGCTTGTTACTTGGCCTCTGCCCTCCCTGCCCAGCCCCCCACTGCTGTCTCCAGTCGAGATTTTAGGGGGGGTCATACAGATAGGACAGCTGAGTACACTGATCTCTATGGGGCGTTAGCCAAGTGATTCACCACCCTACCCCCAGGGGACAGAAGAGAAATCTACAAAGGGACAGATGTACCATCTTTATTTTAAAAGAAAAGGCCCCTTTAGATTTTGTTACTAGGAGTCTCATTTGTGAGGTCTGCTGAGTTTTCTTCCCCAATCCTACCTTCTTACTGGCTACGTTTTAATATTATAAATAGTGAGGAAACATTCTAGGCTATGTACTATAAAAGAGTACAATGTTTTCACTCTGTAACTCAACACTAATTGATAATCCTGTCCTGTTGATTGTGAGCCTTCAGAAATGTTTAATGCTTGACGGGTGGTTTGCGAGACAGGGACTTTTTTTTAAAACAACTTTATTGAGGCATATTTTACATAACATAAAATTCACCCATTTCAAGTGTACAATTCAGTGATTTTAGTAACTTTTCTGAGTGGCACAGCCATACAGTTCTCAGTTTTAGAACATTTCCATCCCCCTCAATAAGATCCTTCATGCCTATTTACATGATAATACCTGTTCGTAGCTCTAGGGAATCACTAATCTTTCTGTCGCTATAAATTTGCCTTTTCTGGACATCACCTCAATGAAATCACACAAAATGTGGTCTCTTGTATCTGGCTTTTTTCATTTACATATATTTTCGAGGTTCACCCATGACAACTTGTGTTAGTAGTTTGTTCCTTTTTTATTGCTAAATAATATTCCATCGATGGATATAGGGTTCATCAGCAGGGGGTCGTTTAAACTTGGATTTCAACCTCCTGTGGTCTAAATGGAACCCTGAGAACATAGGGCTCCTGGCGGGGCTGCTGCGCATGTCAAAGGGACTGCCTATCAGTACCAGCTTCGTCATCAGAAGCTCCACGAGGAGCCTGACCTGCTGCAGAAACTTTTATAATTTTGCAACTTCCTTTTTACATGAAACTTCTGTGCTGTCTACATATCGGGATTCTGAAGCATCTGATAATTAGCTTAATAAGTTCATGAGCATGTGTTTGAGTGGACAAGAAAGTGAAACCATCAATACTGTGTTGAATATTTTTTCCTCCCCGACAAAATGGAGGAATCTCTGAACTTGCTCAATAGCGTCGTCTCCATTACAAAGCAGAACATGTGTTAAAGATCGTGCTGCCTTTGTTAGACCAATTTGGAAGGAAAGAGGCCAGCCAGCCGAGGCGGTCAGGAGGAGAAAGGGAGTGGACTCTGCGGTACATCCCAGCGGGTCTGTGCACGGCCCACGCATCTGCTGTTGTGGACGGTGAAGCACCGAGCGTGCCAGGGCAGCTAAGCACCTCCAGCAGGCCCAGGCCTGGACTTTGGACCTTTATCCCTATTTCTCAAGTGTTTTAAAAGCTGTTTTTGTTCCTTTTTTCCCCTAAATACACATCACATTGTAGTTATTAATACTTTGGGGGAGGGGCAGGGCTTTAAAATTGAGGAAAATACTTTTCATAAAAATATCAAAAATGGAAAAAAAGTTACTTTTTAAAAAATTTGCTATACAAACCAAATGGCAGCTGTTGAAAATCTCATTAAAATGAGAATAAATTGCATTTGCTGGCAGTGGTACCTTTTTTCCTACAGTTGGGTCATTATATTACAAGGGGGCGTATGCGTGGTGCACGTTTGATTTTGTCTCAATATGGATCACAGTTTTAGTGGCATAATTTTCCATTCTAAATGGTGTTACAAAGTAGTACAAGCATTGTGTTGGAAGTCACAGACCTGAGTGAATCCCACGTCCACCACTTTGTTTGTGCCTTTGGCCTGAACCTGTTTATTCGTAAAGGTGTGACACCTTCCTCCCGGGGGCTATTGTGAAAATTAGACCTAATTTAATTTCAAAATACTGCCTGGCATATGATAGGCACTTAATACATGGTAGTGATAGTGGCAATAATGTGTGTGGCTTTGAACAGAGGCGGTAACAGGAAATCCTTGGGTTTGAAGGGCAATTGGATAGCTGATATTTTCCTGTTCCTGGGGAAAACTGACTCATGTAGAAAACAAGTAAAGGGCTTCTGTATCTGCCTTTCAACTACTGAACAAGTTTGAGAACCTGCTAGGTACCAAGCATTGTCCTAGGTACCAGGGCTGCTGGAGTTAACAAGCAGACATCATTCTTGCTCTTGTGGAGGTTAGTTTGGTAACTCTTACTCGGTTTACACCTAGCTTGAATCTCCCAATGATTCTCTGAGGGGCTTTATTTTATGGTAAAAAGATCATGGGACCAGACCATAGCCAATGGGTTTTGTTTTGAGTGCTGTCTTTTCTTTGCCTCCTTCCTACAATCAGGTTTAAAAAAATCTGAGCTGACTTGCCTATTTACAGCTTTTTGAAATAGTTATGTCTATACAGGGCCTAACTATTCACAGCCTTACAGACATGAATGGTGTATTCATTCATTTAAAATTTTCATTAAACTAAGTACATTAAAGAGAAGTGCAGATATTGTAAACAGTATAGTCCATAAATTTTTACCAACTTTCTGTTGGTATAAGGTGTAACGGTATACTCATTTTTAATCCTTATATTAAAAATCCTTAGAGCACTCATCACAGCTAGAAGACATTCAGTGAACATTTGCTGAATGGATGGCGCAGGCGAGGCCATGCTGTCCACGAGACCACACAGGTAGATTAGGCAGTGCCGGCCTCTTCAAGTCCAGTTCTTGTTCCCAGCTCTCTTGTTTGGCTGTTATAAGCTCAGATGAGATGAATACATACATATTCAATGCCTTGGCGGTACGGAATTCCATTATTTGCTCCTGATATTTTACTAGTGAAGGAGATTATAAGTTTAAAATTAAAGGGGGAGAATCTCATCAAAAATCACTTATGACCTTCTGCACTGCCACCTCTGTGTAACAAGAGACTAACTGGAGAATAAGCTACCCCATCACATCTCCTTTGACCAAAGGAAAAAGGAACACAAAGTGACCTTGTGCAGTTTAACATTGCCTTCATTTTTTCAACTAATATTTAGTGAATACTTATGAGCTGGCACTAGAAAGTCTTGCTGTGCTCTAAGCCCTCCACTGTCCATCTGGAATAGTAGAGCCTGGACAATGGTAAGGAAGTGATGGCTGTACCCTGAAGAACATAAATATCTTTTTAAACTCTTCACCAGTAGTTTTAGATTATAAATCCGAAATACTGCTTGATCCTGGTCCTGAGATCATGTGAAAAGACTTCTCCAAAGTTCACCACTCATCAGTAAGCATTATTAGGACTGTGAGATGGAGCCAAGGCACGCTGCTGTGTCTCTGACTCCTTGCAAGCTTTTTAGATGATGATGTACTGGTGACTTGCGGAGAGCTGACCCCAGTGGTCTGGGCCATACCTAGATGTGAAGAGGGCTGGCTGTCCCTTCAGAAGGGACTTGTCTTGAGTTCTTATTGTTGTGTTGAGCTAGAGTTGATGGGACAAGAGCCGCTACCATTGTGTTCTAGACAGTGAAATAAGTGTCATCTGACTTGGGAAACAAGTATTCAAGACCCCGTTGAGAGGCTAATCAGAGCTCCAAAATTAGTGGGTAGAGCTCCCTCAAGCGCAGATCCTGGACCTCTGCAGCAGAAATTACCCAAGGTATTTGGTAGAAATGAAAATTCCCCATCTCATCTCATCCTTGAGCTAATGAATCAGACACCTTATGGAAGGGGGAAAAAATAGAAACCTGAGTTTAAAACAAGCTCGTGAATAACTGATGCACAGTTTGAGAACTGACGTTTAGGACATGATCCATGCCTCTTACAGCTTACACTCCAGACACCTGGAGAGGCAGCCACTGTGGATCAAGACTCTGGCTTCAGTCTTCGCCAAGCCGCACGGGCAGAACAGGAAGCTCTGGGCTTGTCTTGGCCAATCAAACTGCAGTATCCAGAGGACAGGAAATCATGTCTGCTCCCCTCTGAGGTTCATCATTCCCGCTGCCACACAACAGTGTCATCCTGTAACCAGAGCCAGGCCAGCAGTCCCCAGGAACAGGCAGGCCACCTCGTTGTGTCTAGTTGGCCTTCTTGGATCTCAGCCATCCTCACAACTTCTTAAGAACTCATTCATGCAGAAAAACTGCAAAGTGTGCTGTTTACCTGTAAGTACCAAATCCAGTGAGGTAAAAATTCTCCCAGATTAGAATTGTACCCTGTCCCCTAAATCCTACTGGGACTATCAAGAGAGGGTGTGAAATAGCTAAGGTTATTATTGCTGGTGATGTTTTCCATGGACAACACTTAGTTCCACTAAAAATGGTCAGGCAGCCATCTTGACCCTTACCTTTGACTGGAGAAAACTGAGATCACAGGTGAACGGGCAGCCACGTGGCGTAAGTATCTAACGTGGTGGGCAGGGGCGGCACACAGGTTATCTGCCTAACCGTGTGGCGAGCAGACTGCGGACCACAGGCCAAGCATCTGGGGGTGGGGCTTTAAACCCTGGGCTAAAACCATCTCTGAGCCCTCTGGTATACCTGCTGGCAGGTGAGCTGAGGATGTACACAGCAAACGTGCTTGATAACACAATCCAACTGGGGAGTGGGTAAAGTGCGTTTATTTTCTTCTATATGTTTCTTTTTCAAAAAAAAAAAAAGAAAAGGAAAAGGAGAAAAAGCCTCCTGCCTTCCAGCACCCAATGTCCACTGGGCTTGGAGGGGGTGGAGCCAGGGCCAGCCCCTAGGAGAAGGTGTAGGAGTAGAAGGCAATGGCGTTGACGCTGTAGTCCATGGGGAGGAGGTGCCCGATGTGCCTGGCCCCTAGGCTGGCCCCGCCCAGGGCAGAGGAGTGCCGTAGCTTCAACAGGGTGAAGCTGGAGAAGGAGTTCTGAGCCTGGATCTCTCTGCCCTGGGTCAGCGCCAAAAGGAACCCTGGAGGAAAGAACATAGAGGATGGAGGTGAGAGACCAGGGAGGAGGTGGGGACAGAGGGAGGGAAGGAAGAGGCCCGGGCCCTGAGGCATCCCGTGGAGGCCCCACACGCCAAATCCCTAACAGATGGTTGCACCAGGGTGCGTGAGTCCAGTAACGGCTGTGGGGCACTGGAGCCCGAGGCCCCCAGCCCCCGATGCCTCCCAGGGGTTCCTAGGTAGCATCAGGGATCCTGGAGCTACTTCAGAGTATCTAATGGAAACCACACAGCCACCTGAAACAAGCTGCAAGGTTGCAGAAGGCACATTTCTTTCCTTCTAGCTAGGAGTATGGTGACTGGGATGTCACCACATGCTGGTCAGAAGCTCCAATTTCAAGTTAGATTTGTCTTTAATTTTTAAAAGGTGGTGCCTATTTAAGAAATCCTTTGGAAGAGAATGTCTTTCTAAGAGTTCAAGGAAGCTGGACGGGACATTGTAAAAGGGCTCCCTGGAAGAGTGAAGGTTGAGCGTCTTGGTCTGAGACATCAGTGGCCTGTCCAGGCCTCAGGGCCCAGGTCCCAAGTCCTCCCCAGGGCAGGCTGTTTTCCCAGGCCACCCCCTTTCCAGCCCCATCTCTTGCCCTTGCCTGTCTCAACCTGCCCCCACCCTATACTCACCTTCCTTCAGCAGCTCCCAGCTCTTCCACACAGAGCCCACACACAGGATGGGGAGGCCAATCTCCCCTTGGAACAAGACCTGGAGGAGAGCAGAAATGGATACTGGGGGCAACCAAGCCTCCCCAGTGCCAGAGGGGGCAGTTTCTTAAGACTAGTCCAACCTATCCCAGTCACTCTCCCTCTAGCCGAGAACCAGAAGGTGGACTCAAAAGAAAAAAAAAGGGAGAAAAATAGAGAGATTCATAAAGGCAAGGTAGAGAACGGAAAGGAAAAAAGAGTTAAGCAGCAACACAGAGAAAGAAAAGAGAAGGGAGGGAAATGGACAGACGCAGGACTGAAAGAAAGGGGACAGCACATGTACCACAGTAAACCAATCTGCTGTATATAAACACAGATGAGGGGAGGCACCGACCCAAAGAACTTTTCTGTGTTACAGACTTCCTGCAGAGTTTTTCTCCTACCCTAAGTTCCTTTAAAATCGTATCCAGTTTACACAGTTTGGTGGGACAGTCTCATTCCAATGGGAAAGGGCCGAGTCTGGCCCAGCAGCCCCCCAGCCTCCATTTCCGCCCTTCAACTCACCGGGTCAATCTCAGGCAACACTGCCACAACGTGTCTGCCCAGCATCTCCCCAGCCTTCCTGAAGATGTAACGGGAAAGGGGATCTCCCTGCTGAGCGCCTGGGGTAGGGAGGAAGGAATGGAGCGGGTGAATACCCAGGGAGGCTCCGGTCCTCAGTCACTCTCCTTCTCTCTCTGTCGCAGGGCAGCAACAGTGCGAGTACGATGGCTGGCAGAGGTCTCAAGCAGGAACAGACGCTCACCTCACGGCGTGTGGGTAAGCCAGCCTCCAGAGCTGCCTCTCGTCCTTACCCACCGGCCCCCACCAGCTACTTTCACCCTAGGAAGGGTGTGCTGGACAGAGGTGGCTCACTCCAGGCACTCAAGAAGGGCAGCCCCGCTGGGGAAAACACTGGCACCTGGTCTGTACTCCAACTCACACTGAGTTATTCAGTGTGTCCCCGAAGGTCTCTCTGCTCTGGGGACCCAGGACCCTACTTGAACAGCTGGCTGGTACTCCTCTCGGGGCTGCCCACCCCCCTCCAACAGTCTGCTGTTAGTCAGCCCAGCCCCTTCCTAGCTCTGCTCTGAAAGGGCCTCAGACCAGCAGGGTCTAAGAGGGCCCTACAATGCCCTGAGGCTTCAGGAATCCAAATTAAGGGAGCACAGACCACACACTGGAGCAAGAGCAACGTGCAGACAAACAAGCCCTGTGGTTCAGCTTCTCCTGATACCCAACCAAATATGCCTAACCTCTCCGTGATTCCCTAGGCCTCTGGGTAGCACTCATTCAAAAAGAAAGTTATAGATCTGCCCAAAGGATAACTGCTTCATAAATTTCTCAGAAATAGACATACAGCCTGCACAAGCCGTGACAGCTGTCACGAAGAGAAACAGGTAATATAAAACGACCGGCAGTACAACCTGCGTGTCCTTCTATCTCCACCTCAAGGCCCACCAGTGCCAAGGCCCACGGTGGCAGAAAACTGACGGCACTTGGTCAAAGGGAAATTGGCTTCCAATCCCCATCTGCACCCTACTCCACCCTCCAATTAGGGAGGTCTTTGCAGAACAAAGTCAGAGAAAACCCTACCCCACCTCCAGTACCTTCTGCAACTTTCCGGCAAAACCCAGCAAACCTGCATTTATCAAAGTCCCTATACAGGTGGGTGAGGATTCCTAGCCGATCTGGCACCTGAGAGACAGAGAAAAGGCACAAGATAGTCATCAGAAGCAAAGGAAAATTCCCAGTCTGCCCACCCAGTTAGCCTTCCTGATGTCTCTGCTGTTTGAAAAGCTGGAATAATATTTGTTTAAGCTCTAGAGTACAAGGATTTGAGATTTCTCATTTGAGAAAAGTTATTTGTTTTCCCCAGCATGGCCTCTACTGCTCTTTAGAGTTTAGCCTGGACGCAACACAGAGCACAGACCTGCGTTCACCAAAGAGTCTTCTGCAGTTCCTTGAGGTGCTCTTGAAAAGATTTCTTCGGTCGAAGGAATCTAACCACTACTGCTCATTGCACCTCTCCCTTAAGAGTCACAATGCAGATCAAAGGCTCTGAGAAGTCAAAATTGATTTGTTTCTCCCACACTTATTTCACCACATAAAGTGCATCTTCTACCTCAACTACCTTACACACCTGTAACACCTTCGAAGGTCCCAAGAACCAGAGATTCCCTAGAATGCGTTACTAAAATGGAAGAGGGGGTGGGGGGCTAAAATTTGAGCATCTGTGGCAACATATTAAGCATGTCACACATACTGTGTCATTTAATCTTTCTAATGTCTTAATAATAATGACTAAACAATAAGAGAGGGAGTAGTAGACATATTAGTGGTGTTCAGAACCAATCTGCTGAGTCAGCTCGCCTAAGTGGCCCTCAGCCAGAGAGATGTCTCGCAAATAAACTTACTTGCCCTCTCCTCTCCCAGCCTCCGCCTCTGGTGCAGCTAAAGGCAGCTGTTTCCTAACCCACTACAAATGAGCACAGCCCAGACAAGGAGGGCAGCCCATCCCTGATGCCCTCCCTGGGTGGGAAACTGCACCCTCCCAAGAATTCTCCCTGCCCCTCTTTAACAGGCTCTCCTCCCTGACCAATACAGCCAGAGGCAGCTCACTGGCTAACATACCTGTTCAGACTTCACCTGCTGTCCCTATGTCCGTGTGCACTGTCTCCTGATCTCACCCTGCAACTCTCACTTCAGCCTAAATGGCATCTGCCTTCACCTCGCCACAGAGTCTAGCTGCCCAAGGATGAAGTCTAGCCTGTCCCCAACCTACCCTCTCCTCATGCGGGGAATGCATGCCCACCTCATTCTGAATCCGGTCCTCACAGACGACTTCTCCATCCTCCAGCTCTGACAAACAATTCACCCTGACCTCCCCGGGCCCACCCAGTCCCTCTCCTGAATTCACTTCTGCTCGGCCTCCCACTGCCCTATCCCAGGTGTGCATGTTTACCAGGGGCAGGGGAAGTACCTGGAAATAGTTGAACATGGCCTGTTTGACATAGCCAATGTCATGAGGAGCCGCCTCTAGGTTGTCGATGGAGTCAAACACTATTTTCACTGCTTGGTGTGCAATCCAGTAGGCTGCAGAGAGCAGAAAGGGCTAAGAAGATGGGGCAATCTCCCCGAGTTCACAGGGAAGGAAACTCACACCTAGACAGGGTTGAGTATTACAGAGAATTAGGTGCCCCAATTCCCAGCCTGGGGTCCTCTTATTAAACCATATCTGACTGATCCACGTAAGGGAAAGCTGGAGGGGGAAGACCGAACAGGTGAAGCTGCGTCACATCAGCTCCCATCCCCACGTAAAGACCAGGTCAGTCAGCTGCCACCCAAACCACAAGAGTCACTGCCAGGAGCTGGACCCTAAGGGCCCTTATGAAAATGTCCACCTGCTACCTATAAAGAGGTGATGGTGGGAGGAGCTTCTAGACCCCCTTCCCACTAGCAGACTGGTACGGCATTTCCTTACATCTACGGCCTTAACCTTCACAGTGTCAATTCCCTCCTAAGGACTCCAAAAGTCAACACAGGTAGGCAACGGCTATTATGCTGAGGCATGAATCTGAATCTTGGGTGCAAATCACTGCTGAAGAGCATGGCCAGCCACTAGTCCAGCATTTGCATCTCTAGATCTCTTAGTCATTATCTTGGACTCAGATTCAGGCGCTCTCCCCAGAGAGCCCCAGGGGGTCAGCAGGCTGAGGGGAGGGGAGAGGAAGATGGGGAGCTGCAGGAAGTGAACGGTCCAGGACCCTGAGCCAGGCCCAGTTGGCGTGAGCTCACCTGAGCCCTCATCTCCCATCATGTGGCCCCAGCCACCGCAGCCGCTATCAGAGCCATCGGGGTTGATGAGCCTGCAGTTGGAACCTGTCCCAGAGATGAGCACGATCCCACCTGGGGAAAGGGCACAGGAGGCTCAGTGTGGCCGAGGCCCTGCACAGAGCACACAGCTTCTGACTGAGGAAAGAAAGGACAGAAACCAGCCCCAAGCAAAGGGATCACCACCCAGTTTTGTAGAGAAAACCGAGCCCAGCTAGTTTCCTGCCTGAAGGTGGAGAGCCTGGGTCTCAGAGAAACTCCAATCCCATAGTGCCCTTCTCTAGGGAACAGAGAGGCACACGAGTCTGTGTCTCCTTGCCCAGCCAGCCTTCAAGTGACTACCTGCTTTACTGAGTCCCTACCATGTGCCAGGGATTGCGTCAGACCCTATTCACACAGTGACACTCATTCAGTACCCTAAACCACCTTATGAATACAATTACCCCCATTTTATAGATAAGGAAATTGAAACTCAGAGCTTTCCATAACTTCTCCAAGATGGTATAGCTGGCAAAACAGGAGCTGAGATTCAAATGCCAATCTCACGATACCATCACTTTTTATACTCCCGTCACAGAGTTCCTCCCATTGTCTTTTCAGCACATGCTGCTTTCTCCAGCCAGCTTCATCGCTGCACTGCCCAGGGGCTCCCTCCTCTGCAACGGAGTCTCACGTCGGACTCCTTTCTTGCTTCCCATCAAGACACCCTTCCTGCCCTCCCTCCTTCTATCCAGTCCCTGCTCTGGCGAACCTCAGCTAATGAAGGGAGTAGGGGCCGTGATGAAGGCTGCCTCCCAGGTATTTACTCGTCAAGTTCTGCCAGCGAAATCTAAGGGGCTTCCCCAGGAAAACCGGCTCTCAACCTCACCCCTCCCTCCACCTCCTCACCATCCGGCGTAGCTGTGGCGATGGAGCCGGCGGCGTCGGTGGTGATTAAGTAGCTTTCACTCAGGTAGGGAAATCGGTCCCTCAGCTCCTCCATCAGGATCCTCACCGCGTCCTCCTGATCCCCACCGCTCAGGGATAGGCCCTAGGCCACGCGGGAGGTGAACGAGCAAGCAGGGCCCCAGACCCAGCTTCTTCCTCGACCCCCTCCCCTCCTATATCTGCTCCCTGCTTGCTACCGCTGGGCATACCCTGTTCATGCAGCCCCAGTCCTCCCTCCGCCACACACAGTGCCTCATCCATCGAAGGCTGCGGCTGCAAGAAGAACCTGGACTGAGCCCTGCCAAGACGAAGGATTCAACAGTGCCAGGTCAGGAGCTGGGGAGGACAACAGTGCCCTTAACAGAAAAATCAGGCAGAGGAGCAAGTCGAGGAGAGGTAAGCTTGGTTCGGAATGCGTGGGGTTTGGCTGTGCCTGCAGGACATCTCCCTGAGGATACGTCCAGGAAGTAGCCAGAGCTACAGCAACTTGGGAGAAAGCTCTGAGCCAGGAATAACAGGTAACATTTAATCAGCCCTTATGGGTCAGGCTCTGTGCAAACCACTTTGGGATGTATCATGCCATTTTACCATCCCAGTAACTCTGAGGTAGCTACTGTTATCCGCATTTTCCAAACAAGGTAACTGAGGCTTCGAGCAGGTAAGTAACCTGCTTAGGGTCACACTGCACAGATGCTGAGTGACAAAGATGGGATTCAAACCGAGGTCTCATGGCTCTCCAAAGCCCTGTGCTCTTCCAATCCTTGTGGCTTGTAGGTGACAATGTAGCTACAAGACTGGATGTGATCAGGTGAGTTTCTAGACCAGAGACTAAGCCCTCAAGGCCCTTCCCTTTGCAGTCATTGGACTCACCTAGTTCAAACTCGCTGTCTCAGTGTTGCTGTGACCTAATTCCCAAACTCTACCCAGACTCACCAGGCTTCGTAGAGGAACAAGAGGATCCACCCCTGCTTTCCGTTTGGCCCTGTTCACCATCTCGTTGATCCTCTCCACACACTTGTCTGTCCCGATCAGCTGGCCCCAGTCAAGGGAAGGAGGAGTTACAAAGGCCTGCATGACCTCTGTCGCCCCTACAGGCTGCCAAGTGAGCCCCCAGCCCCCACCTTAACAGGAGTTACAGAGAATAAAACCACAGTCAAGCCCACTGGTCCCCTCAGTGTGGCCTTTACCCAGTGGTTTGTGCTGAGTCCATCCGCTTCTGCCAGGATCTGCCCATCCTCTGAGAGTAAAAGGACCTTGGATCGTGTGCCTCCCCTACAGAACACAAGGGGGCACTCAGTCTTGCTCAGAAAAACCTGCAGATACAGCTGAACTTGTGCAGTCCTTGTCAGAGGCAGAGCCCAGAGTGAGGGGGACAGCTTCAGCAAGCCCAATCACCATTCCCAAACCCTCCTCTGTGGCTGGGCGTTTGCTGGGCTCTTGGACTTCCAAAACATAGTTCCTGCTCAGCTTCCCTTGGGGGTATCCTACGGATCCTGCAAGACCCTACTCATATATCACCTCGGTCTTGAAACCTCCGATGTGTGGCCCACCACTATAGCTCCATTAGTTCAGTCATGTCAGTGCCCCCATGGACTCCTCTGTATTAGAAGTGCGTTAAGCTGTTTTCCTGTCTGCCTCTCAGTAGACTACAAGTTCCACTGGGTCAAGCTCTGGATCATTTATTTACCCTCATGCCTGGCACAGGTAACACTCAGTAAACGTGACTAAAAAGAATGGCACGTTTCTCTGCTTCTCTCACAATAGCGAAAGGCTGCCTTTAGCAGCTCCAGCTGCCAAGGTTTTCAGGACACCCTTGTGAGAAATGCTGGCCAGATGACAGGAAGAGTTAATACCTGCTTAAGCAACTAAAGGGTCAAATGCTTATTACTGGGAGAAATGGTAGTTTGGAGGGAGGTCTGTGGTGGTGCGATGTATGTTTCTTTATTGATCAGTACTTTTAGGAATATCAGAAAAGGACACTGAAGACCTGCTGATCAAACTCAAAGATGACAAGAAGTTTCAAGGGGTAGTTAATGCATGAGGTGGCAGATTATCGTCCCAAAGAACCTCTTGACAAACTGGAAAAATGGGTCATATGTTACACATGAATATAACAGGGATGAACGCAAATTTCTGTAGTTTTTTTTAAAAAAAAACTGCAATAAATACAGGGCAGGGGAGATCAATCATAACAATGCATGTGGAAAAAAAAGACTTTGGGGTCCATGAGTCAGCAGTGAAATGTGACTGCCACTGAAGTAATGCAATCTCAGATTCAAAAGTAAGTGCCCTAGCTCAGACTCTCTGTTGTGCCCTGATTTGACACACCCAGATTCACAGAATGTTGACTGGCAGGGGACTTGGCGATCATTCGGTTCATCCCTCTTATCACTTCACACACGTGGTAACTGAAGCCCAGACAGGGCAAAACTCTTGCCCATAGTCACACCGAGGGGAAGAGCTATTACAAAAAGTCCTGCAGACAAGCTTCCGAACAGGAAATAAGCAAGAATAACAGAGGGTTGGACCTAGAGTGAGTAGCCTGGAGTGCCGACAAGAATGGAGGGGTTTCAGCCTCTCCCAGCTTTAGGTCCCAGATACCTTCCGGCAAAGATCACTGTCCCGGATTCCACCACGCTCCCGCTCCCCAGCCCCAGTCCAGCAACTTCACACCTGACACCTGTTCTGCAAAACTCTCTCCGGAGTGGGAATGGAAAAAAGAAGCTTCTCCAGCGGAGCACTGTGGAGTGGGTCTTTCGTGGGAGAAAGGGCTGTGGTTCCGCCGCTAAACACAAAGGACCCCCCCGGGGTGTGGCCGTGGCACAAAGTGCCTACAAAGCACACGACCGCGCGCGCAAGGGCACCGTCGCGCGGGCACACACTCCTCCTCCACAAGACCCCGCAGCCCAAAAGCCCAAAGTGGCCGGACCCTGACTGAGGTGGGAGGTCACCAGCCTGCCGACCTGGCCACGGCCTTCCTTCCGCCCCGCCCTCGGACCAGAGAGGGGCCCAGGCCGCCCCTTCCGGACTCCCTCCTCCGGACCGCACTCACCCCTCTACACCCCCATAGAGCGCGGCCATGCTGCTGCTACCGCCACCGCGGATCCCGCCGTTTGCTTCCCTCCTGCCGGCGATCCCTGCACTCCAGCCCGCTGGGCACCGCCCCGCGTCACGTGAACGTCCGTGCGGTCCAGCCGACTCCCAGTGCGCGTGCGCGGGGCGTGGCACCGTGGCCCGCCCCAAACCTCAGGGCTGCTGGTCTGGCTATGGCGCCGGGCTGAATGAGTGCGGTCCTCAGCGGCTCCTCCAGATCGCCTCCCCGCCTCCTGAGCCCTGCTTCTGGAGATGGATACGGGATCCCAAGCGGAGGAGCCAGGAAGGGGTGTCTGGGCCGGACCACCTAGACCCGTTGCCCTGCTCTCCCCTCAGTGCCCGGAAGTTGCTGGCAGCTCCGCCTCGCGCGTGCGCAATGCGTGTGAGCCACGTAGACTGTGGGTGAAACAGGACAGTGAGGTACACCTGGCCAGACCCCCACTGGGGTGTGGGATCGGGGAGCTGCACGAAGCCAGGGGACCACTGGGAGTCTTAAAAAATTGCACTGTTCAACCCAACACCTGCCTGGCGAGTCACACCGTGGGCACACGAGCACCCACGCAGACCTTACACTGGACTTGTGTGAATATGTGTAACCAGGAGTAACCAGAAGCAGGATGGGAAAGGAGAAAGCTCCCCAGGCTGTCCTTGTAAGCCTAGAGATGAAAGAGTTCAGCTTTCACTACTTTCCAAAGAAAGTTGGGTTCTTTGTGGAGGGTATTTGGGGGCTGTAGACTGCCAGGCAAACTAGCAGATACAGTTTGTCAAATAAAATTCATATTTTATGGCAAGACAAAAATTTAAACATAAAAAGGTTTATCTGCCCTTTGGCCTCCTCTCTCCCCCCTGTTGTGCATTGTGTGCCTGCATTATGGATCGACCAAGCCTCCCCAAACTCTTGCAGGAAGGGGGACCCCTTCCGGGGCCGGAGAGTGGGCTCTTGTCTAACGCTCAGAAATGAATTGTTCGAGGAGACACACGTGCTGACAAAGCAAGAGACTTTATTGGGAAGGGGCACCCAGGTGGAGAGCAGGAGGGTAAGGGAACCCAGGAGGACTGCTCTGCCACGTGGCTTGTGGTCTCGGGTTTTATGGTGATGGGATTGGTTTTCAGGTTGTCTCTGGCCCATCATTCTGACAGGGTCCTTCCTGGTGGTGCACGCATCGCTCATCCAAGATGGATTCCAGTGAGGAGGATTCTGGGAGGTTGGTAGGACATATGGACTGGAGTCTCTTTTTGACCTTTACCAAATTCTTTGGTTTGGTGGTGGCTTGTTAGTTCCATGTTTCTTACCAGGACCTCCTACCATAAAACTACTTGTGCAAATGGTTACTGTGGAGCCTGGCCAGGGTGGGTGGTTTCTGTCAGTGGTTCCCCAACAAAACCTCCATCGGCAGAATTACCTGCTTAATCATAAAGAGCAACGTTCTCCTAACATCGATAAGACAACTCCTTAAAGATAAGATTCCTTCTTGATACGGGGTCACATGGCATGTAGATCTGGATTATGTAAACTATCAATAATACATCATTTAATGTACAGCCATCTTTCTCAAAAAACTTGTATTACTGTGCTTTGACTTCTAACAGGTGGAACAGTGCTGAGAGCTTTCTGAGATGCTCTTCTTGGGTTATAATCCTCAAATTTGGCTAGAATAAAACTTTCCATTTCTTTCTTAGATCAACTGATTACTTTTTTGTTGACAGGTTTTACAAGCCTTTTGTTGCCCTCCAGCCACCACTGCACTCTCCTTCCTTACACGGGGTCGTGACAGGGAAAGGGAGGACGAAGGGGGAAGATGCCAGGTCTGGGAGTCAAGCTGGGGCTCCTGCGTGCCTCTGTGAGCTCCTCTAGGCGGTTCTGGACCCGTAAAGGGCAGCAACCCGTGCTAGGACAGTCAGCTGCCCTTGGTGTCTCTTCGGGAACATCAGTCTAGGGAGGGGTCCTTCGCAGGGCCATTCTCAAGCTGGCCTGTCCCCACTCCCCACCCCCATCTACCTGCCCAATAAAAATTAGTTAAGATCGGACTTCCCTGGTGGCGCAGTGGTTGAGAGTCCACCTGCCGATGCAGGGGACACGGGTTTGTGCCCCGGTCCGGGAAGATCCCACATGCCGCGGAGAGGCTAGGCCCGTGAGCCATGGCCGCTGAGCCTGCGCGTCCGGAGGCTGTGCTCCGCAACGGGAGAGACCACAACAGTGAGAGGCCCGCATACCGCAAAAAAAAAAAAAAAAAAAAAAATTAAGATCTATGTAGTACTTTACGGTTTTCAAAACTCTTTTGATAGTTAAATCCTGTGTTAGCCTGAGTAGGTGGCTGTTTATCATCTCCATTTTGTAGAGGAGAAGCAGCAGCAATTATGTGTAATTCACCCAAGGTCATTCACTAGTAAATGGTGAAAATTCTTATCTTCACACCTTTCTCTTTTGCTTCCTTTTCTAACAAGAGATACAAAGGGAAACTTTAATATTATCATACACATAGATCCCAAGGCTCATTGCACTAGTGCATGGAAAGGTACAGTCTTTTCAAAATCCACCTATATCTCCTTTCCTTCAAAAATCCTGCCAGTTTTGGGACTTCCCTGGTGGCGCAGTGGATGGGACTCCCATCTTCTTAAAGAGAAGCCCTGCACTAGGAGCCTCTTTCCCGGATAGCCAGCTGGGTCTGGTGTGAACATTTGGTGTATGTGTACTTTTTAAACTAGAAGAGAGGAGTCTTTTCAGTTCTTACATATTTGGGACACTGAAACACTTCATTTTAAGCCCCAAGAATAATTAAAAAGTAAAGCACTGCATCATAGGGAATATTGGAGAGAGGAGTAGGATTTTTTTTTTAATTCCCACCTATATCATTTACATCCATAGCACATCAGACCTGGAAGGTGCTTAATCCAACAAACACATATTTTTAGAATAATGGAAGTAATAGATTCTGGTGAAATTAAACTGGCAGGATTTAAAAAAAATTTATTTACTTATTTTTATTTATTTATTTGGTTGCACCGGGTCTTAGTAGCGGCAGGTGGACTCCTTAGTTGCAGCTTGCCGGCTCCTTAGTTGAGGCACGTGGGCTCCCTAGTTGCGGCATGTGAACTGTCAGCCACAGCAGCATGTGGGATCTAGTTCCCTGACCAGGGATCGAACCTGGGCCCCCTGCACTGGGAGCACGGAGTCCCATCCACTGCGCCACCAGGGAAGTCCCAAAACTGGCAGGATTTTTGAAGGAAAGGAGATATAGGTGGATTTTGAAAAGACTGTACCTTTCCATGCACTAGTGCCATGAGTCTTGGGACCTATGTGTATGATAATATTAAAGTTTCCCTTTGTATCTCTTGTTAGGAAAGGAAGCAAAAGAGAAAGGTGTGAAGATAAGAATTTTCACCATTTACTAGTGGATGACCTTGGGTGAACTACACATAATTGCTGCTGCTTCTCCTCTACAAAATGGAGATGATAAACAGCCACCTACTCAGACTAACACAGGATTTAACTATCAAAAGAGTTTTGAAAACTGTACTACATAGATCTTAACTAGTTTTTATTGGCATTACCAATCAGTGTCTGCTGTCCAACACAGTAGCCACATGTAACTATCAAGCACTTGAAATGTGGCTGGTCCAAAATGAGATGCACTGTGAGTGTAAAATACAGGATGGCAAAGATTTCATACCAAGACAGAATGTAAAATATCTCCAATAACTTTTATACAAGTTACATGTTGAAATGATATTATTTTGGAGATAGTGGGTTAAAATTATACATTATTAAAATCAATTTTGCCAGTCTGTTTTATCTTTTTTAATATAGTTACTAGAAATTTTAAAATTATAATGTGGCTCACACATTTCTATTGCACAGTGCTATTTTATATCCTGTCTCCTAGACATCTGGGCCAGAATATTTCAGTCATTAAGTGCCTGTTTATGAACTATGATTGATTTAAAGAAAACTGCATTGAATAAATTACTGTACATTTGTGCTGTACATTAAAGTTCTATATAAAGCTCTTTTAGGTACATTTATCTCATTTGATCATTCTAACAACCCCATGAAAATATCAGATTTCTGACCACATATTACAGGTGAGGAAACTCTGAAATCAAAATTATTAGCCTAGGTTCACACAAATAAGAGATGTTGCTTAAAATGGGTGTGGGTAGTTCCCGTAATGGGAAGGAAATAAAGATGTTGCAAGGCAGACAAGTGTTAACCACTGTATAGTTTGTAAAAGTTTAATGCCCCTTTGTACTGGACTTGCAGCATCCTGACAGCTGCTCCTGTGAAGCTCACGAGGTTGGTAAAGTCCTCTAAGAATCTGCAAGCCACAGTTTCATTTTCTGTCTTCTCTAGTTTGTCCCCATGACTCCAGAGTTGCCCTATATCCTGGGGGGTTGGAGGGGTCAGGTAAGACGGACAGGAGGGAAAAATATCTCCCCTCCCAAATCCACTTAACGATTTTGGGACGGAGGATTTGGTGACCCAAGATCCTCAACAGGTTGTGTTGACTTGGTTCATGAAAGCACAACCACATCTGTTTTTACTCAGCACTGTATTTCCAGGGCTAACCTCACTATCGGGCACAAGATAGGAGGTCCATGAATGGTTTTGAGAGTACTTATAAACTATAAAGCACTGTACCACAAACATGAGAGCTAGTAAATGCTACTGTGAACTAAAGAAGGAAGCAAGCAGATTCTACGGCAGAGACAATTTGCAGAACAGACTGGGGAAGAGAAAGACATTTGGAGAAAATAGAAATGAAACTGTGAATTGGGGAAGTGTGAGCTGTTCAAGTGGTCAGGGGGCCTCAAAGGAATCTAGCCCTAATCTGTCCTGCATTGGGAGACTGCCAGTACATGTGTGACCTCAGCACTGTACTTTAGGATAATTAATTTGGCAGGTTCCTTGTAGCAGGACAAATGGGAGGGAAGAGCCTGGAGCAGGGAGACATTTAGAAGGCTGGGGCAATGGCCCAGGCAAGAGATGAACAAGGAAGTGATAAGGGACAGGGCAGAGGTCATGGGAAGGGATTGAAGTTGGGGTGCGGATCATACTGACCTCGTTCTCTGTTGATCTAGGATGAGGGCAGGGACAGAGGCTGGAGTTGGCTTTTTTTTTCTTTTTTTTTTTTTTCTTTTCTTTTTTTTTTTTGCAGCACGCGGGCCTCTCACTGTTGTGGCCTCTCCTGTTGCGGAGCACAGGCTCCGGACGCGCAGGCTCAGCGGCCATGGCTCACGGGCTCAGCCACTCCGCAGCATGTGGGATCTTCCCGTACCGGGGCACGAACCCATGTCCCCTGCATCGGCAGGCGGACTCTCAACCACTGCGCCACCAGGGAAGCCCTGGAGTTGGCTTTCTTACAGTGAAAGAGAGAGGGGTGAGGGGCTGCCTTGCTAAGGGTGGAGGTGGGACTCTGAGGCTGGTTGATGTAAGGCAAGAGCTCTTCCAGACCTGCAGGTCCCCCAGGAACAATTCAGAAGGGGCAGGGTGTACACAGAAGCAGGTGTGGATACCTGGCTATACACAGTCTGCCCTTCAAGTCTCCTCTGCCTTGATCTGAAGTGGTTCTAAAAGGGGGGCTTTGGGCCAAGGCAGCTACCCCAGAAAATCATATTGGTTTTCTCCCTCTTACTGGGCATGTGGGTGTTTATGTATGTGTTTATATGCATGTTTTGGCTTGTGTCATCTATATGTAGATGTGTGTACATTTATTTATATATTTGAACTTGTCTTTGTATATGTTTCTAAGTGACTAAATGTGTCTACAAGTGCATGATTTGAGATAATATCTTTTTTTTTTTTTGCCACCCCTAGAGGCATGTGTGATCTTAGTTCCCCAACCAGGATGGAACCCGTGCCCCTGCAGTGGAAGCGTGGAGTCTTAACAACTGGATCGCCAGGAGGACCCTGAGATAATATCTTTATGCACTTTTGTACTAGTGTATGTACAGAATTAGAATTAGCATTTCAATTCATTTTTTTATAAATTTATTTATTTATTTATTTTTGGCCGCATTGGGTCTTTGTTGCCATTCGCGGGCTCTCTCTGGTCGCTGCGAGCAGGGGCCACTTGGCTACTCTTCGTTGTGGTGCTCCGACTTCTCACTGCTGTGGTTTCTCTTGTAGCAGAGCACAGGCTCTAGGTGCTCTGGCTTCAGTAGTTGTGGCACGCAGGCTCAGTAGTTGTGGCGCATGGGCTTAGTTGCTTCGTGGCAGGTGGGATCCTCCCGGACCGGGGCTCAAACCCATGTCCCCTGCATTGGGAGGCGGATTCCCAACCACTGAGTCACCAGGGAAGTACCCGCATTTCAATTCTTAAAGGAACCTAAGCAACCTGCATATCTAGCCACCTTTGAGCAGATGCACAGATGTACAAGCGTAACTTTGCAGATTGTGCTGGAGCTGGCCTGCACTAGCTCACAGAGAGCTAATTGTGCACATCTTTCTAACTTCTGTTCAGTGGTATGATATTGGTAGCTCTAAATTACCATGGTGTCAGTATTTATACCACAGAAATCAGCAACTGGTACCAATCACATTGTTGTTATTTTTGTTTCCCAGAAAGCTGACTGTTAGACATTTACCAGCACACGCTGGATAGATGTTTGTCATGTGTGAGAATGTCAGTGGTCTGTGTATATCAGTGCAGAAGTACTTATACGAAAGCGTGTCTTGTGTAATGGGTCCAGTTTTTTTATAGACCACAGACTCAGGGGTGCAAAAATGCAACTAAGTATTTTCCCACAACTAAAAGTAATTTCTGTCTCAGCCCTCCGCTCTTAATCTAGTCACTTACAGGGGAACTCGGGCATTTCAGGTTCAACTTAGATTGAGCACTCCTCTGCCTCTTGGTTCCCCGTGTTTGTGTCTGAGGGCCAGGTGTAAAGGGCACTGCAGCAGCAGTGAGGAGGGGCGGCTCCAGGCATCTGCTGAGACAGTGCGGTTTTCCCATCCGGGCCTTTGCTTATTCGCATACAGTCTCCTGACATCTCCTGAGATTCCCTCGGCCCTGTGAAGCATCCAGTTTCCCAGTGCACACTGCCGTTTTAAAAAATTTATTTATTTATTTATTTATTTATTTATGGCTGTGTTGGGTCCTCGTTTCTGTGCGAGGGCTTTCTCCAGTTGCGGAGAGTGGGGGCCACTCCTCATCGCGGTGTGCGGGCCTCTCACTGCTGTGGCCTCTCCCGTTGTGGAGCACAGGCTCCAGACGCGTGGGCTCAGTAGTTGTGGCTCACAGGCCCAGCCGCTCCGCGGCATGTGGGATCTTCCCAGACCAGGGCACAAACCCGTGTCCCCTGCATTGGCAGGCGGACTCTCAACCACTGCGCCACCAGGGAAGCCCAACACACTGCCATTTTTGAAACCTGTAGTCTTGGCAGGTGTCAGGGCAGATTATGTTTCCCTCTTCCTGGACTCCCTCCAGTCTGCCACCTCCAGGAGTCACAAAAGAAGAGAAACAGTGTCACTTCCCCTCACAGCACAGTACCCTATAAGATAAATCTTTTTTTTTTTTTTTTTGCGGTACGCGGGCCTCTCACTTTTGCGGCCTCTCCCGTTGCGGAGCACAGGCTCCGGACGCACAGGCTCAGCGGCCATGGCTCACGGGCCCAGCCGCTCCGTGGCATGTGGGATCTTCCCGGACCGGGGCACGAACCCGTGTCCCCTGCATCGGCAGGCGGACTCTCAACCACTGCGCCACCAGGGAAGCCCTAAGATAAATCTTATAGAGGCTGAAATTCCCAGAGGTCAGGGCCCCAGCTGGGATTTGAACTCAGTTCTCTCTGACTCCAAAGCTTTTTCCACTCCACCAGACTTCCCCAGTTCTCCATGGATTAGGGGCACTTGGTACAAGCTTTTGATCATGATGGGTTAGGCCACTGGTACTTAAATAATCATAGAATTCCCAATTCCATCATTTGACCCTGTAGCAGCTGGTACCGCTCCTGACACTGCGGTGCAACGGGAACGCCAGAAATAAGTGTGTGTGGAGGGAGGGCTGTGAGCTCCTCTAGGAAGTCTGTCACGTGTAAACCCAGTGGCGTAAGTTTCACCAACTTCTACTCCCCAGCCTGTCCCACTCCTTTATCAGGATTTGTTTTTGGTGCCTAGCTGGAGCCCTGGACACAGAACTTTCTGAGCTACTAACAGTCTATGTCCTAAGAAAGAGGGGCCAAAGACTCAAGGTGGGGTGGGTTATGTGGCCCAGAACGGAGGCCGGATTCTCCCAGAATCCTCCTCTGGAAGTGGTCCCCCTGCAAGGGAGGATGGACAGACATGTAGAGGAGGAGCCTCATCTCTCCCAGGCTCCTGTCTTGCCCCTTAGCAGGTGTGAGGAAACAAGAGCTTCCCTTTTATAAAATGTATTCTTTTTTAAAAAATAAATAATTGTTTTTATTGAGATAATTGTAGATTCACATGTTGTAAGGAATACTGCAGAGAGGTCCCATTTTCCCTCAAAGGTAACATCTGGCACAACTATGGTACAATATCACAACCCACATGTTGACAGATGCCATCCATCTGTCTTCCAGTTTCTCCTATTTCACCTGTACCCGTTTTCACAAGTATGTGTGTGTGTGTTTAGTTCTGCAGTTTTATCACATGTATAGGTTCGTGTATCTACCACCTCAGTCATAAGACAGAACAGTTCCATCTGCAAAGGATGCCTCAAGTCACCCTTTGATACCTGCCCTCCCTCCCCCCACCCCCGCCCCTGACTCCTGGCAACCAATAATTTGTTCTCCATTTTCAAAATGTTGTCATTTCAAGAAGGGGATGTAAATGGAACCAGACAGTGTGCAACCTTTTCTCACACAGCATAATTCCCTGGAGGTTCATCCAAGCTGTGGCATGTCCCATAGTTCCTTTTCATTGCTGAGTAGTATTCCATGCTGTGGATATTGTAAATTTCTTTTGTTGTTGTTGTTATATATATATATATTTGTTAATTTATTATTTTATTCATTGATTTTGGCTGCATTGGGTCTTCATTGCTGCACACGGGCTTTCCCTATTTGTGGCGAACAGGGGCTACTCTTCGTTTAGGTGTGCAGGCTCCTCATTGTGGTGGCTTCTCTTGTTGCGGAGCATGGGCTCTAGGCATGTGGGCTTCAGTAGTGGCATGTGGGCTTAGTGGTTGTGGCTCGTGGGCTCTAGAGCACAGGCTCAGTATTTGTGGCGCACAGGCTTGGTTGCTTTGCATCATGTGGGATCTTCCCTGACCAGGGCACGAACCCACGTCCCCTGTATTGGTAGGCGGATTCTTAACCACTGCGCCACCAGGGAAGCCCTGTTATATATTTTTTAATTGAAGTATAGTTGATTTACAATGTCGTGTTGGTTTCAGGTGATTCTACAGCAAAGTGATTCAGTTATATATATATATATATATATATACATATATATATGTGTATATATATACATATATATATATACATACTCACATATATATTTTCAGATTCTTCTCCATTATAGGTTATTACAAGGTATTAAATATAGTTCCTTGTGCTATGCAGTAGGTCCTTGCTGTTTATCTATTTTATATATAGTGGTGTGTATCTGTTGATCCCAAACTCCTAATTTATCTCCCCTCCTTTCCCTTTTGGTAACCATAAATTTGTTTTCAATGTCTGTGAGTCAATTTCTGTTGTGTAAATAAGTGCATTTGTATAATTTTTTAAGATTCCACATATAAGTGATATCATATGATATTTGTCTTTGTCTGACTTACTTCACTTTGTATGATATTATCTATGTCCATTCATGTTGCTGCAAATGGCATTATTTCTTTTTTATGGTTGAGTAATATTCCATTGTATATATACACCACATCTTCTTTATCCATTCATCTTTGATGGACACTTAGGTTGCTTCCATGTCTTGGCTATTGTAAATAGTGCTGCTGTATTTCCTTTAAGTTAAATATTTCACTAATACAAAAATCTATGCTATGTACATAAAGGTTATAAAGTCATGGATCCTTATCTGCAAGCTCTTGAGCCTCACGGAAGAACCTGGGAAATGAGGAGAAACTCTGTTTTGGTACCAGCCCTGGAGCCCTTGCATGTGAGAATCCCTCCTTGGGTCTGGAGGGACTGTCTGCAGGGAGAGGGCGCTGATGAGAGCCTCAGGATGAAAAGAGGAGGCAAACCGGGCCTGTGGCCAGAGTAGCGCCTGTCTAGAGTAGGGCCTCCCTTTATGCTCAGACCTGTGGTGGGAAGAGGCTGGAGCAGACAGCTGCTGGTGGGGGCTGGGCAGAGACTCTTCTCAGTGCAAGTCACCACCTGTTCCAGCACCATCTGTTACCAGGGGCAAGGTAAGCACAGAGGCAGTGCCAGGATCAGACAGACCTCTGCCAGGAGGGTTCCCTGGAGGAGGTGGGAAATCAGGAAAGACACCTCTGAAGCTTTATCCTCAGCTCCTGGAGCTGATCCTGGCTAAGACTTCCTCAGCAAGCACTAAGTCTCTGCTTTGGGTATATGCAGGCAGCTGGAGTCTTGGACTGGTCAGGGCCCCAGGGAGATCCCAGCTGAGAGAAGGGACCTGGAGCCTGTGGGAGACAAAGTGTGTGAGAAAATCAGAGACTGGGAGACTTGCTCAGGGCACCGCTGTCCCGACTGGCTCGGCCACTCCCTACCACATGCCCCAAAGACTCTCCTTCCAGGCTGAGTGCCTTCCTCCCAGAATCCTGAGGGCTTGCAAACCACTTCCCAACTTATCCATCCCAGTGGCACAATTCCATCTTTGTGTGCTCCCATCCAACCTGACTCTCTCTGGATCCTTCTAAGGGTGGACCCTCACTGAAACTCAGGAGTGGGGAGGTGAGAGGGAGGGGCTGGGAGGGGCAATCAGGGCACTGGCTTCTGAGCCTTTCCAGGTGCCTCGTTCAAGGTTTGGCCAGGCCTGGGGGAGGACAGACATGGGTCTCCCAGACGGGCTGGGGAGGCAAGGAGTCAACCCCTGGAGAGTTCAATAAGCCAGTGATACCGAAAATCGGCCTCTGTACACCAGCACGGAATTGAATCTCGGAGACAGAGTTTGGGTGAAGTAGAAAAGAACAGCTTTATTGCTTTGTCAGGCAAAGGGGGCCACAGTGGGCTAATGTCCACAAAACTATGTGTCCCGAGACTTCCCTGGTGGTCCAGTGGTTAAGACTCCATGCTCCCAATGCAGGGGGCCCGGATTTGATCCCTGGTCAGGGAACTAGATCCCCCATGCTGTAACTAAGGGCTCGCATGCCTCAACTGAAGATCCTGCATGCCTCAACAAAGACCCGGTGCAGCCAAATAAATAAATTAATATTAACAAAACAAAACTGTGTGTCCTGACGGGGGGATATGGGGAGGTGTTGTGAGGAGTTTTGTTTTGCTTTTTGGCCATGCTGTGTGGCATGGGGGGGTCTTAGTTCCCCACCAGGGATTGAACCCTCAGCCCCTGCAGTGGAAGCACAAAGCCCCAACACTGGACCATCAGGGAATTCCTGGTGTTGTGAGGAGTTTTATAGTCAAGGGGATGGGTTGCTGATAAGGATCAAGGTACCTGCAGGGCCTGCATTTCTTCAATCCAGAGATCATCCAGAGTCAGGTGGTTTTAAAGATACTGTTATATATATCCCTTGAGGGGGAACCAGGACCCTGCCCCAAGGCTGCACTATTGTTTGTTGACTGCCCGTCCCTTGTCTCTGCATCCCCTCCCTTCCCTGATTAGCAACCATTTAAAATTGCCCTTTGGAACTCAGGAAAGGTCATGGAGGCTGAACGAAGCCTACTTCCTACAAACAAGAAACGGGAGACACAGAAAGACTTTTGTGCCCAGGAGCCCCACATGGTCCTGCTCGGTTTCACCAGGAAGTCACAGGGAGGTCGTCAGCGAGTCCAGTGAGTATCGTGGACTCCGGGTGCAAACAGGAGGCCAGAGAAAACAGGGGTTAGAATGGGCAGGAGCACCCAGGAAGGCTTCCTGGAGGAGGGATGTTAAGTAGGTCTTGGAAGCCTGGGCAGAGAGAAAGGGCAGGAAGAGCACTGTGAGTGGGGGGAGGAGGGTCTGTGCAGGGCAGGGAGCCAGGAGGAGCAAGGTCCTTTGGGGTTCCAGAGCCATGGCTCAGAGTGTCACGTGCAGGGGCAAGGGATAGAGCCAGGCAGCTTTCCTTTTCTTCTCCACCTGCCCAGGAGACCCGGCCAGTGTGACCGGCAGGGTGGGAGACTGGACAGATGGAAGAGGAAGGGCCGGCTGGTAGCTTTGAGACAGGAAGAAGGCAGGGCACAACCTTTAAAAGAATGACATAGCTGTTGAGGACACGACATAAATGGGTTAGAACCAACTAAGTCCAAGATGGTGGACAAGTCGACTTCCGCTAGATCTTGAACCTTAGTATTCGCTCATTGTAATACATCAGCACGCTAAATGACACATCCACAGGCGCTATGACAGTTCCGAGGCCGACCATAAAAGGCCAAAAAGTGGGCGGTGACCCAATTCCTGGAAATCTCCACCCCTTCCCCAAAATAGTTGGAATAATCCTCCCACTCATTAGCCTATGAAATTACCCAGCCTATAAAAACTAACCACTTCAGCTCTGGGGGACCTCTCTCGCCTTCTGAGATGGCTCACACTCTGTCTGTGGAGTGTGTATCTCCCTGAATAAAACTTCTTGTACTTTATGGCTCACCCTTGAATTCTTTTCTGCAAGAAGCCAAGAACTCATACATGGCAGCCGTCCCAGGGACTCGCCTGAGACCTGGGACACCACAGTCTTCTCTCCCCTGATGCTCTTTCCTGCAACAGCTTAATCAGTTAAAACAGTCCCTTTCATGGTGCCCTGCAGGTCTCAAAGGGCTCCTTGGAGCCAATCCCCCCTATTTCAATACCTGCTAAGAAGTAGGGAGACCAATGGTCTGGTTTGCTCAGGACTGACAGAGTTCCTGTGATGGGACTTTCAGCTTTAAAAATGGGATGAATTGGTTGCTCTATCAAAAAATCACTTCTGGAGAGGAGTCCTAGGGCAACTCTGTCAGTCGCCCCAATGACCCATGACAGGTTATATGGCTCAAGTGTCTTTAGAAGGAGAAGTGTTTGGTTTTCAGTTCTATAAAATTGTCCTCCAATAATTTCGGAGCAGGATTTACCTGTCACTGCTGATAACAGAATGAGGTATTGTTCCACAGATCAATTCTGCATTGTTTCCCAAATGGTGTTTCCTGGAGAGATGTTAATTGGTGCCTCCAGAACAAAGAGTTCCTGTGGTCCCTTGGCTGAGTCCTCTTCAGTCTTCCTGCTCCACACTTCTTGGAGAGTCCGGCTGCCCATCAGTACGTTAAGGCTCAGAAAAGCCTCAAAGGAGGGAAACCCGTTTTGTCCTGTTTAATGGCTCAATAAACAAGATGGCGCCAGGGGAGTCTTTTCTCACGAGGTATTAAGCCCCTAATACATCTGCCCCCGCCAACACACGCGCACGTGCACACACACACACACACACAGATTTTCTCTTTTTAAAAAATTTATTTATTTTATTTTTGGCTGCATTGGGTCTTCGTTGCTGCACATGGGCTTTCTCTATTTACGGCGAGTGGAGGCTACCCTTCACTTGCTGTAGGGCCTCTCACTGCAGTGGCTTCTCTTGTTGCAGAGCACGGGCTCTAGATGTACAGGCTTCGGTAGCTGTGGCTCGCGGGTCTAGAGCGCAGGCTCAGTAGTATGGCACCCGGGCTGTTTCTCCGCGGCATATGGGATCTTCCTGGACCAGGACTCGAACCTGTGTCCCCTGCATTGGCAGGCAGATTCTTAACCACTGAGCCACCAGCGAAGTCCCCAGATTTTCTCTTAATTCCAGCTTGAAAAACTCTGGAAGAGGGACTTCCCTTGAAGTCCTATAACAGGTCACTGTTAACAGGTCATCCTACATAGATATTTGGGCTCGGGGCCTTCCTCATACCCTTGTCATCACACCTCACCCCTTGGGCAAATGCCCTCCTCCCCAGGGCAGTCCTGTGTGCTGAGCCATCTCTGCTCTCTCCCAAGCGTGAGAGGGGCAGGGGCCACCATCAGAGGGGCTCGCTGGCCCAGCCGGTCCCACGTGGGCGGGCATGTGCGGTTCAGTGACTGTCTGAGGCCTAAGCAGAGGGGACAGCAGTGCCTTTCCTGAGACAAGTGGGAAGAAGGTATCAGCCATGGCTGACCGAGCGGTGACCCAGGGCCCAACACAGAGCCAATTAGCAGCCACCACAGTGGTAGTGGGCTTGCCTCAGCTTCCACGAGAAGCCCCACGTGCAACTGGCATGTCAGGCCGAGTTAGCACCAGGAGGGCTGAGTGGAATCTGGCTGGAGGCTGCCTGCATGGGGGAACGTGGGTGGTAACACTTCTCCTGGGCTTGGAGGAGCTGGGCCAAGTGAGGTGAATGAGCGCGTGTGCCTCTGCCTGTGTATGTACATGTGCGTGGTGCGTGTGACACATTCGTCATCCAGGACTCATGTGTCAGTGTGCGTGTGTACACCTGCTCATGTTCCTTTAGCATGTTTAGTGTGTGCTTTGTGTGCCTACCTGGCAAAAGCTGGGAATTCTAGGACTGAGCCGGCCAAAGTCCCTGCCCTCACGGGGCTTACATTTTAGTGGGAGAGACAGAAAAGAACCAAGTAAACATCTATTATATGGACGTGTAGTGGAAAGTGCTACGAGGAAAGGCAAAACACGAAATGGGATGGGGGTTCCTATTTTACACTGCCATCAGGGAGGCCCCCTCTGTGGAGGCGACCTTGACCTATGTGAGGAGGAGGCATCTTGTGAATATCTGGAGGAGGGCCTTAGACAGAGGGCAGAGAGCGGGGCCAGAGTGAGGGAGCTGGAATTCCACCACGTGGCCAGTGGGCGTGGTGTGGATGGGAGGAAAAGGGAGATGGCTCGGCTGGGATGACATCTGACGGACCAGGCCTGGGGACCTCCCTCAGCGAGAACCTACCTGCCCGACTCAGCTCTGAGGGGCAGCTCTGACCCCCTCCCTAAGTCCGATCCCACTGTCCAGCACAGCGAGGCACTATCCCCAGGTAGGCCCCTCAGCTCTGCCTATGTGTCTGCATGGTGACCAGCAACAAGAGAAGCCACTGCCCAGGGAAAGAGAACAGGGCTCTCACAGCCAGGCTCGAAACTGGCCTTGAAGCTGCATCCTAGTGACCAGAGGCAAGGCTGCTTGTGGGTGTCCTGATGTGTGGAACCCACTGGCAGATGGCGTGATGGGACTGCTAAGAGGCTGCTGGGGACACTGGAGACCCTGGACCAGGCTCGCTCAGCCCAGACTTTCCCTTGGGAGGCCTGGCAGGGTGCAGCAACCAGGGCTGGGCCTTGGGAAAGCTGGAGGCCTCACTGCCCCTCACCCCGCCTCTCCGTGGGAAGGGCAGGCTCTAGACCCCAGCAAAGGTGCCAGAAGCTGCTTTCAGACCTTGTCCTCCATTTCCCAAGCCCCGCAGCCCTGGCCAGAGAGCCTCGCAGGCCCAGGAGGGGAAGCTTAGTGGGCCCCGCTGCAGAAGGCCTCCAGCAGAGGTTGGGTGGATGAAAAGAAAGGGAGGTGGTTGGGTGGGAAAACTGTTGTCACCCCACCAAACCAGCCAAAGGCTTCCTTCCAGAGGGGCAGATGGATTGGGGTGTCTCGGGATGAAGGCAGGCATGGGGCTTGTGTCCGTGTGTCTTGCTGGGAAGCTGCATCTGCGGGTCTATTTGTATGTGTGTGTGCGGGTGCGCATCGGGTGTCTGGGTCAGTCTGGGTCCTTCCTGGTTGTTTGTGTGTCTGTGGGCGAGTCCCCGTGCCTCTGCGCCCGTGAGCACCTCCGTGGCCCCCGCACGTGCCGGCTGTGTGGGGGCCTCTCTGGGTACGTACCTTTCTGGGTGTGAGTGTGTGAGGGGTCTTGCGGTGCGTCGCCTGTCAGCCTCTGAAGCTGTAACACCCTGCTTCCCAGCATGACCCCGAAGGTCTTGGGGAGAAGCCGCCTCCCGCGTTCTCGTCCAGGCGGTGGCCTGGGCGGTGGGAGACGAGCAGCTCTTGGAGGATGCGGCAGTGTTGGGCTGGTGGGCAAAGACCCACATCTAGCTCTGCCTTTGCTGTCACTGTCACTGTCACCCGCCGTTGCATGGCTGGCCAGACCGGTGGCCCCCAAACCAGTCCTGCACTGATCGTGGCCTCTTACTGACCTCTGGCTGTGGTTTCAGACTCTTGTCACTGCCACCGCCGACCCTGAAGGGGCACGGAGTGTGGCGGCGAGGAGAGGAGGTGGGTTGGTTGGACGACAGCTGGTGGGCGGGGCTCAGAGATTTCAGATTTGGGAGGCAATTCAGAGGGAATCTAGCCCCCCTCCCCAGTGTATCCAGGCAGCGGCACAGTTCCATCTTTGTATGCTCCCCTCCAACCTGACTCTCTCTGGACCCTCCTAAGGGTGGACCCTCACTGAAACTCAGGAGTGAGGAGGCGAGAGGGAGGGGCTGGGGGCGGCACCCAGGGCCCTGGCTTCTGAGCCTGTCCACGTGCCTTGCCCGGGGTTTGGCCAGACTGGGGGAGGGCAGGCGTGGGTCTCACACGCTGGCTGCGGAGGCAAAGTGTCAGCTCCTGGAAAAGTCACCAGGAGGCAGTAAATGAGCCCAGTGAGGACCGTGGACTCTGGATGCAAACAGGAGGCCAGAGAAGATGGGGGCTAGAATGGGCTGGAGCACTCAGGAAGACTTCCTGGAGGAGGAATATTAAATGGGTCTTGAAAAACTCGTAGGGACTGGATGGGCAGAGAGAAAGGGCAGGAAGAGCACTGTGAGTTGGGGGAGGAGGGTCTGTGCAGGGCAGGCAGCCAGGAGGAGCAAGGTCCTTTAGGGCTCCAGGGCCGTGACTCAGTGTCCTGTAGGGCTGGGGGATAGGGCCGGGAAAGCTTCAGGGATTGCCCTTTGCTGAGTAGGGGCTGGAAGGAAGGGGAGGGAGAAGAAGGGCAGGCCGGGCACGGCTGGCCGCACAGGCAGGCCCCTCCACAGCCAACGTCGCTGCTGTTTTACCTGAGGGGGCGTGGATACTCCAGACTCTAGTGCCCTGTGTACTTCTCTCCCCCAGGGCAGTGGTTCCCATCCTGGCTGCCCTGTGGAAGCCCTGTGCAAACAGTGGGGTGTCCAGTGCAAAGGGGGCATTTGAAAAACTGCCGCAGCCGGGGCCCCAGCCCAGAGTCTGATTCCACTTGGTCTGAAGTCATTACGCTGTGCAGTTGGACTAAGAACCCCCTGACTCAGGGTTAAACAACGACGGGGGAGTTGATGCAGCTGACATCGGAGAAGGCCGGGGTGGGGGGTGCCCAAACTTCGCATCAGCATCTTTTGAGCCCTGGTAACCTCTTCCCCTGGGGCAGTTAGGACTCTTGAGTTGCAAGAAACAGAAACTTCGATAAGAGGAAGCTGGGATGGGAAGGGCTTGGAACTGGGATCCAGAAAGACCAAGCCACACTGACCATATCTTCTCACACATCAGCCCGGGGCCTTCTCACCACAGCCTAGCCTCCTTTGTTGTCACCCACATAGTGGGCTCTCAGGTTGACGTCTTATTGGCTAAGTGCCACGTGCTACACACAGGCTGGCCCAGCTTTCTGTCAGGCCGCCTTTCCACTTCTGGGAAAGAGAATCTGGCTGTCCTTAAGGATCCACCCCTAGTGTGATCTGTAGTGTGATCTGGCTAAATATTGCTGCAGGGGCCAGCCCTGTAGGCAGGATGGTTCTTGCGTGCCAGGCCCTGCGCTGGGCACTGGGGACAAGGAAATGAGCACACGCTCATCGCCGTCTCAGGAAACCTTTGAGCTGGGTCTTGAAGAATGAGTAGGAGTTTGCCAGGTGGAAAGGTGGGACAGGGTGTAACGGGTGAGGCTGGGGAGTCTGTGTCTCAGGCAAGAACACCACAGAAAGAGAAGGAACCTCCAACTCTCTTAACTCTGTGTGAACAGAGAGAGAGAACGCCTGCACGAGGAGGGACCCTTAATGGGGCAGCACGCTAAGGTGCAGTTTGGGTTTGACATGCATCGTATTTCCCCTGCCTACTGCTACCACCCAATCCCCCAATGGTTGGGCTGAAGTTGATAGCAGAGAGCTTTGTTTTGTTTTGTTTGAAAAGCAGGACACATCGCTGCCCTAAGCAAAATAGATGTTCTGTTAGGAAGGAAAAAGGAAAAGAGGGCGATGCGGCAGCAGCCCTTCAGCCTACACATCCTCATTCCCTTGTATGGCAAGCACCTGACTCTGCTCATCACAGGAGGTGATACGAGAAGCCTGCAGAAGCGGAGGAGGCTGGCATAGGAGGCGAAAGTGTTCCATATAAGAACGACTGGAAGGAGAGGGCTGTGGGGAGTGTGTGTGTGTGTGTGTGTGTGTGTGTGTGTGTGTGAAATATCTGAAGAGTGGATATTCGGAGGCAGTGTATCTGTTGGGAAAGGCATTCTCCTGTGTGCAGTCTTTCTACCCTAACTGGGCCTAAGGACAGGCCTTGGGCCTGGAACATTTCCTCCGCAAGAAATAATGAGCCCACACAGCCTGTGCCGGGCTTATCACCTCATGTGGGAATATCTTTCCCCGTTTCAAGCTCAGCGTGTGCTCCTTTGTCCCACTTATACGTGTACATCAGTGCCCCTCTGGCACGCCCCCAGCTTTCAGTATTCCAGACTCCAGGAAGGAGGGGTTGGGATGCTTCTGCTTCAGCACAAGAGGGGTGCTCAGAGGCCAGCTGCCCTGCGATGGCTGCACCTGCCATCAGGGCCACCTGCTGGCCATGAGGAACCAAGGCCCACGGCTGAAGCTGCTCTTGCTCTGTCTTCACATGAGTAAAGAAAGCACTGGGCCGTTCAGTGCTTGACTGCCCTGTGTTTTCCTTGGCGACTCCAACACCCAGATGCAGTGGGCAGAAGTGTTTGGACTTTTGTTCCAGCGGCTGATGCTGTGATGATCTTTGTGATGACCCCCATAGCTGGAGTCCTCCTCTGGCACTGGTTACGGGTACAAGATGTTCTGGGGTTAAGCATGCGGGTACCGGTGCCAGGAAGACGAGGGACTGGGGGTGACCAACTCAGTCCAGTTAGCCCGTGACTTTCCTGGTTGTGGCCCAGAAAGTCCTGTATCCTGGGCAGAGCAGCATGGTTGGCCACCCAATGTGGGGCTTCCTAGCTGTGTGACCTTGATCAAGTTACCTAACCTCTCTGTGCCCTGGGTTCCTCCTCCGTAAAATGGGTATAAAAATAATACCTACTTTAAAGACTTTTTGTGAGGATTAAACAAGAGAGTTTGTATAAAGGACCTAGCTCAATGCCTGGCACGAAGACGTGTTCAACAAATCTTAGCCATTAATAACAATATCATAGCAGGTGTATAGACTTTTTCTGGGGAGTCCCAAAGGGGAAAACTGGACCACTCTCTTCAGTACAAAGAAATATTTCCTCACAGATCATGGGGTAGTGAATTTTCAAGGTGTTCAAATAAAGGCAGATGTTGGGCCTGCTTTGTGAAGTGGGCGGTAGAACTTCCTCCTGGCCCTGACCCTTCTTAGTCCTTTGATATATTCATCTCAGCCTCCTCTTCTTTCCCACCAGGAGGGGAGTTAGCTCGTCAGAGAGAGCTGTCCCTCTTCTTCTAATCAGGATTTCCTGTCACGGGGGACCACTCAGAGCTGCTTGAATCGAGACAGGGAAACACTCCAGCGATCTGTGTGGGTAAAGGTGGAGTGAATGTGAATGGCTGGCTGCTGTCGGGGCTCCTGGGGCCACCTCCTCTCCTTGGAGACGAGCTCCCAGCTCTGGCTGGACCTCCATCAGAGGAGGTCCCACAACCTGCTCAGGGGCTCTTCTGTGTGTGTGTGTGTGTGTGTGTGTGTGTGTGTGTGTGTGTGTGTATGAGAGGGAGAGGGAGAGGGAGAGGGAGATATCTGCAAGGGTCTCAGTTGATATGTGCCGAATCCCAGAGTGCTTGCCTTCCCCTGCCTTGTTCTTCCCTGTCATTCTCCAGCCACACACACACACACACACACACACACACACACACACACACACCCTTCCCCACCCCCAATCCGGTCCTCTCAGCTCGCAGGCCCGGCAGCTTAGCTGAAGACAATGCTGAGGCAATTAATAGAGCCTTTTGAGGACTTGTCACTAGAAAGCTCTTTAACTCAGCCACCTGAATTGGGGCCCCAGGCATGTGACAGGGATGGGGGAGGGGTGCCAGGAACACCAGGGCAGCTGCCTGGGTGGGGGCAGAGGCATAGCAGAGAAACAGGGTCAGGAGGCCTGTGGATTTTGGGGACATAGGAGTGGCCATTGTTTTTCACTGTTTCTGGTTCGTCTTTTCCTAGAATTTTCCGCTGGCTGACCAGCTGCAGAACCAAGGCCTGAGAGGTGAGCTTCCAAATGAGAAACCTGCTGACTACATGGACCGTCACAGGAAAGGCGTTCCTCTACAGTGTGGGCACCTTAGAGAGGGGACATTGTACATGTTAGGGATAGAGTGGGAGGGGGGCGGCAGGTACCTACCCCAACACTGTGCTTCCGTTGGCGCTGGGGAGCTGGCCAGGAAAGGGGCAAGAGCTACACAGCGGGAGGAGAGGAAGAGGAGGGAAGAGGGGCCTGGATCTCCAGGCCTGTCCCTGCCTGCCTCCGACTCCATGGTGTCTCTCACACAACAATCATTATCTGTAGCCAATCCAGGCAGGGGCAGCAGAGGCCCGGATGCTGAGGTAGACCCTGTCTCCAACTGTGTGTAGTGTAAGTGTGCACGTGTGCGCTCGCTCTCTCTTGAACCGGCCCTGGCTTTGGTCCTCTTCAGGTCCTCTGGCCGCCACTAGAGGGCGGCAGCGAACATAGCCAGGTCAGGGGAACTGGGGTTGCAGGGTCCCGCACTGCCCAGCCTCTTGATTCCACGCTACCCAGCCCTTCTGAGCACCTAGGGATGCTCAGGCCCCAGCCAGATAACCACTGGGACCACAGAACCAACTAAAGCCAGTCCCCAGCCTTGGGTGCAGTGAAGGTGTAAGTGTGTGAGAATGTGAGAAGGTTAGCTAGTGAAGATGCTGAAGGGGACCAGAGGTGAACAGAGGTGGCCAAAGCCAGAACCCTGATGTGTATTCATTAGCTCCTATAAGGATAAAGGTAGAGGGGTACAAGGAAGAGCCAGGGGACCAGGCAGCCTGCAGGGAGATAAAGCGGGGCCCAGCCCACGACCAGGCAGGCAGAATCACCCTGACAGCAGGTTAGTTAAAGAGACCACAGAAAACCACATGGATCTGGAGCCAGACTGTCCAGATTCAAACCCCAGATCCTCCAAGTACTAGCTGTGTGACCTTAGATAAGGTATTGAACCTCTCTGAGCCTCGGTTTCTCATCTGTGAAATGGAGACAGTAATAGCATTATGTCCTATGCTAGATGTGAGTGTTAAACGGGTTAAAACATACAAATCACTCAGAACAGTGTCTGGCACAGAGTAAGAACACTATACATGCATTACAGTACACTTATAGAAACTATAAAAAGAAACAAAAGGAAATGATTGTTTTATGAGGAAGACATCCACATGATGCTGAAAGAGCTAGTTTCCCTAGAACATCATCATGAGATGTATGGGAACTGATCCCCACACACGTGGAAATCAAATGGTAACATATGAGCTTGTGAATCAGTAAAAGTTAAAGGAGTATGTGTAACATTGGTATAAGTGTATGTAGTTACTAAGGTCTGTCAATATGTAAATCAACAAACCTTTGAATCTACAAATCTTTTCTCTCTTGAGTTCCTTGCAGTGAACATGGGAGCCCTTCTGCTTCACCCAATCCCGCCTTCAAGAGAGGTTGTTTTTTTTCATCCTGGTGACCTCCTGCCTAAGCACAGGTCCCAGAGAGCCTTCATGATCCCTGCCCCACCTTCCTGGGAAATCATGGTTTCTTCCTGCTGTCCAGAGGAAACATGAATCCTCAGCTTTGGTCCCTGGGGCCAGTTTTGGCTCTGAGACTGTGGGGAAGTAAAAATGCCCAGCTCTGGAATAACAGTCCTGGGTCAGCCATCTGAATGCCCTTAACATTTTCCAGCCTCAAGTTTCCCTTATCTACAATTCTGGAGAGGAGTGGGAGAATACTTTTATATTTTCCTTCCTCCTTGGGAGGCTAATGTTTAGGAAAAACTAAGACGAATCGAGATTTTATTGTGCTTCTACTCACTGATGCTTCTGTGTCTCAAATCCAAACTCCCCAACAGAAAAGACCTAACCATGAAGCTCCCCTATTCGGCCAATCAGGGGTGGCCAGGTCACGTGATCCAAGGTTAGCTGACTTACCTGTAAGGCGCCACATGCTTTTCTCACAAAGGGACTGATTAACACGACAGACAATCTGAGACATCCTAGCAGGTCCAGCATACTACAAACATTTAAATTTTAAACTTAATTCATGAATAGGTAATACATTTACATATATTTACATAGTTCAATGCTTTAAGGATATAAAAAGGAATATGGAGGAAATGCCCTCTTACTCTTGAACCCCACTCTTTCTCTTCCTAGGAGGCAAGCAAAGTTACCATTTTTTAATGGACTCTTCCAGAGATATTCCATATAAAGAAATATCTATGCAGATTATTTTGCTTTTTTCAAAAGAGGATCCTCCTCTATGGGTACCTAAAGAACATCCTCAGTTGTTTTTATGGCTCTGCTTTATAATGTACCAAAACATACTTGTCCAGTTTCCTAATAATGAACATTTAGGTTGTTTTCAGTCCCTCCTGGTGCTGTAATGAAGAGCCTTGTAAATAAGCACAGTCTTTTTCTTTTTTTGGCTGCATCGCATGGCGGCACAAGGAACTTCCCCTTCTCTGACCAGGGATTGAACCCGCACCCACTGCACCCCCTGCAGTGGAAGTGTGGAGTCTTAACCACTGGACCACTAGGGAAGTCCAAGCACACAGTCATTTAAGGTACCACTTATCCTTATACACAGCCCTCAGAAATTCTTAACCAGGGGTGTGGGGACCTCTAAGAAGTCAGCAGATATAAAATTCAGGGAGACAAACTGAAGGACTCTAGAAAGTTGGAAGGGAAAAAGTTTCCCTCTTTATTTACACTAAGGTCTAACTGAAATTTAACATTTCCTTCCATTATGAATGCAGGCAACAAACTCACAGTAGTTGGCAGTATCTGTGACTCTCTCTTCTTATATGATTGAAGATATTTTGAAAATATTTACACTCATCTCCTTTGTCATTGTGGTAGTAAAGGAAAACTGTTTCTTTACTCACCACACTTCTGACACCAAATGTGTGGCGGTTTTCCCCACATCAATCAATTTTCCAACTCTCTGGGCACCAACTGGGTGTCCTATAATTTTATTCAATTCTGAGACTATCTACCTGGAGGTATCATCAAGACTCCACAGCTTTAAGACCCTAGTCCCACAGCACTGCCTTCAATTCAGATTCCAGTCACAGTCATGGGGCCCTATGGTACCATACTTCTGTCTGACTTGGCTACAAAATTGGGGGTTCCCACATACCTCCCCTCAGGTTCGATAATTTGCTACAATGGCTCAGCAAACTCGGAAATATTTACTTAGTTTACCAGTTTATCATAAAGGATATGATAAAGGACATAGATGAACAGCCAGAGAAGAGGTGAGGTCTGGAAGGGTTGAGCTCAGGAACTTCTGTCCTCGTGGAGTTGGGGTGCACCACCCTCCCAGCATGTGGACGTATTCACCATTCCGAACTCTATGGTTTCGAGATTTTCATGGAGGCTTCCTCATGATTATTAACTCAATCCCCAGTGCCTCTCCCCTACCTGGAGGATGAAGGGTAGGATTGAAAGTTCCAAGCTTCTAGGGCAGTCCCTGGCGGTCCAGTGATTAGGAATCCTCGCTCTCACTGCTGATGGCCTGGGGTTCGATCCCTGGTCGGGGAACTAAAACCCCATGAGTCACGCAGTGGGGCCAAAAAAGAAACAGTTCCAAGCTTCCAATCTGGTGAGCAGCCCCCTTACTGAAGCTAACCAGGAGCTCACCAAGAGTCACCTCATTAGAACAGAAGATGCTCCTATCACCCAGGAAATTCCGAGGAATTTAGGAGTTCTGTGTCAGGAACTGGGGGCAGAGACCAAATATATGTTTCTTATTATGTCACTGGGAGGTAGTTATTAGACTTTCTGTTGGATTGAATTATGTTACACTTTAATAAAGAAACATATATATTATTATATCACACAGTTTTCTAAAAATTTTTTTGATATCTGTATTTCAGTGTAATTTCTTTGCTTTGTAATCTTATGTTTTTTTGTTTTTTTGTTTTGCGGTACGTGGCCCTCTCACTGTTGTGGCCTCTCCCGTTGCGGAGCACAGGCTCTGGACGCGCAGGCTCAGCGGCCATGGCCCACAGGCCCAGCCGCTCCGCGGCATGTGGGATCTTCCCGGACCAGGGCACGAATCTGTGTCCCCTGCATCGGCAGGCGGACTGTCAACCACTGCGCCACCAGGGAAGCCCAATCTTATGTATTTTTTAGTGGTGGTAAACTATACATAATATAAAATTTACCATTTGAACCATTTAAAATGTACAGATCAGTGGCATTAGGTACATTCACAATGTCGTGCAATCATCACCACCAGCCATCTCCAGAACTTTTCCGTCTTCCCAAACTGAAACGGGGTATCCATCAAACAGTAACTCCCTATTGCCCTCTCTCCCACCGTCCCCCAACCAACCACCATTCTACTTTCTGCCTTTATGCATTTGACTATTCTAGATACCTCAGATGAGTGGACTCGTACAATATTTGTCCTTTTGCGTCTGGCCTCTTTCACTTAGCATCATGTCCTCAAGGTTCACCCATGTTGTAGTGTGCGTCAGAATTTCATGTCTTTCAAGGCTGAATAATATTCCATGGCATGCACGTACCATTTTGTTTATCCATTCATCTGTTGTTTTGAGTTGTTTCTGCCTTTTGACTATTGTGAATAATGCTGCTATGAACATGCGTGTGCAAATATTTCTTTGAATCCCTGCTTTCAGTACTTTTGGGTGTATACCCAGGAGTGGAATTTCTTGATAGCATGGTAATCCTATGTAAAATATGTAAATCCTATGTAAAATCCTATGGTAATTTTTTTGAGGAATATGTATTTATTTTTATACATGAAAAGTATTCTGAGATAAGAAACATACCAGGGGCCCGTTATACATTATTTTGGCATGCCTGTCTCGGCCACCAGATGGGGGACTTCTTGACAAGGGCTGCCCTGGTCCTTGGGGCCCCTCAGTTAGCTCTTCCAGAGGTGTAGTAAATGCATTCAGCGCCTAAAGGGCGAAGTCAACAGAGAGGGAGAGTTAGGCTTGAGGATGACTAATCAAAGGTGCCCCAATTCCTACCTGTGCCTCTTCCTAGATGTACAATAACCTGAGGCAAAGTAACCTTCCTAGGCCCTGGCTTCCCATCCATAAAATGATCTACATCATCGGATTAATTTCCATCGTGAACCTACAGCCTAGCTTTTAGCATAGTGCCTGGCACGCGTTAGGCGCTCAACAATTTTGTTCCTGTTACCTGCGGGAGCAAAAGAAAGCCCTGGGCAACCTGCCTGGAGGCTTCTGGCCCGAGGTTGCTGGGGAGGGGTCGGGCGGCCCTCCCCTACCCTGGACCACCCTCCAGGCTGGCGCAGGAGTGTACAGGGAGGGGCCGGTGGCTACGTTCCAATCTCCGGTACTAGCGCCGCGTCCCCGCGCCTCAGGACCGTCCCGCCTCCCCGGGGTTGCATCGCCGACCGTCCCCTCCTTGTATCCTCGGGAGCCCGGCGGTCCGCGGGTGCGCCCCGGTCTGGGCAGCAGCGGTTGGCCCTCCGCGCCGGCGGGCGGCGCTAGTCCGGACCCGGCTGGGGGAGGTGCTCGGGCCGGGCTGCTCTCGGCGGCGGCGCACGACCGTCCGCGGGGCGGGGACGCGGCGGCGGTGGCGGTGGCTCCGCGTTGCCGGAGCCCGAGCGCGCAGGCCCGTCCCGGCGGGCGGGTGGCCGGGGCGGGGGCGCCATGTGGTTCATGTATGTGCTGAGCTGGCTGTCGCTCTTCATCCAGGTGGCCTTCATCACGCTGGCCGTCGGTGAGAGTGCGCGACCCCGGCCCGCGCGGGCTCCAGCTCCGGCATCTGTGCTCGCCGGGGGTCGCATCACGAGGGCGCCGGAGAGAGCCGGGAGACCCCCGCCCGGTGCTTCCGGCCTTCGCATCCCCCTTCCTGCCCCGCCTGGTCCTGCCCCTCCTCCTGACCCCAGTAGCCTAGCCTGACCTCGGGTCCTTCCAGGAGTCACAGAGTCCGCCCCAGCGGTGCCCGGGGGAGGCTGACTCAAGTGCCCCTTGCCCGCGCGCGGCCGACCGCTGCCGCGCCCTCCGTCGCGGGGCCGGCAGCACCGAACTTTTCCCAGACACCTACCCCCGCCCTTTCGCCTGGGGCCCTTGGTGCTTCCCACTCACTCTGACTTTGACGGGCTTTCCCTTTTTGGCTAGTTCCTACTCTTGATCTCAGCTGAGACTTCACCTCCTCCAGGAAGCCCTCCTTATGGGGTTTGACTTGTCCTACTGGGATCGTCTGACACCCCTTCCCACTCAACGCCCCCCACCCCCGCAGAGCTGGTCAGGGAAGGGAGCTCGTCTGTCTCGTACTGTACTCAGCTCTCAGCCCAGCACCTGGCGCATACTAAATGCCAACGAATATTTATTGAATGAGTGAAAGAAATTCCCTTTTATGGGTCAGAGGTTAGGTTTGTGCTGAGGCATCAAATACAGGTTTCCATTCACTTTTATGAAATCTCTCCTTAGTTGTCCTGACAGAGTTTTACTTCCGACTTGGGAGGGTTACACACGGATTGTTTGGTTTGTTCCTTACCTAATGGAGTCATGAAAGGTTGAGTGGAATCCAGCTGCAGAGAGAGGGGTGATCAGCATGGTGGGAGTGACCCTGGCTAATGTTCTCCCTGCTTGCTTCCCCCCACCAGCGGCCGGACTCTACTACCTGGCAGAATTGATAGAAGAATACACAGTGGCCACCAGCAGGATCATAAAATACATGATCTGGGTAAGTGGCAGTTTTCCCCAGGATCCCCCTCACTCTTGCCCTGCCTCAAAAGGAGGAAGTGGGGAAAGTTTGGCCTGGGTGATGAGACCTGTGTCCTCGCTGTATCCTGAGGGTACCACCCACTACCTCCCTGCCCTGTACCTTGTCCCCTGGGTCTGCTCTCCTGGGCCTAGGTCTTCCCTGGCCTCCTTCCCCAAGTGGCATCGCTTCACTGCGGGCCTCGTTCTTGGTTCCTTAAGGCGAGAGCTGAGTGCCCATTCTCTGTTGACAGGACTGTGGCTTTGCCTTTGCCTTTGACCGCCTTCAGTGGTCTTAGCCCCTTGCTCTGCTTAACAGCATTTAGAACTGAGAGGAACCTTAAGGACAGTTTTGAGTACTTGTTCTTTGCCCTCTTTCTAACTGGATCAAGTGACTTGTTCTAAGAGGGAGACACCTTCCCTGCCCCAGGCCCTGCCCTGCAGTGGATAGATTTCTGCAGCTGCAGGAAAGGCTGGGGAGGGGCTGGGGGCACGTTTGGACAGGACGAGCCCAGTGCCTCTCAAGTCACCTGCTGTCAGCAGCCACTTCCACTTTGGGCATGGCCTCGGGCAGGGAGTTAGTGGTGGAGACAAGACCGTAGCTCTCAGCTCTGGGTTCAGAGGCCCAGCTCACGGGTGTTGGTACAGGAATTAGACCTTCATTCAACCAACTGCCTGCCTTTTGTTGAGCACTGACAGCTATAAGCCCTTCAGAACAATGTTTTTCAAACTGCAGGAAGGATTCATTATTGGGTTGTGCAATCAATTCAGTAGATCATTATCAGCATTAAAAAAAAAAAAAGGGAATGGGAAAGACTAGAATTGAAACCTGAACTTTGATCACGTATATGTACATGTGTTGGGGTCACAGTGTAAACTATTTTTCTTACTGTGGGTTGCTGTCAAACAAACTGAGATTGAAAAGTGCTGCCCTTTGGGAGCTGAGAGACTAGCTGGGGAGGTCAGAACTGTGACTGTGAAACAAGGAGAGACTGAAACATGAACAGAGTGTTGCCCTGAGTAGGCTGGGGGTTAGTGAGTCCAGAAAGGCTGCCTGGAAGAAGCTCCCCGCACTGTGTGCCTCTGGTTGTTTTCAGTTCTCCACAGCTGTGCTGATTGGCCTCTACGTTTTTGAGCGCTTCCCCACCTACATGATTGGTGTGGGCCTCTTCACCAACCTTGTCTACTTTGGCCTCCTCCAGACCTTCCCCTTCATCATGCTGACCTCGCCTAACTTCATCCTGTCGTGCGGTGAGAGGGGACATAGTTGGGGAGGCAGCTGAGTTGGTTGGACATGCCCAGCTCAGTCAGGGCACTGAAGGGGATATAAAGAAAAGAGGCAAACCACTGAGGTCCTCCAGGAGGCCAGGCTGATTGGAGGTTGGGGTTGTCACACATGAGGAGCCTAGAGCCCACGTTGGCTCTAGTGACTAGAATTTGGGGGGCTGGGATACTCAGAAAGGGAGGGCTTTCCTAGGGAGATGTTTGACAAAGGGTTTGAGAAGGGACAAGAGGTGGGTTGGCTGAGCAGTTATAGCCCCTAAGAAACCACTTGGCCAGGAAAAGCCCAAAGCCTTTCCCTGGCCTGCAGGCAATTCCCCACCCAGTCCTCTGGCCCAAAGTCATGATTAAGACGAGCCTCCTGGGGCTCTGGGGCTCCCTGCAGTCAGCTGCCTTGGGGTTGACAGACCCCAGTGTTTGGAGGACCCTGGCCTTCCTGCCTTTGCTCTGCCACCAGTTTCTGACCCCGGGGAGTCATTTCCCCTTTCTGGCCTTAGCTTCACCATCTGTTCAGTGATGTTTAGGAGACTCATTTGGCACATAGATGCTATAGTTATTCTTGGAAAAGGTTCTAGACAGTATCTGGTTACCGGGATTGCCTTTTCTCCCTTTAATCATTACTGGTCATCATAGCCTTTGGTCAAGATATCAGATTGATTGGGGTTTCTTAGAGCTGCTTTTCTGTTTCTGTGAGAGAATCTGGAAAGAGACTGTTACTAGGGCACAGTGTTAAAGCCAGGACTGAGTGTCTTGGTGTGATTCCACCAAAGGATTTGTTCTGTGGGGATTGGTGTGAGGAGTCCTTCCCTGGAGACCAGCCTCCTCTTGCGTCTTCCCGGGGGGAGGGTGCCCCCCAATCCCCCCACCCCTTGGGGAGCTCCCTTGGCTTCCCTTTGTCACTCCCCTGACTTGCCCTCTAGATGCCTGGGAGAGTTTTCCTGAAGATCTGTGGGTGTCAGGTACCATCCTGTCTTCCAGTACGCCCTCGCCCTAGAGCACGGCTGGGAGCGGCAGAGCTGTGGTTCTCTGCCTTAGAAGGGGGGAGGCAAGAGAGGAGAAAAGAGGAAAGACTCGTGGCAGTTGGCTGTGGGGTGTGTGTGAGGGGTGTTGGGTGTGAGGGGTGTTGGGTGTGAGGGGATGCCTCGTTCTGGCGCCTGCCCTGCACCTCACCGTGGGAGCCGGCAGGAGTGCCTGTCTCGGAGCAGCGAGTCCCCGGGACCTCTCTCTGAATTTGGCTGCATGCTAAGGAGGTGGTGGGATCCAGAACATACCAGTTCACACCAGTGAACCTTGTCCTGAGGACGGACCCCTCCCCCAGAATTTTGAGGAACCCTAAGATTGCACTGCAAACCGTCTAGCAAACTGCGCCCTTTCCTTCCTGAGGAGTGAGAGCCTCCTCCCTGCTGCCCCGTCTGGAGCGGACTCCTTGGGAGCGTGTGCTCTGCGCGCCCGTGACATCCTCCCACACAGCCCTGCGGAGCTCTCTTCCGGACTCACGGCCGCTAAAGCCCAGGTCAATTGGCACCGTGCTTTGGAGTGTGTAACGCTGGAGTCTCGTTTTTATAATATTCAAAGAGTGTTTTACCTACTTCTAATTGGATTCATGAGTGCCCTCGGCAGGTGGGGGGGCTAGTTCTTCCATTCTAACAGACGGGAAACTGGGTTCTGGAGAGTAGCGTGCTTGGCACAGAGCCATACTCTGAGCTGGGTGTGAAGTCAGGGCTAAGACTCGGCTTCCAACCTCCAGGGCCTTGTGAAGGTTGAAAGTCTGCTTTATGTAATCCGCCCCAGAATAAATGACTCTTCATTCCCTCAACAGGGCTAGTGGTGGTGAATCATTACCTAGCGTTTCAGTTTTTTGCAGAGGAATATTATCCCTTCTCAGAGGTAAGAAGTATTCAGTTCGTCATCGAACTACTAGCCGGGACAGAGCGAGTGAAAGGGACTTGCGTGATTTCTTTGTGAACTTGGCTATGATTTGAAACTGCGTTTATTCAGGGATGACACATTTTTTTAAAAAATGGTATAGATGACTTTAGAAAGCAGTGTGGATGAGGAGCAGGGACCCCTTTGGCTGTGGTGGGGAGGACACTGCTGTCTCCCAGTGAGTCCTTTGGGGCTGCCGGCATCCCAGCCTAGCATCCTAAGGTCAGGAAGGGGCGGTGGGGTGGCCTGGTCTGACGCAGACCTCACAGGGCAGGGGTGGGCCGCAACCCTGAACCCTGCTACTCCAGGTTGAACCCCTGGGGAAGAACAAGGTCACTTCTCAGGGAACATGGGCAATTCATGGTTTCGCCCTCCACCTGCCTCCTTCGGTTCAGAGGAGTTGCTTGTCCTAGTGACCACGATTTGGGGATTGTGGCCACGCAGTCATCTTTGGTCTCCACCTTTCCCCACTGAATTTTTTCCATGTCTGGGGGTGTCCTGTCTCTGCTTCCCGGGCCCTGGTCCCCTTCAGAGATCAAGTGTGGGGCACGCTTGACCGCCTCTCTGAGATACATGGTGAGCACACCTGGCCCAGCCTTGGCATCTCCAGGGGCACCCTCATCTCAGTGTCTCTGTTGCCAGGTCCTGGCCTATTTCACTTTCTGTCTGTGGATAATCCCGTTTGCGTTCTTTGTGTCACTGTCGGCTGGGGAGAACGTCCTGCCCTCCACCATGCAGCCCGGAGGTGAGAAGGGGTTTGTAAGGTGGGAGGCATGGTGGGAGGACGCCAGCAAGGCCTGACTTGCTGGGGGAGCTGGAGCCCGCCCTGTGATGGAGACACTTGGACTCTGGGTGGGCAGAGCTGTGTTCTCACTCACTCACACACACACACACACACACACACACACACACACACACACACACTCATCTCCCTGCCTGTGTCTCCACAGATGACGTGGTCTCCAATTACTTCACCAAAGGCAAGCGGGGCAAACGCTTAGGGATCCTGGTTGTCTTCTCCTTCATCAAAGAGGCCATTCTACCCAGTCGGCAGAAGATGTACTGAACTTCTGCGGAGGGGATGCTGGGGCAAGATCAGGAGAGTCAGGCCCCTGGGCCTCTGCAGTAGGTGGGGGCCGGGAGCTGGAAGGCACCTTCCCCCAGCGCTGGCCCTCCTTCCCTCGACTCCCCCGGAAGTCCCCGTCCCCACCGTCCTCAGGAGGCTCAGCTTGGCTCAGATCTGATGCTGCCAGAGGCTGAGGCCTCAGAGGGCACCAGGGAGGATGCGGTGCCTGCTTAGCCAGGAGGCCGTGGTCCACCTGGGTGTGCAGAAGCTGAGCTCCCGTGGCCCTCCCGCCCCCTCCTGTGATGGGTCCGGAGTTCTGGCTCAGCCAGGGCAGGCAGGGCAGGGGCTGTGAAGCTGGAGAGCAGACAGTGATCATTGCTATGGGCAGATGGCCATGGGGAGGGGCCGTGGCTTAGCACTTGCAAGAGAAAGTTTTTGCTGTTGAACTGTGATTTCTGTCCAAGTGCTGATTCCCGTTTGAATAAAGATTCTAGGTGGCCCTGTTTGCCTTAATACCCTGAAAGTTCATCTTCCTTTCTTCCTGCTGACCTTCCGCCTGGACTGGCTTTTCTGCGCCAGGGGCTCCTTTCCTGGGTTTGGGTCTTGCCTTTCCAAAGGGACTGTGCTTGTGGCCCTTAGTGGGAAGGGGACAGAGATGCGGAGCCGAGCCTGGAGTGGGAGGCGGGGGAGTGGGGATGGATGCAGCCTTTCTTAATCCCCTTCTCTCTCCTTCCATCTCTTCTTTCCTCAGGGCTCTGTGACTGTCAGACTGGGGGCAGAGAGGGGATGGTGTGGGACTGGGTTAGATTTTTCAGGAGAACATGTACAGTATCCTATTTATAAGTCTTTGCCTAGGGAAGAGAGTGGTTTCTGGCTGAATTCTATCTCAGGCTCGAGGAGAAACATTAAAAATTGGCTTCCTGGCAGCCTGGGCTACAGCCTGTTTTGTAAGAAACAGTGCTGGTGAGAGAAGCTGTTTGTCACTCTAAGAGCACACGAGGGCTGACCCTCTTCTGAGTGGTCTTCGCTCCTGGGGAGGTGATCCGTCTTCTAAAAAGGCAGGCCAGGTCCTGGGCACAGGCCAGCATTTGTTGACCTTGCATTCCAACTACAGTGCCTTACAAGTACTCAGCAGTACATATGTGAATGAAGTCCCCACGAGAGCCATTACCGGATGTGTCCTATACCTCAAAGCAAAGCAGACAGGTGCAGAGATGGACTGCACACATGTGGTACCTTTCAGCCACAGGGAAGACCTCTGTGCTTGAAATCTTACCTCTACATCCTGCCTCAAGTCCCACCATAGCCCTTCATTTCCTTGGGTCTAGCATTTCCATTCTCTTAAAAATACCAGCCTTCCCCTTTCCTGGGGAGGAACAGCACATTTTGGCCTTCTCTCAGTGGCACTGAGATTGCCAGGCCCTTTTGTCCTGTGCAGACAAGGGAGGACAAGGTGGAGGGCACTGGAGGCCAGTGTCCTGACTGCTGGCCAGCAGCTGGCCTTGCTCTCCCTTGCTGTCCATTTCTTTGTTTCTCACCCCAATGGTGTGGCTTTGCCCTCCATTCACTCCACTGCCAGTGTTCTGGGGGTTGCCAGTGGCTTTGTGCTAAGTCCAGCAGACCCTCTTCATATCTCCTCTTTCTGGATCTGTGCAGCATCGGGCAGGGCTCGTCACCCCCAGCGTCCCGAGCACTTCTGTGGCTGGTTCTCCCTCTCTGGCTGCTCCTTTCCGGGTCCTGTGCAGGCCCTTCCATTCACCCCCTGTGCAGTGGGGTTTCTCAGGGTTCGGTTGTGGGTTCCCTGGAGGAGCCCATCCGTGCTGATGGTTTCAAGGAATTGAAAGCTGACAGCCAGCCCCAGCATCCCTCTCGGTCCTCTGAACCACAGTTCTGCTGCCTTTGGGCACACAGACAACTCTCATGGCCCAGATAGCACTTGGTGCCACCCTTTGCAACCTGCCTTTTTTGGGTACCTGCCTTGGCCCCAAGATCACTCAGGAGCCTGACCAGAAACCTGCTTTCTCTTTCTGCCCTGACATCCAATCTCTAACAACTGTCAAGTTTACCTTCTTAACATCTCTTGATTTGAGCCACTTCCACTGTCAGCAGCTTTCACCTGGATTATTGTGACAGCCTCCTTCTGCTTCTCTATCCCACAGCCAGAGGTGTCTTTCTAATGCATGGTTGATCCAGTCACTCCCTGGCTTACAACCTTCCATGGCTCCCCACTGTCAGGATGAAGTCCAGACCCCTTAGCATGGCTTGTGAGGCTCGTGGTGTCCCGGTTCTTGCTCGCCTCTCTGGCCTCATCACTTGCCACCTTGCATTCTGATTTTCAGCCTCCTGTATCCAGAGATGCCACTTTAATTCCCTTTCTTCTGCTCGCCTGAGTACCTTCTCTGTCAGTTCTCAACTTAGATTTCACTTCCTCCAAGGAACTTTGAATGTCCCCTCTCTCTCCAGCACACCACACAGATCACTCTGGGCTTACTTGCCTGCTTACTGGTTTATCTCCCCATTAGACTGTAAGCTCCTTGAGGGCAGGGATTGTCCTTCAGTTTTTGTATCAACCGTGCCTAGCTTGGCACCTGGCACATAGAAAGTACTCAATAAATGTTTGTTTAATGAATGATTTGTAGTGGTGTGTACAGGGGGTAGCAGGGGACCTAGGATAGCTTCCTGGAGAAAGTACAAGTGCTTTCAGTCTCAAACTGAAGCCATAGGTCCTCCCTCCCTTCTCCAGAAAGGCTGCCTGTGCCGCCCTGTACTGCAGAAACCCCAGTGGCAGCTGGGAACGGAGGATGGCAGCCCATAGTGGCAGGGAAGCCAATGGCAGTGTGACACATTAGCTCTCTTCCTCCCTGTTTTGGATCTGGACATGCCGAGTGAGGCTTAGAACCTGCAGCAGGAAGGACTTAATATGAACAAGAGGCAGAATTTCCCAGTGGTCCCTCATCCTGGAATCCTTGTCCCTGGTGAGCTGTTGTGTGTGAGGAGGGGAAATGGGGACACCAAGGTGTCACTTTTACAATGGTAGGGCCCAGGATACAGGAGGATCCCCACTCTGAGCCTTGGTCTACTGCCCTAACTTGGATCTCCTGGGGGGTCCAAGAGATTCCTTTGTGGAGAGAAGGGAGACCTGGGAGCTGGGTTTTGTCTGGGAGGGGGCTCCAATCCTTGAGCTTGGGGGTGGGCAGCCTGTGGGCACTCCCCCTTCCTCCCCATCCGGACAGAATCACCACACCTCAGCCTTCACTGGGCAGCCTCCAGTCGGGAGGCTACCAAAATAAGTTTAAGTGGGGGGTGGTTTGGGGGAGGGCAGAGTGGGGAGCCCTTGATGGGCTCGCACAGCTGCCAGGAAGCCTTCGTCAAATGTCTCTCGCAGGTTCATGCTCAGTGTCGGTCCAGAAGGTGCCATCACCCAGGCGCCGCTTCCGGGGCACCTCTCTCATGGTGACAGAACAGAAGCCCTGGGGCACCTTCATCCTGCACGGCTGCACCGACGGGTACAGCTCGCGGATGATCACCTCTAAAGGCAGCCGGGGCACAGGCGCCACCTGGTTGCCTGCCACCGTGCGCAGGAGCGCACCGCCGTGCCCGTCGGACCTCACCTCAAGGAAGCAGCGGAAGTCATGCTCCGGCCTGGGGTCGGGATGCACGCCTAGGCGGATGCCCTGCGGGTAGCCGATCTGGGCGGTGGGGGACCTGACAGGGTTGTTGCTGCGATTCCACACCTTGGGCCGCCTGACCATGGGCTGCTTGCAGGTGGGTATAGGCATCACCGAGGGCTGACTGGGCTGCAGTGTCTGTCGCAGGCGCGCCTCTCGGGATGGGTAGAAGCTCCTGGGAGGCCACAGTGCCCCGTGCTTGGGGGTCTTGGAGAGCACAGTGGCCTGGGGTGGAGGACGGGGCTCTCCCTGAGTGTTGCGGATCAGGGATCGGCCTTGGGGCAGCAGCTTGCGATGGAGCCACTTCTTGAAGTCAGCTTCTCTCAGAATTTGGTGCTCTTTCTGCAATATCAGAAAGCACAAGATAGTTCTGGAGGGCTACTCCCCCTGTGCTTCTGTGGAAGGGGGCCCTGTGGCTGCAGCCCTGGAAACCTCAGGTTTCTGACTGAGTAAATACCTTCCTGCCTCCGGGGAGCCCGGAGTCTGATGAGAGAAACCCCTGCCTGTGGGAGCCCTTGTTCTGATGGGGAGACAGCCACTGCCTGGAGGGGGCCCCTGGGCTCATGGGACAGACAGAGCCTTTCCCATACGAGAGACCTCCAATCTGATGGAGATACAGCCTCTGCCCTAGGTGAGGTCTCCAACTTGAGGGGGGAGACACAGTCCCTGCCCTATGGAAAAACTTGAGTCTTAATGGGGGAGACCAGCCTCCACCCCCACTAAAGGAGTTCCCAGTCTGACGGTGGAGACATGTCCTGCCCTAAGAGAGTCTCTGGGTTGATGGGGAAAAAGGCAAATGAGTGATGCAGACTTATCCTTGACCCTGGAAGGAGAAAGCAGAAAAGTTTGAAAGGCTAGGAACTGGATGGAGCTAATCTGGGCAGGCTTCTTGGAAGTGGTGGGCCTTGAGTGGTCAGTGTAGGGAGAGAGACAGTTTTGGCTGGTTCTCCAGGCTGGGTGGTGGTGCTCTCTGTCCTTGCCTCCACTAGAGCTGAACCTTCAACTCGTCACAGAACCGACCCCTTCCCCCCTCCCCACCTCAGTGTCTCACTTCCCAGACTGTTGCTAAGCAGTCAAGTGGTTTGGAGATTGACCCAGCTTCAGATGTAGGCTCTGATTAGGCTAAGCCAATCATAATAATTCCATCAGCCTCGCCCCAGACCTAAGTCAGTCAACACATGGCTTTCTTTTAGCTCTAGGGATTGGAACGAGAATGGACACATGATCCAGTTGAGGCCAATAAGAGGTAAGGGGAGATCTTCAAGGGGCTTCTGGGAAATCTTAGAGCCACGGGAACAGATGGGCTTTGCCTCCTCTGGATACATACATGACTATGAAGGCTGGTGACACTGACAATGGAGGGTGGGACAGGGAAATTTGGTGAGGAATGCACCTGGAACAGAGCTGGGGTACCGGATTTTGCCAGCCCCGAAGCCCTCCCAACTCCTGGATCCACTTAGGATTCCCAGCATCTTCTTTTGGGGTTTTCTGGTTCTTACATCCTATGTAGTTATACCTGCTTAAAATCCTTTATTCTCCTTTTCTGTCCCAGCTGAGGTCTGACATTGATCTGGGCCCCTGCCGGGTCTCTAGCTTGTCAGTCTCCAGGTCACATCTGATCCCCTGGCTGTACTGAATTTGCACTTCTTGACAAACTCCATGCTCTCATGTGCCCCTATGCCTCTCCACAGGGCTCTCTGTTCCTTCTACCAGGTTAGTCCTTTCCTGATTCTTCATATGGCCAGCTGCTGCCCACCTTTAAAGAGTCCTCTTGAGCATTATCCCTTCGGCACCCTCCTGGAGCCCTCCTCCTCAGAGGAGGGGGCGAGGAGGCTCTTTCTGGATGGGACCACTTCTAGCCACTCTTCTAACTAACTGTGCACGTGGGTCCCTGCCTCCTCTGCTCACATGCCTGGATGGCCGGTGCCCCTGCCCGTCCTACGGGCCCTACCCCTTACTTGATACCCAGTCAGGTAGTCCTCCTCCATGAGGGCCAGCTGGTTCTTGAGCCTCTTTAGTTTCCCCATCTCACGGGCAAAGTCCTTCTTGTCCTGTTTCCACATGGCATCCTTCAAGAACCTGGAGCCGAGGCGGGGGGTGGGTGTCATTCCCCAGTGGCTGAGCTTCGCCCTGGGCAGGGAAGACTGGCTGCTGCTGAGGGCCTGGGTGGGAGTGGGCAGACCTGCCAGAGGTGAGATGAGCAAGATGACCCATCCCCACTGCCCGAGGCCCCCACCCTCCTGCCGAGGAGCTGGGGCCTCACGGCAGTGCTAAACCCCAGGGGTGAGGCCCTGTGGAGAGCCCTGGGAATAGCATCTTGGGGAGAGGCCCCCTCTGCAGACTCATCCCCAGACCCTCCTCTTCCATGCTCAGCTCTGGGTGAGGGCCCTGGGGAAGGGTGGCAGGCACGATTGGTTCTCACAGCCTCACCGGGCACAGATGCGGTGGTTCCATATTTTGCAGTAGTCAATGGGCTTGCAGCCCATGGCATCGTGGGCATGAACATTGGCACCTTTCTGCACCAGGACCTTCACACAGCTCAGCAGGCCCTTGTGGGCTGCCAGGTGCAGGGGTGTGGAGCCGTTGCATGTCTGACTGTGGAGGGCCCCGCCGGGGCGGGTGGTGGGGGGAGGGGAAGAGGGCAGAAAGGAAGGACGAAGGGCATCTGCCTGTCAGAGAGGCGAGCCAACCAGCTTCCAGGCCTGCTCTGCCACCAGTCCACTGCGTGACCCTGGCATGTCCCTCCTCCTCTCTGTACCTCAGTTTCTTCAACTGTAGAAGGAGGGCTTGGACTAAATGAACAGCAACAGTCTGATGGTGGGGTATGTGACCGTGAGGAAACGCTAGAAGGAGAGCTGGTTGGCTGGAGCCCAGAGACCACTAACCTCATCTCCTCTTAAGCCACTCAGCCCTCCTGCCCCTTCCCCACACCTAGCCATGGCCCACAAGGCCTGCGTGGCCGGGGCCCTGCTTCCTCCCCAGCTTTGTCCTCTGACCTTGCCCCACTCTCTCTCAGCATGGCCTTTACACCTCTGCCTGGAACACTTTTCCTTGGCTTTGCTAGGCTGGCTCACCTCTCCATTCTCTCCTTAGAGGTAACTGCTCTTCCCAAATAGATCTTCTCCCTGCCCGCTTTACTCACCACCCCACCACCCTGTTTATACCCTTCATAACCACTTAACCACACTCTGTCATTTTGTTCATTTATTAGTTTGCTAATTGGCTGTCTGCTCCTGCACTAGTATATCAGCTTTACGAGGGCAGGGACCATTGCTGTATGTTCACCATTGTATTCCTCAACTCTGGCCTAGCGCTTAGCACATTACATGCTGGATAAGTATTTTGAATGAATGCAGTCTCCTATACGCCATCCATGCACTTTCCATGCACTTTCTCAATTATCACAATAGTCTCACGTGATAGGCACTGTCATCCCCCCAAATTTCAGTTGAAGACACTGAAGCAGTATTTCCCAAACTCTGCTGCAAATGAGGAACAGCTGGGGATCTTTTGAGCCTTCCAGAGTCCAGGCCACACCTCAGACCAATTAAATGACAACCTTTGGATTGGAACACAGGCATTGGTATTTTTGAAGCTCCCCAGGTGATTCCAGTGTACAGACAGGTTTGGGAACCAGAGCACTGAGGCTTAGGGTTGAGTGACTTGCCTGAGGCGTTTCCGTCTGGTAGCAGGTAGCAAAGCTGGGACACGAACTAGGTCTATCCTCTCCCAAAATCTCTTAACCACGACACCATGTGGGCTCTCTGACTGTTCACGTGGGAATCAATCCTTGTCACCCCATAGCCCCTCTGCCTGTCCTGCTTGGATCTGCCTGCCTGGAAGTGAGGTTCTTATCTGACCAGCCTCCAAGCCACTCTCCCCTCATAGGCTGGACTCACGTGTTGAGGGCTGCCCCTTGCTTAATCAGATAGTGAATGCAGGGCAGGGCCATGGTCTTGTTGTCACTATGGATGACAAGGTGTAGAGGTGTCTGGCCATTGTTGGTGGGCAGGTCCGCGGGAAACTTGTACTCCTCCACCAAGACCTGCAGGCATGCAAGCTCACCGCTCTGGGCTGCAAAGTGGATGGCAGTGAAACCCTGCGGGGGCCAGAGGAGGCAGGAAGAGGCTGAGCAGGACTGGCACCCCAGGGCCCACCACCTAACCTAGAGAGCAATTTCTTGGGGTTACTCTCCCCCTCTTCTCTGTGCCCCCGGGGAATCGCACGTACCCCTTTCGCACTCCCGTATCGCTCACCCTTCCTCGCTCCCCCAAAATGGCCTTCCAGACGGTTGGAAGGTGAATTAGGACCATCTACCCAGAAAAGGACATCTCCGGATGCTCCACTGTCACACTTCGCCAGGTAACTACTACGTACGGAGCTCTCTGTGGGGTGGAGACGACTTCGGTCCCCGCCCCTGAGCTCCGAGGCCTTACCTTGTCATCGGCGGGGATTTCCCCCCGGTGCCGATTTAGACAGAACCGCAACCATTCCAGGTTGCCTAACGAGGCCGCGAACAGCTCGTGGTAGCTCCCGATCGCCCTCTGGTCCCACACCTCGGCTAGACGCACGGAGCTAGAGCAGGCGTGGGGAGGAAGGCGGCAGTGAGCCGGGCAGCGGCGGCCTGCGGGGCCCGCGCGGGCCAGGCCCCCACGTGCACGAAGGCCTTTCTGGAGGCCGGGCCAGGGCGCGCTGCGCGGCAGGGCAATGGGGACGCGACCGTCGTCGAGGGCTCCGGGCACCGCTCAGGAGGCGAGCCTGACCCGGCCGTCCCCCGCCGCTCCACGCCCGGCCGCTCCGGGAGGCCCGAGCGGTTTCCCGCGCCCCGACGCCCGCACACCCGCTCCCAGGCCCACCTGGGCCGCCGGGCCGCCGAGTCGCCGCAGCTGGCTGACACCTTCTCCGCCAGCCGCATGGGGACGACCCCTGAAAGGCGCCGCCGCCCGCGGGGTGCCGCCCGCCCGCCGAGGTTCCAGCTCGCGCTCCAGGGGTCGAGCGGGCACTCTCGGGTGAGGGTCGCGGTGTCGGCCCCGCTCGCCTCCTCGGCCCCGGCGCCGCCCAGCCTGCCACCCCACCCCCGCGGCCCAGTCATCCTGGAGACTCGACATCGCACACCCCCCACACTGAAAGACGCGTAGCTTTTGTTTATGATTATAAAATTGGTTAAGTGCTGATTGTACAAAACAGAAAGGACAATGAAGATATTAAAAATCAATCCCACCACCCACAGAAATCACGGTCTATTACTCTATGTGTATGCATATTGTATACGTTTTTGTGCCTCTTTTCATTCAGCGCTAAATTATGAGCTAGCTTCCATTGTCAGTCCACACACTAAACGTGTATTATGACACAACCAGAGCCCAACATCGTGATGGATGCGCTGTCAATTTCACATGTGCTGCAGGAAACTAAATAGCTCATTTCTGGTTGTTTTCTTAGGATGGATTCCTGGGAGTAGAATTACTAAGTGAAAGGAATGAACATTTTTTACTTGTTGATATATGTTTCCAAACTGCCCTCCAGCAAGGTTTTCTATTCCCTTACACTTCCACCTGAAGCGAAACAGGTACACTGTAAATCAGCCACGTGACTTTGGTCAAGTAGCCAAGCAATAAACGTTGCTTGAATCAGTGTTGAGTGTTACTGAACAAACCACATTCTCACCCCTTCTCAGGGGAAACAGACCCCAAGCTTATCAGAGGTCTACTGTGGCCCCAGGGTCGACTCTAGGCTTATCTGGCCACACCACCCACCTCTAATGACCTTCTTCCTTCTGTGCCAGACTTCCCAGTGTTTCCACTGGGAAGCTTTATGATGGAGGGGAGAGGGTCTATTATGACCACAGTGACCTGCAAGGAGAGACAAAAATGCAGATTCTCCAATCAGAAGGACCGCTCCCCCTTTCCAGGTAAACCTCCTTTTGTAGGCCACTTGCCTTCCAGTCCCAGTGGTCAGAAGGAGTCAGCACCTCTCCTGAGCACCTTGAAAACCAGCAACTCCTACTGGATATTTGCCCCAGGTGGGGCCTTAGCAACTGGCTTCAAAGTAAGATAAAGTGACAATGCTTTTCAGGGACAGATTTTGAGGATTTCCTGGAAGCTGAGGGATTCTTTGGGCTGTTGCTTTTGGAATATGAGGATCCAAACAATGGCAGCAGGACCTTATGTCTGTGTTGGGGGTCAGAGGGTGTATCTCAGGATCTCTTCAAGTAAACGCTCTTTATCTTCACCTGGGGTATCTTGCGGTCTCTATAGCGGTGGTTGCAACCCTGGCTGTACATTGGAATCACCTGGCAGGGGGGTGAATATCAATGCAGGGGACTTGTGCCTAGCGATTCAAATTACAAATTGACCCTAGAACAACGCGGGTTTGAACTGCGCAACGCGGGTTCATTCATACGCGCATATTTTTCAATAGTAAATGCTACATGGTCCCTGGTTGGTTGAATCTGCGGATAAGGAGGAACCGTGTTTTATGCAAGGCCAACTCTACGTTATGTGAGGATTGAACCCCACGTTGTTCAAGGGTCAACTAATTGATCTGGTTTAGAGCCTGAACAGTTGGTGTTTTGTAAATTTCTCTAGGTGATTGTCACATGCAGCCAGGGTTGAGAAGGACTTTGAGGCATTCCTGCCTCAGTCCTCTTCCTGAGGAGGCCAGAGGCTGCAGGTGATCCTGAGGAAAGGTCACAGAGTGAGGCAGGGGGAGATGGGAGGAGAGGGTGGCTTTCACCCTAAAGACCCCTCGGCCAGAGCTAGAGCCATGCGGCTGGGCAGACAGTGCCGGATGGAACAACAGAAGCCAGACCACGGGGAGGGCAGATGGCAGAAAATGCCCAGAGGGGGTGGATTTCCTCTCTGGAAGGGGATGGTAAGGGTATATCTCCTGAACAACTGATCTGACAGCCTCCAGGAAAGGGTGACGGAAGGCGGAGGGAAGAGGCAAATCCAGAGAGAAACGGAGGCAGGACCTCAGAGCCTGCTGTCTCCACAGCCTGGTCCCATGCCCAAGGCCTGCTCCTCAGTGCTCCCTAAGCCACTCCAACATCCTTTTGAAGCTTAAGCTATTTTGGATTGTTTCTATCACTTTTTTTTTTTTTTTTTTTTTTTTTTTTGCGGTACGCAGGCCTCTCACTGTTGTGGCCTCTCCCATTGCGGAGCACAGGCTCCGGACGCGCAGGCTCAGCGGCCATGGCTCACGGGCCCAGCCGCTCCACGGCATGTGGGATCTTCCTGGACCGGGGCACGAACCTGTGTCCCCTGCATCGGCAGGTGGACTCTCAACCACTGCGCCACCAGGAAATCCCTGTTTCTATCACTTTTAACTGAAGCCTGACTAGTAAAAACTTCCTGAGGCTCCATAGGAACAAATAATTGGGACCAGTGGGGTGGTCCCTGGAAGATGCTGTGTGGGCCAGGGCACTGTGGAACCCCAGAGGACATTGGGACCAGTTCCTTAGGGGTGGGTGTGCTTTGAACGCCAGGACTGGTTGGTTTGAGCACGGGCACACTCACTTGGGCTAGGGCAGGAGGAGGCTGGCACTTTCACTGTGGCCTGGCTGGTGCTAGCACATTGTCTGAGAATGGTAGTGGGACAGGGGATCTTGGCTGCAAGCAGTTTAAGTGCTCGAGTGATGGGTCTGGTTTCTGGCTGTGGTGGTAATGGCATAGGAAACAGGGCTGCCTGATTTTGAGGTCAGCACCCTGGGTATCCAGCTGTAGTTGTGGGAGGGAGGAATAAAGCTACCTTGATGGGGTAAACACTCCCATCTGCGGTAGGAAGGAAGCTTGAAAGACAGGTCCTAAGAGGTAGGAGAGGGAATGCCTGCCTCTTGAGACCACATTTGGAGAAAGACAGGAATCTGGGTGCCTATCACATTGTGAGCATGGAGGTGGAGTCTGTTCAGGACAGGAACCCCAGAGAGCCAGTCATATCTCTTAACCAGATTTCCAAATTGTGTGCCCATTTTCTTATCTGTTCTCCCTAGTACTCTCAATGAAGGCGTCAAATCTGAATGAGTCCTTTGCTTCAGCCTCAGAGCGATTCCATAGGATCAGCAGGACCATAGCTGGGCTGGTGTTTTCACCCCGCCACCGAGTGTCTCAGAGATTGGAGGTTATCATGAAGCTTTCAGTAACGGGGAGATGATTTAATCAGGCTAGCACCTGAGTATCATGCTTAATGCTAACAACCCCAGAAGGGATTTAAAATGTAATACTAATGTCTCTTGAGCTGCTGAGAGCTAGGGTGAGTTTGTCTCGAATCCCTATGCCCAGCTTCCACTTCTGGAATGGTAGCATGAGGCGCTCTGTTGACCCACTGTCCTACCATAACTGGTAAAGATTATTTTACAAACCAATTGTAGAAGTCTCTGGAAATTTTCCTAAGGGCATACAGCAAATGAAGAAACTTATTCAAGAAAATCTACTAAATCTCAGCAAGAATAGTGAGTCTGTGGCACTTAAGCTACAACCTGCTCCCTCCCTCCTCTCTCCCCATCTCAGAGCAATGACTGAAGCTCTGATCCAGGTGAGGGTGGCCAAGAAAATGGGGTTCCTTTTCCCCTCAACTCCCAGTCAAGAGATATGATATCTCACTGAGAGGAGCAGGCTGTCAGCATCTCACCAATGCCTCCTTTCTCTGCTCCAAGTTGTAGAGGCTAAATTCCTGGTGAGTATAGCCAAAAGATTTGGGCTCCCTTCCTTCACCCAGCCCTCACCAATAGGGCAGAGGCTTCATTTCAGGCGTGGCAGTCTGAGAATACTGATCATCCTTGTCCCAGCTTACATGCTCATGGGGCAGGGGTTCTGTGTTGGGAGAGGCTTACTGGCAACCTAAATGTCCATCGACAGGATCTGAGGCTACCACCAGTGCCCAGAACCCTGCTCACAAAGCTGGATGTCATTCTGAGAGATATGAGCCACTGTCCTTGCCCTCAGCTCCTCAACAGAGACTCAGAGATTATGCCCAGTCAATCCATAAAAACTAAGAGCTCGGAAGCTCTTCCCTAAATCACTGACTTTAGGGAATTCCTTGGCAGTCCAGTGGTTAGGGGTCCATGCTTCCACTGCAGGGGGCACAGGTTCGATCCCTGCTCCGGGAACTAAGATCCCACAAGCCACAAACCCACACACACACGAAAAAATTCACTGACTTTATTTGGAACAGAGCATGGGGACATTCAAACTTAAGAGTGCTCTGAAAACAACGGAGATTCTGGTGGTAAGCAATTAAAAACAACAAGCTGTAGGCCAGCTAGTTTACCAGAGAGAACCAGGGAAAAAGAAAGCTTAGAAGAGCCCTCCTGGGGTCAGAACAAACCTCAAAGAATGGCTTTAAAAACTACCTTCACAAAGGGACCCAAGTTTAATTGAATCGGACCCTAGAGCAATTTATGTCCTAGGGCATTGTTGACAATAGAGCAATAAGCTGACAGTGGAGCCTAAAAGTATGATACCAGCAGAGACAGCCAGTTTAACAGAGAACTCAGGGAAAGAGACAGTCTGAGAGAGTCCTGCTAAAACTACTGCCATCCCAGAGTTACCTGCACATATCCAGAGCTGCATCCTCTTAGCAGTCATATCAGAGGCTTCACATTGAGGGGGAAAAATACTTCACTAAAATATTCCATCCAAGTCACTAAACGAATAAACAAGAAAACAACAACAAACAAACCTTGGAGAAGGGGGCGGGAAAATCAGTATCCACAGTTGCTACAATATATTACTTAAAAAGTCCAGTTCTCAACAAAAAATTATGAGACATACAAAGAAACAGAAAAAGTATGACCCATAAGCAGGGGGGGAAAAAAGCATACAATAGAAATTGTCTCTGAAAGGGCACAGATATCAGACTTAACAAACCAAGATTTCAAAACAGTTATAAGTATTTTCAAAGAACTAAAGGAAACCATACTAAAAAGAATTAAAAGAAAGTATGACAGTGTCTCATCAAATAAGGAATATCAATAAAGAGAAATTATTTTTTTTAAAAAGAACCAAATGAAAATTCTGAAATTGAAAAATACAATAACTGAAATGAAAAGTTTACTAGGAATTCTCAAGAGTAGATTTGAACTTGCAGAAAAAAGAATCAGCAAACTTGAAGATAAGTGGATAGAGATTATGCAATTCAAAGAACAGAGATAAAAAAAGAGTGAAGAAAAATGAACAGATCCTCAAAAAAAAAAAAAAATACATATGGGACATCATTAAGCACACCAACATACACAGAGTGGGAGTACCAGGATGAGAAGTGAGAGAAAGGAGCAGAAAAAATACTTGAAGAAGTAATGGTTGAAAAAGATTAATCTACACATTTAAGAAGCTCAACAAACTTAAAGTACAAAAACACAAAGGGATTCACACCTGGGCAATCATACTAAAAATGCTGAAGACAAGGAGAAAATTTTGAAAACAATAAGAGAAAAGTGATTCACCACATACAAGGGGATCCAAAAAAGATAAGCAATTGACTTCCCATCAGAAATAATGTCATAAAGCAGTGAGATGACATATGCAAATGCTGAAAGAGAAAAACTGTCAACTAAGAATCTTATATCCAGCAAAACTATCTTTAAAAAATGAGGATGAAATAAAAACATTGCCTACACCCCCCAAAAACAGAAAACAAAAACTTAAAATTTTTTGCTAGCAGTCCTGCCTCACAAGAATTACTAATTGAGATTCTTCAGGCTACTAGCAAGTGACCCCATACCATAATTTGGATCCTTGTAAAACAAAAACAAAACAAACAAAAAACCCAAAGAGCACTGGTAAAGGTAGTTATGTACTTATAAAAAACAATATAAATGTGTATTTCTTCTCCTTTTTCTCTTAACTGATTTTAAAAGAAATTGTATAAAACAATATACATATAATTGTATTGTTGGGCCTATAATATATAGAAACATATTTCACAATAAAAACACAAAGGAGGTAGATGGGAGCAAACCTGTATAGAGTAAGAAAATAAATAAGTAAGATTTTAAATATTTATTTATTTATTTTTAAAATTTTGGCTGCACCAGGTCTTTGTTGCGGCATGCGGGATCTTTTTTAGTTGCGGCATGCAGACTTCTTAGTTGCGGCATGCGAACTCTTAGTTGCGCATGCATGCGGGATCTAGTTCCCTGACAAGGGATCAAACCCAGACCTGCTGCATTGGGAGTGTGAAGTCTTACCCACTGGACCACCAGGGAAGTCCCAGAAAGTACAATTTTAACTTGAATCCACAGAAACAAATGAAGAGAACCAGAAATTGTAAATTAGAAAATTAGTATAACAAAATCTATAAATATATACTGTTCTCAGCTTCTTTAAAGGATGTAAAATTACATAAAGGAATAGTAATAATGCATATGTAATATATACAGATTGTAATATGTATAATAATATTACAAAAAAGTGGAAAAGAAAATAGAGATATACAGGACATATAGGATATTCAGTATCTCCTTGGAACTAAGTTAATGTAAGTCTAAAATATATTCTGCTAAGGTGAGATGGTGTATGGTAAGCCCTAGAGGAAACACTAAGAAAATAAATAAAAAACAAGAGTTTAACTCATCATTAACAGAATTAAAATGTTAAACTACAAAAGATTCACTTAATGTAAAAGAAAGCATTAAAGGAAGAATAGGGGAACAATAACAACAAAAAAGACACATACAGAAAATGAAAAGTAAAATGGCAGATGTACATCTTACCATATCAGAAATAATAGTCAATATGAATGGATTTAACAATCCAATCAAAAGACAGAAATGGTCAAGCTGAATAAAAATCAAGATCCGACTATATGCCTTCTATAGGAAATATACTTTGGGTTCAAAGATACAAATAGGTTGAAAGTAAAACGATAAAAGGAAAGAAAAAGTTATATTTTGCAAACAGCAACCATAAGAAAGCTGGAGTGATTATACTACTATCAGACAAAAAAGACCTTAACACAAAAAACTGTTACTAGAGCTAAAGAGGGACAATTCATAATGATAACAGGGTTAATCCATCAGAAAGATATAGCAATTATACAGATACGCAATTAACAACACAGCCCCCAAATTATGAAGCAACAACTGACAGAATTGAAAGAAGAAATATACAACGTAACAATAATAGTTGGAAACTTCAACACCCCACTTTCAACAATGGATAGAACAAGGAGACAGAGTACAACAAGGAAATAGAAGACTTGACAAAACTATAAATAAATGACTTAACAGACATCTATAGCACTCTCCACCCAAAAATAGTAGAATGCACATTCTTCTCAAGTGTACATGGAACATTCTGCAAAATAGACAACATATTAGACCATAAAAAAAGCCTCAATAAACTTAAATAAATGTATATTGTGCAATTGTGTGTTCTCTGACCACACTGGAATGAAATTAGAACTCAATAACAGAAAGAAACTTGGGAAATTCACAAATCTATGAAAATTAAGAAACACATTTCCAAATAACAAATGAGTCAAAGAATAAATCACAAGGGAAATTACTTTGAGATGAATAAAAACAAAAGCACAGCATACCAAAACTTATTGGATGCAGCTAAGCAGTGCTAAGCAGACTATTTATAGCTGTCAATGCCTATGTTAAAAAAGAAGAAAGATCGCAAATGAATAATCTGAAATTCCACCTTAACAATGTAAAAAGAAGAGCAAAGTAAACCAAAGCAAGTAGAAGGAAAGAAAGATTAGAGTAGAAATTAATGAAATAGAGAATAGAAAACAGTAGATAAAATCAACAAAACTAAAAGATGATTCTTTGAAACGATCAAGAAGACTGGCAAATCTTTAGCTAGACTGACCAAGAGAAAAAGAAGAATTAAATTACTAAAACAGGAATTAAAGAGGGGACATTACTACAGACCTAACAGAAACAAAAAGGATTGCAAGGGAATACTATGATCAATAATTTTCCAACAATTTATATAGCTTAGATGAAATGCACAAATTCTTCTTTAAAAAAAATTTTTTTTTTAATTAAAAAAAATTTTTTTGGCCGCACTGTGCAGCTTGTGGGATCTTAGTTCCCTGACGAGGGATTGAATCCAGGCCTTGGCAGTGAGAACACGGAGTCCTCACCACTGGACCCCCAGGGAATTCCCTGAAGTGGACAAATTCTTAGGACAAAAAGTACCAAAATGGACTCAGGACGAAATACAAAATATGAATAGAACTATAACAAGTAAAGAGGTTGTTAGTAATAATAAACTTTAAAAAACCTACCCACAAAGGAAATCCCAGGTTTAGACATTTGATGAATCTACGAAACATTTAAAGAAGAATTATTACCAATTACTTACAAACTCTTCCAAAAGTAAAAAGTAAAAGATCAAACAATTTCAACTCATTCTGTGAGGCTAGTATTATCCTTATATCAAAATCAGACCAAACATCGCAAGAAAAATAAAATCCTACAGGCCAATAGCTCTTGTGAATAAAAATGTAAAACTTCTCAACAAAACACTACCAAACAGAATCTAGTAACATATAAAAAAGACTGTACACCATGACAAAGTGGAATTTATCCCAGGAATGCAATATTGGCTTAACATCTGAAAATCAATTAATGTAATATACCATATCAATAGAATAAAAGACAAAACCCATGATCATCTCAACAGACACAGAAAGAGTGTTTAACAAAATTCCACACCTATTCTAGATAAAGCACTCAACAAACTTGGAATAGAAAGAAATTCCTCAACTTGACAGAGTATCTGTGTAAAATCCACAGCTAACATCATAATAGTGAAAGATTGATTTCTCTTTAAGATCAGGAACAAGACAATAATGTCCACTCTTGCCACTTCTATTCAACATTGTATTGAAGGTTATAGCCAGGGAAATGAGGCAAGGAAATGAAATAAAAGGCATCCACATTCAAAAGAAAGAAGTAAAACTATACAGATGATATGATCTTGTATATTGAAAATCTTAAGGAAACTGGTACTGGCAAAAGGATAGACATACAGATCCATGGGATGGATCTGGAATCCAGGGAGAAAAACCCCTCACATTAATGGTCAATCAAGTTTTTTTTTATTTATTTATTTTTGCCTGTGTTGGGTCTTCGTTGCTGCGTGCGGGCTTTTCTCTGCGAAAGGGGGCTACTCTTCGTTGCCGTGTGCGGGCTTCTCATTGCGGTGGCTTCTCTTGTTGCAGAGCATGGGCTCTAGGCGTGTGGGCTTCAGTAGTTGTGGCACGCAGGCTTAGTAGTTGTGGCTCGTGGGCTCTAGTGTGCAGGCTCAGTAGTTGTGGCGCACGGGCTTAGTTGCTCCGTGGCATGTGGGATCTTCCCGGACGAGGGATCGAACCCGTGTCCCCTGCCACCAGGGAAGCCCCTGGTCAATTGAGTTTTTATGAAAGTGCCAAGGTAATTCAATGGGGGCAAGAATAGTCTTTTCAACAAATGGTGCTGGGACAACTGAATATCCACACACAAAAGAGTGAAGCTGGACCTCACTTCGTATCATAACAAAAATGAACTCAAAATGAAGGAAGATCTAAATGTAAGAGCTAAAACCATAGAACTCTTAGAAAAAAAATCATAAGTGTAAAGCTTTGTGACCTTGGATTAGGCAATGGGTTCTTAGATATGACATCGAAAGAAACAAACAAACTGGACATTATTGAAATTAAAATCCTTTGTGCTTCAAAAGATACCATCAAAAAAGTGAAAGGACAACCTACAGAATGAGAGAAAATATTTACAAATTACTGATTAAGGACTTGTGTCTAGAAAATATAAAAAACCTCTTACATTCAACAATAAAAAAGACAACCTAATTTTAAAATGGGCAAAGGATCTGAACAGACATTTCTCCAAAGAGAATATACAAATGGCCAATAAGCACATGAAAAGATAATATGCTCAATATCATCAATATTTGTCATCAGGGAAATGCAAATCAAAACCAAAAATGAGATATCGTTTCACACCCCCTAGATGGCTATTAATCAAAAAGACACAATAACTGTACAGCTACATGCAAAAGAATCAAACTGGACTCACATTATATAAAAAAATAAACTCAAAATGGGTTAAAGACTTAAATCTAAGACCTGAAACCATGAAACTCCTAGAGAAAACAGGCAGTATGCTCTCTGCTGTCGGTTTTAGCAATATTCTACTCAGGCAAGGGACACAAAAGCAAAAATAAACATGGGAATACATCAAACTAAAAAGATTAACACAGTGAAGGAAACTGTTAACAAAATGAAAAGACTGCCTTGAATGGGAGAAGATATTTGCAAATGATAAATCTGATAAGGAGTTAATATCCAAAATACACAAAGAGGGACTTCCCTGGTGGTCCAGGGGTTAAGAATCCGCCTTCCAATGCAGGGGACACGGGTTCGATCCCTGGTTGGAGAACTAAGATCCCACACGCCACAATTAGAGGGCCTGCGCGGCCCAATGAAGACCCAGTGCAGCCAAAAAAAACCCAAAAACCAAAAACAAAAACAAAATACACAAAGAACTCATACAACTCAACATCAAAAAAACAAACAACCCAGTTGAAAAAATGGGCAGAATAGCTGAATAGACATTTTCCCCTGATTAAAAAATGGTAGAGGACCTGAACAGATATTTTTCCAAAGAGTACAGATGGCCAAGAGACACATGAAAAGATGTTCACATCACTAATTATCGGGGAAATGCAAATCAAAACTACAATGAGGTATCACCTCACACCTGTAAGAATGGCTAATTTCAAAAAGACAACAAATAACAAGTATTGGCAAGGAGATGGAAAAAAAGGAACCCTCGTGTGCTGTTGGTGAGAATGTAAATTGGTGCAGTCATTATGGAAAACAGTACAGAGATTCCTCAGGACATTAAAAATAGAACTACCAGGGCTTCCCTGGTGGCACAGTGGTTGAGAATCTGCCTGCTAATGCAGGGGACACGGGTTTGAGCTCTGGTCTGGGAGGATCCCACATGCCGCGGAGCAACTAGGCCCGTGAGCCACAACTACTGAGCCTGCGCGTCTGGAGCCTGTGCTCTGCAACAAGAGAGGCCGCGATAGTGAGAGGTCCGCGCACCGCGATGAAGAGTGGCCCCCGTTTGCCACAACTAGAGAAAGCCCTCACACAGAAACGAAGAACCAACGCAGCAAAAATTAATTAATTAATTAATAAACTCCTACCCCCAACATCTTCTTAAAAAAAAAAATAGAACTACCATATGATCCAACAATTCCACATCTGGGTATTTCTCTGAAGAAAACAATAACCCTAATTCAAAAAGATACATGCACCCTTATGTTCACTGCAGCATTATTTACAGTTGCCAAGATATGGAAGCAAACCAAGTGTCCATTGATGGATGAATGGATAAAGATGATGTGGTATATACATATATACACACAATGGAATATTACTCAGCTATAAAAAGAAAGAAACCTTGCCATTTGCAACAACATGGATGGATCTAGAAGGTATTATGCCAAGTGAAATGTCAGACTGAGAAAGACAAACACTGTATGATTTCACTTATATATGAAATCTAAAAAAAAAAACCCACAAGAGGGCTTCCCTGGTGGTGCAGTGGTTGAGAGTCCACCTGCCGATGCAGGGGACACGGGTTCGTGCCCCAATCCGGGAGGATCCCACATGCCGCGGAGCGGCTGGGCCCGTGAGCCATGGCCGCTGAGCCTGCGCATCCAGAGCTTGTGCTCTGCAACAGGAGAGGCCACAACAGTGAGAGGCCCGCGTACCGCAAAAAAAAAAAAAAAGAAAAAAAAAAACCCACAAGAAAACAGAAACAGACTCATAGATACAGAAAACAAACTGGTGGTTGCCGGAGAGGAGTAGGGGAAGATGAGTGAAATAGGTGAGGGAGATAAAAAGGTACAAACTTCCAGATAAAATAAATAAGGGAATGTAATGTACAGCATAGGAAATACAGTCAATAATATTGTAACAACTTTGTATGGTGACAGACAGTAATCAGACTTTTGTGATGATCATTTTGTAATGTATAAAAATATCGAGTCACTAGGTTGTACACTTGAAAGTAATATTGGAAGTTAATCATACTTCAATTTAAAAAGGGGGGGAAGATAAGTGTGCTTGAGGATGTAGAGAAATTGGAACCCTCTTGCATTGTTGGGGAATGTAACATGATGCAGCCACTTTTGGAAGTAGCTTTGCAGTCTGGCAGTTCCACAAATGGTTAAACAGGGAGTCACCATCTGACACCCAGTTATTTCACTCCCTAGGTATGTACGCAATAGAAATAAAAACATATATCCACACAAAAACTTGTACATGATTGTTCATAGCAGCATTATTTATGACAGTGAAAAGTTGCTTCAACCACATGTCCATATACCGATGAAGAGATAAAAGGTGTATCCATACTGTGAAATATTATTTAGCAATAAAAAGGAATGAAGTGCTGACACAGGCTACAACCTGGATGAACCTTTAAAATATTACACTAAGTGAAAGAAGCCAGACACACAAGACCACATATTGTATGATTCCGTTTATATGAGTTGACCAGCATAGGCAAAGCTACAGAGATAGAAAGACTAATGATTGTCCTGGGCTGGGGAGGGACCAGAAGAGTGGTTTGAGAAGTGATAACTTGGGGTGCAGGGTTTCCTTTTAAGGTAATGACAATGTTCTAAAATTGATTGTGGTGATGATTGCACAACTCTGTGGATATACTAAAAGTTGTTGAATTGTACAGTTACAAATAGGTAAACTGTATGGTACATGAATCACATCTCAATAAAGCTGTTATTAAGTAAAAACAACCCTATGTCCTGTGGACACCCAAAAGCTTTCCCTAAAATGGCTGTAAATTGTCTTGGGGATGGGAATTTTATTCTCAAGACCTCCTTTGGTGTCAGCTCTTGATCCAAGAATTCTGGCCTGGTTCCATAACACATTGACCCAGAAATGGAACTCAGCCTTTTGCTGAACTTTCTGTCTTCCCAACCTGCCCCACCTCTTAGGAAGCATTCATGACTTCATCGTAGGTGGGGCAGAGGAGACAGGAAGGGATGGCATTACAGAAGAGCAGGCAGCTGTCAAAGGAACATCAGGTATCCTGGTTTTCAGGATGCTCTTCACCCATTTCTTGACTGGGGGGCCTTTCCTCAGCCTTTGCACACTGCCCCCGCTGTTCCTCAGGCCATCTCCCCAGCAACTCCCCTCCCCATCTGGAGCAAACCAAATTCCTTCCTAGCATCTCTTAGGCAGAGCTGTTTAGAATCAGACACATCTTCTGTGGCCTTGAGATTGTCCTTTCTATGGCCCATGAGCTCACATTCCACCCAAGAAATTTATCAAGATATTTTTTAACAAAGATAAATATCTCCCTAAGAAGAATTCTGTTGTCACCTGTTAAGACACTAATGTAGCCTTTTTTTTTTTTTTTTTTTTTTTAGGTGGAGAGAATAGTTTAATGAAGCTCATGTACCCCCGCAGCTCCAACAATTATCAGTGTTTTGCCAATCTTGTATTTACATGAGATAAATTCTTGGGAGAGGGCGGTGGTACTTTTAAAATACAAATGCTCCTATCAGAACAAGACAGAGAATATAGGCTTAACCACCCTCTGTTTCCCATGTTGGGGAATCCAGGGAGAGGACTGGAGCGTAGGAGCCCCCCATAACCTGTGGGGGACTGAGGGTGGGCACGGAGCAATGGGTTAAGGTGTGAGGACCAAGACGATGGGGCGGGGTGTGTAGATCGGGCGCCCGGCGAGGGCGGGGCCAGGCTTCCCGCGGGGCTAAAGCGCCGTGTCGGGCTCAGGGTCCGGCGGTGCCCCCTCGCGGGAGTAGAATTCATCAATAATGTTCTGCGGGATACGCTTCAGCATCTCCTTGGGGAAGATGCGCAACAGCTTCCACCCCAGGTCCAAAGACTCGAACACCGAGCGTTTCTCGTAGGGACCTAGGGACAGAGCAGGAGTGTTAAGGGTTTGTGCGCGTGTGGGTGTAGGACTAAGGGGGTTGCTGCCTGAACGCCCCCGACGCGCCTCACCCTGGTTGATGAAGTTCTTCTCAAATTTCTGCAGGAATTCCAGGTAGAGCAGGTCCTCGGAAAGGAGCGCCTCCTCCCCCACCACTGCCTTCATGGCCTGCACGTCCTTCCCGACGGCGTAGCAGGCATACTGGTGAAGGGCGGAGGGGGTCAGCGGTCACGGCAGGCTTACCGCAGGAGTCCCGTGTTCCCCCATGTGACTGTGCGGGGACCCCAAAAGGGGAGGAATTTTTTTCTTCCGGGAGAAAAGTTCGTGGTCCGGCTAGGGCTCCAACCTCCAGCTTCTGAAACTAGCTTCCCCACCAGCCCTTGGGCTCTCTCCTTACCAGCTGGTTGGAGACATCTCCATGGTCCTTCCTCGTCATGCCCTCCCCAATGGCGGACTTCATCAGCCGCGAGAGGGAAGGGAGGACGTTGATGGGGGGGTAGATCTGGGCGGGGCGAAGAAGGCGTGTCAGAAGGCAGGGCCCAAACTTTCCCTTCTTTCCCACCTCTACTTGTCTTCCCTCCCCCTGTGGTTCTCAGGAGACTGGTCCTTATTCATCCCACAGAGAGGTCGGCTGGTCACACCCCGACCTCTATCGCCCACAAATTCTAGGGCTTTGGTATACAGGTGTCTACATGTGAGCACCTAGACAGGAGAGTGGAGGGGGAAGATGACATGACATTAGTTCATGAAAGTCTCGCTATTTCAAAACTTCTGATTATTTGGACAAAAGCCAGGTAGAAACTTAATAGTTCATAGTTGCAAAGAAAAGCTGCCAAACAAAGAGGAAAGAGTAAGGGGTGGCCTGAGATGGGACAGACACATTTTCTAATAACCCTTTGGTACATTATTCACCACCTACTTGTGTCAGTTACCTGTTGTTTTTGTTCACCAAAGCAAATTACTAGAAAGGAAAGAGAAGTGATACTTATTTCGTATCTACGATCTGCTAGATGCTTTCTGTGGGCCAACTTATTTTATTTTATTCTCCACAATGCAACTGTGTGATATATATTATCATTCCCATTTTATAGATGAGGAAACCTAGGATCAGAGAGATGAAATGATTTTCTCAAGGTCCCACATCCAGGTGGGCTGGATTCCACCCAGACTTGTCTTCTGTCTGGGAACCAAACAGTCTTCCTGGGGATTATCTCCTGTTAGGGGTTAGCCTTGTCGGACCCCTCCTCATTCACAGGGAGATGAAGTACAGGGGGTGGTGGGACATTGGTTATTAGTCAGCGTCCTTGGAGATGGTGGAGAGAGCAGGAAGTGGGTAAGGAGGGGACAGTACCTGTCTGTTATGAAGCTGTCTGTCCACGTAGATCTGTCCCTCTGTGATGAAGCCCGTCAGGTCTGGAATCGGGTGGGTGATGTCTGCAAGGAAAGGCACTGGTGTCAGTGTAGATCCAGGTCTCCAGCCATTCAGGGCCATGTAGGTTCTATTCCCTCACGGGAGTGGGTGATCAGGGGAGGCAAGGAAGGGACAGTGTCTACCCTGATGGGGGAACAGAGCTACTGCACATCTATATAAAGAAGCATGGGTCCTTTAAGTGTCTGGGTAGGATGGGAGGGCAGGAGGGCTGCAGAGGGTAGTGGGCAGGGAGGCGGCTCACCGTCATTGGGCATGGTGAGGATGGGGACCTGAGTGATGGACCCGCCCCGGCCCTCCACGCGGCCTGCCCGCTCGTAGATGGTGGCCAGGTCTGTGTACATGTACCCAGGGAAGCCTCGGCGCCCGGGCACCTCCTCTCTGGCAGCTGAGACCTGCAACGTTCGTGGGCCTTGGGGTAAGAAAGGGGGCAAGAGGCTGACACAAGGAAGGGGAGTGGGGGGCTCAGTGACCATGAGGAAAGGGGTGGGGACAGGCCTGCGTGGGCCAGCTCTGGGCACAGTGACTACAGCCACCTCACCTCCCGCAAGGCCTCTGCGTAGGAACTCATGTCCGTCAGTATGACCAGCACGTGCTTCTCACACTGGTAGGCAAGGAATTCAGCCGTGGTCAGTGCCAGGCGTGGAGTGATGATCCGCTCGATCCTGCAGGTAAGACCAATGTTTAGAGAGCCTCGAGGCCCAGGCCTGTGCTCCATTTAGCCCCAGTGCTGAATGGGTGGTGAACCGGGAAGCTGGTACAGTGCACAGCAGCAGAGGACTGGGTAAGATGAGCCCCAGGCCCCAGCCCCCAGATCCAGGCCATGGTTCCTGGGAGTGGGCCCTCAGTCACGTCCTGCTATTCAAGGTAGGAATGAGGACAGAGGCTGGGACAGGCAGGGAGCTGGGTGAGAGAGGGCCAGGCAGGGCCAGGAGTGACTGATGAGGCTGACAGAGTCCCTCGTCCCCCAGGGCACCCGAGCTCGGGTCAGCTGGAGCACTCACACGCTCTGTGTCCTCGGGGGTCTTTCCTTACTGTTCCCCTCACTAGTCCTTGCTGGGCATGGGTCAGAGGCTGGCCTGCCCTGGCAGCCCCTTCCACTGGGGGCAGTCCAGGCACTCTCAGTCCCCGGGCTCTGTGCCTGTGGCACTTTTCTCTGGTGACGTCATCTGGGCCTCCTGAACTCTGCTACCTGGTTTGAGTTCCTTCTGAGTACCTTCAGTTCCCAGGACAGTTTATTAGATATTTTTTTTCATCACCTAACCTACAGATTTAAACTCACATTTTCTCAACTTTTAAAATAGTAGTTTTTCTAAGCAAATGGTTTAGGGAAATATCTCTTTAGTGGTGACCTTGTGGAAGTGAGTCTCGAATGAGGAGCCCTGACTCGGGATGGGGGCTGGATGCAGGTTGTGGGCAGGGCGGAGGGCCGGCAGGTGGCAGGCGGGCTGTGGCCCAGCTCCCTGTCTCTCCGTGTGCGGTCCCTACCTCTTCCCCAGCCTCAGTGTCCCCAGCTCCACAATGAGGGGCTGTTCTCCCAGCTCTGGCCCATGGCTGTAGTTCTGGGATGCCTGAGACTCTGGGTCTTGGAAGGGGACAGGGCCTGCTGCCTAAGGGCAGTATGGGTGCCAGGGGACGGCTCACGTGGGGTCGTTGGCCAAGTTCAGGAAGAGGCAGACATTGCCCATGGTACCGTTCTGCTCGAAGTCGGACTTGAAGAACCTGGCTGTCTCCATGTTCACCTGGACACACAGCAGGGAGGGCTGGAGGCGGGGCCCAGGCTCCTTCCCTCTCTTCTCAGTAAAGCCTATTGACTGACCTGCTAACGGTCACTGGGGTGAACCTGGGGCTTGAGAGGGCAGGGGCTGGGTTTGCTGCCCAGTCCGGGACAGGGTCTCATCAGAGCCCCAGAGAGAGGTTCAGACCTCAGGCTCAGCTCTGCTCAGTGCCACCCCTGCCCCTTACCCTACCCGCTGCTTCCCTGCTAAACTCCCCGTCCCTGCCTTGGGCCCTCTAAGGGCCCCCGGGATCCCCTTTCTGAAGCTGTCTTGTCTCCCTAAATTCCCTCCTCCCCCAGCTGCCCTGGGCTCATCTTATAGCTGCCGTGGCCTCTGGGCTTCTGTGGGGCACACACTGCCCGCTCCTCCAGTCATGCTCTTGCCTCTCTCACCAGACAGGCTCCGACTTTGACGGCTTCTCAAGAAGGATAATGCCTCCCCCATAAGACTGGGTGTGCCAGGGGCCAAGGCTGCCCGCCCATAGCTCCCAGAACTTGCCAATCGGCCCAGCCCCTCTTACCCCCATGGCTGCAAAGACGATGGCGAAGTTGTCCTCGTGATAGTCCAGCACGGCCTTGGACTTCTTCACCAGCCCGGCCTGGCGGCAGATCTGGGCGGCGATCTGGGGATGGGAGAAAGGATATCAGAAGCAGAGCTCGAGTCAGCCCTCTGAGCACCACTGAGGAGCATGGACAGGGTAATTCCCAGCCCATCCTGCCGCCAAGGCCTTCGGTGGGAGGGACCCAAGGTCAGCAAGGTAGAAGGGCTGCCCTGGGTCCTACAGCCGCTCTCAGGGGAGGGCTGCCTTATTCTGTGGCACCTGAGGACCCAGGGAGCCTGTCATGAGGAGCAGGTGGAAAAACAGTTCCAGAGAGCAACTGCCTACCACGGGTTAGGGGCAACTTGGCCCTTCAGAGTCCCCTCTGCCCCCCAGCCTGCTAGGGGTATCTCTGGGGTTTGCCCAGGCCTGCAGCGTGTGGAGTTTCCAGTCGCCATGTCCAGACCCAGGATGAGCGTGTGTGTAGGGGGAAGGCAGGGACACTTATGCCGTCTAATCCCTCTGAGCATTTCGAGGGTGAGCCGGGGCGCATCCAGGAGTAGAAGAGAGGGGGTGATCGGGGGTGGGGGATCATCTAGAAACCTTGTCACCCCAGCTGCTCTGCAAAGAAATGGGCTGTCCACTCTGGGTGGAGGGGTTAGGGCAGGAAACCTGCACAGGGAGGCTTCAGACGGCCGTGGGGCTGGCCCGAGGTGGGGTTCGCTCAGTGCAGGCAAGTAAAGACCATTGCAAGGACCAGTGGTAGAGCCGTGGGCTCAGCTGCGCAGGGCATTCAACACTGAGGCTACCCATGGGCTCTCTCATGAGCCAGTGTGAGCCCCACTCACTCAGGATGGAGGCTTGGAGATCTGTCTGGGGGCCCTGAGTCCCTGAGCTGCCAGGAGACAGCTGCCGGTGACCCCAGCCTGCTCAGCACAGAGGCCTCCCTCGCTGGCCCACCAGCCCCGGCCTCTGCTCCGTCCCTTCCCCTTGGTCGTGCCCACAGGCCCCTCGAAGTCCTCACCTCATTGTGGGGGAGCCCAGCTGCTGAGAAGATGGGGATCTTCTGGCCACGGGCAATGCTGTTCATGACGTCGATGGGCGAGATGCCCGTCTGAATCATCTCCTCCGGGTAGATGCGGTTGTGGGGGTTGATTGGCTGGCCTGGGAGACGGTGACCATGGACCCTGCTCAAGGGTTCAGGCCTTGCCCTCCCTCCCCCACCCCTGCCCCAGACTCCGGAGCAGCACTGTTAAAAAAAATTTTCTTCCATGATGGAAATGTGCTCTAACTGCGCTGCCCAAAACGTAGCCCTGGACACGTGTGGCTATTGAGCATGCATAATGTGGGTTTTTTTAATAATTAATTTATTTTATTTTTGGCTGTGTTGGGTCTTCCTTGCTGTGAGCGGGCTCCTCCTTGTGGTGGCTTCTCTTGTCGCGGAGCACGGGCTCTAGGCGCACAGGCTTCAGTAGTTGTGGCTCACAGGCTCTAGAGCACAGGCTCAGTAGTTGTGGCACGTGGGTTTAGTTGCTCCGCGGCATGTGGGATCTTCCCGGACCAGGGCTTGAACCCATGTACCCTGCATTGGCAGGCGGGTTCTTAACCACTGCGCCACTAGGGAAGCCCCACAATGTGGTTTTGAAATGAACTTTTATTTCATTTGAATTAGTCTATATTTCAATAGCCACAGTCCAGTGCTTCCTTGGACAGTGCCCCCCAGGCACATTAGAAGTGGCAGGCAGGTGGATGCCAGAAGGCAGAAGAGTGAGGGTCTTGGGCACCTGGAACTTTGCACAATGATGATAGCATTTTATAGGAATGGGACATGCAATGCAGCTGGCCCCAGACAGAGGGGCCTTTGCTGCTCTCGTATCTCACCTGACCTGCCTGTTAGTATGACCACTCCTGGGGGTGAGCCCTGGGCAATGGCCCTGGCCTTTATCTGGGGCAGAATTTCCAAGGGCGAGGTGACAGAGGCAGTGACTGGGGTGGGGAAGGTAGTTGGGGGCTGGGTCCCGAGAGCTGTCCCGAGCCTCCGGTCACTTACCATTGATATCCAGGAAGTCCTCTGCCATGACCACTGGCCCCTTGTCAATGGGTTTGCCAGAGCCATTGAAAACCCGACCTGGGGGTGGGTGAGAGGGGTGGGGTGATGCTCAGGAACAGCCCTGGCTCTCTCACTGCTGCTCACCCTCCACACCACCAGCCCTCGCGTCCCAATTGCCCCATGTCCCCCTACCCTCAGCCCTTGGTTACCCCCAGGGAGCTGGCTACAGTGACTGCCTCCTTGGGGGTCTTTCCTCCTCTCCTGGAAACCTTTACAGGCAAGGCCTTGGCCCAGGACAATGACTTAATGGGGAGTTTTAGGGCTGGAAAGAAGAGAGGGCCAGGTATGGCAGATCTTGGGAGAAAATTAGGGGATGTGCTGTTCGTTTCAGCTTGACCCCAAATAGATGGCTACCTCCTCTGCCTCTAATTTACTGAAGCTGCCTTCCTCATGTATTGAACACCTGCTGTATGTCAGGCCCTGAGCTGGGGTTGGGGGTCAAAGACAAGGCACAGCCTCTGACCTTAAAGGGCTCCCAGGGGAGGCAGACTAGGTAAAGAGGCAATGACAGTGCGGTCTGCTAGGTAAGCACTTGGTCAGGGAAGCTGGGCTGGCCGGACAGAGGGATGCCCTCCCCCTGCCCATCCCTACCCCTCACCCAGCATGTCCTCCGACACTGGAGTCCGTAGGATGTCCCCTGTGAATTCGCAGGTGGTCTTCTGGGCATCGATCCCAGAGGTCCCTTCAAACACCTACAGGGTAAGAGGTTAGTGAGTCTAATAAGCGGTTTGCTGGGGAGAACGGGGCCTCCCATTCTAGGCTCTCTTTGTGTCCAGCTCCGGGCAAAGCTCTCTCAGGGGAAATAGAACCTTTTCTGCCTTTGGAGTTTATAAGATAGTGTGGAAACTTTGTGGCTTCATTCATTTATTCAACCACCAACATCTTATTGACACCACTTACCTGAACAATTGCCTTGGTCCCAGCCACCTCAAGCACTTGCCCGTTCCTCTGAGTCCCATTGGGGAGGGTGAAGTTGACGATCTCAGCATACTGGGCAAACTGGCAGGAGGGGAGAGCAATCCAGAGTGTCAGTGAGACCAGAGGTGAAGTCCCTGTCTCCTCTCCAGACTTCCTTGACCCAGTCTCAAGCTCCTTTCTCCCATCTTGTGCCCAGATACTCTTGGAAATGAACTTCAGAGACTGGTAAGTGGAAAGCTTCAATTCTGTTTGGGAGGCAGTATACCTGGGTGGGTAGGAGCACCGACTTCAGAATTGGAAGACCAGGGTTAGAATTGAAGCTCTGACACTTAGAAGCTGTGTGACCTTGTGGAAGTTACTTAATGTCTCTGAGCCTTACTTTCCTTATCTTTAAAAGGGGAATAATACTAACACCTATTTCATAAGGCTGCTGTGGGGAGGAAATATATGGAAAGTCATTAGCTGGTGCCGGGACCTTATAACAGCTCAATAAAATGTAGTAGCTATTATGGCTGTTTAGGTCTCCTGACAGCACCATTGTTTCTGCCCCTGTGGACTAATGGTGAACACACTGGCAAAGTTCTCTGCTCGGCTCCCAGATGTCCCCATCTACCAGTGGCAATCTTTCCCTAGCCATGGGGCTGGGATCAATTCACATGTAGTCCTCACAGGCTTCAGGAATTAAAAAAATCAGGCAATCACTTTGCTTTTGGCTAAGATCAAGTCAAGTATTCATTCTTATCAATGTAGAAAGCATCAGACCAACATCTGGAATATATAAAGAAATCTTACAACTAAACAATAAAAAGACAAATACCCTATGTTAAAAATGGCAAAGGATCTAAATAAACATTTCTCCAAAGAAGATATACATGTGCCCAATAAGCACATAGATGCTCAACTAATTAGTCACTAAAGAAACGCAAAATCACACAATGAGACAGCACTTTACACTCATTAATATGGCCGTAATAAAAAAGACAGATAATAACAAGTGTTAAGGTTGTGGAGAAACTGGAACGTTCCAGACACTGATGGTGTGAATGTAAAATTGTGTGGTCACTTTGGAAAATAGTCTGGTGGTTTCTCAAAAGGTTAAATATAGAGTTACAATATGACCCAGCAATTCCACTCCCAGGTGTACACCCAAGAGAAATAGAAACACATGTCCACATAAAAACTTGCATATGAAGGCTCATAGCAGCATTATTCATAATAGGCAAAAAGTGAAAATAACCCAAATGTCCACAAACTGACAAATGGATAAACAAAAGGTGGGATATCCAGGCAGTGGAATATGTCAGCTTTAAAAAGGGATGAAGGGGACTTCTCTGGTGGCGCAGTGGTTAAGAATTCGCCTGCCAATGCAGGGGACACGGGTTTGAGCCCTGGTCTGGGAAGATTCCAGATGCCACGGAGCAACTAAGCCCGTGCACCACAACTACTGAAGCCTGTGTGCCTAGAGCCCATGCTCCGCAACAAGAGAAGCCACCGCAGTGAGAAATGAGAAGCCCGCGCACCACGACAAAGAGTAGCCCCTGCTTACCGCAACTAGAGAAAGCCTGCGTACAGCAACGAAGACCCAATGCAGCCAAAAATAAGTTTATTAAAAGAAAAAAAAAAGCTTCTCATTAAAAATATATATATATATAAAACTGAATCACTTTGCTGAAACTAACATAATATTGTAAATCAACTATACTTCAATTAAGAAAAGTGTTCCCCCCAAAAGAATCACAGAATATTAAAACGTATCATTAAACAAAATTTATGCAAAAAGTGAAAAAAAAGCAATCGCTGTTTTTTTTCTATTCCAGCAATAAACGGAAGAGGAAATGGAGAAAAATATTTCATCCACAATAGGGCCAAAACCCATAAAATATCTGGAAATAAATTTAACAAGAAAGGTACAAGAAAATAATAAAATCTTACTGAAGGACAGAAAACAAGCCCTGAACAAATGGAGAGCACTAGTGTTTTCCAAGACAGAATGACTTACTATCATAAACATATAAATCCTTTTCAAAAATATATAAATTCAATGCTTTCCCAATGGATTGTTTCTCCTGGAGCTTGATAAAATGATCTTAAAATCCACGTAAATGTCTGAGAATATCCAAAAACAGTTATGGAAAAGATCAGGGGTGGAGGACTTGCCTTGTCAGATATTGAAACGTGCTCTAAAGTTACTGAGGTCAAGTGGTCAGTGTTGGCATGAGGCAGATGAACGGAGACATTGGAAGGCTAGAGTCCAGAAACAGATCCTAGATTTTAGGAGACCATTAGAGAACAAATGTGGCATATAAGTTCATAGGGAAAAAGAATTTATTGTACAAATGGTGCTAATACACTGGGTATCTATCCCTATCATAAACACAAACACATTCCAGGCATATAAAAATTTAAATATAAAACTAAAACAAACAAAATACCAGAAGCTTTTCTTCTTTCCTTTTTTATGGAATACTCCAGTTAAAAGCTGGATAAGAGAGACATCTTTAAGCAAGATAAGAAATCCAGAAGCCATAAACAAAAAAATAGAAATCTTTGATAATATAAATATTTGAAATTTCTGTATGGCAAAGATACCATAAACAAAGGTGAACAATAAACAAAGCAAAACGTACAGCTCAATGTGTAGGAAACAGTCACAGAGGAGGAAGTGCGATCTCAACAGATAAAAAGATACTCAGCTCTGCTAGTCATCAGGGAAATGCAAATAAAAGCAAGACAGGACTAGTCTCAACCATTAGGCAAAATTACTGGAGAGCACATATTCAGTGCTGGCAAAGATGCTGGGAAGTGGGTCATCTCATGCAGGGCTGGTTGGAATATGAATTACCACAACCTTGCTGGGCAAGCAATTTTGCTCCAAATTGTCAATATCTATTTAAAAATAAATATAAACTTTGAACCAGCAATTCCATTTTGGGGGAATCTATCCTGTAGCAATAAGGGCACCAGTATAAAAGGGCTATATATTGCTATACTACTTGTAATAGCAAAACCTGGAAACATGGTGATTGTCTATCAAAAATGGAATACATCACGGTACATCCATACCACGGTATGTCCAAACCATAGTCGCTATCAAAAAGAATGAGTAAAATGTGTATCTACTGACATGGAGGAAATACTCGATACATTTTAAGAGACTAACACCAACGTAAACATCTAACTTGCTTATATGTGCCCATATACAGCAGGATCTTTACACTGGTTATCACACGAGGTTGGGAATAAAGAGGTTAGGGGCAAATAGTTAACTTTGTGTCTTTTATTTCACTAGTTACAAAAAGCATGTTTTGTGTGTGCGTGTAATTAAAATGTAAAAAAAAAAAAAAATGGGGGGAAATTCCCTGGCGGTCCAGGGGGTTAAGACTCCGCGCTCTCTCTGCAGGGGGCCGGGGTTCCATGCCTGGCGGGGAACTAAGATCCGGCAAGCAGAGCAGTGCGGCCAAAAAAAGGTGGGGGGAGTAGGGGAACATGTTCAAGTACAGTGACGTCGTTGTCACCATCATGACTATCATTATATCCCCTGCTGTCCACACACCAGTGACCTTCAGGGCCAGGGAAGAGGGGTGGATGGCTCAGTTCCCCTAAGGGGTGTGTGTAGGATGGGATCCTCCCCCCAGGGCTCCCTGAGACCGGAGGTTGAACCTGAGACAGGAGGATTCCCAGCTCTGACAGTCACTGAGAGAAGCTCTGGCTTGGGCCCCTCCTTGTCCTGTGAACAGGATGCCAGGAAGGCGATCTTGTTCCCTCCCAAACCACCGTCAGGCCCCGCGGAGTGGGGTCACTGGGGGAGGGGGATCGCCCCAAGAGGAGTGCTGGGGTCCGCGGAGGGGCTGATGCCGGACAGCCTTTGGCTTTATAACCACAAGAGGGAGCCCAAGAGCAAGGACTGCGAGGCTCCGGGAAACAAGTGAAATACAAGTCCTGGCTCCAACCCCTCTTCCGGTCTCTGTGGGCCTGTGTCTCTCTCTCTCTGAAATGGCCACTGGCCTCATTGTCTGGGGCGCAGATGGTGGGCTGCTAACCTCAGGAGGAAAAATGATGGACAGAACACCGGCCTCAGCGGGCCCCAAAGCAATTAGGCGGCGGGCCCAATGAAAAACAGGCAGCAGGCTGATAAAAATCAATCCTTCGGGAACTTCCCTGGTGGTCCAGTGGGTAAGACTCCACGCTCTGGGAACTAGATCCCACATGCGTGCCGCAACTAAAGATCCCGCATGCCGCAACTAAGACCCGGCACATTCAAAATAAATATATTTTTTAAATTCTCTATTACCTTAAAAAAAAAAAGCGATCGTTGGTATGTGGGTTTGTGTGGGTGATGGAGAGGGGAGAAGAGGTGGCGCACTGTGTGTCCCTGAAAGATGAAACAGCACAGAAAGTGAACTTTAAGCAGCAGAGAGGTTACAGCCAGATAGGAGGAAGAACTTTCAGAACCATGGCGCCCAAGCATGGAGGGTGTTATCTGGAATCCTTAGGAAGAGAATACCAGTTATTTGTTTGGGGGGAAGGGTGGGTTTAGCCACTTAGAGCAGTGTGTGCAGCGGGAGAATTCCAATGTGCAGCAGTGAGCTTTTATTTATACCCCGTTTCCCAGCCGCAGACCTGATTCTCTCAGCTCTCATTGTTGGTTACTAAGAGAATTGCAGGGAGTGTGGATGATTCAGTGCAGCCCACCTCCTCTGCCGGAGATTCAACCGAGTTCCCAACCAGCCAGGGGTCAGGCACAGGGGTGCTGTCGCATCCACTCAGGAGCCTGGGGAAGTTCTTAGCAAGCCTGGCAGGACTTGGACAGGGCGTGCTGCCTCCAAGGCTTCTCCCCATGACAACGCCCAGGGCAGTTTGGGAACCCCTCTTTGGAAATTGTTTTTGGAGCTGATGCACACACTTTTATTTTTATTTATTTTATTTTATTTTTTGCGGAACGCGGGCCTCTCACTGTTGTGGCCTCTCCCGTTGCAGAGCACAGGCTCCGGACGCGCAGGCTCAGCGGCCATGGCTCACGGGCCCAGCCGCTCCGTGGCATGTGGGATCTTCCCAGACCAGGGCACGAACCCGTGTTCCCTGCATCGGCAGGCGGACTCTCAACCACTGCGCCACCAGGGAAGCCCTGCACACACTTTTGAAAGCTTTTTCCCTGAAGAGTTTGGGAGCAGCCACAGGCATTTGGAACCAAGTCTGGTGGGTAATGTGAATCTCAAACAAGGGCCAGTTTGAATCTCAGAATATAGCAGGCGGAAGATCCTCTAGAACAGCGGTTCCGAGGGTGATTCGGCCCTCCCGGCAGCATTAGCCACCGGGAGCTTGTCAGGAATGCACATTATTGGGCCTCAACCCAGGCTGCTACCTTAAGAGGTTTTCATACAATTTCAAGGCCCTGATTACCTGTCTAAGAACTTTGGATCTATGCAAAATTCTTCCCCCAAATATTTTTCCATTTGAGAAGGATGGAAGCAGAAAGCGTTATTGCCTGTGTGATTCAATTCACGCAGAAGGTGGCGCTACAGAGACAGAATTGTGGCATTTCTGCCCAAGCAACTCTAGAACAAGGCGTGTGGGACAGTGGAGAGGGGTGCATAAAGGTGCCTTCTCCGTCTCCTGCACTTATGAGACTGTCAACTTCTGATTCCTTTCCTTCCCTCTGCAAGCCCAGGATTTTCTGGGTGTCTCCCTCACCCAGTTACTCTGTTCTACGCAAGTTACCGATGTGTCCAGTAATCACAGAAACATAGCCTGGGAATCTATCTCCAGTTTCGTAGTCCAGCCCCATCTTACAGCTGGAAAATGGATGTCTGCATAGGTACTGACTCTCCATACAGAGTCCTCTATAGACTGACAGGGAGTGTGGCAGAGGTGGGCAAAGGGGCAGGAGATTCACCAACTGTGTATTTAATCAGGCATATTAGCATTTCTGCATTCCAGGCAGGGCTCTCGCTAGCTGTTCTCCAGGAGGAATAATAGCAATACATTTATCTGATTTGATCCTCACAACAATCCTATTGTCATTTTTTTTTTTTTGGCCTTGCTGCAGGGCATATGGGATCTTAGTTCCCCAACCAGGGATCAAACCCATGCCCCCTGCATTGGAAATGCAGAGTCTTAACCACTGGACGACCAAGGAAGTCCCCTACTGTCATTTAATGGATGAGGAAACCCGGATTTACAATCCTAGACAGATGGTTCTCAGACTTCAGGGAGCATCAGATCACCCGGAGGGCTGTGAAAACAAACTTCTGGGCCCTCAGAGTTTCTGATTCTGTCAGCCTGGGGTAGAGCCCAAGAATCTGTATTTCTAACGAGTTCCCAGGTGGTGCGGATGCTACTGATCTGGAATTGATGGGTAGTTAATAGAAAGGGTGGGATGGAGCTGGGATTAAAGTTCAAGAAGTCTGAATCACAGGGTCTGGTTCCAGTACACACGTGCAGACCAACTCCGCCACACTTCTTCCCAGGGCGTCCCTAACACTAATGGGCCCAACTGTGATGTCTCCATGAGCTTGGAATCTGTTTTCCAGAAATGAGTGGGTCTGATCCCTTTAATATTGTTGGCTCAGATTTTGACAGGCCCATACTTATTCATGCTCTTATTCATTCATTCATTCATTCACTCACCCTTCCTTTGAACAAACTGAGCCCCCATGATGGGCTAGGTGTTCAGTAAAAGTGCAACGTGGGGCTCTGGGAGCTCGGGATTTATAAACACCACCCAAGTCCAATAGTAGGGCACATTGTGGTGGGCGGAGAGGGGCAGGGAGAAGACATGTGGCCAGGTGGTGACCAAATGCCTCGATGGATGCTGCCAGCAAGACAATACACAAAGCCGAGAGCAGGGACAGGTTCACTGCTTCCAGGAGAAGGTGTCAGAAGAAGGGACCAGGGGGACAGGGAGTGGAGAAGGCAGAGTATGCACAAAGGCCCAGAGGCATCAAATGGCAGCTTCACACAGAGACAGTGTGGGTTCCTAAGTGGGGAAGGGAGAGTGATGAGATGTGGAAGGTATGCAGGACCCTTATAGGACAGATGGCCTGTAAGGTGAAGCCATGGGGAGACCTACTGAGGCTGGAGCAGCAGACGGAAGAGGTCAGGGTTGCATGGCTGCAGGGTAGAGGATGGGAGGGCGCCAGGCTGGGGCCCCTGAGGCCATGGCCATGATAAGGGTGTGGTGGGTGGGAGATTGCCGACAGAACATGGGCCAGGAAGGGAGGAATCAATGTGGCACCGAGATTTCCAGTTTGGGGTTGGGTGGCGTGGGGTGGGAGATGAGGGCGGAACTGGTTGGGGGGGAAGCAGAGTGATCGGGTAGCTTTGCAGAGCTCTTTACGCCTCGAGAATCCCCAACCCCGGGACTCAGAATACTGCCAGTGTCTGCCATGGTCCTACGGTTCCCCGAGGACACCAAGTCGCCCGCACCCCACCTCCTCCATGAGGCCCGCCTCACTTCCCTCAAGCTCAAGCTGCCGGCTCCCAGGTTGAGACAGTCCAAAGACCTTTGAAAACCTCAAGCTCTGGAGAGTCAGCTGGTATCCATCTGCCTGCAGCCTTCCCCTCTTCCTTTTAAAAGAAGACCCGTGAGGGCTTCCCTGGTGGCGCAGTGGTTGGGAGTCAGCCTGCTGATGCAGAGGACATGGGTTCGTGCCCCGGTCCGGGAAGATCCCACATGCTGCAGAGCGGCTGGGCCCGTGAACCATGGCCGGTGAGCCTGCGCTCCGCAACAGGAGAGGCCACAACAGTGAGAGGCCCGTGTACCGTAAAAAAAAAAAAAAAAAAAAAAAAAAGAAGACCCGTGAAAGGCAGGTGGGAGAGTCCTGCCTTCCGGGAAGTTAGACACAGCCATTCTACTGATGAAGAAAGAGGCACAATAGCTGCAATGCCCCTGTTCATTGATGGTAGGAGCAGGTCTCTTAAGGCCCACAGCGGGGCACACAGAAAAAAGGCGGGAAGAGAAAACCTCGGGTGGCCAGGGGGGGAGAATGTGGAGGTGGGTGTCTGGGGATCAGGAAGAAGGGGGTGGGAGCATGGGGGCCACCGAGGGGCAGGGCAATTTAGAAGAGATCGGTACAGGGGCCGGGAGCACTGGGATTTGGCTGTGATGCCTGGGAAGAGATAGAAGTCTTACCTTGACCTGGTCCAGCACCACCAGGGGCCCATTGACGCTGCACACGGTCCTGTAGGCTGGGGGAGGGGTGGGGGTGGGTGAGGGTCTCACACCGACACCCGGACAGACAGAGACAGACACACACACATAAGCATCCTCCACCTTCCCTCCCTCTAAGCACCACCCCCTCCCCTCTCTGGAGCCTGGGCCGTCAGGGTCATTAGCTGTGACAGGGCCAGCCACCATTGCTGTAAGGGTCATGCCCCTGCCCGCAGGGCCCCCGCTGCCTCGGACACCTGCAGGAGGCTGGGGGAGGGCCAGGGCAAGGGCAGAGGCCCCTCGAGTCCTCCCCTCCCACACCCGCAGCCATCAGAGGCCTTTCTCATCTCTGAGGCTACTTCCCGTCTGGCCTCGGCCCCCACTTACCCACTACTCCCTCCTCTCTGACCCACAGCATTTTCCAAAAGCTAGAGATGTGATGAGAGCTGCCCTCCCTGCACCTCAGCAGGGCCACACTTCTCTCCATCACCCCACACTGACTGGGCACTCTGTGTGTGTGTGTGTGTGTGTGTGTGTGTGTGTGTGTGTGTGTGTGTGTGTGTGTGTGTTGGGGGTGCAGGCATCGGTGAGAAAAGTCAGCCAGGGCCCTGCGCTGCCATGAGGCCGGGCTCACTGAGCGCCTGTGGGAGCGGGGAGAGAGCAGAGCCTCAGAGAAGGAGGGTGAAGCGGATCGCCCCCGTCCCGATGGCTGGAGAGAGCCACAGATGGGGATGTGAGCTCGGCTTACAGGAGGGATTGGGATAGACATCAGGAAATACTTCCCAGCTCCAGTGCTGCGGACCCCAGCAGGAGAAGCACAGACTGGCAGACAGGAAGCTTACTTTGGCTCTGTGAGGCGCTAGCTGAGGGACCCTGGGTCCTTCCATCACCCATGACCCCGGGACATGGTAGCCCTTCTCCAGGATCCTTTTGAAGTGCCAATGGGACAACTGGGGTGAAGGAACCTGGCAGGGCAGGATGGTCAGGGATGTCTGTGATGTCGCTGGGTCACTCCCAGGCTGGAAGGGCCTCCGACAGGAGAGCGGGCCAGGAGAATGGGGCTCAGAGGGGTGGAAAGTCCGCCCAGGGACACAGACCCTTGTGGCAGAGCAGGGGCAGGGCCCCCCTCGTGCTTCCTATCAGACCACGTGGGCTCCCACCCGCCCTCATGGTTTTAGCAGGCCTGCCGCCCAGCTGCTCCCGCCAGGCGAAGCTAAGCGGGGCTCAGTGGTCAACCCCTTATTTTTGTCAGATCGAAGTTCCTTTCCTGGGGACTTTTAGTCTAGGAAGACCGACTGGGCAAGGTGATCCTTGCACAGATGTTTTCTATGTTCTCCCGAGCTTAAGGACTATTAGGAAAACTCAAGAAAGCTAAGTTCTTCTCGGACTTGGGCCCAGAGCTGGGGCACTCCCAGCCCCTTCCTTCCCTCAAACTAGCAGCCCCCATGTGCACCTGAGCCACTCTTGTCCTTTTCCCACAGAGGTTGTGTCCCATCTTCCATCTAAGCCAGCCCCTCCCCGGCACTGGAAACCAGGCCCTAGAGAAGGCTGAGTACTAGGGTGACCGGCCAGCGCTCCTTCTCTCTGTGGCCTTCTCATCAAGCAAGTTCTGGTATTTTCCATCTTAAAATCACGCCCTCCACCCCAATCCTTGTCCAGCGATGATCACAGCCCGGCTCCACTGCCCTCTCCCTCCACCTGCCACCCACACCTCACCTTCCAGTCTGGCTTTGCCCCTGGAAGGGACCAGGGCCAGGATGCACTCTCTCCTGCAGGTCCCTGGAGACCCTGCTCTGCCGCTTTCCCCCACCTCTCTGGCTACTCCTCAGCCTATTTTCGTACCTTTGGATGCTGAGACCTCAAGACTGGGACCTGGTTCTTGACATCTCACTCCTGCCCTCCAAGCTTTGCTTCCCTCCTCCCTCCTCCCTCCTCCCATCCTATCTTCAAGCCCGCCTCTCAGATGCCTTTACAATACTGAGCTAGGCAAATAAAGGAGGCAAGTAAAAGATGGAGCCTACAATTTAAAAGGGGATAAAGATGAAATAATTGCCAACTGCTCTGAAGGGAAAGAGCAGGGTGGGCGGGAATGGGCTTGAACACCAGGCTTGGAGCTCATGGAGGAGGCGCCTTGCAGGAAGGGCCATTTGAGCTGAGGCTCCAAGGTCAGGTGGAGTCATCCAGGCAGCCCCCAGACAGCTGGGCAAAGGGCACATCTGGCAGAGATAAGGAGGCCCAGGGACCCAGAGAAAGAACTTGGGGCCTTTGGGGAGCAGAAAGAAGGGCAGTGTGTCTGGCGTGCACAGGCTCACTTCCCTTGTGCAAGAGGACACATCAGTTCCAAGACACGTGAGGGCAGGAGCGTCTGTAGTGTTCACTGCTGGATGCCGCCTCTTAGAAGAGTGTGGGCCTATGATGGACACTCAGTAAATATTTGTTGGATGAATTATGGAAGGCCTCACCTTGTCCCACCAGCCCGTTCCCGTATAGCCCACATCAGGACCTCTGTGTTCCCCCTACATATACACACACACCTTCCCATCCCCAAACCAAATGAGGATCCTGTCGCCTACTCTGGCTCCTGCCACCCCTGTGAAGGTAGAATGGAAGGGATGAGAAAGCAAATACACAGGCTAAAGGGGTTGTAGGCACAGGAAGTCCCCAGCCTCTGGAGGGTTAGGGCAGAGGCCAGGGCATCGACCTGCCCAACAAGAAAATCACCAAACAGCCTTTCCTGCCCAGGGGGCATTTTGATCAAACCCTCTGTGTTATTAGGGCTGTGTGAAGTAGAGAGGAGCCAGGGAGCCCAGCAGAGGGAGGGTGGAGGATTGTGAGAACAGGGGAAGGAGCACGGGGCAGGGAGACCCGAGTTTTCAATAGCCCTGGGGAAGAGCTGGCATCTTACTGGCCCTGTGGAGAAAATACCAAGACAACTCTAAAATACCAACGACTCTACCTGCCAAGGGGAGGGGCGGTGAAGGTCACGGGCACAAAGCGGGGAGCGATCTGGATGTGGGGGGCCACTGCAGCTCCCAAGGAGGGGCTGGTCTGCGGGGAGCCCAGGCGAAGTGCTTGCCTGCAGCAGAGCTGGGTGCTCGGCACTTCTCAAGTCTATGCAGCATGCGGTCTCTAAGTCCCCATCTCATCACACCAGCCTCATCCATAAGCTGCCTCCCCAGGATTCCCGCGGACACGGTTCTTGGCTCTAGCTGCTGGGTGAATACATCGCTCCATAGCCTGGACCTTTCATCGCAGATAATCCACCTTCGTGGCCATTTCGGTTCAGTCTCTGGCTATTGCCTTCCTTTGTCCGAGGCCTCGCCCTTGACTGACTACGGCAGCTCACTGGGCCCTTTCCCCTCTGCAGTCCCACAGCTGGCACCCAAGTGGGTGCCCTGCTCTCCAGCTTGTCCGTCACTGGAGACAGAGTGTGTCTGTCCCTTCAGACCAGGGTGTCTCCTCCGTAGGACTAGACAACATCTTTCCTTAGAGGCTGTCTGGTTTGGACACAGCCAAGGTGGTGGCTGAGCAACAAAGGTGTCCTTGACCGGAAGCCAGGTCTTTTGTCTGCACCCACCCGCAACTCTGATGGTGTCCATCGCGTGGAGTGGGAAACTGAGGCCCAGGAAGTCGGCGGATTTCTCCTAGGGCCCACCACAAGTCAGGACAGTAGCCTGTGGCACTCGAGGCTCATGGCCCTACCCCAGCCCGGGGCACGTCCCTGACCCTGGAGGCGGTGCTGGAGGCAAGGGCTGGACGAGAAGACCCCTGAAGGGCACGGACACGTTGCAGACACTCCCTCCAGCTGCTGTCCGCCCCCTCTCCATTGTCCTAGCTGACACTTCGGGTTGCTCTTCGGGCTGCGGGCCCCTTCTGCTCCCACCTCCCCACCGCCTTCCCCGGCAAAGGCTCAGCGGGGCTCCGCTAATTAGGGCCGGCTCAGCCACACCTGCAGCGTCCTGGGAGCCAGCAGAGGCGGGCGTCCATGCGTGAGGCCGGGGGTGGGGGTGGGGGTGGGGGGGCGGAGCAGGCCCTGCACCTCCTCCCAGATCCCCGCTGGAGGGATTAGGGGAGGGAGGGCAGGGGCGGAGGGTTCTTAGAATCGGCCCGAGACCCTGACGGTGGAACTCTCTCCGTGTAACCTCCCTTGCCTTTCTGTTGAGGAAACCAAGGCAGCCAGTGGTTTGGCACTCAGGGCCCTGGGCCATCGGACCGGGCTCCAGCTCTCCAGCCAGACTGCCGGCCCGTCCGTCCTAACCTCTGCTCCTGCGGGGCGCCCCGACCCCTCACCCCACCCCTTCTGCCCCACACAACCAGATAGAGCTCCTGCCGCCTCCTCTCCGTGGAGCACAACTCCAGCTCTGAGGGAGGCAGAGGGGTCCCTTCCTCCCCAGGGTGGACACTGCTGGGGTCCCTCCCCATCCTGATTCTACGCCCCCGCCCCTTTCAGCCCTGTTCCCTCCCTCAGCCACTGCAGAGAAATCACCTTTAATGCCTCGGGCCTGTTTAGTCCACCTCCTCCTCCAGGGAGTCTTCCCCTGGACCTATGCCCACGGCCAAGCGAGCTCTGGGGCTGGGAGTCAGCTGCCCCGTCCCCTGGCCCTCTGGTCCCCCAGCTCTCCTCCTAGGCCCCTCCTGCCTCTACACAAAGTTCTCCTGCCTGGAAGTGCTTGGAGTCCCCTGGTGGGGGAGGAGGGCAGAGAGGGGCACAGGAGTCCACCTGCCCAGGCCCCTGAGGAGGAAGGGGGTGTTGGAGAAGGCTGCAGGCGCAGAAGCATGCTGGGGCATCCAGCCTCCCTCGGGCAGGGGGTGCCGGCCGGCCCCGGCCCCTGGGTGGACCTGTGAGGACCCTGGTGTGCAGCGAAAGCACAGGAGTGGCCTTGGTCTTCACAGTAACATCTTTATGACGCGGGCACTGGGCGAGGGGCTCACCTCGCGCTGACCCATGACTCTGGCTGGGCTGTTGGGTGTGAACACAGTTGCCTGGCTGGGGGCCGCATGGTGCCAACGGGGTGGGGGGACACTGCTCTTCCTGCTTCCAGCCGGGGTCAAACCTCCTGGGTGTTGGCCCTAGTGCCAGGGCTTGTGGACTGTAAATAAGAGGCTGGCTGGGAGGGGATCCCGGGTAAGGTTGCACCCTGGGAGGGCACATTCCAGGGAAGAGGAAAGCCGAGCTGTAGGTCCAGACCTCAGACCCCACCCCCCACTCAGCACCCAGGCGGCTCTCCCGTTCTCACAGGGGGAGGGGAAGACGGGGGAGGAGCCTGAGGGGGTGGTCTGGACAAAGGTCAGCCGACTCTACTCAGGTCTCCAGGCCCGGGCTCTGGACCCCGGTGGGGGGCGGGCACAGTCACTGCATATTTCTGGGCCTTGGTGACCCCGGCTTTGCAGTCGGGGAGGATCTGGACCTTTGTCCTCCCCGGGCCCGCGGGGCCTTCTTGATAAATCCGACCCCACTCGCTGTCAGTTTCTCCTTAGCTGGAGTGTTCTGCGCCCCTCGGTGCCTGCCTCGGGCCTCAGGTGGTGGCCCGCCCAGCCGAGGCGCTGCTCCCCCGAGCCCTGGGCCTGGCCGTTCTGCTCCTGCTCCGCTCTCCGTGGTGTGGGCCCCGCCGCACACCCAGCTCTCAGCTGCCTCTCCGGACCCTCCCCCGGCCCCGGTGGGGCTGGCTGGCTGCAGAGGGAGGGGTGGCCGTGCTAGGCCAGCTTCTCCCCATACACACCCTCTTAGGAGCCTCTGGTTCTGCTTAGCTGGTGCCGGCCAGGCCGGTTTACTCCAGTGAACGGGGCTGTCTGAGAATTCAAGAATTCGCCACACCAGGGAATGTGACCTTGGACAAGGAAAGATGGCCGGAGCAGGGGTGCTCACTTTGGTCCTGGGGACTTCCAGGGTTTTCCGCCCCAGACACCCGGACTCGGCCCACCCCTGCAGGACGGGCACTCGAGCCACACCCACAGATGTCCCCGATGACCCCCTCGGAAGCCTGCAAGGGTCCACTCCAGTGCCCGTGGTCCCCACACCCCTACCCCTGGATGCCAGGCATGCACCCTTCTCCTAGCTGCTCACACAGATATCTGACATCATCTGACCACACACTCATCCATGTTCTCCCCGTGAGCATGCATGCTTGCACACACACACCCCCCACCCTGAGTGTACAAGCATGCACACACAGTCTCACACATTTCCTTTCTGATCACACACACGTTCAAGCTGTCACATACATATTCACACACATATGTCATCACCCAAGTGAAGGTGGGAGCGCACGCCCACCCAGGCACATGCCTTCCCCTGGTTCCACAGCCAGGCACCCTCCCCCAGAATGCCCACATGACATGACACACACGGTGTCAGGTGTTCCCCATCCTGAGAACGCACACGCACTCTGCGTTGCCACATACATCCCCCAGGGACACTTGACTATACAATTCCTCACACTGAGTATTCTGGTGTACACATGCACACACCCCAAACACACATATGCACACAAGAGTGCACACACACAAACACACACACACTCGGGGGCAGTTGGGAGCTCTCTGTGGACTTGGGGTCTCAGTGCAAGATCACTGACGTCAGGAAGGTTCCTGCAGCTACTCCCCTGCCCTTTCTTCTGGGGTACCCTGGGCTGGGGACCCCCATCCCCCCACCTGCATCACTCCGTAGGACCGAAAGCCCCTTAGGTCTCCCCAGGTCTCAGGTCCTCCGCTTTCCCTGAGGCTAAGAAGGACGACCTGCAGACCCAGCAGCCCACCCGACCTCACCCACTGGGGGTCATACTCACTGACGCGGGGGTGGGTGATGTAGTTTCGGGTGACCGCCTGCACGTGCTCTCGGGTTGCACCCAGGTTGGAGCCACTGCTGGGGACCCACCCGGGGCTACTGTCTACCTTTGCGGCCATGGTGAGGTGGAGGGCTGGGAGCTGAGTGCCTGAGCCTCCAATACTTCTGGCCCAGCTGGAGCTGGAGAGAGCCGGCCGGCCTCGGCCTGCGGCCACCCCTCCCTTCCACCCTCCTCTCCTCCCCCGGGGTTGACTGTAAACACGGAAACCTGGCGCTTTGGCTCTGAGCTCTTCCAGATCTGGGAGGTGCCCTAGGCCACCTGGGAGTGGGAGGCTAGGGGAGGGGCAGAGGGGTAGGACAGGCTTCCCCCACCTCTGTCTGTTCCTCCATTCCCGCCCGGCCCTGCAGCCGGTGTGAAGTCAGCCCTTCCCCCGGAACCTCGGGTGCTCCGACAGCCCCATGCCCCTCACATCTCCTCCTGGGCCCCCTCCCACACCCAGCTTCCGGCAGGCTGCCATCTCCTCCGGTCTTCTCACTGTCCTCCCAGCCTGCCCCCACCCTGCCCTCCTTGCCCTGACCACATCTGGGTACGTCTTCCCCCACAAAATTCCATCATCATCTTTTTTCGCACATCTATAGAAGATCATTCTTGGGCCAGCTTCAGTGCCACCTCCTACAGGAAGCCTTCCCTGGATCCTCCGGCACCCTGGATTCACCACACATCTGATCTCTTTCCTATGTCCTGCGTTTTGGGGAGTTCTCTCATTGCCACCACTTGGCTGTGAGCCCCCACAAGCTCAGCCTGTGTTGTTCCATCAGACTTGGGTCTCCTTAAGCCTTTCTGTCTCATAATATTGAGGGCTCCCTGAGAACCAGGGCACGTCTCTCTCCATCGATCGCAGGACCCTGTCTCACCTCATATTCCACCTCCAGGGTCCCAGACAGCAGGTCTGCCCTGACATTTTCAACCCAAGGTACAAAGTACAAATGGAGGACTCCTCTTCATGCCTGGTGGCTAAAGAAGTTGTTCCCTGGGCCGTGGAGCATGCACAGGTCCGTTGGGCAAGGCATCGTGGGCACCGGTGTTTGGCTGCTCGGGTGACCTGCGTGTCTCCTTGCAGACTC